>NC_135743.1:45227500-45835000 GCF_041903045.1 Epinephelus lanceolatus | reverse complement strand
CAGAGAGAGAACAGAATTAGATTAAATGCAACAGCTGACAGCCTGACACTGACTGTAAAAACAATAAACTTTAGTCTCTTGTCTTCTCTTACAGCTTTTGAACAATTTTAGCCTACGTATCTTTAATTATATAATTATTTATATGTCTCTATGTATATTTTTACATAAATCCCCAATATTTTATTTGCCTTTAAAAAAATCCTCTTCCTTCATTTAATTAGACAATGTTTATTGTATTGTATTATATGTATTAATTCTCTACAGGATCTTGTATGTTCTTTAATGTGTGTTCAATTTATTAAAAGAAAAAAAAAATGTTTTGGTGAACCCTGCAGCAAAGTGAACCCTCTTCCTCAGAGAGGATCTTTGCCTCCCAGTTTGTTCCTGGCGACAGAGCAGAGTGAACCGTCTTTCTTCTCAGAGGATCTTTGTCCCATGAGAGCAGGCAGCTGTTCTCTGTGTCCGCAGTGTAAACAACTTTCGCTGGCGATTTGACAGTCACTAGAAGCACACTATGACCCTAAAAGTTTCTGTGTGGTACCTGTGTTGTACATGAGCTAATGTTAGCGGCTAAGGACTGAGAGGCTGTCCGGTGTGTGTGTGTGTGTGTGTGTGTGTGTGTGTGTGTCTGTCTGTCTGTCTGTCTGAGGAGTGTCAGTACATTAATTTGTTAGCCGTAGCCTTGCTGTTTGTCATGTTAATGTTATCGTCGGCAGCCCTGAATAGCTTGTAAAGCTTTAGCATAGTTAGTTAACACATTTGTTATCGGCCCATGTGTTTACTGCTACGGAAAATTAACAAATCTTTGGTTTATTTGCACAACGTCACCTCTCTACCGTCTTTTATCACGCTTGCTAACACTAAGTTAACTTTACCAGCAGATCTGTATGAGGAACAAACTGAGACTACAGTTAGCAGTGTGTTTCCCCCCTGTCTCGCTGCTTTCCAAACTGCCGTGGTATAACGCTGCATCGTTGGGAACGCTTGTTTTCATGCAGATGATGTCCCGACTCCAGGCACGGGCGGGGCCTGCAGAATCGCCGTCATTGAAAAATTAGATTGCATATGCATATGAATCGAGATCACGATTTTATTATGATTAATCGTACAGCCCTAGCCAGAGCTTTGTGTTAGACTTAACTAGACTGCAGGTCTGTTGTATATCCCCTGAACATAGGGTCTGGAGCTGGGCAGGATGCCCAGGTATCAAAGTTAACTCTATATCCAGAGTGGGGGAACCGCGGGTAATCACTCTGAGGGTGGGCGCAATCGGACTGCCGCCCAAGCATCTACTGGCCCCATGTGCACTAGGAGAACGTCAGGGCCATCCCAGTCCACAACCACGGGAACACTATCCCTTCACAAAACCGCCAGGAAACTACCACGCCAAGACGCCACACCAGAAACCACCAGGCCCCAGGCCTACACCGGCCCTTAGAGGAGTCGCCTCCTCCCTTACCCCAGTCATGGCACGGGACCCACCAGCACCGCTGCGAACGACCCAAATGGGGCGCCCACCAGTCAGGACGAAATGGCTTACCGCCTGGCACCAGGCAGACAGTAAGCCGGGCTTCTCTTCCACCGAGCTCTGCATGACTGTGGGCTTCATAGAATCAGCTAGCCATATCCAGGACTACAGTAGAAATGTATGTCAATAGAGCGGTGGACATGAACAGGTGACATACCCCCGTACACTCCACAGTCGGGGCCCGCCGCCCCTCCCCGGCTACGCTGGTGGCTTATGTCTTCGTCGCTCACTGCATCCTGAGTCTGAACTTAAAGGTACGAGGGCATGAAAGAGCCTGCGAACCTAAGTCGCGGAAAACCAGAAGTGTCCCAAACCAAAGACACACAGCAATCCGATCAGCCGCCACCGACCGCCGTACCCAATCCCCTCCGCTGGCCCGCCTTCTGCGTGGCATTGGACACCGCCCCACCAAAACCCACACCCGGCGACGTGCCGCAGACGACAGCCCCCTGAGACAGGCCATGCACCGCACCTCCGGCAGCGGAGAGAGGAGGGCGACGGGGAGACTGCTCCCCCAGCCGCAGCTCGAGCCCAGCCCTGCTTTGCACCCCATCCCGACCAACCCAGCCCTTATAGCCAATCCTTATCCCGATGGTACGGATCTGCCGACTTCCCTTAACTACCTTGATCTAACATGCCAGAGGCTATTCACCTTGGAGACCTGCTGCGAATATGGGTATGGCCTGGCGCAAGATTTACACCTTCTCCCCCGGATTTTCAAGGGCCAGCGAGAGCTCACCGGACGCCGCCAGCTTCTCCGGGATCATTTGTGTTACCACACTGGATGCCTTGCAACGCCTATCTCCACCACTCCAGATTCGGGGATCTGAACCCGACTCCCTTCCAATCGGCTGGGGGCGATGTAGGCCTCGCCGGGCCAGGCCAGCACCTGGGGGTGGTCCCACGAGGGGATCCTCCCGCACTGGGCGACCATCCCTAACCCACCAAGTTGAATCCCCCAGGCAGACTGCGCGGACCCCACCCGTTTACCTCTCGACGGTTTCATGCCCTCTTGAACTCTCTCTTCAAAGTTCTTTTTAACTTTCCCTTAAGGTACTTGTCGACTATCGGTCTTGTGCTGGTATTTAGCCTTAGATGGAGTTTACCACCCGCTTTGGGCTGCATTCCCAAACAACCCGACTCTGAGAAGACCGGCCTCACACCGTCCACGGACTGAGCCTCAATCAGAAAGACTCAGGCCCCCGAGCAACACCGGGCAAGCCATCTTCCGTACGCCACATTTCCCCGGTCCGCACGTTTGATGGGGATTCGGGCTCTTCCCTCTTCGCTCACCGCTACTGAGGGAATCCTGGTTAGCTTCTTTTCCTCCGCTTAGTAATATGTTTAAATTCAGCGGGTTGTCTCGTCTGATCTGAGGTCGTATTCGAATGGGTTCAAGTGGCGTGGCTCCCAGGGGAAAGGAAGAGGGGTTTGGTTAGTCCCCCCTCCTCAGCTCGAAAGGCTCACGGGCTCTGGAACACCGAGGGGTACCCCAAAACGGTGGAGGGCTGGGCCGGCCGGCGGGGGGCCCCCAATGGTGGGTCACAAGTGCCAATCGGTCAGAGTGTGTGTGCCTCGTGCGGGAGGCCGAGATGGGGCCTCCTCTGTCTGCGGAATGAGTTTGGAGGCCGCTGGGCCGACTTCTCTGGAGGCCCTCTTTTTCGAAAACCAGGTTTCCAAAATCGTGCAGAGTGGCTTGGAAAACCGGCAAGGTGAGGATGACTTATTATTGCACTCTAGTCAGTTTACCAAGATAGTTAATAATATAAATGCCCAGGCCTGTTTAAGTTGATCTTTATACTTAAGAGTTAAATACTCTATTTTTTTATTCCCACCGGTCTATTACGAGATTTCACCTTATAAATCTACCTAAGTTGAGTTTTTATACCTAAGATGATAACGCTCAGGCTTTTGAGTTTTTGATTTTCTGTTTACTTATTATGAGAGTCAAAGTAATTCCTCAAACTTGCCTATGTTGAATTTTTATACCTAAAAGGAAAGGGCTTTTGCAATTTAATTTTCAGTCAGTCTGCTAAGGAACCTAATTTTTCTTTCCTAAATGTGCTTATTCTTATCCTTATACCTGAGAAGATAATACTTGTGTTTCTTTACTCTCTGCCAATTTAACTGACTTAATATTACTATTTACTGAGCTTTATAAGATGGAACATTATACCGGTTATAGGGGAACTGACTTGAAAGGAATGTTACCGGTGCAGAGTATCTTCTCTGATACTGATGAGAGGCCCTCGACGGATGCGAGGATCTCCTCTCAACTTGAGGTTTTATTTGAACCTCGGACTTGGAAGTCTTTGGTTTTTGTTTTCCTGTTTTGTTCACTATTCTTGTTCGGGATATCACGGGTAATGTTACACAAGTGTACACAGGTTGAAAAGAGTATATGCATCATCAGGAATATAAAATAGTCACACTTAACGTCAATGGGCTGCATAATCCGATTAAAAGGAGTAAAATTATAGCTAAAATGGAGCAAGAAAAGTCAAGTCAAGTCAGTTTATTTAGATAGCACATTTAAAAAAAACAGATGTTGACCAAAGTGCTTCACAGAAATTATCAATCAAAAAAACAACAAAAACCAAGCAAAAAACACAGTCATAAATAAGAAGATATAGTAAATTAGTAAAGGCATATAATATCTTGGTGACATAAAATTGTAGCACAAGCAACGATTGGACAACCAACAAATAAAACATACAATCGAATAAACACAAGAGCCTATCTACACGATAACAATTAAAAGGCTAAAGAAAAAAGGTGAGTCTTCAGACGTGCTTTGAAGATTTCGATGGAGGGGGAAGTTCTAATATTTAGTGGCAAACTATTCCACAATTCTGGGCCGACAACTGAAAATGCACGATCACCTTTGGTTTTTAACTTGGTGCGTGGAATGAGGAGCAGTGATTAGTCAGCAGATCTAAGGGGTCTGGAGGTGGAACAGGGGATGACCATATCAGAAATGTACCCTGGTGACAGTCCATGCAGTGCTTTAAAAACAAATAAAAGGATCTTAAAATCAATTCTGTACTTCACTGGTAACCAGTGAAGAGAGGCCAGTACAGGGGAGATATGGTCCCTCTTCCTGGTACCAGTGAGGAGTCTTGCTGCTGCATTTTGAACTAGCTGCAGGCGTGAAAGTGTTGACTGACTGAGTCCAGTATAAAGGGAATTGCAGTAATCGATGCGAGAGGAAATAAATGCATGAAGTAGGGCCACAAGTCTTTGGCGGACAGTAGTGATTTCACTTTTGCTATTGATCTTAAGTGGTAGAAGGCAGTGCTGACAACTGAATTTATATGTTTGTCGAATTTTAAACCAGAATCAAAGATGACACCAAGATTTCTTGCATGGGATTTTACATTTACTGACAAAGGCCAGAGGGCATCAATTATTGACGTGGGGCAGTTTGCAGGGCCGAAGATTAAGATCTCTGCTTTATTTTGGTTCAGCTGGAGGAAGCTTTTTGCCATCCAGGTTTTTACATCCTCAATGCAGTTTAAAAGGGATGAAACACTGCGTGGATCACAGGGTTTCAGAAGGAGGTAAAGCGCGGTGTCGTCAGCATAGGAGTGATAAGAAATGTTGTCAATCAAATAATCAATTTTATTTATAAAGCCCAATATCACAAATCACAATTTGCCTCATAGGGCTTTACAGCATACGACATCCCTCTGTCCTTAGGACCCTCACAGCAGATAAGGAAAAACAACCCAAAAAAACCCTTTAACGGGGGAAAAAAACTGTAGAAACCTCAGGAAAAGCAACTGAGGAGGGATCCCTCTTCCAGGACGGACAGACATGCAGAGAGAGATGCAGGACAGACGGTAATGACAGTAGCCTACAACAACATTAATGAAAGTAATAATATTACAGTTATAATTCTGGCTATTGTGGTACAATATGTTTAAAGTATATATTAATATCTGATAGTATACATATATGACAATAATCATATGTGTATAACAACAGTAGAAGTGTGACTAATGATAACAGCAGCAGCAGGAGGCATCTGGCAGGACCACGGCAGCAGCACAACCACACACGTCACACTATACAGGCACCACTGCAATATAAGTTAACCTGCGAGACAGTGGAGCACAAAGGCTCCGGAGAAGAAGCCGAGTTAGTGACATCCAGAATGGCCGAGTTAGCAAGATGCAGCAACAGGACATGAGAGAGAGAAAGAGAGAAGGAGAGAAGGTAGTAGCAGCTATACTCAAAGTTGTGAGGTCTGAAAGTGAGAATAGCTCCAAGCCGAAGCTCACGGCTCACCACCAGCCTGTTCACATTTCCAACCGCTTTTCCCCACTCAGCGACACACCCACTGAGGATAAAACTCTGGTTATTGGCAGCTCTATTCTGAGGAACGTGAAGTTAGCAACACCAGCGGCCATAGTCGAATGTATCCCTGGGGCCAGAGCGGGCGACATTGAATCAAATTTAAAACTGCTGGCTAAAGCTAAACGTAGATTCAGTAAGATTGTTATTCACATCAGCGGCAAGGACACCTGGTTACGCCAATTGGAGGTCACTAAAATTAATATTGCCTCGGTGTGTGAATATGCAAAAACGATGTCGGACTCTGTAGTTTTCTCTGGACCCCTCCCAAATCTGACCAGTGATGACATGTTTAGCCACATGTCATCATTTAATCGCTGGCTGTCCAGGTGGTGTCCAGCAAACAATGTGGGTTTCATTAATAACTGGCAAACTTTCTGGGGAAAACCTGGTCTTATTAGGAGAGACGGCATTCATCCCACTTTGGATGGAGCTGCTCTCATTTCTAGGAACCTGGCAAATTTTATTAGTAATTCAAATCCCTGACAACCCAGAGTTGAGATCAGGACTCAGAGTCACAGTCCTATACGCTTCTCTGAGCTTCTAGTTCAGTTACCCAGCCATAGTTTTCATAGTTTTATACAAACGGTGTCTGTCCCCCGACTACCTAAATTATTTAAATCCAAAATTAAACAAAGAGGAGTTGTGCATAACAACCTCATAAAAATTAAAACCTCTTCTGTGACAGAAAGACAAAACAGGAGAATTAAATGCGGGCTGTTAAATATCAGGTCTTTATTGTCTAAAGCAGTGTTAGTAAACGAATTAATTTCAGATAATCATATTGATTTACTCAGTCTCACCGAAACCTGGCTATGTCCAGCTGAATATGTTAATCTAAATGAATCCACTCCTCCCAGTCATAATAATACCCACATTCCTCGAGGCAGCGGCCGAGGAGGGGGAGTTGCAGCCATTTTTAACTCTCGTCTGTTAATCAGCCCTAAACCTAAACTAGATTATAATTCATTTGAAAGCCTCGTTCTTAGTCTTTTACATCCGACCTGGAAAACCTCGCAGCCACTTTTATTTGTTATAGTGTACCGTGCCGTATTCTGAATTTGTTTCTGAATTCTCAGAGTTTTTATCCAGTTTAGTTCTTAAATCAGATAAAGTTATTATTGTAGGCGATTTTAACATTCATGTCGACGTTGATAATGACTCCCTGGCTACCGCGTTTATTTCATTATTAGACTCCACTGACTTCAGTCAGGGTGTATATGTACCCACTCACTGTTTTAACCATACCCTCGATCTAGTTCTGATGTATGGAATTGAAATTGATAACCTAACAGTCTTTCCACAGAATCCCTCGCTATCGGATCATTACTTTTGATTTCTTTTTACTCGATTACACACCACTCAGCAACAGTTACTATACTAGATGTTTATCAGATAGTTCTGTCGAAAAGTTTAAGGAAATGATTACTCCATTGTTAAATTCAATACCAAATCCTTCAGTAACAGAGGTTTCCCGTGCTGACTTGAACCTCTTCCGAATTGATCATCTTGTCGATAGCGCCGTAGGCTCGCTGCGAACAACACTCGACTCTGTAGCTCCTCTTAAAAAGAAGTTAACAAAGCAAAGAAAGTTCGCTCCTTGGTATAACTCTCAAACCCGTAAGTTAAAACAAATATCGCGAAAATTTGAAAGGAATTGGCGATTAACCAAACTGGAAGAATCTCGTTTAATCAGACAGTCTCAAAACGTATAAGAGGGGCTTCCGCAATGCCAGAGCACACTATTACTCAGCATTAATAGAAGAAAACAAAAATAACCCCAGGTTTCTTTTCAGCACTGTAGCCAGGCTGACTGAGAGTCAAAGCTCTATTGAGCCTTGTATTCCTTTAGCCCTTAGCAGTAATGATTTTATGAGCTTTTTTAATGACAAAATTATAACTATTAGAGGCAAAATTCATGACCTCCTGTCCTCAGATAGTACCTATCTGCCCTCAAACACAGCTGTAAGACCTAATATATATTTAGATTGCTTCTCCCCGATTTCTCTTCAAGAATTGACTGCAGTGATTTCTTCATCTAAATCATCAACGTGTCTCTTAGACCCCATCCCAACTAGGCTACTTAAGGAGGTCTTACCTTTAGTTAACACTCATATATTAGATATGATCAATATATCCTTATTAACAGGCTATGTACCACAGTCTTTTAAGGTAGCTGTAATTAAACCTCTCCAAAAAAGTCCAGCCTGGATCCAGAGGTGTTAGCCAACTATAGACCAATATCTAATCTTCCCTTTATGTCAAAGATCCTTGAGAAAGTAGTTGCAGACCAGCTGTGTGATTTTCTCCATGATAATAAATTATTTGAGAAATTTCAGTCAGGATTTAGAGTGTATCATAGCACTGAGACAGCACTAGTTAAAATTACAAATGACCTTCTGATTGCTTCACACAAAGGACTCATCTCTGTACTTGTTTTATTAGATCTTAGTGCGGCGTTTGACACCATTGACCATCAAATTCTGCTACAGAGACTGGAACACTTAATTGGCCTAAAAGGTTCTGCACTAAGCTGGTTTAAATCTTATTTATCTGATCGTTTTCAGTTTGTTCACGTTCATAATGAGTCATCCTTATGTATTAAAGTTTGTTTTGGAGTTCCGCAAGGTTCTGTGCTCGGACCAATCCTGTTTACTCTATATATGCTTCCTTTAGGTAACATCATTAGAAATCACTCTCTTAATTGTTGAGTAGTCTTCCTAACCTGAACACCCACCTTTTGATTTTTGGTGGTGACCTTAATTGTGTGATGGACCCACTATTAGACCGTTCCACTTCAAAGACAACTTCTCCCTCGGCAATGTCAATATCATTTTTGGACTTTATGTTGCAGAACGGTTATGCCGACCCTTGGAGATTCCAGAATTCTCATGTGAAAGAGTTTTCCTTTTTTTCTCATGTACACCACTCTTATTTCCGTACTGACTATTTTTTGTGGATGTTAGCCTCCTTTCTAATGTACCCTCAGTTGAATACCATGCAATAGTCATAAGCGACCATGCTCCCCTCACTCTAGATATATCTTTGCCTCCCCATTGCAAAACTCGTCCCCCCTGGAGATTTGATTCTCTCCTTCTCTCAGATCAAGATTTCTGTGATTTTATCTCCTCTTCCATTGATACCTTTCTTACATTTAATAAATCAGACTTTACCTCACACTCTTTAATTTGGGAATCTCTTAAAGCTTATCTCAGAGGTCAAATTATTTCATACTCTGCTAAATTAACCAAAATACATAAGGCTGAAAAAATTAGACTCACGGATTCCATTCTCAAACTAGACCATCAGTACGCAATCAATCCTACCCCAGAGTTGTACAAACAGCGCAGATGCTTGCAGGCTGAATTTGATCTTTTTTCAACTAGACAGGTAGAACGCATGCTATTACAATCTCGTGTAAATTATTACGAATATGGCGAAAAGGCAGATCGTCTTCTCGCGCATCAATTGAAACGCCAAGCCGCCTCTCGCCTGATTCCCCAAATTAAAGACTCTTCTGGCAATTTACTACCAGTGCTTTGGATTGTTTTTTTGTTAATTTAGTAACACCCACTATTGATCCTATTACTGCTAATAATCTGGATTCTCTATTAAACTTAGACGAAACCATCAGTGCAATTAAAGCTATGCAAAGTAATAAAGCCCCAGGCCCGGATGGCTTCCCAACAAAGTTTTTTAAAAAGTTTTGTGACAAATTAGCCCCACTTCTCATTAATGTATATAACAAATCGTTGGAGTCTGGTAAGCTGCCACCCATCCTTACCCAGTCGTCCATATCTCTTCTACTTAAAAAGGACAAGGATCCAACTTCTTGTGGGTCCTACAGACCTCTGTCCTTGTTAAATGTGGATGTCAAAGTATTGGCAAAATTGTTAGCAAGCCGTCTCAAACTCGCTCTCCCTTATATTGTATCAGGAGAACAGACAGGTTTTATTAAGGGCCGCCACTCCTTCTCTAACCTACGTACTCTTATGAATGTTATTTACTCTAAGCAGACCTCTAATTTACCTGAAGTCGTCATATCATTAGATGCAGAAAAAGCGTTTGACAGAATAGAGTGGGATTACCTGTTTGCCACACTTAAAAAATTTGGCTTTGGTGAGCGCATTACATCCTGGATCCATTTGTTATATACAGTACAGGCCAAAAGTTTGGACACACCTTCTCATTCAATGTGTTTTCTTTATTTTCATGACTATTTACATTGTAGATTCTCACTGAAGGCATCAAAACTATGAATGAACACATGTGGAGTTATGTACTTAACAAAAAAAGGTGAAATAACTGAAAACATGTTTTATATTCTAGTTTCTTCAAAATAGCCACCCTTTGCTCTGATTACTGCTTTGCACATTCTTGGCATTCTCTCCATGAGCTTCAAGAGGTAGTCACCTGAAATGGTTTTCCAACAGTCTTGAAGGAGTTCCCAGAGGTGTTTAGCACTTGTTGGCCCCTTTGCCTTCACTCTGCGGTCCAGCTCACCCCAAACCATCTCGATTGGGTTCAGGTCCGGTGACTGTGGAGGCCAGGTCATCTGCCGCAGCACTCCATCACTCTCCTTCTTGGTCAAATAGCCCTTACACAGCCTGGAGGTGTGTTTGGGGTCATTGTCCTGTTGAAAAATAAATGATGGTCCAACTAAACGCAAACCGGATGGGATGGCATGTCGCTGCAGGATGCTGTGGTAGCCATGCTGGTTCAGTGTGCCTTCAATTTTGAATAAATCCCCAACAGTGTCACCAGCAAAACACCCCCACACCATCACACCTCCTCCTCCATGCTTCACAGTGGGAACCAGGCATGTGGAATCCATCCGTTCACCTTTTCTGCGTCTCACAAAGACACGGCGGTTGGAACCAAAGATCTCAAATTTGGACTCATCAGACCAAAGCACAGATTTCCACTGGTCTAATGTCCATTCCTTGTGTTTCTTGGTCCAAACAAATCTCTTCTGCTTGTTGCCTCTCCTTAGCAGTGGTTTCCTAGCAGCTATTTGACCATGAAGGCCTGATTGGCGCAGTCTCCTCTTAACAGTTGTTCTAGAGATGGGTCTGCTGCTAGAACTCTGTGTGGCATTCATCTGGTCTCTGATCTGAGCTGCTGTTAACTTGCCATTTCTGAGGCTGGTGACTCGGATGAACTTATCCTCAGAAGCAGAGGTGACTCTTGGTCTTCCTTTCCTGGGTCGGTCCTCATGTGTGCCAGTTTCGTTGTAGCGCTTGATGGTTTTTGCGACTCCACTTGGGGACACATTTAAAGTTTTTGCAATTTTCCGGACTGACTGACCTTCATTTCTTAAAGTAATGATGGCCACTCGTTTTTCTTTAGTTAGCTGATTGGTTCTTGCCATAATATGAATTTTAAAAGTTGTCCAATAGGGCTGTCGGCTGTGTATTAACCTGACTTCTGCACAACACAACTGATGGTCCCAACCCCATTGATAAAGCAAGAAATTCCACTAATTAACCCTGATAAGGCACACCTGTGAAGTGGAAACCATTTCAGGTGACTACCTCTTGAAGCTCATGGAGAGAATGCCAAGAGTGTGCAAAGCAGTAATCAGAGCAAAGGGTGGCTATTTTGAAGAAACTAGAATATAAAACATGTTTTCAGTTATTTCACCTTTTTTTGTTAAGTACATAACTCCACATGTGTTCATTCATAGTTTTGATGCCTTCAGTGAGAATCTATAATGTAAATAGTCATGAAAATAAAGAAAACGCATTGAATGAGAAGGTGTGTCCAAACTTTTGGCCTATACTGTACTAAACCACAGGCCTGTGTCCGCACGAGTGATACACTTTCTGATTATTTTACACTCTCACGCGGGACCCGTCAAGGCTGCCCTCTGAGCCCGCTTCTGTTCGCTCTAGCGATCAAACCTCTATCTATTGTCTTGCGCTCCTCCCCAATATTCCAAGGCATCTGCCGCGAGGGCATAGAACATCGTATATCTCTGTACACAGATGACCTTTTATTGTATATCACAAACCCTGCCACTGCTATTCCTATTACTTCAATTTTAGATGAATTTGGTTCTCTTTCTGGATATAAAATAAATTTTCAAAAAAGCGAGTGTTTTCCAATTAACACATCAGCGTTGAAACTGCATCAATCAGACATCCCTTTTCACTTATGTCAATCTGGGTTCAAATATCTTTGTAAACATTGAGTAAACATTACCCGCTCTCATTCAGCTCTGACTTATCATAAGTCTGGTTTTATATGGCCTGTCAACACAATTTAAAAAGTGGTACAAAGTTTGAAGTTCGCACTTTCCACACAAATTGAAATGGAGACTCAGTGAGGCTGTGTCTTGCTGCTACGTCGTCTTAAATCGGTCACGTGATTTTGACACGCCGGTGCGGTTCTGGACCGTAGAGGGAGCAAATTTCACTCCTCTACTGTCTCAAACTAAATCTGATTTTCAGAGATGGAATAATTTGCCTTTGACTTTAATTGGCAGAGGGTCTAGGGGATAATTGGCCATTTTTGACTACTTTTCATTTTACCTTTAAATTTCACCTTAAAAAACTGTTTACCTTGCCTTGTTTGATATCATACTTTTCAGCACAACCTCACCTGTATGACTTTACAATTATTTTTGCATTTTGACATACTGTATTAACACCCTGGACCTAAAATCACACATAAAACATAAAATCTGAGTAGGAAAAAGTTTGATTTTTGACTGTGAAAACCACAAACATGTCTAACGAACCATTTTTGTAACTTAGAATGGAAATATAAATTGTGAACTCAAAAACTTATGAACAAATTTAGCAACCAACAAAGTTATATAGAACTATTTACATGAAAATGCAGGCAATGCCTCAGGCATTTTTTGAACAACTATTTACAAAACAATCAGATGCCACACAACTTATTTGTGCCACTCTGAAAAGCAGTTCCTGTCCACCACAACACAGAGGGGCACATCACAGGCCTGACACTTCCAGGGTGTGTCACTCTTCCTGTTGTCCACCTGGAGGCAATGTTTGCACCTCTGTCTGCCTTTTGTGGCTTTTTGGCTTGCATCTGTGGCTGTCACAATGGGCACAGGAACATGATCAGCTCTCCTGCTCTGAGGAACACCTTCCTTGCCCATGCCACAAAGCTGACTCACCAGCTCCACCATGAAATCTTTATGTGTCATGGGCTGCACCTGCTTGGCATTGCTCATCTCACGGTGCAAGATGAAGGCATTTGTTGTTGCAATGTCCAAGAAGTGCAGCAACATGGTCCTGTACCAGTGACCAGTTTTTCTGTGGGTGGAGTAATACTGTATGAGCTGATCTGACAGATCAACCCCACCCATACTCTGGTTATAGGCCACGATTGGTGTGGGACAGGGAAAGTCTCGCGCAGCCCAGCGTCCATCTCTGTCCTTCACCCTTCTCCGCACTGTTTCACCTGAAAATGCAGGATGGATGGTGGAGCACACAAGACACCTCCCGTGTGTCCATCCACTTCACAAACACAAGTGGGCCCTCTCTGATCCATCTCACTGATCCTCTTTCACATCTTTTGGTGAAAGCATTTTCCCTCCCTCTGGGGCATCCTTTTCTGCTTTCCCTGTAGGTGCCACACGCTCCAAATTTCATGCTGTCCAGGTCCATGAATAGTTTGGGACTGGTGTAAAAATTGTCCATGTAGACGTGATATCCAGTGCCAAGACAGGATGGCTGAATAAGCTTCATGACCACATAAGACAGCCCATGTTCACTCACAGTTACTGCCTTGCCAGTGTATATGCTGAAATTGATGGTGTAGCCACTGCTTGACTCGGCCAATACAAAAAGTCCTTCATATATTGTGTCATGCCAGTTTTTGCCTTAGTCGCCACCATCCTTTCATCCACTGCCAGCTCCCTCCTCGGGTGGTAATAAGCCTGGCAGGCACTGAGGATATCATCATAAAGAGGCATGACTCTAATCAATTTGTCATGGCCTGGTGTTCCCTTCTGTCTGTCATTATGAACATCCTCCTCAGGATCACTGAGGTGGATGTTCCAAAATATGGATCTGAACCTGTCTCGTGTCATCACTTTGGCTGGAAGGTGTACAGACAAAACGTGATTTTGCCTCCAGTAGTCTTGGAGACTTGGCAGCGACACCAAAGACATGTATATAAGAAGACCAAAAAACTTGTACAGATCATCCGTCTCTATGTCAGTCCATTTGTACTTTTTCCCTAACTCCTTCTTTTTTGCAGTATTTTTGTTTGTGTTTCTGCAGATTTGCTTGACTGTGTCAGTGCCAAAAAACAACAGAAACAGGTCTTTTGGACTGTGTGGAGAAAGTGTCTCTACCTGGACTCCTGGTGTTCTCCGTGGCTGCTTACTGCTGGGGCAGTGTCAGCATCCTCCTCTGTCTTCCAGGGCTCAGAGTGGAGGCGTGGCTCTGGCTCTGCCGCCTGTGTCAGTGGAGACCGTGACCATGTGGGCGCGCTACGCCGTCCCCTCCTCTGTGCGGACCTCCGGGTGCCACTCGGTGCGCTCGTCAGAGGCTCCTTTTCCTCTCTCTCCTCTTCCAACACAAACAATGGATCATCCCCTTCATCATCAAAGTCCTCACTCTCTGGCTCCGACTCCGGATCCACGTTTCCCTCCGCTACATCCCGCTCAAAGAGGAGATGCAGTGCCTGCTCCACATTCAGAGGTCGCCTCATTGTTTTGACATGCAAAACAAAAAAACGACTGCACGACGCACTAAACACACTGCACTATACATCAAACACACTACAATACACTACCGTTTTTACCATTACTGACAAAAATATTCAGGAAAATCATGGTGTTTATGACTTATCATAAGTCTGGTTTTATATGGCCTGTCAACACAATTTAAAAAGTGGTACAAAGTTTGAAGTTCGCACTTTCCACACAAATTGAAATGGAGACTCAGTGAGGCTGTGTCTTGCTGCTACGTCGTCTTAAATCGGTCACGTGATTTTGACACGCCGGTGCGGTTCTGGACCGTAGAGGGAGCAAATTTCACTCCTCTACTGTCTCAAACTAAATCTGATTTTCAGAGATGGAATAATTTGCCTTTGACTTTAACTGGCAGAATTAATACTGTTAAAATGGTCATCCTACCGAAATTTCTTTACCTATTTCAATTAATCCCTCTGTTTTTACCAAAGTCTTTTTTTAAGTCTTTAAATAAGTTGATCACTACATTCATCTGGGCAGGTAAACACCCAAGAATTCAGATTTCCATTCTGCAACAATGTAAAATGGCCTGAGGCCTTGCACTTCCAAATTTTTTATATTATTATTGGGCTGCTAATATTTATAAGTTACTATTCTGGTTTCACTTGTCTGACTCCTCCTGGTGCTCAGTTGAAGCCAGATCATGTACTTCATCCTCTCTCCCTGCTCTCTTATGTGCATCATATCCAATCTCTTTATCTTTATATGCAAATAACCCAGTTGTTTTATCTTCCCTTAAGATCTGGTATCAATTTCGGCGCCACTTTGCATTTTCCTCTGTCTCAACATTAAGTCCCATTGCAAATAATCATCTATTCCCCCCTTCTACCTTAGACTCCACCTTCTCCCTGTGGAAAAGGAAAGGAATCACATGTTTTCGTGATCTCTATCAGGATGATATTTTCTCTGTTTTCATCCCTATCAAGTAAATATGATCTGCCACTCTCTCATTACTTTCGTTATCTTCAGATTCGACACTATTTATCCTCTCAGTTCTCTTCATTCCCCTCACTTCCTGCC
This sequence comes from Epinephelus lanceolatus, assembly GCF_041903045.1. Classification (NCBI taxonomy): domain Eukaryota; kingdom Metazoa; phylum Chordata; class Actinopteri; order Perciformes; family Serranidae; genus Epinephelus; species Epinephelus lanceolatus. Next base: position 45,819,362 of record NC_135743.1, on the reverse strand, counting down.
TTATCGCCATGGGAGGAACTACTTAAACTCTTCAATCATGTCCTTTGAGAAGAAAACTGCTTTCAAAATAAAACTGGCCTGGGAGGAGGAAATCGGGGTCAAGCTCTCGGATGAATATTGGGCTGGGGCAATGGAAACGATTAGCTCCACCACCTCGTGTGCACGGCTGGGTCTCATACAGTTTAAGGTGCTATACAGGCTTCATTATTCTAAAGCTAAACTAGCAGAAATTTATCCGAGTGCAGACAATAGATGTGATAGATGTAGCTATACCCCTGCAAAGCTTAGTCATTTGTTTTTCTTTTGTCCCAAATTGCAATCATTTTGGGGTGTCTTTTTTAAAATCCTTTCTGACATCTTAAAAATTAAATTGCAACTAGATCCTTTGACCGCCATATTTGGAATTCCTGAATTTTTTGCCAATTTATATACCAACCATTTAGATATCATAGCGTTTTCCTCTCTCATTGCCCGAAGGAGGATTTTACTGTCCTGGAAATCACCTGGTCCCCCATCAGCAGCATCTTGGCTAGAGGATATGTTGTCTTTTCTCAAGTTAGAGAAAATTAAGTTCTCTCTCAGAGGCTCTGCTGGAAAATTTACTGCCAGATGGCAACCCTTTTTGTCTTATGTAAACAGCCTCCATAGACTCCCAACTGAGCAGATATAATCGCCTCTTTTATTATTACTTATTTATTGTTATTATTTATTTTATTTTATTTATTTTTGTTGTTTGTTTTCCCTCCCTTTTTTTCTTTCTTTTCTTTTTTTTGTTTTCCCTTTTCTTTTTCTTTTCTTTTTTTTTGTGGGGTGGGTGGCGGGGTAGGGTAAGTGATGGGAGGGTGGGCGGGCGTGATGGGGTGGGGTTGGGTTTGTACGCTTGGCTAGTGTGACGGTCAGATGGAAGGCATGGGGTTGGAAATGACTGCTTCTGTTTCTTGTTTTATGAGTCCCCGCCTCCGGTGTTATGGAGGTTGGTAACTGAAAATGTGACATACTAACCCCATTATGAATAATAATATTAATATTATTTTGAATAATACTCTGTGTCACACCAATTTTCTGTTGAGTTGTATGTCATGTGTCATGTTTGTATACGCCCTTTTTTTTTTCTTTTTAATATATACAGTACAGGCCAAAAGTTTGGACACACCTTCTCATTCAATGCGTTTTCTTTATTTTCATGACTATTTACATTGTAGATTCTCACTGAAGGCATCAAAACTATGAATGAACACATGTGGAGTTATGTACTTAACAAAAAAAGGTGAAATAACTGAAAACATGTTTTATATTCTGGTTTCTTCAAAATAGCCACCCTTTGCTCTGATTACTGCTTTGCACACTCTTGGCATTCTCTCCATGAGCTTCAAGAGGTAGTCACCTGAAATGGTTTCCACTTCACAGGTGTGCCTTATCAGGGTTAATTAGTGGAATTTCTTGCTTTATCAATGGGGTTGGGACCATTAGTTGTGTTGTGCAGAAGTCAGGTTAATACACAGCCGACAGCCCTATTGGACAACTGTTAAAATTCATATTATGGCAAGAACCAATCAGCTAACTAAAGAAAAACGAGTGGCCATCATTACTTTAAGAAATGAAGGTCAGTCAGTCCGGAAAATTGCAAAAACTTTAAATGTGTCCCCAAGTGGAGTCGCAAAAACCATCAAGCGCTACAACGAAACTGGCACACATGAGGACCGACCCAGGAAAGGAAGACCAAGAGTCACCTCTGCTTCTGAGGATAAGTTCATCCGAGTCACCAGCCTCAGAAATGGCAAGTTAACAGCAGCTCAGATCAGAGACCAGATGAATGCCACACAGAGTTCTAGCAGCAGACCCATCTCTAGAACAACTGTTAAGAGGAGACTGCGCCAATCAGGCCTTCATGGTCAAATAGCTGCTAGGAAACCACTGCTAAGGAGAGGCAACAAGCAGAAGAGATTTGTTTGGACCAAGAAACACAAGGAATGGACATTAGACCAGTGGAAATCTGTGCTTTGGTCTGATGAGTCCAAATTTGAGATCTTTGGTTCCAACCGCCGTGTCTTTGTGAGACGCAGAAAAGGTGAACGGATGGATTCCACATGCCTGGTTCCCACTGTGAAGCATGGAGGAGGAGGTGTGATGGTGTGGGGGTGTTTTGCTGGTGACACTGTTGGGGATTTATTCAAAATTGAAGGCACACTGAACCAGCATGGCTACCACAGCATCCTGCAGCGACATGCCATCCCATCCGGTTTGCGTTTAGTTGGACCATCATTTATTTTTCAACAGGACAATGACCCCAAACACACCTCCAGGCTGTGTAAGAGCTATTTGACCAAGAAGGAGAGTGATGGAGTGCTGCGGCAGATGACCTGGCCTCCACAGTCACCGGACCTGAACCCAGTCGAGATGGTTTGGGGTGAGCTGGACCGCAGAGTGAAGGCAAAGGGGCCAACAAGTGCTAAACACCTCTGGGAACTCCTTCAAGACTGTTGGAAAACCATTTCAGGTGACTACCTCTTGAAGCTCATGGAGAGAATGCCAAGAGTGTGCAAAGCAGTAATCAGAGCAAAGGGTGGCTATTTTGAAGAAACTAGAATATAAAACATGTTTTCAGTTATTTCACCTTTTTTTGTTAAGTACATAACTCCACATGTGTTCATTCATAGTTTTGATGCCTTCAGTGAGAATCTACAATGTAAATAGTCATGAAAATAAAGAAAACGCATTGAATGAGAAGGTGTGTCCAAACTTTTGGCCTGTACTGTATATATGTGGGGGAAAAAATCAATAAAAAACTGTAACACAGAAATCACTCTGTAAATTTCCATTGTTATGCGGATGATGCACAGTTGTATTTATCTATGAAGCTAGAAGAAAGTAATCAATTAACTAAACTTCATAATTGCCTTAAAGACATAAAAACCTGAATGAGCACCAATTTCCTGATGTTAAATTCAGACAAAACTGAAGTTATTGTTCTTGGCCCGAAGCAACTCAGAGACTCTTTATCTGATGACATAGTTTCTCTAGATGGCTAGGGTTAGGCCTAAGTCAGCCTAACTAGGGGCTGGTACAAGGCAAGCCTGAGCCAGCCCTAACTATAAGCATTATCAAAGAGGAAAGTCTTAAGTCTAGTCTTAAATGTGGAGACGGTGTCTGCCTCCCAGACCAGGAAACAGGAAGATGATTCCACAGGAGAGGAGCCTGATAGCTGAAGGCCCTGGCTCCTCGTTATGTTTTTTTAAAAATAAACCCCAGAGGCAACATGTACAATGAAAATAAAATAGGGCCTAATATAGATCCTTGAGGTACTCCGCAGGAAATTGGAGCAGAAGACGACAACACACTTTCAGTTCTGACCAAGGCTGATCTGTCCTGAAGGTAGGAGGCAAACCATTGAAGGGCCTGGCCTTGAATGCCAACAAGGCGATCCAGGAAGATCGAGTGATCAGCTGTGTCAAATGCTGCCGACAGATCTAACAGAATTAAAACAGATTAATTTCCTGAATCTAAAATCAATGACAGATCATTTATCACCCTAAGGAGAGCAGACTCTGTACTATGATGTTTCCTAAATCCTGACTGAAATTTATCGAGTGTATTTGATTGATCCAGAAAGTTGATAAGTTGCGAAAAAACTACTTTTTCAAGGATTTTGGATAAGAAGGAGAACTTTGAAATTGGACTGTAATTATTAAGAACAGATGGATCTAAGTTGGGTTTTTTGATCAGAGGGTGAATGACAGCATGTTTAAAACAATTTGGTACACAGCCATTGATCAAAGAGCTATTTATCATCGTTAAAATACTGGGCCCAATGGTGTCCAGGACTTCCTTAAACAGACGTGAAGGTAAAATATCTGAGGGAGAAGTGCTAGGGTTCATATTTGAGACTATCTGTGTCAAAGAGGAGAGAGAAATTGGTACAAGATTATTGAGAAATGAGGAACATGAGCTTAATTCTGATGGATTGTAGGAGGGTGGTGAGATCTGAGATCGTATATTATCAATTTTGCTGATAAAGAATTTTAGGAAGTTTTCACAGGTATCTGGTGTTGTTTCATGATAGTCTGTGACTGCAGGGTTAAAAACTGTGTTTATTGTGTTAAATAAAACTTTGGGTCTATGGGCATGTTTAAGAATGATGTCAGAAAAATATTTAGTTCTCTCTGCTTTGACACAGTGTTGATAATGTGGTGTGATTGAACTGTTGAGCGTACCGCTGCTGTGAAGTGATGAGATGCAGCTGCAGCTGATTGTATGGGCAGGACTCTAAGACTGAAAAGCAGAGCACCATTCATTGTCTGTGTGTCTGGGGAGCGACCTGTTGCATGTGCGGCTGCTTTCATCCTGGGAGGGAGGGTGTCGTTCGCAGCTGGTAGGGCTGCCAGCGACAAAGACAGCTGATTAGGTTTAACCGTTCCTGTGTTAGGAGGGGAGGCCTGTGCCTCCTTTAGATAGTTAGGGCCGGGTTGATAGGAGCATTAGCCAGCAAACGCTCTCTAGCTTAGCTGCCGCCTCCAGCACACCGCTGTTGGCATTCCCGTCCGATGAAGCCGTGGTTCCTCCGGGTAGTTGGACGGTGCCACAAGCCTAGACCCCAGGGGGGGGGTCTCGACGGTCACGCAAGTTACGTGGGTTCTTTTTATTAATTGTTATGAATTGATTTCTTATTATTGTATTTGTTATGTTGTGATAGGCCTATATATTGTTTGTGTGAGGGTAAAGGGGAGACAACAGGAGGGATCCAGACATGTGCCAGGTGGGGGCACTGTAGTTGGTTGCGTCTGCGTCAAAGGGTAACTCACTGTGTGCCGTGTTGGTTGCAGTGCATTCCCAGTTTGTAGTGATTGCTCTCAGTGATGTGTGTCTCGCATCTCTTATTTGTGTGTGGAAACTGAAGTGTGTTATACATTTTGTGGGATGGTGTGCATTACTTTTCCTTAATAGCGATGTGCACCCTTTTTCTTGGGATGTAGTCCAGCTCTAGTTTCCCCCACCAGTATAATGTTCCATGCCCTCTGTTTCAGCTTCTGGGCTGGGGTTGAAATACAACCCGGGAGCTTGATTTGGAGAGGCCTTTTTTCCGATCGCACGACGGACGCAAGTGGAATCGTACTTTTAACACGAATACTTTATTTGCAGTATAAAAAATAATCTAATGATATTAAACACAACACACACAGATTAGTCAGTCAGTAGAGTGTATTGAATATAATATAATTCTATGCAAAGACCTATTGCCAACCCAGTCCTGCACACTGCACCTGTACCTGGCACTGTTTTTTTGGTGGTTCCTGCTCCACTTTCCTCCTTCTCCTCCTCCTCCTCTTCCTCCTCCTTCTCCTCCTCCTCTTCCTCCTTCTTCTCCTCCACCTCCTCTTCCATCTCCTCCTCCTTCCTCCTTCCTCCTCCTCAGTCCTATGACTGGCATTATCCTGTCCCTCTGCATCAACTCCACGACTGACACTGGCCTTGTCAGCTAATAATAACAATAACAGCAACAATGATAAACGTTATAGCACTTTTGCAAAGAATTCACAGTGTTAGAACACAAATACAATATAAAAATCAACATAACAAAAGCGCCACACGCATGCACGCACGCACACACACACACACTGTAAATGAATTACTCACTTTAATGTATTTTTCTTGAGCTGGTAAAAATGGCTATATATTAATGTAGAAACAGAACAGGCAAACAGCTGTATAGCCTATATATATTCCAATATTATCTTTTTAACTTTGAACACAGACTCCTGAAATAGGCTATGTTTTCTTTTGCAATAAAGAAATTTGTGCATTTTTCTGGTCAGCCAGTATGGATTTTATTTTTAATTGATAAAGCAGATTAATGATTTATGCACATATCGTGTAACATTGCTGATAGGCTACTTTTAATGTTCTGTGTGCTCTGAACACTGTTCTCAATGGACCTGAAAATTACAACCCAACCCTGCGGGTTTTTAAGCCCAGACCCGACACAGCTGACACACCAGCATTAGCCTAATTGCCTGCCCGAAAAAAAGGAAACCCGAGGTCTGACCTGGCCCGAGTCATTTGCATATTTTTTCGGCCCGAACCCGGACCGAACCCACGGGTCTGGTCGGGTTTGTCGGGCCGGCCCGGCCCGGCCCGTCTGGGATGATAGGGCCATGTAAGGCAGTGCTTGCTAACCGCTCGTATCCCCCCTTAATATGCAAAATATTAGATTGACCCAGTCTGATGTTCCACTCTGTGCCACTGCCACCTGCGGCTGCGAGGGCAGGCTGCTGCAGTCAACCGCGGCTGCGTTTTATGGGGTAAAAAAAACGTTCCAACCACCGGCCGGTTCGGCCTGGAACAGACCGGCCGTTCGGGAATACTCCCGAACCTCCCTATGGCCAGCCCGCCCCTGCCCCCAAACTTTTAATTTAAAGCTTTCCTTGATGTATTTATGAAATAAAGATTGTCATTGTATCTGGTACCTCCTGAGTATCGTTCTTGGGCATCTGACAAGTTTTCTCCATAAATACCTACATTTATAACAATAATTTGCCAGACAGTCTCCAGAGGTTGGTAAGACACGTGGAGCTTATCTTTTTTCCACTTAAACTCTGCTCTTCTACAATTCCGCCTAGCTGCACGAGTCATGGAGTTTAGCCAGGGCTGAGTTTTAGTCTTTGCTTTCCTGATTTTGTGAGGGGCAATTGAATCAAGAATATTTGTGCAAATGAAGTTGAAACATGTGACCAATTCTTCTGTGACCAGACCAGCAGGGGGAGCTTTAATGACAGCAGAGGAGAAAGCATTCGAGAACTGTATGGCAGTGAGAGGGGTAATAGACCTGGAATAGTTTCCTGGCCGACTGGGTTTTGGAGTTTGGGAGGGAAGAGAGGTGGAAAACATAATGGGCCAGTGATCAGATAAACTGATGTTATTTATCTGAATACTGGGAACCGGGATACCAAGAGTTAAAATAAGGTCAAGAGTGTGGCCGTGTATATGAGTAGGACCCATGACTGACTGAGTAAGATTGAAAGAGTCCATTAAATGTGTAAAATCCCGACCAAGTGGGTTAGATGGAGAGCAGATATGAATATTAAAATCACCTAAAATTAGGAGGTTATCAGATTTAGTAACCATAAAAGACAGAAAATCGGAGAATTCATCAATAAAAGCCTTGTTGAATTTAGGGGGTCGGTATATAAGTGCACACAGTACTGGAATAGACTGTTCAATCTTAAACAGCAGTAATTCAAAGCTTGTGTATTCATCAGTTGACATGGGTTTATAGGTAAAAATATCACTACAAACCACTGCCAGGCCCCCACCACGGCCAGTCAGCCGTGGTGAGTTAAGAAGGTTATATTTTGGGGGACATAACTCAGAAAAGGAGCTGAGTTCACCAGGTCTTTGCCAAGTTTCAGTAAGACATAAAAAGTCTATGCTATAGGTTAAAATAAAATCATTTAAGATGAAGGACTTGTTTGTGAGTGACCTTTAAACATTTAAAAGCGGCATTTTTGCAAGACGTGGCGCCTGGAGAGTATGCAGAATAGTTTCCCTATAACTGGATGAAATATGGATTAGATTACACGTTTGGTGCAGTGGAGTGACTGTGCTTTAAATGGAGCCTATTACTAATAACAACTGGAATGACAGCGGAGCTGACAGTAGGACAGTAGGGGGAGCTGGTGATGGTTGTTGGCTGTGATGAAACCGTAGAGGAAGAGGGGAAAACTGGATTGTGACTGTGAGTGACATCAGGTGTAAATAGTCAGTCACGTGGGGCATAGTGCACGACATGTTGAATGTTTACAGTCAGCATTTGAGAGCCCAGTTTGTTTGGGTGGATCCCGTCCTTTCTAAAAAGAGACCAGCGATTCCAAAAGAGATTAAAATTGTCAATAAAAACCATATCGTGAGCCCTGCAGGAGTATTGAAGCCAAAAATTGAGGTAGAGGGCTCTGCTGAAAAGGCCAGCACCGCGGGACAGTGGAGCAGTGGGTCCGGAGATGAAGATTGTCTTACCAGTCTGTTTTAAAAAGTGAAAAAGGTTGTTAAAATTTACCTTAGTCAATTCAGACTGGCGAAGGGCAGAGTCAACAATACCTACATGAATAATCAGACACTTAATAGAGGTCGGGAGTGACGGCATTATGTTTTTGAGCTTTTCCAAGATGACAGGGACGGTGGCACCAGGAAGGCAGAGGATGGTTGCGTTGAAAAAGCGTACATTCCTGATTATAGAATCTCCAATTATGCGTGGGGTGGGAGAGAAAAGTGGCTGAGGGAATGCAGGCTGAGCGCCATCAGAAGGACACAGCGGAAATTCAGTGACCGGGTGAGAGCTGCGGCGAGGGGACGCAGTTCAACTCCGGAGGCTGCTCCTTTGGTGGCTGCGGGCGAGGAAGACTGCCCAAGTGCCTGTTTACAGCCTCCCTCAGCAACCAGCGTTGGTAGGAGGAGGATTTCCCCAGCTGTTTGTTCTGCTGACCCTCGACGGACCGGACAGCCGTCCGATCAGTACCAGGTGGAGGGGAGACAGCAGGCGGAGAGTAAGCAGCAGCACCAGATGCAACCAGCGAGGAGGTCGGGTCGGATGGTGCCGGGGCCGCGGGGGCATCTGCCGGGTAAACCGGCGCCTCAGCGGGCAGGATCCCGAAGCAGTTTGAGAGCTCCAGGCTGGGGTGTGATCCTCCACCTGAGTCTCTTTTTGCCTCGAACCACATCCATCCAGAGCGGCAGGTGTGCAGGCCGGTTTGGTGTGGAGCTGAGGACAGGGACCTTGGGCTTAGCTCCAGTTCTCATCCAAGAATCCTCTGGCCGGGCCGGAGCAGTCACCAGTGGTAAAGACGCCTCCAGGCCCCTGGTCTCAGCAGCAGCTGCGGCAGCAGCACCACCACACGCCACCCTCACCACCGGTCCACATCCAGACTGATCACTCTCCACATTTGATGGACAAACACCAGAGGTGCCTGTTGTCGGCACCGGTACCGGCATTGGTTAAAGGCAGTCACGGGATAGTGTCGGCAGAGTCCAAAATCAGGGCCTGTGACAGCTGGGACGACGGTGACAGGGCCAGCTGCGGGGCAGCGTGAGTAGACGCCTGCAGACAGGAGATCCGCTTTGACTGGGCAGTAGCAACAGACATGAAACTTTCAATCAGTTTGTCCTTTTCTCGGATTTCAGCTTTCATGCGGCGGATATCGTCTCTCAACTGTGAGTAATTTAAAGTGCAGTCCTTACACACAGCCATGATGACTCTTTTAGCAGGAGTCAGTAAGTAAAGGTTTAACGGCGCTCGTGGCTCATGGCATGGACAGCACTAAACGAGAAAAGCTGCAGGTAAGTTTTTGGCAGGAGATACATCTGTCTTCTTTAGAACATGAAAAATTAAAAAACACTTGGATTTCAAAATACCTATTACTCATCTCATAAATCAGGCCGTAGGAGGGGAGTGGCTATACTGATCCCTAATGCAGTAAATTTTGAAAGTCCAAATACCATTATGGTCCAGCAGATGCTTGCAGAACTGGGTTTGATTGACGTGTGGAGAGAGTCTCATCCAGGAGAAAAACAATTCACCTATTATTCCCAATGCGACTCTGTATATTCACGAATTGATTATTTATTTATGTATAAATCAGACTGGCACAGAGTCAGGGACTGTAAGATAGGGATTAGGGACTTATCTGATCATTCAGGTGTGTACCTAACCCTGCACCTAACTAATCAACGGAAAAATACACTTTGGAGACTTAACACAAGCATTTTAAATGACAAAACTGTACAGAAACAGATTCAACAGGAATTTGAAACGTATCTACAAAATAATGATAATGGAGAGGTGTCTCCAAATACTTTATGGGATGCAGAAGGCAGTCATTCGAGGTAAAATTATTGCCCTCACGGCTTCTCGGAAAAAGGAAAAACAGAGAAAACTTACTGAACTACAAGTGGAAATTAAGTCATTAGAAATTAGACACACTGAACAAAAAGATCCTCAGATATTAATTAGAATAAACAAAATTAAACAAGATATAAATGGTATATATGATGAGGAAATTGAAAAACAACTTAAATTTACCAAACAAAGGTATTATGAGATGGGGCCTAGGGCAATGAAACTTCTTTCCTGGAGGATACGAAAACAACGGGGAAAGAACACAATTTATAAAATTAGGAACCCTAAGACACAAAATGTTTGCAGTGAATCAGAGGATATTCAACGTGCTTTTGAACTATATTATAAAGACCTATATACCCAACCGGCCACGGCAAATATTACAATAATAGAGACTTTTCTAAGTTCACTAGACCTACCATCCATAGGAGAACAACAGAATAAAGAAATTATGGGTGAGATAACAGCAGAAGAACTGAATAAAGCCATTTCAAGACTGAAAGCTAATAAGACTCCGGGCACAGACGGATATCCATCTGAATGGTATAAAACATTTAAATTTCAAATAACACCTGTGCTGCTTAACTGTTTTAATCATACACTGAGAACAGGGGAAGCCCCACAATCATGGAAGGAAGCAGTTATCTCTATCATCCTGAAAGAAGGTAAAGATAAAAAGGAATGCAGCCCATATAGACGAACATCAGTCTAGAACGTAGACTATAAATTATTTGCTTCAATCCTGTCGAAGAGACTGGAATCTGTTGTCCCGGAGCTGGTAGATTTAGATCAAACAGGCTTTGTACTAAATACACAGACACAGGATAATTTAAGGAGAACACTACAAGTGGTGAGTCATATTACATCAGAAAACATTAGTGCAATGTTGGTCAGCCTAGACGCCGATAAGGCATTTGATTTGGTGGGTTGGGAATATCTATATAGGGTACTTGCAAGATTCGGCTTTAAAGATGGCTTCATTAAATGTATTAAAGCATTATACTTCTCTCCAACAGCCAGGATCAGGGTTAATGGACACCTGTCGCAAACTATCTATTTGGAAAGAGGGACTGAGCCCGACCCTATTTGCGTTATTTATTGAACCCTTGCCTCAAGCAGTTAGAGAGGACTCTGAGATAAAGGGTATCACAATCAGAGGAGAACATAAGGCTTGCATGTTCGCAGATGATGTCCTGCTTTTTATTACAAGCCTTGACTCAAGCATCTCTAAATTGATGTCCCTGCTAAAACATATAATCCATACTCTGGATATAAGCTAAATATTCAAAAAACTCAAGCCCTCACATTTAATTATACACCCCACCCAGATACAAAAAGGAAATATAATTTTAAATGGGACTCTCCCACAATAAAATATTTAGGAATAAACCTAACTAAAGACATGTAAAAACTTTTTGAAAACAACTACGGCCTCAATAATAAAGAGATAAAATCTGACATTTCTAGATGGACCCTCCTCCCACTAGATATGAGCAACAGAATAGAAATAAGCAAAATGAATGTGTTGCCATGGCTTCTTTATCTTTTCCAGTCATTGCCTCTGGAGGTTCCCCAAAGACAATTTGATGAGTGGAATGCATGGATTTCAAGGTTCGTGTGGAACAGTAGAAGACCTAGGGTTCAGTTCAAAACACTGCAGCTGAAAAAAGAGAAGGGAGGACGAGCTTTACCATGCCTACAGGATTACTATTTCGCTGCACAATTGAAACCCTTAGTATACTGGTGTGCTCCAAATTATGAATCTAAATGGAAATCCCTGGAAATTACACAGATAAAAACTCCAGTACAATCTATAATAGGAAATAAAAGCCAAGCTGAAAGACATTATAACAGCTTGAATCAATGGATTTTATTCACTCTTAAGCTATGGTTCAAGGTATTGAGAAAGTTACAAATAGAGAAACAGGCTAGGGTCTTGAATTGGGTAGCATATGACCCAGAATTTGAACCTGCTAGGTTGGACGGGGTCTTCAAACAATGGGTTAGGAGAGGTATTACGTCTTTCTGTTCCCTCACCTCAAACAGTAAATTTCAGTTTCAGTTTGGCTGGAAGAATGTAGTGAGATTTTTCATAACTCCTAAAATAACAGCACTGCAAAGAGGCACACAGAGCTGAGGCTTCTGTTGGAGACAATATGGAACCTCTATGGCTAATCATTTCCATGTCTTTTGGGCCTGTCCGAAAATCCAGTCATACTGGAGGGAGGTGGCTACCGAGATAAATAAAATATTGGGGGTGGAGTTACGTTACTCTTTTGTTACTTTATATCTTGGTAAAATACCCGAAACAATCCAACACAAGGATAAATACTTATTGAAGACACTTTTGGCAAGTAGTAGGAAAGCTATAACCCGAAAATGGTTGCAAGTTGATCCTCCAACACTGGACCAGTGGTGTGGGATCATAAAGAAAGTTTTTGTATGGAGAAACTTACTTTTGTTTTAAGACTTGAGTTGGAGAAATGTACTGAATGCTGGGAAAAATGGATTGTGTATGCACTTTGAATAGTATGACATTATACCATGATGTAAGTGGAAAAATATATTGTGATTTTAACTGTAACACCCATGATGACCTCATGTTCTTTGTTTGTAAATTTCATGTAAATAAATTAAAAAAAAGTAACAAAAAAATAATAAGAAAGAAGTCTGCATAAAATTGCTTTGTAAATGAAGATATACCAGTGACTGAGGCAATGAGCAGATAACGATGACCAGTTTACTTTACTGTAGAGTGATGAGTGAGAGAAACACAGTTTGTAATGAATCTCAGAGCCATGTGATACACACTGTCCAACAGGTGAAGAGAATGAGCAGGTGCATTCATATAAAGTATGTCTCCATAGTCAATAACAGGTAAAAATGTTGTGTCCACCAGTTTCTGTTTTACATTAAAAGAGAAACAAGTCTTGTTTCTATAATAATATCCCAATAACAGTCTCAGCTTTTTAACAACAACATTCTAAACCATGCAGCTGCCGGCGATTTGACCAGCTGAGTTGCAGTCGACACCATCAGCTGGCTTGAGTGGAGCTCAGACTGGCCAGTTCACACTGCTGCATCTTTTTTCTACAACGTTCTAAAACAACTTCATCTCATGGTGAATCTTTGGTCTGAACTGGGCATTAGATTGTTGTAGAACAACTTGAGTTATGGGCTTTTTCCCATCAAGCCCCACCCTTGATGTAGACTTTTTGATTGACAGCGGCCATGTTTTTTGACCTATTTTACTCATTTATAATAGGATTGTATAACTCAATCTCACAAGGCTGCATACCAAATGTATTCTTGCTAGAGTGAAAATTCCCAAAAAAAGTCTATTCGTATTAGTGTTTTTTCACTTTATGTAAATTAGCAACGTTTTCATCATGGTGGCCTTAACTGTCCAAGAGGGTATCTTGTAGAGCACATTGAGATGTAGATGTGTTTCAGACTTCAAGTAATGGTGTGAGGGGCTATCACAAATCTACTGTCTGTGTTGGGCCACCTCTTGTTCAGCGCTGGGGTTTCACTATTACATGATAACACATAGGCTATCTCAGGTGGTAAAGAGGTTTGGTAAAATTCATGTAAGTGAACATTAGTTAACTAACAATGGAAGTATCAAACATTATGTCATCACCTAATGTTACCTGAAGATTAGTGAACATGCTCAGGACATTCTGGCCTTTCCAGTAGCAGCAGTAGTGAACAGAACTTTAGTTTTGCTGGAAGACTGATTGAACAGAGTAGCACAGTGCAGAAGCCATCCATGGTGGATAGTCTCACCTTCCTCCATGATAACACCAAATAAACCACAAAGGTTGGATTATGTAAATAGTTCAGTTAACAGTGGTTGCAGTTGAAGAAGAGCTTGTGGTGATTGAGACATGCTAATAGTAGGACTCAAAATTTTATAATTTATATGTATTGATATTGATTAATGTGACGTGCATTTAAACAATCTAACTATATAAGTCTATATAAAACAATGCCTTTTCATGGCCATTTACAAGGTGCCATGTGTGTAATCAGAAATACGTGAAATGACCACGACCTCTTAACACCGCATTCTGTGGTGGCAACACGTAATGGGTTGAAATTATGTGCCGGTACCACAGAAACAATGCCAATGTAAAGTCAATTAGGATCCATTTTCGTGGTGTCCATACAGATTCCCTGATTCAACAACGTCCTGTATACACACAAAAAGTGTTCTTGATATTAAAACGGCAAATATATTCCTCTGTTATAATTTCCCACCAACAATAATAATAATAATAATAATAATAATGATATGATAGTTCGGCTGTACTAGATATTTGATATAAGCCTATTCAAATATTCAGTCCCAAAAACACCATTTCTACAGTACTATCTAAAATATCTGAATATAGCCAACATCCTTGCTTTTTTTCTTCACGCAGTTCATCTAGGTGCAGTGTCATTACTGGTTCGGCTTTACTAGATATTAGATATATTCAGTAGATCTATCTTTTTATGACCCTATTTTACAATTCTATTTTACAAGCCGCAGACAAACCTACCGTCCTTAAAACGCTGTTTCTAGCGTATTAGCTAAAATATCGAAAATTAGCCGACATCTGTACTTTTTCTTAACATAGTTCATCTAGGTGCAGTGTAATAACTAGTTCGGCTTTACTAGATATTAGTTATGTTGGGTAGATATATCTTTTTTCAACCCTATTTAGAATCCTACTTTGCAAATCAGAAGAACTACAACTATGTTGCTGATATGTATCAAACTGCGGGAACTGCCCATTGGTCCGACAGCCCATTGGTCCGACAGCCCATTGGTCCGACCATATTAAACCCATTGTTCCGAAGTCCTGTTGTTCCGAAATCATCGTGATGCCCTGTGGTTAAGGTCTGGTTAGGTTTAGGCACAAAAACCACTTGGTTAGGGTTAGGAAAAGATCATGGTGTGGGTTAAAATGAAAAAGAAAGTGACAAACACATAAGCTGTGAGCCTGCTTCACCTCAAGCCTTTCCCAGCTGACCCAGAGCCGGTCGCGGCGTACCATCAAGGCAGAAATACGCCCGCTGGGAGCCGTTCAGCACCGCGGACCGTCAGACTAATGGGATGTCGGACCAATGGGCTGTCGGACCAATGACATGGATGTTCAAACTGCATGGCGCGGTCCCAGGGAATTGTAGTTTTTAAAAAAATATAAGTTTTCCTAGATTTGGAAGTTGTAAATACTGAATTGAGAGTACACTGTGGACTTTAAGGGGATGGTAAACACACTTGTGTAATCAGATTTTAAATATCTAATTTCTAAATGGGTGAAAATTAATTTTATCCATATTTTACCCATATCTGACAGCACCCCTAGTTGTTGACTACACTCACATATTAGTTGAGGTCAAAAGCTCTCTATAACAGTTGGCCTCATGTCTGTACCCCCTTTTGTTGCTGAGTTATAAGCCCTCAAACATGCACCGAGGTCAAGGTTCAAAGGTGAATGGCTGAAAGCAGGAGCCATGCAGAATATTCATACTGATATATGTTACTCTACAGGTTGAGACTTTTCCAATGATGTATTTGATTTAGCTCTACGACAAAGTTTAGATTTTTTCAGTTTTTTGGACACAAGCCATGCCAGGTGTAGTTTCAAAGAGCACTTTGCTGGTTCTGTGGCGCTAGCTTGGGGTCCGCTCTCCCCTGGTGGAGTGGAGGGTGGCCGGGTTGCCGTGGCGGATGCCTCCCTCCATGTGATGGTGTTTCCTCTCTGGTTCTTCTGTCCTCTGCCTTATTTTTTTCTTCTTATTTATTTATTTATTAGTGCCATTTGGATTCGGTTACGGCAGACGGATGGCAATCTGAAATGGAATGAAGCCCACACACGGCAGACAGTAGATACAAAACAGTAGTCAAACGCGCCCCATCCGCCCACAGCACAATGCTCTTAAAGCCCTACGCTATCAAAAGCTGGCAAAATACATTTATTTTATTTTATGGCCTTGACATTAACCTGTCATATTGTTGAATTATCAAGGACACTTCCGTGTTTTTGTGTGTATACAGGAATGTTAAATATATCATTGAGGAAAACGAGGTTGACGTGACGTTATTGAATCAGGGAATCCGTGTGTCCACCACGAAAAAGGACCCTAATTGACTTTACATTGGCATTGTTTCCGTGGTACCGGCACGTAATTTCAACCCATTACATGCTGCCACCACGGAATGTGGTGTTAAGAGGTCGTGGTCATTTCATGTATTTCTGTGAGATCAGGTTGGTGTAATCACAGTATACAGACAAGCTGTAAACATGGTAACAATCAGTGTTGGGGGTAAGGCGTTATAAAAGTAACACTTTACAGTAATATATTACATTTTAGCAGTAATGAAGTAATATAAGGTGTTACCAACAGGATTTTGGGTAATATTACATTTACAATGTCACACAACGCGTTACCGCCTGAAATAAAGTGATTTTCATTTTAATTTTTCATTCATCCGCACTGATCCACACTGCTCCACTTCCACCAGTGTGCTACAAGAAATAAAACATCTCCCAAAGGTTGTTGTGTGTTGTCATGTCACTTCCATATTTATACAGTCTATGGTCACTACAGACTACATCATAGAAGCAATAATGAAAAGCTGCAGTACCGGAGGCTGCAGTTTCAGGACCGCAGTTTTAGGACCCTTCAATTTCGTCACAGCGCCACCTACCGAGTGGAGGCTGCAATAATGGAGGCTGCAGTTTCAGGACCTCAGTTTTAGGACCGTTTAATTTACCAAGCGGAGGCTGCAATTAGTTTTTTTTTATTTTTTGCTGTACCCAAATGCTACTTTTTTATTAAATAGTTATAATCAGTGTTGAGCAGTAACTCGTTATTTAGTAGCGCATTACTGTAATTTAATTATCAAAAATAGGAGAAATTAATTAGTAATAGTAGGCCTAATTAGATTATAGTTACAAGCCCTGGTTCATTACCATTGCTGGTAATGCAGTGTTGGCCTGCTCCACCTGACCTCCTCCGCGGTCCTCTCTGCTCCTCTCACCCACACTTAAACACCCGTCCTTGGCTACACAGTGTCGGGACGCTCTGCTGTCCTGCTACAGTTTGTACTGTGTTGTTTATTATTATTTATTTTTTGAGGGAATGGAGTAACTAGTAATGTAACTGAATACTTGTGAAATAAAGTAAACAGATCAGAACCGAGATTACTTTTAAAAGGAGTAAAATGTAATTTAATTACTCTTAAATAGTAACTTGCCCAACACTGGTTAGAATTTAGTATAATGGTATAATAATAATTAAATACACACAGAAATAATAACAATTGCATGTACAATTCAGATCTCCATCAAAAGTGCCCTAAAAGACTGGGGCGTCGGTGGCTTAGTGGATAGAGCAGGCACTCCATGTACAAGGCTGTTGCTGCAGCGGCCCAGGCTTGAGTCCAGCCTGTGGCCCTTTGCTGCATGTCATCCCCCCTCTCGCCCCCTTTCATACTTGGCTGTCCTATCCATTAAAGACAAAAATGCCCAAAAGCATATCTTTAAAAAAAAAAAAAAAAAAAAAAAAAGTGCCCTAAAAGAGACAGACCTATGTTATTGTATGATTAATAAATAAAGCTGAGTTGACTGACTCCTCACCAGATATTAAAGATTACAAAAACAGAAAACACAGGGATTACTGTGGGGACAGATTAAACATTTTAAACTGAACATGTATAAATATATAAAAATGTACAAAAAACAATCAATAAGAAATAAAAGTCAGAGAGACAAGTTTTTTTTTTCTTCCCATTTTTAATGGAAATTCCATTCCTCAGTCTTCCTTCTCTTTGCAAGCTTCTGTATGAAGTCTTCCACTTCACTAAATTGGTAACTGAGAACACGATTGCCAAGTTGATATTTTACTTCAAATTGCATTTGAAAATGTAATTATCCACCCTTACCTTTGATCATAAATTGGACCAGAGAGATACTCCTGGTCAACCTCCTGTGAGGACAGCCCCTTTAGCTCAGTCAGTCCATATATGAGTGCCTACCGAAAGGAATTTACACACACACATTACACTTAACTGCTCAAAAAAAGGTTTGGAAACGTTATTTCAGTCAATTATTTCTCCCCTTTAATTATACCAATTGGTGTTGTATTTTATATTGTTGGAAAGCCTGATTAGCAGGGCTGGACTGGGACAAAAAATCGGCCCGGGCATTTTGAGCCTAGTCTGGCCCACTAGGTATTGATGAAAAGACAATGAAGCCTATGAATGAAAACAAACTTTCTTGTGACACCGCTTGTACACTGTCTTGTTGGTGTATATGTACTTGTCTAATAAATTTAAACCTACACCATCCTCCCAGTCCTATTATTATATACAGTACTTACTTAGAGGAACCCAAAAGGCTGCTTGGTCTAGTGAACCTCCTGAACAATGAACGAACAATACATTTAAGTAGTTACTTTTAACTCCAATCCACTTTTATGTTAATGAGCAGCATCACATCTCCTGGCAAATCCTAATTTGATTCAATCTAAATTATATTTGCAAGTGGGTTTATGATGAATACTACCCTAATCATTTGGTTTTACATGAACATTTTTGCTCTGTTGAGTTTTAGCTGTTTCAGAGTAAAGAATTACTGCATAGTGCACTTATATCAATTAATAGACACTGAAATATTTTACTACCTAACTAATAAAGACTATACTTAACTAAATGAATAAAATAAAGTTACTGAAGCACTAAGATCACTATCCCTAGTATAACATCATAGAAACAGCCCAGCAGTAGAGAAACCCCGTCATGCTGCTCAACAGCCAGCTAAATTGTTAAATGGCCTACTCATAACTATGCTGTGTTAAGAGTTAGCAAGCACAACGAAAATAAACTATCAACCAAACTTGATTCATATCTGACCCAGATAGACTGCTGTTCATCACTTCTTACCTGAAGTTCAAATTCCCCTCCAGTCGCACCGACTGTGCCGTCGTCATATAATGCGGCGGCCGCGGGTCTCCTCCTCCTGCCTCCCCTTCGCCTCATCCACCTGCTGACGGCCACCTCCGCCATCATTACCTGCTGCGGCTGCTTTGGATGCCAGTGCGGGTGCGGTCACTGATGCTGCCGCTGAAGAAGCTCCGCCATAGCCAGCAAACATCTGTGTTATTTTAACACATTTGGCAGCATCTTCCTGAAGGGCTTGTCTCTTTTTCTCTCTTATTTTTTCCGCACCTCCTTTGAGTTTCTTCTCAATTTTGTCAATCTCCTCTCTCTCTGTATGACTGATTGACTGGCAGCCGAGGGCCGATGCCCCCTCCCACTTGGGTCAGCCCAGAATTTGCCCGGTATGCCATCGGGCAAATTCAGCACTGCTGATTAGTCACCTTTACAACGAGGTACAACTTGTAAGGATCATGCATTAGTGGAATGAGCAACACAGCTAAACATGTGGGTAACACCCCAAAACAATGTGCCAAAATCCCCTGCAACATTCTTCTGTTGGTATTCACTCTTGTTCTAAGCTTCAAGTGCTGCTAGGTGTGTGTCAGTCACAGGTGTATGGCACCTGATTGGAGTCCAAACCTCAACCTAATTGAACACTTGTGGGATCAGCTTGGGCATGCTGTACGTGTTAGAGTGACCACCCACAACCATGCTGGTTGACCCTCAACAATTCCTGGTCGAGGAATGGGATGCCATCCCACAGAAAAATGTGACCAGCATGAGGAGGTGCCAAGCTGCCCTGACAGTAGCTATGTTTCCATCCAAAAGTGATTCGAATCATTGGGAAATGCGCATTAAAAGAAATACGAATCCTGTGTGTTTCCATTAAATGTATGGACTTTGATGAAAACTACGAACTCGCGCGAGTTTTCCGCAGATCTGGAAACAAAACAAGTCTCGCATTCTTCTTCTTCTACGTTTTCTGGCGGTTGGCAACCAGCTTGTAAATGCATTACCGCCTTCCCGACCCGGAGTGTGGATATCACCATGGAGAGAGGTGCGCTACGTCAGACATAATTCGAACATAACTGTTTCCATTTCCCGTTTTGCGAATCAACATTTTTTCGAATCAACCAAAACCCGGCGTTTCCATCATAATTTTCCGATGCGATACTTCTAGATGCGCATCTAAACAGGCCAATGGAAACATGGCTAGTGTCAAGTGAATAAAGTGTAAAAATGGCCAATATGTGTTGTTTTTTTTTCTCCTTATTACTGTGAGAAATATGTATATATATATATATATATATATATATATATATATATATGTATATATGTATATATGTAGAAATGAGAGTGAGAGGGGAAGCTTTGAAAATCAATAACCACACAGAAATGCATTACACAGTCATGCTTACTTCAGGAAAAAGAACACCACATATGAAGTCTACTTCATCGGTAAAGCTCAGTGTTGTTGGTGTTGTCTCTAACATGCCCTTGAGACAGGCAAACAGGGTGTCCTGCTGCTCTTCACTGTCGAGGTATACAGGCACCTCGTATGAAGGTTTCTGAGGAAACCACTTAGATGGCTTTCCATTAAGCACATCCTGTAAATAAACCAAAGGACAGAAATAATTATGTTATTATGTTATGTATAACAATGGCAGAGGGTGAATCAATTCAGTTATTTAGTATGTAAAATGTAATAGTTGTCAAAGTACCAACAAATACTGCGCTGCTCCCTGTGACTGTATGATGAAGTCCACAAGTCTTTTTTCATTTTGGGTATGGTCACTGACTGCCTGCATGTGAGCGGGAACATCTTCAGTTAGGGCTATCCATTTTGGCACTCTGTACACTGGCTGAAGAGTTCCCTGGAGCAAGTTTCTGGCCTCATTACTCCAGAAGGCAAATCTCTGGCCATGTCTTAACATTGAAATAAATTATTACATGTGGAAAAGGACAAGTTATATGCACAACTGTCAACAGAGACAGCCATCAAGACCACCAGATCTGTCAGGAAAATGTCAATATTGTGCATATCTGGTATTAATGCATAGACAGAAACATGGTAACTTTATTAGCATTTTCTGAGAGATGTTTCCAAATCTTACCTTCATGGACAACTGCACAAGTGAAGTGGCTATCCAGATGTGCCTGTACTTTGCTCAACTTTTTGGGTTGATAAACTGTTGAGCTGCAGAACAGAAAATGAAATTTGTTGCAGCATGTGCTGCATCTTTTAATGTCTGGCAGTGATCGCCCACTTTGTTTTGAAATAAGCATCCTAAAAAAGAGACAACATAGTTAGTCAAATCCAAAATCAACCCTTTAAATCTGTTTCACTAACCAGCAGACTGTAGTAGCTTCTGTACCGAGGGGCACTACAGTATTGTGAAAACGTCCTTAAACAAAGTATATCCTGGTAACACACTGTCAGTATGGAGTTAAGAAAATTAATTAATCAATTAATTAAATATCCTGGTAAAACACTATCAGTATGGAGTTAATAAAATGTGTCTGCAAAAACCTATATGATTAAACCAACTTGTGATGTTTCTCTAAGTAACAATAGACCCACTGGCTATCAAAAACACACGTTAGCATGTAACGTTGTAGCATCCGTGTAAGCCAGCATGCTAACAAGCTAACACCGTTGCAGCAGACTATCGTAAAAGTGTCATACTTCGTGGACTTTACGAAGGGTAAACTTGTCCATTAATGCATAATGAAGCCAGCCCATGGTAACTCACAGACCCATTTAAAGACAAAGTAGCCAACATTTAACCTCAAACAATTAAAACTCACGTTCTGTCGTCTTGTCCTCTCTTAACGTTACTCCTTAGTAGATACTCACTTTTTCTCATCTCATCCTCTCTAGTCCTTCTAACCGTGGGTGGCGCTGTGATGAAAATTGAAGGGCCCTGAAACTGCGGTCCTGAAACTGCAGCCTCCGGTACTGCAGCTTTACCCTACTCCATAGAAGGCTGTCAGTGATCGGCACATCTGGTTCATGCCATACTGTGCGTTAGTGCACAAGTGTGTTTCCATCAATCTTGTTCTGCTTTTGCATCCTAAGGCTGCCTGAAAGTAGGGGGGATAAGAAGCTGTTTTATCCTCATCCCGGTGATCTGCACATCTGGGTCATGTAAGTATATGTTGGATGTGTTCCATTCACAACACCTACAACTGCAAAGCAACACCGGCACATATTCCGTTCTTATGCATAACTCTCTCTCCAGTGCTGTTGTAGCTGATGGGCACACCGGGAATCGGCAGGTAAGTCTTCCTGTTTTAATTTGTCCTCATCATAGTGACTGATTCGCATGTCATTCCGTTTGTAGTACTAGTCTCAACATTTATTGTGTTTCATATCACAGGCCCGCAAATATTGATCCATATCTCATAATCATTAGACCTTAATCCTCTGCCTGAGCCTCCCTGTGTCCAAGGCTACTCATTTATTTTAAAAGGTCCAGGCAATTTTACCATTCTTTATCTTTTTTTTTTTCTTTTTCTTTTAACCAAAGTGGTAACCACTGTATGTAAATGCATGAATGGGTCAGACCTGCGCAGCACTGGATTTGAAATGAAATGTAATAAACTGGATCCTTTGTGCTTTGATTACCTGATGTGAAACAACATGACCCTCATCCATTTAAAATGAACATTAGCTCTTCTGAGCTCATTTTGGTGAAACTCATGCAAAAGTAGTGTAATTAGTAACTTATTACTTTCAAATGAATGACTGCTGCCTCCCCCTTACCGAGTGTAATTGACCAGATAAGTTGGAACCTGTATGGGTGATTGGCAATTTTTAGGGGAGTCAAATTTCCCTCTTTCGTACAGTGGAGGAAGATGTGACCCCCGATCCCCCGTGGTGATTATGCTCATGAACTGGTATACACCCTGTGAAATCTCAAATATCTTTATAGTTTCCTTTTGTTTACTATATTCAGGAATAGAAGATGAGATTATTTTTTTCTCTCAACAGCTTAGTAACGGTAAGTAATGATAAGAATCTGCTTGATGCTGAAATGACATCTAAAGATGCTGAAGTAACTAATGTTTCCTTCAGAACTGTTAAGGCTTTTAATCAATTTAAGCACTTGCATTAAAAAAATTCAAGCACTCCTCAAAGTGTTGGCCACAATAAAGGTAAGACCTAAAGAACAGGGGATCCGCAGATTCTCTCATCATGTACACCTTTTTCAATTCAAAATACAGATTCAACAATATTAGTCAAACCACCTATCCTGGAAATCCAGACCCAAATCTAGAAAGATTTAGGGTCTGGCTATGAGTAATGAAAATGGCCCAACTTGAGGGGCGGCACCAAGCATACATTTGAAAATATCACTGCACGCAATTGGATAACACTACGACCAATCAGAACAATACACGGAGTGACGTATCCAGAGCTTAGCTACCAGCGGGCTAACTGTTAGATTAGACTCTTGCCGTATCCAGTCGGCAAAACAACAAAAATGTCCTTCTTGCAAAGGAAAGATTCGAGCACCATCTTCTGTTCCTCTTTAAGAGAAACTCGTACATTGTAGCGGCCAAAGCTGTTTCAAGCAACTGGTGTTCATCCTTAGCCATCTTGCAATGTTTACTGACTGATTCCGGATTTCGTCGTCACAGTGCTGTCGTCATCTGTTTAGCTCGCCTCTGGCCCGCCTATATCAGATACACCGATGTGATTGGTGCAGCTCAGCTCCAACGGCATGGGTAATGAGCATCATTATTGCCAGAATGACTCGCTGAGCAAATTCAAATTGTGCTCTTGCGAGAACTCTGGATTTCCAGGGTACAAACCACCTGTCTTACTCAAATCTTTGTTGGCATGGGCGTGGGATGGTGGTTGGTGCAGCACCTCCTATTGACAAGAGCTTGAACAGCACAATTTGTAAATAGTTGGCTATTTCACCATAACTATTGGGCTATCTGAACATTTAAATGGTAAACAGCATAAGGTGCTTCCATGAAAAAAAAAATAGATGTTAAAATGTGCAAATTGAATTAATTCCTCTGATCTGATGTGATAGTCTCATCACATCAGGTCAAAGTGCAAGGGTCAAGGTCATGTTGGTAATGGTTTGACATCTCGGGTATTTCCAGTTGGAGGACGGCACAAAACATGGCTGTGCTATCTCTTTAACTTTTTGCTTCGATTAGAAAACCTTGAACCAAACTTAAAGAGTAAAGTGACTGGGTAAAATGCCAGAACACATAAAATTTCATTACACACTGATGATGTACTTCTGTTTATGAATGATCCAAGTCTATACTAGCTCTCATCAAGGTCATGTTGGGATTCACAGGACCACAGAGATCATTTGGTAAAATCTAAACGGAACATTTGAAGGTTTTTTCCTCTGCATGCTCTTTGTCTTCAAACAAAGAGAGCTATGTGACCCCCATCTCCACAGGAGGTCTCACCTCACACCTCAGTGAGACTCAAGTCCCAAAACTTGATTGGACAGGACCTTTACAGCGACATGTGACTCTGATGTCACAGGCATCTGTAGAAGATCTGCTCCCTTCAGACAACTCTCTCTTACTCTGGAACTGCGGAGCAGCCCACACCTTTTTCCTGCTGGGCCTGGAACAGCCCAGATGCTCAGACCCTTGCTCCTTACCCTGAACCATCAAAGGTGGGGCAATTGATCACAGACTCTCTAACCTGAACCCGAAAGTTAGAGGTGCAAGCACAAGGTTTGCAACTAGCTTTCCAGCAACAAGGAACTAAGTGAGTTAGCACCCAGCATCTAACTCTGCAAGGACCCCGAGCGACTGGCTTCCTCGGATCAGAACCTTTGGAACAAGGACACAGCAACGACTGTAGCTGGAACCACAGCTCTTCCCAGCCTTCTTCTGCCAGCTAACAAAGCAGTACACCACCAAGTGACTCTTTCTCCCATCCACTCAAGGATCAGTAAAGTAACAACTGGGCATAGCTTCATCACAGCTTTACAGGCTAAGCAAGACTGTTTAACTTGTTGTATGTGATTTAATGCTATTGTGGCAGGGTGAGCGCTGCTACACCTCTGCCCTTAATTGGCATCAGTTGGGCCTAATTTCCAGCTGTCGGAGCCTAATTGCGCAGTGGTGGCACCTGCGTTACTTGGTCTTCCCCTCATGGGCGTGCTCACTTCTACCTGGCGTTTACCTGGCGAGGGCTGTGTGTGGCGTGCGCCGGTTGGTGTGCTTTGTGTGTGCCGTGCTCCGGTTTCTGTACCCAAACTTGGAACTCATAAGGTAGGCATGGGTGCTGCAATGTTTGTGTACTGTTAAAGCGTATTATGGTGTCACAGCTGCCGTGACTCTTCGCTTTACAGCGGCGTTGGCCGTTCCTGTTATGTGCAGCTTCGGAGGGGACTTTGAAAAGTGTGGTGTCTGTTCTTTCTCACTGCGAGACGGTGACTGGGTTTGAGCTGTGCGTTAAGCTCCCTTCGCTCTGTTTTTTATTTCTACTTCTGCTAGTTCTGCTGACTTTATGTTAACAGGGTGTCCTGCTCTCTGTCCTGCTGTAGCTGAGGCTACAGCTTGTGGCTTCTTCTCCTCCTCTGCGCTCTGTGTGGAGCTGCACTCTGCAGCCCGGTGACGTGGGCCGCCAGCTGGGCATCCTGAAGGATGGCTATCCACAGCCTCCAGCCCTGGTGCAGCTGCTCCGTTTTCCACTGCTGTTCTGCCGGTTTTCCACAGACTGATTAAAGCACACTGTAACACGGCTGTGTATTCATGTGGCTTTGGACCTCCATCCCACCACGACTTCATTTTGGTTTGATTAATTTCTTTTGTCTCTTAATTAAATTCATTTAATTCAATTAACTAATTTCTTGGGTAATTTGGTGTTATTTTCTTTCATTTGTTTATTTGGTTTATTTGGTTAGGTTATTTGTGATATTCTTTTCTTTTAGTTTAATACTCAGCTGTTGAGTCATCTGTTAGTGGGCTTACTTAGGGGCTGTCCATACCAACGTGGGTATTTATAAAACCGTGACTCTTTGCTCACGGTTTGGCCTTTCATCCACAAGTAACCGCAGTTTTGGGCCCCTGTAACCAGAGTTATTTGTAACCGGAGTCCAGGGTGAACTTTTTGGAAAAGTCCGGTGTCAGCAGTCATGTGTGGACAGGATAACCACAGTTATTTTGTCTCGTCTCCATTGTATGACGTCACAAAATGCGACGTAAACAGAAAACAGCTGTGTTATTACCCGATCCAGTGTGCGCGAGAGACGATTTGAGGATGGACCTAAACAAAATACTGCTGCTATTTAGCAGCATATCAGCACTTTGTGGCTGTATCATACAACTAACGCTACTCAACCACATCCAGCAACAGAGGCGCAAGAGTGTGCTATTACGGAGACTGCTGCTGCTGCATAATAGTACGCTTGTTGTTGTTTTTCCAGTAATGACGTTTTACTGCCTTCTGATTGGCTACAATGGCCTTACAGTTAGGAGTTATATCGCCACCTACTGCTTTGGCACGTGTATTACATTGCATGATAGTGGAATTTGCGGTGTCATGTGGACGGAGGTATTTTTATTACACCGCTTGTATGGATGCAGATTTTTTAAAAACTGGAGGCCAAAAAAGTTCGGTTTTAAATATACCCGTGCTCGTGTGGACTAGGTCTTATACTCCTGGTCCACGCCCACAGCTGAGTTTTGGTGTTGTTTTCTGCATTAATATATTTTTGCATTAGTTTCATACTATTTAGTTTGTTATCCAATTAATTAGGTTAATTCTTTATGTGTGTGTGTGCGTGTGTGCTGTGTGAGTGTTTGTAGTAGTTTTTAGAAATTATCTAACCTGTATACATTGGCCTGAGTGAGTATCCACCATTTTGTTAATTTTGTTTCTTTCTTTTCAGGACAGAAGCTTTTGCAAACAGCGGCAGACTTCCCCGGTGGTGTCCCCCCTCACTCCCTTTAATTTGGTGTGGCATGTGGTGGTTTGGTTTGCAGTGAGTTTTCTTTGGTTTGAGTTGTCCCTTTACTTTTATTTTAGTCTGTTTGCCCGAGCCAAGCAAGCCCTGTTCCTGCCATTTATTTGTTTATTTTCCCACCACTAGCAACAGTGGTATTTATTTTGACACTCAAGCAGAATATTTTGTCCCCTTTGTGTTCTTTTAACTACCATAAACTTTTAACTAATAAACTTTGTTGTCATATTTGGAAGTCCGTCTCCTGTCCACATATTTACCAGTGTACGAATCTGTGTGACCTTCTGTTGTTAAGAGTAGTCTACAGGTTTGAGTGTATTCCCTGGGGTGCAATTCCCCAGGTGGCGCTGTCGGTTCGTTCCCCTCTCCTCTCCATTTGGCCACACTGTCATTGAGTTATTGTTGTGATTGTTTGCAGTTAGGTCAGTGATTAGTTGGCTTCACCAAAGCTAAGTTTTTAGTTTGCTAATACTGTTCACAAACAGATTCTTGCACACAACTAAACAATCTCTGCACTAATCCAGACCGTTTGCAACACAAATCACATTCACATAGACTCTTTAACAGATAGGCTTTCAACAGAGCTACACCCAAACAGGCATCTCAAAGTTCCTGCTTCTTTTCCTTTGTCTTGGTCCTGACCACACGGTGAGCCAAACACCTCCCCCTACCTGAAGCCAGCTTTGATTCGGCCATTTTGTAGTTCTCTGTTGTCAGCCATTTTGTTTTGTAGGCCAAACTGCTCTTTGACCACCACACCCGCCTTTGTCTTTCTCTTTTCTCTGTCGCGCACACACACACACACACACACACACACACACACACACACACACACACACCAAGCTTGTAGTTAGTTAGAATTTGTGTGTTTTGGTTTGCTTTACCAGTTGTGAATAACTATAATTCTTTGGAATCATACCTGCTGTCTGTTTAATGTTGCACAAGAGTGAATGAATAGTCAACCTCTGCTACGTCAAGAACTCCGAAATCCTTCAGGCTTTACTGTTAATTTTGGTTGTTGTCATTAATTTAATTATTAATCAAAACTCTAAATTAATAGTTTAGCGTATTTTATGAGACTGATATCTTTAACTGGCTATCATTTTCCCTTTACAGGAATGGTGCCCCACAAGGTGATTTAATTTTAATTAAGTCACATTATTATTAATAATTATTAATTATTTCCGATAGCCAATTGACCCCAACATAATTGGTTCCTCCGTGTGATGCCCTAATATGTTGATCACAGCATATTTGGGACCTCCGTGTGAAGCCTGAATTTAAATCCCAACAGTCATTAATTTAGTATCTTCTCTGAACCTAATATAAATAATGCTAAGTCCTTTGTTGTACCACTTGGAGAGGGCAGTAGTTCATGTTTCCCTGAATATTTGCCTATTAAGGCAAAAACACCAAAAATAAATGTACTAGTGCTTTTATTTTCCTTTGCAATTTCAAGACCAGACGTTAAATTCTCCAGTGTAATAGATTATGTTATGAATCATTAATCTGTAGCTCTGAGAGACTGTGGATCAGACAAAGACGAGAGAGAGAGAGAGAGAGAGAGAGCAGATTACAGAACTCATCTTACAGCACAGCAGTATTTTAGGGAAGGTTGCTATTGTAGGCAGAATTATTGTATATTACAGATAGCTCCATAAATTTTCTATATGAGTAAAATTCCAAGACAACAGAACAGTACTTCAAAAGACTCTTTCAGTGTGTTTGGGCTTTCTCTGAACTATAATAACCTTGCTAAAATCACGTTCACGTTTTTAGTTTTTGGCTTAAAAGAAAAAAACGTTCATTTGAATTTCAATTAAGAATGAAAAAACAATAAAATGGAAGAATGATTTGTTATTTCATTATTTGTTTTTCAATGTCCAACAAAAAACAGATTTCGACTTCTTTTTCAAATAGAACATTTAAAAAATGGAACATTTAAAAAATGGTCTTGATCCCTTTTTTATTTTGATATTTAATCTCTCTCATTCCTGTGCCCCGGAAGTTATTCAGCCTAGTGCGTACTTAATTTACTGTCTGATACTGATAGTAGGCTGTTGTTTATTATGGCTGCCTTGGAGTCCCAGTCGAACTTTACCAAGGAGTTGTAAAGCAAGCAAGACGTGGAAATTTCCACCACGCTGAAGTAAACTGGAGTTCAGAAATGCTCAGAAATGAGTGTCTGACTCTGAAGATTTTGTGTCAGACACAACCTAAGACACAAAGGATTAGTTACCAATTCAGAGTTGGAGAGAGCTATAATGGCCTCGATACGTGAGGTAGGCTATGCCTTTTTAACCTTATACATGTTTTATCTGTTTGTCTGTGTCTTTGTATGCGGCAGAAGTCGAGTCGGGAAGGTACTGAAAGAGATCCATGTCAGGTTAGTAGGCCTTTTGTATTGTCTGTCATCATATTGTTATTGCAGCATGAGACATTGACAAATGTGACAACAAGCCAAATCAAGGTAGCTTTTAATTTTCACAGGGTGCGCGGAATCTAAATCCCGTCCCCTATCAAGCTGGGTACATGGGCCATAAACTTCATATGGACCAGAACGAAAAATTGAGGATGTTTGGCGTGATGCATGTCCTGGCCATGGATGGCTACAGTAGTAAAATTGTCGCTCATTCCAGTATGCCTATCAAAAACAACCTTGTGATCTATGAGGAAGTTTTACCACACACACACACACACACACACACACTCTAACAGGACACTCTAACTCAAGCTTCTCATCCTTGGTGGGACATCTCAAATGTTTTGCATAATACTTATTTTTTTTTCTTTTTTTTTTCTTATCTTATGTTTTTATATGCAGGCTAAGGATAGAATTTCTGTACTGAAATAAGTGCCATTTATATTAACCTCACTGGCACTTTATTCCAGATCTGCAGTGATCCATCATGGGATGTGGGATCAAGTCCGCATCGATCATGGCAGGGAGTTTTACATGTGCCTGTACATGCAAGAGAAGCTATCAGGACAAGGACACAACCGTGCAGGAGTCTGAATAAACTGACCTGATAAAAGCCTTTTGTGACTGGAGTCAGAAGAACTGTCTCCTCCTGAACACCTCAAAGACCAAGGAAATGATCATAGCTTTCCGCAGGTCCAAGCCCCCTCTTCAGCCAGTTAATACCTGTGGGGTGGACATCGAGGTGGTGCCAAGCTATAAGTATCTAGGTGTACACCTGGATAATAAGTTGGACTGGTCACTAAACACAGACGCTCTCTACAAAAAAGGGAAGAGCCACCTCTTTTTCTTGAGGAAGCTCAGATCTCTCGACATCTGTAGTAAGATGCTGCAGATGTTTTATCAGTCTGTGGTGGCAAGTGTGTTGTTTTATGCTGCAGTCTGCTAGGAAGGAAGCATCAGACACAAAGATGCAAGGTGGCTGGACAAACTAGTCAAAAGAGCTGGCTCTGTGATTGGAGTCAGGTTGGACACACTGGAGGAGGTGGTGGAGAGACGCACGCTGAAGATGTTCGAGGTCATCATGAACAACCCAGATCATCCACTCCACAACACCTTGATGGACCAAAAAAACTGTGATGGACGGCTCCCCTCTCTTCGATGCAGGACAGAGAGATACAGAAGATCCTATATACCAACAGCCATCAGGCTTTATAATTCTTTGATATATTATAATAGATGAGCTGACAGATAATTGAATTTCCCCTTGGGGATGAATAAAGTTACTCTTATTCTTGGGATATGTGATACACGAAGAAAATACAAGGGCCAGAGTGAGGCGAAATTAGATGAGGGAAGGCAAAAATGAGCCAAAGAGAAAGATAGTGGTTAAGAACGAACATTGCATCATTGTCATCCTGACTGAGCAAAGACAGAGGAAACAAAAAGGA
Organism: Epinephelus lanceolatus; assembly: GCF_041903045.1. Taxonomy (NCBI): domain Eukaryota; kingdom Metazoa; phylum Chordata; class Actinopteri; order Perciformes; family Serranidae; genus Epinephelus; species Epinephelus lanceolatus. The sequence goes on along the minus strand of NC_135743.1, from coordinate 45,788,719 downwards.
AAAGAGTCGGGCAGGCTATGAAAAGAAAGAAAAACCCTTTTTAGATAGGAGTTGTGCAAATTTGCAGGAAAGCCCAATCAGTCTTTTTTCAGCATTGGCAGTATAAAAACAAAATCGGGGAGTGCGGCAAAATGCCGCCTGCCTACTTTTGTTTATACAGAATGCGCATTTTTCGGGGCAATGGGGGGCATGAGCAAGTATCAAAACATGTAGCTTAGCGTGTGACATAAACAGTGACGTGGGAAGGAAGCCACGGCTGGCCAGTCCTTCGGCAATTCTCTCGTAAATCGGCCCGTTCTTCACCGTTACCATCATTTGAAGGGGAACTAATGTTTTTTTCAACCTGGGTCCTATTTTCCGATCTACTTTTGTCTAAATGAGTGATAAGACGTTCAATATTTGACATTTCTCCAGTACGAAGCTAGGGCTGACCTGCCTGCAGCCCGTGAGCCTGCGCTATATTAAATAATAGGGCACTCAGACAGCGTCAAACAACGTCAAAATACGTCCACTAAAAGTGCACTTTTTTTCACACAGATAGGCTTGGATTGTTGTCTGTGTTTACCTTTAGCTGGATTCGGACATGTTCCTCTGCTTGTTACTGCTCCCTCTCTCTCCTCGTCTGCTCTTCAATTTCAGTGAGCTCTGCCTCCGTGTACTCTGGTTCAAATAAATATGGGCGATCATCAAATTCAAATGGCTCATCCAGATCCAGTTGGTCAAAATTGGGTAAAAATGTTTGTTGTGGCAAGTCAAAACAATCACTCAGAGAGTGAAAGTCTGGCTCTGAAATCTCACGTCTCGCGAGATCTGAGTTGTTGCAGGAAGTAACCGCTGGAGTGACCTTACCAAATGCAAGGAGTTACTCTGTTTTGAGTAGTCATGGCTGAATTTATACCCGATTTTGACCAACTGGGTCTGGATGAGCCATTTGAATTTGATGACTGCCCGTATTTATTTGAACATGGAGTACACGGACGCACACAGATGCAGGGCTCATTGAAACTGAAGAGCGGACGAGGAGAGGGAGGGAGAAGTGCTACTTCAGTAGCACATATACTAAAATGGCAAGAGGCAGAGGAACATGTCCGAATCCAGCTAAGATGTTATGTTGTCGGATAATTATACTAACAATCTGAGCCTATCTGTGTGAAAAAAATGCACTTTCAGTGGACGTATTTTGATGTTCAATCAATCAATTTCAATCAATTTTATTTATAAAGCCCAATATCACAAATCACAATTTGCCTCACAGGGCTTTACAGCATACAACATCCCTCTGTCCTTATGACCCTCGCAGTGGATAAGGAAAAACTCCCCCAAAAAAAACCCTTTAACGGGGAAAAAAAACGGTAGAAACCTCAGGAAGAGCAACTGAGGAGGGATCCCTCTTCCAGGACGGACAGACGTGCAATAGATGTCGTACAGAACAGATCAGCATAATAAATTAACAGTAATCCGCATGACACAATGAGACAGAGAGAGAGACAGAGAGAGAGAGAGAGAGAGAGATGCAGGTAATGACAGTAGGTTACAACAACATTATTGAAAGTAATAATATTATAGTTATAGTTCTGGCTACTGTGGTACAATATGTTGAAAGTATGTATTAATATCTGGCAGTATACATGCGTGACAATAGTCATATGTGTATAATAACAGTAGAAGTATGACTAATGACTAATGATGGCAGCAGCAGCAGGAGGCATCTGGCAGGACCACGGCAGCAGCACAACCACACACGTCACGCTGTCCAGGCACCGCTGTGATATGAGTTAATCTGAGAGACAGTGGAGCACAAAGGCTCCGGAGAAGAAGCCGAGTTAGTGACATCCAGAATGGCCGAGTTAGCAAGATGCAGTAATAGAATACGAGAGAGAGAGAGAGAAGGAGAGAAGGTGCCCGGTGTATTATAGGGGGGTCCTCCGGCAGACTAGGCCTAAGTCAGCCTAACTATGGGCTGGTACAGGGCAAGCCTGAGCCAGCCCTAACTATAAGCTTTATCAAAGAGGAAAGTCTTAAGTCTAGTCTTAAATGTGGAGACGGTGTCTGCCTCCCGGACCGTAACAGGAAGATGATTCCACAGGAGAGGAGCCTGATACCTGAAGGCTCTGGCTCCTGATCTACTTTTGGAGACTTTAGGGACCACGAGTAACCCTGCATTCTCAGAGCGCAGTGTTCTGTTGGGATAATATGGCACTATGAGCTCTCTAAGATATGACGGAGCTTGACCATTTAGAGCTTTATAAGTTAACAGTAGGATTTTAAATTCAATTGTGGATTTTACAGGGAGCCAGTGCAGAGAAGCTAAAACAGGAGAAATATGATCACGTTTCTTAGTTCCTGTTAGTACGCGTGCTGCTGCATTCTGAATTAGCTGGAGAGTTTTTAAGGACTTACTAGAGCTACCTGATAATAGAGAGTTACAGTAATCCAGCCTTGAGGTAACAAAAGCGTGGACCAATTTTTCTGCATCTTTTCGGGTCAGGATAGGCCTAATTTTCGCAATATTACGCAGATGAAAAAATGCAGTCCGTGAGGTTTGTTTTAAATGAGAATTAAACGACAAATCTTGATCAAATATTACTCCGAGGTTTCTTACGGTAGTGCTAGAGGCCAGAGCAATGCCATCTAGAGAAACTATGTCATCAGATAAAGAGTCTCTGAGTTGTTTGGGGCCAAGAACAATAACTTCAGTTTTGTCTGAATTTAACATCAGGAAATTGCTGCTCATCCAAGTTTTTATGACTTTAAGGCAGTTATGGAGTTTAGTTAATTGATTACTTTCTTCTGGCTTCATCGATAAATACAACTGAGTATCATCCGCATAACAATGGAAATTTATAGAGTGATTTCTAATGATGTTCCCTAAAGGAAGCATATATAGAGTAAATAGGATTGGTCCGAGCACAGAACCTTGCGGAACTCCAAAACAAACTTTGGTACATAAGGATGATTCATTATGAACGTGAACAAACTGAAAACGATCAGATAAATAAGATTTAAACCAGCTCAATGCAGAACCTTTTAGGCCAATTAAGTGATCCAGTCTCTGCAGTAGAATTTGATGGTCAATTGTGTCAAACACCGCACTAAGATCTAATAAAACAAGTACAGAGACAAGTCCTTTGTCTGAAGCAATCAGAAGGTCATTTGTAATTTTAACTAGTGCTGTCTCAGTGCTATGATGCACTCTAAATCCTGACTGAAATTCCTCAAATAAATTATTATCATGGAGAAAATCACACAGCTGGTCTGCGATCACAGTAAATGATTTGCTGTTGTCAGAGGAATATAAATAAGTACATTTACATAACATCGTTTTTAGTTGCAGTACATTTTATAGTATGATTGAGGTACTGAGTCATGTTTTCCGGTTGTCTGTTCATATTTGTGTGCATCTGTATGTCCATCTGTCCGTCCACCCGTCTGTAAATCCCATTCTTGTAAACACGATATCTCAAGAACACCTCATCTTAATTTCTTCGAGTTTTGCACAAATGTTCATTTGGACTCAACAATGAACTGATTAGTATTTGGTGGCCAAAGGTCAAAGGTCACTGTGACCTCACAAAACATGTTTTTGGCCGTAACTCAAAAGTTATGCTAATTATGACAAAATTTTACACAAATGTCTAATAGGATATAAAGATGAAGTGATGTGATTTTTTTTATCCCAAAGGTCAACTTCACTGTGCCATCATACTGCCTGCAAAGACACTTCTGGCCATTACTCAACGTCATATCTCAGGAACAGAGGGGGAGACATTTGGTCAGATTCTGAATTGGTCACTCTAATCTTGGGTGTCCACCTTCAAACTGTGCTGATTGTATAGATGTTCTGTGCTGCCAGGCTGAAGATGTTTGTAAAGCATCCATGTTTATTTTTAACAGACATGGATGTTAACTAGAACTGCAATTTGACAGATCTGCAGACATACAACCGCAAGGCAGTAAATCTAGTTAAGAATAAAGTTCACTTTTAAAGGAAAAAAAATTACTTTTGACTCCACTGCATTTATTTGACAGCCATAGTTTCTTGTTTTCCAAATTACATTATCATTTTATAAAATAATACAATGTTAAACATTAAAGAACTCCAGAAAAAGAGATTATAATTTTTCTTTAAGTACATTTTGCAGATTATCCCTCTGTACTTCAGTTGTATTCTAAAAGCAACTTCTATTATCTATTGAATTGGCGTATTGGAAACTGTGGTGTTGCTACTTTTACTTAAGTAACTGACAGGTCTGAATATGCATACAATGTATAATGTGTCTAAAAGTGGCTCCCTCTCGTCTAAATAAACCTTATTACTAAGGTATAGCATTTATTCCAGGAAAAAATATTGCTGTAAAGACAACTGACGTCACCATAAGTAATTGGAGCAAATCAGATAGAGGGGAAGTCCCCATCATCTGTGACTGATTCATCCAGTCCTAAACCATAAATCAACTCCGATCCTGCTCACCTCAGGTGGAACAAAGCCATCCTCTCCGCAGTGCTGCTGCTGTCTGTGAGGCTGACACACACCTTGGGGCTCTATAGTGAAACCTGAATGGAAACTTTTTTCTTTGTTTGGTCCAGCTACTGCACCAGCTTTAATTCAAGCTTTAATCTTTTACAAAACAACTGTTGTCTTAAAGGGGAACTAATGTTTTTTCAACCTGGGCCTATTTTCCAATGTACTTTTGTTTAAATGAGTGATCAATATTTGACATTTCTTCAGTACGAAGCTAGGGCTGACCTGCCTGCAGCTCGTGAGCGCGCACTATATTAAATAATAGGGCACTCAGACAATGTCAAAACAACATGTTTTGGAGTTCCGCAAGGTTCTGTACTCGGACCAATCCTATTTACTCTATATATGCTTCCTTTAGGTAACATCATTAGAAATCACTCTATAAATTTCCATTGTTATGCGGATGATACTCAGTTGTATTATCGATGAAGCCAGAAGAAAGTAATCAATTAACTAAACTCCATAACTGCCTTAAAGACATAAAAACTTGGATGAGCAGCAATTTCCTGATGTTAAATTCAGACAAAACTGAAGTTATTGTTCTTGGCCCCAAACAACTCAGAGACTCTTTATCTGATGACATAGTTTCTCTAGATGGCATTGCTCTGGCCTCTAGCACTACCGTAAGAAACCTCGGAGTAATATTTGATCAAGATTTGTCGTTTAATTCTCATTTAAAACAAACCTCACGGACTGCATTTTTTCATCTGCGTAATATTGCGAAAATTAGGCCTATCCTGACCCGAAAAGATGCAGAAAAATTGGTCCACGCTTTTGTTACCGCAAGGCTGGATTACTGTAACTCTCTATTATCAGGTAGCTCTAGTAAGTCCTTAAAAACTCTCCAGCTAATTCAGAATGCAGCAGCACGCGTACTAACAGGAACTAAGAAACGTGATCATATTTCTCCTGTTTTAGCTTCTCTGCACTGGCTCCCTGTAAAATCCACAATTGAATTTAAAATCCTACTGTTAACTTATAAAGCTCTAAATGGTCAAGCTCCGTCATATCTTAGAGAGCTCATAGTGCCATATTATCCCAACAGAACACTGCGCTCTGAGAATGCAGGGTTACTCGTGGTCCCTAAAGTCTCCAAAAGTAGATCAGGAGCCAGAGCCTTCAGGTATCAGGCTCCTCTCCTGTGGAATCATCTTCCTGTTACGGTCCGGGAGGCAGAAACCGTCTCCACATTTAAGACTAGACTTAAGACTTTCCTCTTTGATAAAGCTTATAGTTAGGGCTGGCTCAGGCTTGCCCTGTACCAGCCCATAGTTAGGCTGACTTAGGCCTAGTCTGCCAGAGGACCCCCCTATCATACACCGGGCACCTTCTCTCCTTCTCTCTCTCTCTCTCTCGTATTCTATTACTGCATCTTGCTAACTCGGCCATTCTGGATGTCACTAACTCGGCTTCTTCTCCGGAGCCTTTGTGCTCCACTGTCTCTCAGATTAACTCATATCGCAGCGGTGCCTGGATAGCATGACGTGTGTGGTTGTGTTGCTGCCGTGGTCCTGCCAGATGCCTCCTGCTGCTGCTGCTGTTATCATTAGGCATACTTCTACTGTTATTATACACATATGACTATTGTCACACATGTATACTGCCAGATATTAATACATACTTTCAACATATTGTACCACAGTAGCCAGAACTATAATACTATTACTTTCAATAATGTTGTTCTAAGCTACTGTCATTACCTGCATCTCTCTCTCTCTCTCTCTCTCTCTCTCTCATTGTGTCATGGAAGAGGGATCCCTCCTCAGTTGCTCTTCCTGAGGTTTCTACCGTTTTTTTTGGGGGAGTTTTTCCTTATCCGCTGCGAGGGTCATAAGGACAGAGGGATGTTGTATGCTGTAAAGCCCCGTGAGGCAAATTGTGATTTGTGATATTGGGCTTTATAAACAAAATTGATTGATTGATTGATTGTTAACTCAATTCAATAGTAAATATGACAATTAATAAGTATGAAAACAATAATGCAGGTATGTATGGTTTGTATTCAACAGATTAATTTATTAATTATTGTTACACAATATAAGTATGCGTCTCCACAGAGAGAAGCAGGCATCGTTCCAGACACCTTGACCCATCCTCACTGTCACACCTCTGTGATCCAGTCAGTGTGAGGAACCACACACTGTGGCTGCACACAGTCACTCCTGTACAAGAGCTGCTGGAGTTTTAATTGGCAACTTCTACTGAGAGCCACAAGAACACAGCAAATCAATATCCAACCAGAAGAAAACAAAAAAATAACCTACCAAAACCTAAAAAATGATAAACAATCATACAAACCAGAAATAATAGAAAACTATACATGATTGAATGTGCTTGATGTCATTTCTGCATTACAAATAGCCTATTTTCCATTTCACATACATACAGATTATACCATGATTGACCATGTTTGGTGCTCCACCAATTAAAGGGAAATTTCGGATTATTTCAACCTGTCTCCTATCGTCCTAAATTTGTTTGAGTGACTAGTGACATAAAAATAATAGTTAGCATGTTAGCCATTAGCCTAGATACAGCCGGGGCGCATAGTAGCGCCAGACCTCTTAAAACGTAAGTGAATGGGCAACCTTCAAGTGCAAAGTTAGTCCACTAAACAAGCTTTTTTTCCACAAAGACCACCTCATGTCATTAGGATAAATGTCAGAGAACATATAGAAAACGACATGTTAACGTGTTGTATTACCTTACTGGTGTGGTGCCATGTTTGTTTACCATTTAGCTCTGCTTTCCAAAGCACGGCCGAAATATCGCGAGAACAAGCAGCAATCTCATACCATGCCTGAAATCTCGCGAGAACAAGCAGCAACAGCTGGAAGGCAGAACCGGACAGCAGCCTGAAAAGTTCATTCATTTATTTTATGAAAGATTTATAGAATAATGGCTGACTTTTTGCCAGACTTCGACTTTGTGGAGGAGGAATTTGATTTTGCAGAGTTTGAAGGCCGCCCTTATTTATTTGAGCCAGAATACACTGACGAAAAGCTTCGTGAAATTGAAGAACGGAGGACGAGAGAGAGAGAGGCGCAACTGTTAGAGGACGAGAGAGGAGGAAAGGCTGCTGCAAGGCTGCGTAGCTCTGGAGATTGGTGGTGTACCTGTGAATGCTGTGCCCCAATGCCCACAGAAGAGGAATGCCTCTGTTGCAAGGAATGGGACCGGTTGCAGCCTTATTTTCAAGGTCTGGATGTGACCAAGGACGAGACACCTCCACCTGGAGTAGTATCCAGCTGGGCTTTATTTAGAGCTCGTGAGATATATTTCGGCTGCGCTTTGGAAAGCAGAGCTAAATGGTAAACAAACATGGCACCACACCGGTAAGGTAAGACAACACGTTTACATGTCTTCTATATGTTCTCTGACATTTATCCTAACGATATGAGGCGGTCTTTGTGGAAAAAAAGCTTGTTTAGTGGACTAACTTTGCACTTGAAGGTTGCCCGTTCACTTATGTTTTAACAGGTCTGATGCTACTATGCGCCCCGGCTGTATCTAGGCTAACGGCTAACATGCTAACTATTATTTTTATGTATATTATTTTATGTCACAGCTCAGGGATAGAGCCAAGGGAAGGAAAAAAAACTGTTTCCATCTTAAGACTTCAACCACAAAATCAGAACGTGACTAAATAAAAATCAAAGTGAAAAGACTCTGAGGAAACAAACCTTTTCAAAATAAAACAGAAACTAAAGGGAGAACCCTGAAAAGGGTGCATCAAGGAGAAGCAGTGATGGACTGGAAATATTACAACTGCATATCAGCCAGAAAACATACTTGCATCAGACCTTCTCATAGCCACTTAAATACTTTCTTTACTCTCTCATACACGTATATATAATATACAAACCCTCTAAGACAGTCGACTAATCCCATATCAAAAAAATGATTGCAAGAAGAAAAAATAATTTAAGATATATTACGTTGCTAGTTCAGAGTGGCAAACTAAAAAAAACAACATAAATCTCATTTAACTAGCAAGATTGTTGCACGCACTGCTTCATGTAACAGAGAGCACCGATCTTGCCTGGATACTGCCTTCTGAAATGCATAACATTTAAAATAAGCAGTGAAAACAATATTAAACAGCCAGCACTGTTACAGATTTCAAACTAACTTGGACCAGCAGCCCAGTTACATACTCCATGAAGCAGTTGCCTTCGCTCAGAGGTGAAGGTGGAGAAGAGAAAAAGGTGCTCCTCCACAGCCCCCAGAAGACAAATAAATAGAAGACCCTGGGTCTCCAGGTGCTTGTCAAGTCCTTTAAACCCACAGGAGAGGAGTGAGAACCCAGAGAACATGTGCAGCTGCTTCAGACTTATAAAGCGGTACTGTATTTATACCCAGAACAGTCCTCTGACAGGTCAGCCACTTTACCCTGTATCCATAATTAAAGAAAATGATCTGTCTGATGCTTTATCTGTTCATTCAGGGCTTTTCTTTCCTTCCTTACTTTCTTTCAGTTCCATTTTTTTCTGAAGACTGAAGAGGTAGTTTCACATTTCAAAAGGGATAAAGATGCTGATTTGGAAACACCAGTTTTTAAGTGTAACACAAATACCATTATCATTTAGAATGGTACAAAATAATAGCACATGAAGTCAAAGGAAAATCATATTGTAGCAACAACGAAAAAAAAAAGTTTTTTTTTTCTTTAACATGAGTTGGCTTTCCATGGCATAGACATGGAATGGAACCAGAAAAGCTGAGCTCTCCATTCAGGCTCCTGCAGTCTCAAACAGCATCAATGAGCCAAACTTGCTCTCACTTTTGATCTCCATGTTCACAAATTTGCCTGTCTCTACAGAGTAGGTGTAAGGGCATAGTAGAAGTGAAAGTGTGTGGAGGAGCTGGTGAAGCTGGCCCAGCAGAGACGGCTTTAGGTCACAGGAGAGTCAGCAGGCTACTGTCTCTAGCAGAGGTTTAGAGACCAGGAAAAAGAAAGGACAGATGAGGTGAGGTGGGGTTAGAGCTGGAAACCTTCCAGTGGTCCTTCCTGCTGCTGGAAGACAAACTGGCCTTGACTCTGGTCCACCTGAGGAGCCAGACTGGCATCTTCCTCCTCTACACCAAAGTAGTGTTCAATCAGGTCAAAGGCCTTCTGATAGATCTCCTGGTTCTCATGGCTCTGCAGGAACTCGATCTTGTCCAATCCTGATGGGGTGCACCAACACATACACAGCTCATTCTACTTCTATACGACATATCACACAACAACACTGAACAAAAATTTAAACGCATTACTTTTGTATTTCTCCCATTTTTTACAGGTTTAAGTCAAAAGATCTAAGTCTTTTTTTTATGCACACAAAAGACTTACTCAATTTTTGTCACAAATTTGTTAAAAATGTGTTAGTCAACACTTCTCCTTTTCCAAGACACTCCATCCATGTGAAAGGTGTGGCATGCATAAAGATTAGGACTGTGCCCAACTCAGAATTATGTCAGTCAAATCAGATTTGGTCGTACATAAAAATTTCAGCTATTTGTTTTTTGTTTCTATATAAAGTAGGGGTAACACTTTACAATAAGGTACACAAAATTAGAGTAGTTACTGAGGAACTAATGAGGAACTAATGAGTAGTTACTGAGGAACTAATGAGGAACGAATGAGGAACTAACTATTAGTTAATGGTCAGTTCCTCAGTAACTCATGATCAAATTTCAGAGGAGTAGTTACTGAGGAACTTATGAGGAACTATTGAGTAGTTACTGAGGAACTAAGGTACACAAAATTAGAGTAGTTACTGAGGAACGAATGAGGAACTAATGAGGAACGAATGAGGAACTAATGAGGAACTATTGGTTAATGGTCAGTTCTTCATTAACTCATGATCAAATTTCATAGAGGGGCTAATCACGACTTAATAATTAGTGAACTAGTTACTTCATCAGTGCAGAACCATTACTCAATAACCCATCCATTAGTTAACCTTTTTATGTCCTAAAGTAAAGTGACACATAATGAGTAGTCTTTCATTACATTATCATCATCTTTACAATTAGTTCCTTAACAAAAATAATCAGACAGCAGGATTCTTGAGAAGAGTTTTATTCATTATTTTCAGACCACATACACATTAATATGACCATCCATGTTATTCTGTGCGATGATGCCTTAGAAATAAATATGATAGTGTGTCACATTTTAGGTAGGCTAAGCTTAAAGAATTTATCATGGGGGCTGCGTGTAAAGTACTGTATACTGATCACACCGTTGTTCACAGTACAGTTGTTTGAGGTGCACAAAATTTAAAGTAGTTACTATGAAACAAGTTTGGAACTAATGAGGAACTAACTATTAGTTAATGGTCAGTTCTTCAGTAACTCCTGATCAAATTTCAGTAGTTACTGAGGAACTAATGAGGAACTAACTATTACTTAATCATTACCTACCCTTTTTGTGTACCCTAAAGTAAAGTGAGACGGTAATGATAATGGTAATGATTACTGAATCATTACCTACTCATTAGTTACTCTTTTTGTGTACCCTCAAGTAAAGTGAGACATCAAAATGAGTAGGTAATGATTACTGAATCATTACCTACTCATTAGTTACTCTTTTTGTGTACCCTCAAGTAAAGTGAGACATCAAAATGAGTAGGTAATGATTTAGTACTCATTACCTACTCATTAGTTACTCTTTTTGTGTACCCTAAAGTAAAGTGAGACATCAAAATGAGTAGGTAATGATTTAATACTCATTACCTACTCATTTTGATGTCTCACTTTAAAATGAGTAGGTAATGAGTACTGAATCATTACCTACTCATTAGTTACTCTTTTTGTCTACCCTAAAGTAAAGTGAGACATCACAATGATTAGGTAATGATTACTGAATCATTACCTAATCATTAGTTACTCTTTTTGTGTACCCTAAAGTAAAGTGAGACATCAAAATGAGTGGGTAATGAGTACTGAATCATTACCTACTCATTAGTTACTCTTTTTGTGTACCCTAAAGTAAAGTGAGACATCAAAATGAGTAGGTAATGATTACTGAATCATTACCTACTCATTAGTTACTCTTTTTGTGTACCCTAAAGTAAAGTGAGACATCACAATGATTAGGTAATGATTACTGAATCATTACCTAATCATTAGTTACTCTTTTTGTGTACCCTAAAGTAAAGTGAGACATCAAAATGAGTAGGTAATGAGTACTGAATCATTAGCTACTCATTAGTTACTCTTTTTGTGTAGCCTACCCTAAAGTAAAGTGAGACATCAAAATGAGTAGGTAGTGATTCAGTACTCATTACCTACTCATTTTGATGTCTCACTTTACTTTAGGGTACACAAAAAAGGTAGGTAATGATTAAGTAACAGTTAGTTCCTCATTAGTTCCTCAGTAGCTACTCCTCTGAAATTTGATCAGGACTTACTGAAGAACTGACCATTAACTAATAGTTAGTTCATCATTCATTCCAAATTTTCGGCTGATTGAGCATGTTCAGTTGGCGGCGGAGCTTGTCGATGAGAGAGATCCCTCTGACTGGCTGTTCAGGTGTTATATCCTCTTCCCTGTAGCAAGCGAATCTGCCTGTAGTGAAACCGGGGCTAACCGGTGCTTCCTCCTCAGGCTCCACTTCACTCAGCTGCCCGACAGATCCGCTGCTTCTTCCCACTTTAACCTCAATAACAAACCGGAGCTAGCTGGGAGCGGCTAGCGGAGCGTTAGCCGCAGCATGACCGGAGGGAAGCAGCCAGTTAGCCTCCGCTAGCTTCCCAGCTAACGTTAGCCCCGGCTCTCCGTTTGGATCCAACCGGAGCACGGAGCCCTGGTTTGTTATTCAGGTTAAAGTGGGAAGAAGCAGCGGGTTTGTCGGGCAGCTGAGTGAAGTTGAGTGAAGTGGAGCCTGTGGAGGAAACACGGGGAGCGTCTGGATGTAATAGTCCGTGGAAGTGCTGCGGTGATCGGCTGCACAGATAGGAAACCCCTCGGCTGACAGGATGTATCACTCTGTCACTCCACGCTACTTTGTTGATCTCATGCATTCAACGGACTTCCGGGTTCCCTTTTTGCGTTATTTCCTTTCACGCAGGCGCAGAACGTATGTGCTACTTGGCCGTCGGATGTAGTCTTCTTTTTTCCCCCCACAACTTTATTTAAGACAGGAAGTTTACAGAATGCAGATCTTCAACATTACACATATATGTCATATAACAGGGGCCAGGGGGGATAAGAGTTTACAAGAAAATATTAAAAATATAAAATGTTTTCTATGTGTAAACTTACATTTGTGAATGTGAAATCTTGCCAAAAGTAAGATGAGATTAATAATAAATCTTTCAATGGGTTTTGCCATATTTCTGTTAAAGTCAAAAAGTCCAAACAGCACATCCCTCCAAAACTGCTTAAATTATTTTTTAATATTGTCCGCAATAAAATTACAAATATCACTCCAAAGTCTTTTGACAATGGGGCAGTGCCAAAATAAATGAGTAACAGTTTCAAGCGTTGGGTGTAATCTTTGTGGTGTGTTCAAATGCAACTGACACAGAATGACGTGAGGCGACGTAGACGATGCAACAGTTGGCTTTTGTTGCCGCTAGTTCTTTGATGTCGGTTTGGTGTGTCAGCACCTTGTACAGAATAACATGGATGGTCATATTAATGTGTATGTGGTCGGAAAATAATTAATTAAACTCTTCTCAAGAATCCTGCTGTCTGTGATTTTATTTGTTAATGAACTAATTGTAAAGATGATGATAATGTAATGAAAGACTACTCATTATGTGTCACTTTACTTTAGAACATAAAAAGGTTAACTAATGGACAGGTTATTGAGTAATGATTCTGCACTGATGAAGTAACTAGGTCACTAATTATTAAGTCGTGATTAACCCCTCTGTGAAATTTGATCATGAGTTAATGAAGAACTGACCATTAACCAATAATTAGTTCCTCATTAGTTCCTCATTAACTACTCCTCTGAAATTTGATCATGAGTTAATGAAGAACTGACCATTAACTAATAGTTAGTTCATCATTAGTTCCTCATTAGTCCCTCAGTAACTACTCTAATTTTATGTACCTTAGTTCATCAGTGACTACTCATTAGTTCATCATTCGTTCCTCAGTAACTACTCTTATTTTGTGTAGCTTAGTTCCTCAGTAACTACTCTTTCGTTCCTCATTAGTTCCTCATTCGTTCCTCATTAGTTTCCCAGTAACTACTCTAATTTTGTGTAGCTCAGTTCCTCAGTAACTACTCATTTGTTCCTCATTAGTTCCTCATTAGTTACTCATTCGTTCCTCATTAGTTCCTCAATAGTTCATCAGTAACTACTCTAATTTTGTGTACCGTAGTTCCTCAGTAACTACTCATTAGTTCCTCATTAGTTCATCAGTAACTACTCTAATTTTGTGTACCGTAGTTCCTCAGTAACTACTCATTAGTTCCTCATTAGTTCCCCAGTAACTACTCTAATTTTGTGTAGCTTAGTTCCTCAGTAACTACTCATTTGTTCCTCATTAGTTCCTCATTAGTTCATCAGTAACTACTCTAATTTTGTGTACCGTAGTTCCTCAGTAACTACTCATTAGTTCCTCATTAGTTCCTCATTAGCTCCCCAGTAACTACTCTAATTTTGTGTAGCTTAGTTCCTCAGTAACTACTCATTTGTTCCTCATTAGTTCCTCATTAGTTACTCATTCGTTCCTCATTAGTTACTCATTAGTTCATCAGTAACTACTCTAATTTTGTGTACCGTAGTTCCTCAGTAACTACTCATTAGTTCCTCATTAGTTACTCATTAGTTCCTCAGTAACTACTTTAATTTTGTGTACCTTATTGTAAAGTGTAAGTAGGAAATGTACAACACTTTTGCCAACATTTGATATCGAACAAAAGGATGTACTGTTATTTTTTTTGTAATGGTAAGTTAGTGTGTAAAGTGGATAGAGAAAGCCAGGATGAGTGACACAGTGGTCACCAATGTGTAAGGAGCTTCATGTTATGTGAGGAGAAAGCAGGTGGTGACACATGGCATATGTAAACAATACTGTTATGAGTTAAAACACGATGTTACGTTACCTATCTGGATGAGCGTCTCGTCCCCCGCTAACTTCTTGCTTTAGCAACATTAGCTGCTCTGTTTGAACAATGTTTATATATATATATATATATATATATATATATATATATATGTACATATACAGTACAGGCCAAAAGTTTGGACACACCTTCTCATTCAATGCGTTTTCTTTATTTTCATGACTATTTACATTGTAGATTCTCACTCAAGGCATCAAAACTATGAATGAACACATGTGGAGTTATGTACTTAACAAAAAAAGGTGAAATAACTGAAAACATGTTTTATATTCTAGTTTCTTCAAAATAGCCACCCTTTGCTCTGATTACTGCTTTGCACACTCTTGGCATTCTCTCCATGAGCTTCAAGAGGTAGTCACCTGAAATGGTTTTCCAACAGTCTTGAAGGAGTTCCCAGAGGTGTTTAGCACTTGTTGACCCCTTTGCCTTCACTCTGCGGTCCAGCTCACCCCAAACCATCTGGATTGGGTTCAGGTCCGGTGACTGTGGAGGCCAGGTCATCTGCCGCAGCACTCCATCACTCTCCTTCTTGGTCAAATAGCCCTTACACAGCCCGGAGGTGTGTTTGGGGTCATTGTCCTGTTGAAAAATAAATGATCGTCCAACTAAACGCAAACCGGATGGGATGGCATGTCGCTGCAGGATGCTGTGGTAGCCATGCTGGTTCAGTGTGCCTTCAATTTTGATAAATCCCCAACAGTGTCACCAGCAAAACACCCCCACACCATCACACCTCCTCCTCCATGCTTCACAGTGGGAACCAGGCATGTGGAATCCATCCGTTCACCTTTTCTGCGTCTCACAAAGACACGGCGGTTGGACCAAAGATCTCAAATTTGGACTCATCAGACCAAAGCACAGATTTCCACTGGTCTAATGTCCATTCCTTGTGTTTCTTGGCCCAAACAAATCTCTTCTGCTTGTTGCCTCTCCTTAGCAGTGGTTTCCTAGCAGCTATTTGACCATGAAGGCCTGATTGGCGCAGTCTCCTCTTAACAGTTGTTCTAGAGATGGGTCTGCTGCTAGAACTCTGTGTGGCATTCATCTGGTCTCTGATCTGAGCTGCTGTTAACTTGCGATTTCTGAGGCTGGTGACTCGGATGAACTTATCCTCAGAAGCAGAGGTGACTCTTGGTCTCCCTTTCCTGGGTCGGTCCTCATGTGTGCCAGTTTCGTTGTAGCGCTTGATGGTTTTTGCGACTCCACTTGGGGACACATTTAAAGTTTTTGCAATTTTCCGGACTGACTGACCTTCATTTCTTAAAGTAATGATGGCCACTCGTTTTTCTTTAGTTAGCTGATTGGTTCTTGCCATAATATGAATTTTAACAGTTGTCCAATAGGGCTGTCGGCTGTGTATTAACCTGACTTCTGCACAACACAACTGATGGTCCCAACCCCATTGATAAAGCAAGAAATTCCACTAATTAACCCTGATAAGGCACACCTGTGAAGTGGAAACCATTTCAGGTGACTACCTCTTGAAGCTCATGGAGAGAATGCCAAGAGTGTGCAAAGCAGTAATCAGAGCAAAGGGTGGCTATTTTGAAGAAACTAGAATATAAAACATGTTTTCAGTTATTTCACCTTTTTTTGTTAAGTACATAACTCCACATGTGTTCATTCATAGTTTTGATGCCTTCAGTGAGAATCTACAATGTAAATAGTCATGAAAATAAAGAAAACGCATTGAATGAGAAGGTGTGTCCAAACTTTTGGCCTGTACTGTATATATATATACATACATACATATATACATATATATATATATATATATATATATATGTACATACATATATATACATATATATATATATATATATATATATATATATATACATATACATATATATATATATGTATATATATATATATATATATACATATACATATATATATATATATATATATATATATATATATATATATATATATATATATATACATACATATATATATACATATATATATATATATATATATATATATACATATACATACATACACATATACATATGTGTGTATATATATATGTGTATATATATATATATATATATATATATATATATATATATATATATATATATCTATCTATATATATAGCAGACTTTGTAATATCAGAAAATATATCGTTGTCCAAAGAATTGATATATCGTATCATGATGAAACTGGTGATTTACACCCCTATTTGTTACGTACAGTAAAACAGTAAAACCTGCTTTATCAGTTGGTGTATAATCTCATTAGAACATGTCTCAACCAGAGTCAAGATAAATGTATTTTAGCAAGACAACAACTGATTCAAGCTAATCAGATAACAAACCTGTATGTAATTGAAGTATTTCTGGAGGGGACCAGCTACAAAAGATGGAAATTCCTGTCACATCTGTTTGACAAGGTCATGGAAGTGTCTGTGTGAGTGTTTTATTTTGTACAGTGTTTGTTAGCTGTGTGATGTGTTGCAGAGCTGTACCGTAAGCCTCCTCTATGAGTGCACAGTATGGGTTGATGCCTGTTCCGTTCTGTTTGGCCTCCTGTTCTCCCAGTCTGAGGATGTTCTCCAGACCATTGAGAGACACCTGCACAATCTTTGAGTCCATCACTGTCAGCAGGTCACACATGGGTTTGATGGCATTCAGAGACACCAAATACCTGTTTACGTAAAAAAAAATGTTAATGAAATTAAGTAGTTAACTTTATATTTAATTCAGTTTTTTTAATAAATTCTGTATTTAGAGGTTTAGTTAGGGAAATTATTTTTATTGATTACTTAACTTTTTCCCCAACTTTTAAACAGTAAATGCAATCCTGTTTAAATTTAACTGTCAGTGTTGATTTAGCTGTGGCTCCACTAAAAACCATCTACGAATGCCATTTTTCTGTGGCAGCGTGGTGCATTTAATTTAATCCAATCCAACTGAATACAACTATATTAATCCATGAAGGCAATTTTATTTTGGGCAAGTAAAAAAACAGACATATGCAGGGCTTCCAACACATTCATTTATTTCTGACGGCACATCATCATATGGCATTTGCCACCACATTGTTGTTTTTTTTTTTAAGCTAGACCGATATCCAGAGTGCTCTTGGAATACACATACTATTTGGTTATTTAGAGCTCCACACTTGTAGAATGCAGAAAAACACACTGCCCCTTGTTAGGCTGACTTAGGCCTAGTCTGCCAGGGGACCCCCTATAATACACCGGGCACCTTCTCTCCTTCTATCTTTCTCTGTCTCTCATGTCCTGTTACTGCATCTTGCTAACTTGGCCGTACTGCATGTCACTGACTTGGCTTCTTCTCTGGAGCCTTTGTGCTCCACTGTCTTGCAGGTTAACTCATATTGCAGCGGTGCCTGGATAGTGTGATGTGTGTGGTTGTGCTGCTGCCATGGTCCTGCCAGATGCCTCCTGCTGCTGCTGTTATCATTAGTCACACTTCTACTGTTATTATATACATATGATTATTGTCACATATGTATACTATCAGATGGTAATATATACTTTCAACATATTGTACCACAATAGCCAGAATTATAACTATAATATTATTACTTTCATTAATGTTGTTGTAAGCTACTGTCATTACCGTCTGTCCTGCATCTCTCTCTGTCTCTCTTTCTGTCTCATTGTATCATATGGATTACTGTTAATTTATTATGTTGATCTGTTCTGTACGACATCTATTGCACGTCTGTCCGTCCTGGAAGAGGGATCCCTCCTCAGTTGCTCTTCCTGAGGTTTCTACCGTTTTTTCCCCCCGTTAAAGGGTGTTTTTTGGGGAGTTTTTCCTTATCCGCTGTGAGGGTCCTAAGGACAGAGGGATGTTGTATGCTGTAAAGCCCTGTGAGACAAATTGTGATTTGTGATATTGGGCTTTATAAATAAAATTGATTGATTGATTGAGAAAACACTCTGGGCACAGATGGAGCAGTGCCAGGCGCAGTGAAAGTTAAACTTATGCTTACTGTTCATTGATTTATATGGCAATAGAAATATATATTCCCAGAACAACAGTGCTCTCATTTTAGTGTTGTCCATTGTTTTTTTTGTTTTGTTTTTTTGTCTTTCTAGGACAGGACAAGTTCATTGTGAGGGGGGAGAGGGGGGTGGCATGCAGCAGAGGTCCATGGGCTGGAATTGAGACATTACTTTTGTACATGGTACGCCCACTCTACCCACTGAGCTACTGGATGCCCTGTCCATAATTTTTGATGGTGACAGATGGGAACCAGCAATGAAGGAGAATTACAGAATACTCTAATACTCTCAGGGAAGAACTAAAGACGGTCTGTAGGATGGGTTTTTGGACAATGAATTAATTTAGTTTCCTGAGGAAGAATTGACAGTGGTATGCTTTCTTTATTATAGCTTCTGTGTTTTGCTCAAACTTCAGGGTGTTTTCAGAGATGGCACTGAGATATTCATACTGATCCACAACATCTACCTTCTCAATGTGTATGAACACTGCAACTGTCCTAACAGCCTTTCATCTCCTTGTTTTTGGTAATGTTGGCACACCTTACTATGAAATCATGACAAGCATGCTGCTGTTTAGACCCTGAGATGTGATACAGGAAGACCAGTAGTAAAATTAATGTGTGATGGTTGGAATAGGTGGTCTTACAGTCTTCAGGGTAGAGAATATACAGAGGGGGTTAGGACACATCCTAGTGGTGAGCCTGTGCTGGTGTATCTGATAAAAATCCATAATCCATAAAATTAGACCTTGATCTGGATAGAACTGAGTGTCCAGTTTCTTGGTGAGGATGACAGGCTGACTGGTGTCAAAAGCAGACAAAAAGTCCACAAACAGAAGCCTGGCAGAGCCTCCACTTTTCTCCAGGTGGTTCTGAATGGTGTCTATAGCAGGACCAGTTTAGCATCATTCACTCCCTTCTGGTACAGTAAGCAAACTGGAGAGGGCTAGGACTGCACCCGTAGCAGACATGATTTGGGACTTGACCAGCTTCTATAAAGCCTTCATGACATGAGATGTGAGAGCAATGGGCCTGTGGTCATTGAGGTCATTGTGGACCGATATAGCTGGAGAAGGACCCCACTGAGGCACTCACCTCAGTGTTTGAGGGTGCTGCCACAGATGCCATCAGGTCTGGCTGCTTTGTTGGTTGTTGGTTGGGGTGGCTTGAGCAGGTTTAGCACATCCTGTCTTAGAGGGTGAGTGTGGTGGGTGCTATGAGGCTTTGCTTGAGCTCTGGCATGTCAGATGCCAGGTCAGGCCTCTCCAAGTGGGTGTAAAACCTATTAAGTTAGTTAGGTAGAGAGGAATCACTGACCCCCTCCACACTCAACGGTCTTCTCTAAGTCTCTGTATTTATAAGTCTCTGGTAGCTGCCATACTGAAACTTCTGCTCATCTTATTGTTGTGCTGGGTTTTAGCCAGGTCAATGGCCTGTTTCACCTTTCTGTCAACCTGTTTTTTTCTCCTCTTCCTAAAATCCCCCCTAATGTTCCCAGTTATCCCTAAGGGAACAGTCAAAGTATCAATGTTTGCCTACTTTCAGCACATTGTAGATAAACATACCTTATCTGTGCAGGAGTGCCCCCGGAAGTGGCGTTGGTAATAGCCCACGCTGCCTCTTTCCTTGTGCGGAACTCGGCCTTCTGAAGGATCTCAATCAGCACTGGGAAGACGTTGGCATCAATCACATTCTGGCAAGGCAAGAAATGTTGTCAGCTACACCAGAACAGCAGACATTCTTCAGATGACACACTGAGCCCAGTTGAAACAACCTGCACCTGGATCTGAGCTCTGTTTCCTGCTGTGATGTTGGACACAGTCCAGCACGCCTCCTTCTTGATAGACTCCTTGGGACTGCTGAGGAGGTGGAGTAAACATGGCAGTGCGGAGCAGTTCAAGATTACCTGAGATGACAGAAATACATACAGAGATCAGATGGCCACATTTAACACTGTGTATGATCCCTCACAAAGACAAAATCATTGTAGAAAGAACATGTATGCTGTGAGTGACCCTCTACCTGAGTCTGGATGTCATCTCCCGTTACAATGTTGCCTACTGCCCGTAGAGCAGGAGAAACCACCTTATAGTCACTGTGCCTATACAAAACACAAAGAAACATTCATGCAGTGTGCAATGTTCAGATTCTTGCAAAAGCTACTGATGGTGACAGTTTTGTCCTGAAATTCAGTTCCTTAGAAGTTGACTGTTTTCACACAAAAATATTGAGAAAGTGAAGCTGTTCAATTAAAGACATTCAGCTTTTAAAGTCTTCATCATCTGTGCTCTGCAAGAATCGACTCAAAACCAAACCAAAATCAGTCCAGGTTAGGGCCTTTCCACCGACAAGAACAGCAGCAAAAATCAACTGACCCAAGTAATTTTAATTCAAAACCTCTGCACTGCAGCCACAAAAAAATCTTATCTCTGATTGGATGAACATTTTAGAGGATAATTTTGGTGCATTTCAACCTGACATATTACCCATAAATTAGTTACTGTGACCCTATGGGTCATGCTAATGTTGTACTCGTCAGCCTCATGGTGGATAGTGGAGCAGCTTAGCTCAATAATAGGGAGGAATTGTGCAATTTGTGATAAAAGCATAAAATTTGGTACACTTATAGCCAAAGGCATTCTGAAAATAATCGGATATGCAGCCATCTTGAATTTTCAATATGGCGGCCACGGCAGCCATTTTTCTGAATGGCCGCCAGCAACAACAGTTTTCTTATGTGGGATTGATACTGAGGACATAATTAAATCTCTTTACTATACCATTGTGAATTGCAGTCTTATTGCTGTCATCTCTGAGAAAGTTAATACACTACTACTAGACTATGACCAGAACCAGTACATTGATTACTGACTCCAGAAAACATGGCGTTACAAAGCAGAGTGTGTTTAGCTGACACTGAACCCCATGCTGAGTTTCACAGCAGTGGTGTCGCCAGTGTGCCCTGGCTGTGTTTTGACATCCACTCCATTACAGTTTATTGGATTTAAATAATTTAATGAAATGGGTGTTCATATTGAATTGTGAGGTAGCTGGAAGCTTCCAAGCAATTCTAATGTTCCAATTTCAAATTCTGCATCTAGAAAAATGAGACCAGTCCACCTCACAGCAGAAAACTAGTGGCCATCTTGAATTTTCCATGATGGGGGTGGGTGGGGGTGTATGATAAAGGCAATTCATAATGGTATGGAAAATAAACTTAACAAATTTGTGTCCTAAATATCAAATTATATCCATCACACATACGAAAACAGTTAGTGGCCATTTTGAAAAATGGCTGCCATGGCCTCCATATTGACAATTCAAGATGGTCTCCATATCCAATTATTTTCAGAATGTCTTTGGCTATAAGTGTACCAAATTTCATGCTTTTATCACCAAGTGCACAATTGTTTTGGCTATCTGCCCCACTAAGAGCTTCAGGGGAAACAAGGACGCTTACAAAATAACATATCAGGTCAAGCTTTGCTCGCCTCCTACAGCTTTTCCAAAAGTAAGATTTTTTCATCACCAGTCTTTTCAAAAACTTGTCTCAAAGTATGCACGGGATTACTTGCCAGCTGACCCTGCATTTTCATCCACACACTGGTTCATTCACATGTGTGAGGCTGACTTTCAATGTGGTTATATCTTCTAAGGAAACTCAAAAAGCTAAAGGCCAGGGCTGATTATCCTGTGGATAATAGCCCATAGTGAAACCACTAATATACCATGGCCGTGACCTTTTCACAATAAAAATCATAATTTAGCAACATAAAAAAACACAGTATTATAGATAATGTTGTGCTCTTCTTGTACAGTGTGTGATTTACACATAAAAAGTCATTATTATTGAATTTTAATACATTCTGAGCTAAAATTCTCATTACCGCAATGAGTCCGTATTCATTTCTATGGATCCTTGATTGCATTTTAGATTGAATAAACAAAAACTTTCACTAAAACAAAATGCTTATTGTTTATTATGTCTTGTGGTAAGGTAAAACATAATGCATAATAGTGTTTAATTCTCAAAATTCCTTTTTTTTTTTGCTTAAAAACATGGTGTCCGTCAATGCATCCTCTGCAACAATTGTTCCATTTCTGTAAAGACTACAAGATTCTTTCAATAAAGTTTTATTTTCCCAAGATGCATCACAAAGAGAGGGAGTTTCAAGATGGATACAAGGTATGCTAACTCTCTTCTTTTTTTTTCACACTTTAAAATTTCTTTCTCCAGCCCTTGTACATGACAAAACTGATTCTCATTACCGCAACATGAGATACTGCTTGTTTGAAAAAAGCTTTGATTATCAATATTTGATCAATATTAAGGTAAATAAATTCCTAACACGAGCCACATCAATTTTTTTGCCGAGTCATAATGCCTTCACTACTGTTAGCAAAACATGCTAGCTCTTCTCATCCTCCACAACACCCTTCTCATATACCGCTACACTGTCATCCCTGTTGCGGTAATGGGAATTGTTGTTGCAGTTGTGAGAATTTACCCTTTTTCAAGTGTCTTTATTGTATTTTATTTTATAATCAAATATATTTTATTTTATTTTGGTATTGTAGGAGCATCTAGTGCCACCTATAGGTTTGTGATTATTACACTGGATGTATAGAAGGTGGCGGCACAGTGGTGTGGTGGTTAGCACTGTCGCCTCACAGCAAGAGGGTTGCCGGTTCGATCCCGGGTGTGGGAGCCCTTCTGTGTGGAGTTTGCATGTTCTCCGGCTTCCTCCCACAGTCCAAAGACATGCAGATTGGGGACTAAGTTAATTGATAACTCTAAATTGTCCGTAGGTGTGAATGTGGGCATGAATGGTTGTTTGTCTCTATGTTTCAGCCCTGCGATAGTCTGGCGACCTGTCCAGGGTGTACCCTGCCTCTCGCCCGATGTCACCTGGGATAGGCTCCAGCCCCCCCGCGACCCTCAAGAGGATGAAGCGGTTAGAAGATGAATGAATGAATGAATGTATAGAATGTCAAAAGTGGCGCACATGCTGATTTTTACCAAAAGCCAAACAAAATCAGCTAGTGCTATTTTAGCTGGCTAGTTTTAGTGACTTTAACACCACCTGCAGGACTACCAGTGAATTGATTAAAATATTAACATGATTTCTTTTGCTGATGTATTGCAGGGTTAAAGCTAGCACACTTAATAAAGCTGCAGCTAATGTTATATTAAAAAAACACTGAGACAAAATCTACAGCAACCAAAACTCCTGGAGGAATACAGGAGGAAAAAAAGAGAAAGGTCAGAAAGGTGTCAGAAAAGTCGATAAGCAGGTCTTGTCCTATGTAGCTATTGTTACATTATCTAGCATGTTATTAAATGTTAGCTTTGTTGAACTGAGTCTCATTGGTTATTACACATAATCACTCACCCACTCAAGTCTTAAGTGTGCACTCACTAACTCGCTCACTCACTCAAGCCCTAAGCACTCGCTCACTCAAACATAAGCACTCACTCACTGCTTACTCACTCACTCACCCCCTTGCTCACTCACTCACTCACTCACTCACTCACTCCCTTGCTCGCTCACTCACTCACTCAAGCCATAAGCACTCACCCGCTCACTGCTTGCTCACTGCTTGCTCGCTCACTAACTCACTCACTAACTCACTAACTGCTTGCTCGCTCATTAACTAACTCACTCACTCACTCGCTCACTCGCCCGCTCACTCACTCACTCACTCACTCACTCACTCAAGCCATAAGCACTCTAGGACTGTCAAAATTGCTCAAAAATGATGTTCGAATATTCCTTCTAAAAATAACTCATAGGTTCGAACCATCTGAATTTTTTTTTTCGCATTATGTCCACAAGAGGGCAAACTAATACAAGGAAACATACTTCTATATGTATTAATGTATTAATACAAGGAAACATAACTACTTGTAGGTATTTTTATTTCAACATAAATGTCTCTGAAAACATTTACATACCTACGCATTAAAACACATAAAACAATTATCTATAACATTACGTTGTAAACGACCGCGGACCTCTCGCTCGCCCCCCCTTTCTGACCCGTCAGGCCACACTGCCCGCGGAAGCGCTGCGAATAGCCTCGAAGTGAAGCCAGTTTCCTTTCGGCGCCCATGTTAACCGATTGTGTCATCCACACCGGCTGCGCCGCGCAGCGCAGCTCCGTGGCCGCTCCCACCTCCCACTCGCAAAGAGGACAGCTGCGGTGGTGTTTTTTTTTTTATTCCCCCCCCCCACAATTGAATATCAATTTTCACATTTGAAGGTCCATTTTTTTTCAAATTCGAATTTAGAATATTCGTTGACAGCCCTAAAGCACTCACCCGCTCACTCACTCACTGCTTGTTCACTCACTAACTCACTCACTCCCCCAATCCCAAACTGCCTACTCAAGCACTCACATACTATGATGCGCGCTCTCGCGGAATTCGTTAGTGGTTGAGGGTGTCCCACTGTCGTATTTCAAAGGGTGTGAGGAGTCGCTCACTCCCTTTATGACAACTCAGTGTAAGTGAGCATCTTAGTGGACTTTGTGTAAGTATATTACCCACAGTTCAAAGAATTGTGACGTTTACCACGGGGTCCATAGGGAAATCTGGACGTTGAAATAGTAAATAACACAACCGCAAACCAAGATCCATACAAGGAGGAGAAAAGTGACGATCAACAAAACAAACAAACAAGCATAAACGTGGAAATGACTGACTCCAATCTGACAGCAAACCACACTGACAACAGTGTGAAAGGTAAAGGGAAGGCTTCAAAGAGAAAGAAATGTTCATGTAAGTACTCCTTTAGTCGTTCTTGTCATCTGTTATGCTAGCGTGCTAGCTGTATGAATATGAACAAAATTGTCACCCATACATGTTATTTTCAATCAGGGAGTGAACAACAAACCCTCCAGTTCATCCAGTTAAGGGTGGATCACGAGGCGAAATTCACCAACCACCGACATTCGTCTGTAGAAGGCTTCAATTAAGTAGCGTGTCTACAATACATAACTTAAGAAAAATGTGAGAGTTTTGGCTGCTACTACAGTATGGATGACAGTAGTCTAAACTGTGTGTGTGTGTGTGTGTGTGGGTACCTTTACTGTTACTGTAACCTTTAACAAAGACAATGGCCAAGTTTTTGGTTTTTTTTTTTTTTTTTACACACAAAAGAGAGATCTTACAAGAAATGGGCCTTGAAAATATCATCACCCCATACCAAGCAGGCAGGAAGTGGGATAATTTGAAGTGGAGATATAGGATGAATCATCTATTTCCAGCCTGTGTGAATGGGCTGTCTGAACACCTGGGTTGTTATTGTTGTTGTTATTATTATTTTGTTTTTGTTTTCTTTAGAATGGGTTTACTTAACACTGGTGAATCTTCAACAATTGTCCAAGTTACTGATATGTTGTTTTTTTTTTTTTTTTTACAAATAAAAATAAGAGTGTGAGAGAGAGAGAAAAGGTTTAGCCTGTAACTTATGTATAACATTACATTTTTAACCACAGGACCTCATCTTACCAAAGACGGGTTCGGAGACAGAGGGGCAGACCACAGCTGGGACCTGGCCGTTCTTTGCGGCGATGCACAATGCCCTTGGGCACAGACACTCCATCAGACCCTTTAATGTCATAGCCACAGCAGTGGATTCAGATGCAGAGGATGGAGAGATACCCAGCACCTCCACTTCCACTACCACTACCCAGGATGAAATCCAAGACCAAGCTCCCACCCCCTCAACTTTGTCTTCCACCACCCTAAATGAAGATCAAGACCAAGCTCCCAACCCCAAAAAAAGAAACAATGAGGTTGTGGAGTACCTGAAAGAATATACAGAGAGACAGGAAAGTAGGCAGAGAGAGCTAGATTTAAAAGAAGAGGAGAGAGAAGAAAAAGGAGGAGCAGCATGATAGGCTCATCAGCGTATTTAGAGCATTAGTTGACAAACAAAAATAACTTTCAATTAATCCTGCAGAATGAAAATCTTAAGTTGTGGACCCTAGGGGTTTCTTTATATCATTTAGAATTTTGTGTTGAACAAAAAATGAAAATGTATTTATTTAAAGCTGCTTCACATTAAAATTGAGTTGGCTGCCATCTGCATTTGTTTTCTGTGTTATTGTTGAATTGTGATTTCTAGTAGGTGCATTTAAAGATTTTGTTGTAAGTAAGTCTATATCAATATATGTCAATATTTTAAGGTGCGCACCTAATTGTATGCTGTCATTCAAAGAAAATGTTGCATCCATCACAAACAATAACCTCTTTTTCTTCAAATGGCCTAAGGTTGCTGGGGGGCTGATATTTGGGCACATAGCCTGTCCCTGATGTGGGCTCCACTTCTCTCCTGGGTGTCTTCAACTGGAGCAGGGGGAGCAGGGGTACCAGGCTCCTCAGGCTCGATCTCTGGCTCTTCCAGGACATCCCCATGTCTAAGGCACATGTTGTGGAGGACTGCGCAGGCCATTATCACTTCAGAGCAAAATGCAGGCCTGACAAGGAATTAAAATAAACAGGACTGTTTCTCAAAACCCTGGTGTCATGTACCGAACCCCCGTAACCAACATAAATGTCCAAAAATCTCCCGGTTGAGTCGCAGATGGCTTGTAATTGAATTGAATGAAACTGATTGTAATTAAAGTAATCATATTGCTCGCATCTAGGTGGTTTGATGCATATCTGGCAGCCATCTATGGCCCCCACAGCATTGTTGAAGGCCTCATGCTGGACCAGCTGCCCAAATCCCCTTCCAACTTCCTCCAGCTGGTGTGTGGCAGGGAAGAAGATGACCCTTGAATATTTGTGTTATTTTCATATTTTTATGCTGTTATCATATATTTCAAATTTAATACTTGGCTACACAGTATCCAAGGTAACGATGCGGCTATAAAGCCCATCACCGGGGGAACAAGTCAGACTGGGCTTGTATCCCCCACGTGAGTGTGTGACTGTTAAATGGAAACCTGTAAATATTAATGTATAGCTGATCTGAGAGAGACTATATTACTAATTATAACTATATTGACATTCAGAGGGATTATCAATGTGTACTGGTTCATCTGTATCAATAGTGTCTTTTATGTAATTTGTGATATAGTAAGTCTTTGACATAGCTGTCAAGTCTCCCGTTTTGGCCAGGAAACTACCGTATTTTACCCCTCTTTCCCGCCGTCCTCCCGTATTAGTATTTTCCCGTAAATTTCCCGTATTATAATAACATAATAACATAATAACCCTGTATTATAACGTAGGAATGTTCACAGCATTTCAATGTCAACAAAGGTAGGCCTATCAGATTCTGATCACCTAATTGTAGTTAGTAAGTGGTTGACAAGTGGTTATTTTAGATTTCCTGTACACCTGTCTTAAAACGTAAGAGATACTGGAGCTTGGTTGGGGTAGTGGGACGGCTTGCGGCGGGCGCCGGAAAATTTCACTTATTTTCAGATCCAAAACTTGACAGGTATGGTCTTTGATCCTGGTCAAGGTTAGACCGTTGACCATGTAATTTGTTATTTAACGGTTATTAAGCTTCGTCATGTTGACATCATTTATTAGTATTGTAAGTTTCCTTTAATTATGATTTTATTTATATTAAATAGTTTTACTGAGACCGGGCTTGTATCCCCCAGACCCCGAAGTGCTTGTAAGCAATAAACAGTTATCACTGAATCGACATCGGAGCATCTGTGTGTCTTTGTTGGAGTCAACTGACGTTACTAACTGTTAGCCGTTAGTCCACCATCATTATCACAACACAACGCAGAGACTGTAGGCTGTCGCTATTATCAGCAATATAAAAGAAACTTAACGGGGGCAAACATAGAAAAATAAATCACAACACTGGCCATTTTTAGCACCTGCAAAGGGATGTGTGTAGACCCTAAGATTATACAATCATGTTACATACATATATTAATGATGATGGTGATTATATACCATATATTTACATTAAATTGTTCATTTTGACACAATAATAAGTCAACAAAAAGACGGAGCTGTCAGTTTTCCCTGTTTACATTTTCGGGTCCTAAGGCCGTCTAAAATCCTACTCCACCTCCTAGTGGTGCACACCAGGGAAATGCCAAGTAGGGGATTGCCTGTGAGAGCGATGTATGGTGGGGGACTCAGAAACCCCTGGGCCGTTACGGTAGCCAAGAAGGTCTCACAGGAACACTGGAAAGGGTTCGGAATTCAGGTGAAGACATCGGCAGCAGGAATGACGGATGGAAACCTTCAGCGGAGGAATCTGTATCTATCAACAGTGAAGTTCCAAGCTGGTTGGTGGAAGAGCCAAACAATGTGGCCAACAGCAAGCAGCAAAAAGACCAGTTAGAGGTCACTGCAAGCAGCTGGAGAGACTACTCAAGTCTGGGAAGACCACTCTCCTAGCACAAGGCAAGTGTAAACAAATCCCTGGCCCTCCAGGTTGGGGGTTGGGCGATGGGCTAACTACCTGTCCCTGGAAAAATAAACTGGTTACAGAAACCGAAACTATGGAAACTCTACCTCTGACTGACCGAAGCCTAACTGACGACGCGCAAGTGGGATGTATGAACCGCCTGGGGAAAACTCATCAGAACCCCCAGGGGGGGAAATGTCTGCTGAAGCTGAAGTGAAGAACGAGAATTGGATGCTGGAATGTCAGAACACTATACCAAACTGGAAAACTGGCACAACTGACCAAAGAAATGCAAGCATTGTTGGTGTATGTGAGAGCAGACGAAATACCTTTAGAGAAGTAACAACTGCCACTGGAGAGACCTTTCTCTGTTCAGGCAACCCCAAAGAAGAAGACCCACACACACACATAGTAGGACTACTCCTTTCAAAAGGTGCAGTTAAAAGCCTCATTGAATAGGAACCAATTTCAGAACGGATCATCACAGCCAGATTTACATCAAAAGGACGCAATATCACATTCATCCAGTGCTACGCTCCCACCAACACTGCTGTTTTTGAAGAGAAAGAGACCTTTCACCAACAACTGCAGGCTGTCTTCCAGAGAGACATTAATTGGGGTGGCAGTAGCTCAGTCCATAGGGACTTGGGTTGGGAACCGGAGGGTCGCCTGTTCGAGTCCCCGTCCGGACCAAAATATGGAGCGTGGACTGGTGGCTGGAGAGGTGCCAGTTCACCTCCTGGGCACTGCCGAGGTGCCCTTGAGCAAGGCACCGAACCCCCCAACCACTCGGAGCGCCTCACCAAGGGCAGCCCCCTCACTCTGACATCTCTCCACTTTGTGCGTGTATAGGTCCTGTTTGTGCATGTGTGTGTCTTTTGGACCTGTGTGTAATTGACAAGCAAGAGTGAAAACATTTAATTTCCCCTCAGGGGGATTAATAAAGTAAAATAAACTTAAAACTTAAACTTAAACATTGTAATGGGAGACCTGAATGCAAAAATTGGAAAGGATAACAACGACTGGAGAGGAACGATGGGGACCTAAGGACTGGGGCAGATGAATGAGAATGGGCTCCTCTTTGCCAGCTTCTGTGCCCTCAATGAGCTAGTGATAGGAGGCAGTCTCTTCCCACACAAACAAACCCACAAAGCTACCTGGATATCCCCAGACCACCACACCAAAAATGAGATATACCACATTGCAATAGACAGGAAATGGAGGAGAGTTCTCCTTGATGTCAGAGTCAAGAGGGGCGCTGATACAGACTCTGACCACCATCTTCTCGTGGGAGAACTGGGAATGAAACTGGCAGTGAAGAAGAAAGTCAGGAACAGGGTTCAGAGAAGGTTTGAAACGAGGAAACTGAAGGATAACAAAATAAGACAGGAATGGGAAATCCATCTTCACAACTGGTTCCAAGCCCTAGCAGAAGGAGATAACATAAACAATAAATGGGAAAGATGCAAGATGGCTGTCATTAACACCTGCAAATCTGTCCTGGGCTACAGAGACCCCAGAAGAAAAGACTGGATCATAGATACAACTTGGAGGGAGATCGAAGCTAGACGAGACATCAAAACAAAACTCAACAGAGAGACAGACAACAACAAGAAGAAACGCCTCCGACAGGACTACCAAAAAAAGAATTACTGCGTACAACACTCATTGTGGTTCACGATCCGAGCCGACACTGCACACGCGCTATAAACAGGCTAATATTGTGTAGTCTGAACCTGGCATTAGTCACTTTTTCATTCCCTTCCTGTCCAGTGAAAACCATGTATCTTCAGATGTGCTGATGTTGTATGTTTGTGATAAACTGAAAGATGAAGTGCTCCTTTTTGTGTTGAGAAAATTCTTCTCCTTCTTAAGCTATATAAACTCTTTAAAAACACTTTTGGATCAGCTGGAAAATGAACTGGCAATGCTGTCAACCTCTACTCACCCCTTATCTGGGGCCACTTTCCTGTAAATGTACTTTTAACTGAACTTTGCTGATGTACTTCAACAAACTTGCAGACTGTCTTTGCAGTAAGTGTGAAATTCTCCTCTGTGGTACCTGATCAGTACCATTGATAATCGAGCTGAGCCAAGAGTTAGAAAGAGCAAGCGTAACTTTAGCGACAGTGGAGAGCAAGGGTCAATCAACGAACAGCGATACCACTATTGATGGTCACACATTGCATTCCACCACACAGTATGCCGAGTCGATGTTAAACGTCAGATCTACATGAATCACACCTGGTTTGGATTCAAAATTGTGATTTTCACCCAAAGGTGACACGTTTGCACCCCGGAAAAGTGGCTAACTAACTGAGACACTGCCTCCTTTTCAGCATAAACATGATAATGCACCCTGAGGTGTCCCAAGAGAAAATAATGGGCTCACCTTGTTTATAATTTCATTGTTATGGGACACCTGGTCATATGTTGTCACATACATGTCAGCCCGAAATTTTGACAGTTCAGCTTGGACTGTTCTTCCTCTACTGAGTCAGGAAAAAGTGAGTCAGTTTCTTACATGAGCAGTTCCACCAGTCTGCGGCAGACCCCGGAGTCAATGACCGTCTGGATCTTTTCATTAGGGCCGTCAGACAGGTAGGACAGAGCCCAGCAAGCATCAGCCAGCACATCTGGATCACTACTAAAAAGAAGCCTGGATAGCACGCTGAGACAAGGAGACACCTGAAAAACACCAGTCACAGAGACAAGCGCCCAGGTCAGTTTAATGCCAGTGCTGAAGGAGCAATTCAAAAATTAATTATGCAAGCAGAAACAAGGCAAATTGGCTCCAGTATTCAAATTAAGTTATGACACATACAGTACGTTTACATGCAGCTTGAGAAAATCGAATTATTGGCTTAGTCCGACTGAACCGGACTTCTAAATGCATGTTAACAGCTTAGTTCGACTGAAATTGGACTATCCGTAGCTCGACTAACACACCTAGATAATTCGATTGAAAATCAAACTATTGCTGCATTGTATCCACTTGGTCTGACAGGAGTCAGACTTGGCGTTCTACACGTGCACCACTTTTTCTTTTGTGGGCTTTCACCCAGAAGAAGAAAGAGATGATGTAGCAGCAGTGCAGTAACTGCCGGAAAAACAAAAAAACACCATGGCGACCAAGAAGCAGAAGAGGCACTTCTAGACGGACGAGGAAACTACATTCATGCTCTGACAGCTAAAGCAGCTTAACATTTTGAAGTTTATGGACGGTAGAAAGACGCGAAATGCGGATTTACTGTATTTTAAAAAGTTTCTGAACAAGAACTGTAACTAGTTCAATACGCACTGTATTAAAAAGGACACAGTTCCGCATATCGAGGCGGAGTAAGACGTACTTGGTCAGAAATTTGATTTTCTCTTCTGCATGTATACTCAGACAAGACGATAAGTCCGACTTGACTGACTAGCCGAGCTATGAGCTTAGCTCAACTACTGTGTGCATGTAAATGTACTGACAGACTCACCTTAGCAAAATCTGGTGGTGGGTTCTTCCCTCGGCACAAGTTGGACAGAGCCCACACTGCATTGCGGGTTGTTGTGAGACGTTTGGATTTAGCAAGTAGCCTGGATATGACAACACAAGAGCCAGTTAGTATCACATGATGTTTGACACAAGTGGGGTTTCCATCCAAATGTATCGAAATTTTTGAGCGAATTTTGTGAAAATGCGCAAAAGAAAATGAGAATTTATGGCCGTTTCCATTCGTTATTGTTTTGCGATTATTGGGAGTCAACAGGAAAAGCAGTAGGTGGCGCTTCTCGTGAAAAATGAACAAAATAAAAACACCCCCGTAGAAGAAGAGTGCGCCATGAGATGACGTCATAAGAGAGCGTCTTATGCCCACTGTAAACAACAACACACTCAACTGACACTCAACAACTGACCATGGACAGATTCCTAATAAACCTGTCGGCTCTGGTTAGCATTTTGTCAGCCTTCACAGCGTACCTAACTATCTTGAAGAAGAGACGACAAAGAAGAAGTTTAATGTTAAGAGTACTGTCGGAAATAGCTGGAAGGAGACCACCGCGTCGTTCTCCGTGTGTATGGGAACGTAGGCGTGTGAAGGACTTTTGGGAAGTAGTTGTCCAGCAGCATTTCACTCACGAACTCTGGCTGAAACATTTCCGTATGTCAAGGGCCACATTTGAGGATCTGTGTGCCGGTACGTCATCGTTTCTTCACAAAACCTGTTTCCATAGCAAAAAGTCGCATTTTCCTTTTATTGATACGCTGACAAATCCACCCCCTCTAAGCGTAAAAACATTTTTGCGAATTTTCAGCCTTTTTTCGAATTTCTGGTGTTTCCATCCAAGTTTTTTTTCCGCAATTTTTGAAAATGCGAATAAAAATAGGTGGATGGAAACCCCACTACACTGAGACAGACAGAGGAAGAATGCTTACTGTTGTAGAAATGGCAGGATGCCACAGTTGAGCACGTAGTCTCTGCACTCAGCATTATCTCCTGCTATGTTCCCCAGTGCCCATACGGCCTGAAACACATCACAGTCACCAAGCCTCAGTGATTAAGTGACAATGTACTGGACCAACCAGTGAGCTATGAGGGCTTTTTAGCCTCATTTTCACCAAGCAGTCTGGTTCAGTTTAGTTCAGTTCAGTAAACATTAGAACGCTTAGTTTCTGTTTCCACTGGGAAAAGTTATGGATGGTACTAACTAGGGCTGGACGGTATGACAAAATTCAAAATGACAAAATTTTCATATCATGTTTTTTTAAAAAATCATATCGGTTTCATGGTATTTGACTGTATTTTGCTCGGGTTCAGTCCACTTGACATGCTGCTGTGTTGTGATATGGCCTATTCAAGTGCTGGAATTTGTTATTTACGTGACAACGCCTGAACGCAACACAGGCTCTGCTCCATATGTGCCGTGTTCAGTTATAATTGTCTCGGACTAAACTAAACTTTGCTCTATGCTCTCACTCTCGCTGGCTCTAGCACGCCTGTGGTGTGCAGCAGTGAAATGGGTCCCCGCTGAAACACTTTCCCGCTGCGCACGTTCTGGACGTTGTTTGGGCTATTCACCGATATTGCGGTACATGAAAAATTCATATCATAATGAAAATAAATACCAGGTACGAACCAGTATACCCCCCAGCCGTAGTACTAACAGAACCGTCCTCATTTTTGGTCACCCCTCTGTTGGGGTACCTAGCGCACTAATTTGGTACTAAAAGTGGAGCCAGAAACACAGCAGACCAATTAATTGGTCAGTAGAGAACCATCACTGTTGCTCAGGGGTGCTCTGTGGC
Organism: Epinephelus lanceolatus; assembly: GCF_041903045.1. NCBI lineage: Eukaryota > Metazoa > Chordata > Actinopteri > Perciformes > Serranidae > Epinephelus > Epinephelus lanceolatus. Next base: position 45,754,453 of record NC_135743.1, on the reverse strand, counting down.
TGGTTTTGACGCTTATGTGACAACTGTTCATACAGTGGCAAGTTTCACATACATTAGCAAACTATAACATGAAAGGATGTTTTGTTGCCTCTAGCAGCGGCTGTAGACAGAGAAAAAATTCTGTAATTCAGTGTGCCACCTGCTGGCAGCAACCGGCACCTTTTTGGGTAGAAGGTTTACTTATAAAGTTACTCAATGCATGAGTTGATGAAGTAAATCCATCAGCACCATCAGATTGGATCTTCAAGCATTTAAAAATATATTAATGAATTCTCACTCCTCACTTGGAGAAAAAACGTGGCGGGGCATCATTACAGTGCATTCCAGCAGCACAAAAATCTTGCTCAGTAAGGTCTCAACGCACAAAATATCTTATTGAGAAGACTGTCACTCCTGCCTGTTCTTTTTGTTCCAAACTGTTGGCATGCAACTCCTCTTTGTGGACAAAAAATTAGGTGCAGACTTCCCTCTGTATCACAGTGACAAGGAAATATAGCGAGAGCTGGAAATAGCAGTGAGTGAAAACAACCCTGTCCACATGAACGAGTACTGTCTGCGGTGGAAATGCTGAGCAGATCAAAGGTCTAGGTATGTGTCTGTAGGACTTACATTACATTGTAAAGGTACTACACCTAAAGTTTTGGGTGGAAATGGGGCTTTAGGTTATAATCCTGACTACAAAAACTAGACATTGAAGATATAAATTACGCAAGCTTCTGCAACTATGTAAGCTGTTTTGTTTTGTTTTTTTACCTCAATTTTATTCTCAAACTGATTTTTGGTCAAATTCAGGCAAAAATTAGCAGCATATTCAGGACAATCATCATGTTTCAGTTCAAGAATTTCACATATGACAGCCTCCTGAGGGGTGAGAGAAGAGGGTATTATGGATAAAGTCCTCAAGGTCATGTGTAATTTTACATTGTGATATGAATGTGTATATGTCTTTTCGACTAGAAGAACTTAACCCGTAACTTAGGTTTTGTTCTACCCCCCAATATCATGTGATATTGTAATTTCTATGTAAATCTATTTAAAAACTGTTTATGGATTAAAAAAGGCCGGCCAGGAAAGACTTTATTTGTTAAATCATCAAATTCAATGAAATTCAATGTAAAAATCAAATCTAGTAATACCATTAATCAGTCTTTGTCACTGATTTGCAACATGGTTTAATACAACCAGATATGCAACCACCGGAGCAGTCAACAGTAAACTCAGAATGTATAGTGATCTAACACTTAATATAACGCGTACATCACCGCACCTTCTGACAGCAATCACTGATAGCTTAGTGTTTTGTCAGTGACATGGGTCTCACAATGTCACCATTCAAACGGAAGATAACTTTGTGGAGTTCTCTCTCTTCATTGATTCAAGTGGGAACAGGATGCCAGAAATGTAGAACTCACATGTATTAAGTCGATTTAAATAACTCCTAATCCGTAGCTTAAATCTGCTAATTGCTGAATAATTTAGCTGTGTTATATTTCTAATGTCTTGTCATGTTTTACTTACATATTTCAAAGACATAAACGCATATAACAAATAACACAACAGAACACAATACAAATTGATGAATGCTGACATACACATTAATTTCCTTCTGCAAACAGTTTACACTAGGGGTGTAACGGTACACAAAAATCACGGTTCGGTACGTACCTTGGTACACAAGTCACGGTTCGTTTTTTTTCGGTACAGTAATGAAAAAAATAGACAACTATTAAATATCTTTTACTTATTGGTAACCTTATTAAAACATACCACCACAGCAGTTAACTCTTTTTACACAATTTTTGAATGAAACAAATATATATAAAATCCTGCTTTTTCACATTGTTTGAATGAAAATAGAAATATAAAAGTGAAAAATAAAATCCTGCTGTTTTTTTAACACATTTTTTGAATGAAAAATATAAATATACATTTCTGCTTTAACAGTTTTACTCAATTAAAATAAAAAGTATAGTGCAGCTGGTCAGCTTTAAAGCCTGCTCAGATTCAGTTTTACTAGGAACTTACTTAGCTTCCCCACTTTGTTAAAGTGCAGTAAACAAAACATGCTTATATCTAAAGTGCAGCTTAAACAATTTTACTCAACTCCAATGGCGTTGATTATTTCTTTAGCGCGATGGTCAAGGAAACGCTCTTTCTTTTTAAATGACGACGATATCGTAATTTGCACCAGATTGCTTTTTCTAGTCGTGTTGGTTAACGTTCAAACTCGGGTGGTGTCGCTTTAGATGCGTTAGCATGTTAGACGTGTTTCCATGTACATACCCGACCGCTGTTCTGCAGTGTCGGCACACTGCTTTTGTCTTGTCCACTTGTTTATTTCCATCTTCGTATTTTACCCTGAAACCAAAGTGTTCCCAAACGGAGGACTTAAGGTTTGCGGGTGGGTCTTCAGGTTCGTCAGGCTCACTTGCCATGTTGTCAAAATGCAAGAATGCGCTGCACAAAGTGAAAGCGGAGATTTACGGTCGGACTCGGTCCGTCACTCAATTATGTCCGTCGGGGAACTAGATATTTTAAATGGTTCGGCTCGCAAAAACGGAATTAAAATAAAACAAAATAAAATAAAATAATATTCTGCGCCCAATAATTCAGTACAGGGTCGTACCAAACCGAAAGTCGCGTACCGAACGGTTCGACACAAATACATGTACCATTACGGCTCTAGTTTACACACAAATTCGTTCTGCTCATGTTTCATGAATGACGCTTTATGTTGATTTCTGAGTGGAGTAGAGAACTACCAGCCTTGTAATGTACAGCCTCGTTAATATCTGTCCCAAGTTAATTCCTTTTCATGCATTACCAGACAACTACTGCACCTCAATTCACAGTAAGGCTCAGGAGGTAATGCAGGTTGGCCATTAATGGGAAGATCAGTGGTTCGATTCCCAGCTCCTCTGTCCACACGTCAAAGTGTCCTTGGCAATATAATAAATCACAAATTGCTCCCAATGGCTGTGCCAACAGTGTGTGAATATCTAAAATATTAGTAGCAGGAGGCATCTTGCTGGCCTTTGCCAGCAGCGTGAATGTGTATGTGAAAGGGTGAATGTGACTCACAGTGTTAAAGCGCTTTGAGTTCTAAGAACACTGGAAAGGTATTATGCAAGTCCATTTATCAGTACCATACAAAGTACAAGCAAAAAAAGCCCATTGTGAGGCCAGCGTCTAATTCAACAAAATATATTGCAAGTGAGTACTGTTTTATGGTCTACGATGACACATACACCCATGTCCAATTTGTTGTCTTGTAGGCTCCTACCTGTTCCTGGACGTCCTCATAGTCAGAGTTCAGTAGCTCAATGAAAATGGGAACTGCTCCCGTTTCAATCACGACCTTGGTGTGCAGAAAGGTACCTGAGGCGATGTTGGTCAGTGCCCAAGCCGCCTCAAACTGTTGGAAACACACAAAATACAGAAAAAATGGCAGTTAGTCAATCCACTGTCTTGTATTACTTCACAGATCAAAGTAAATGGTATGGAAGCGAATCGTGACTAATATTTAAATTAAAATGTATTTGCAGAAATGCTTTTCATTTTAAGATTGTGGCTGCATTATTTGACTCATAGATAAAATTAATCATCAATCATCCTATTTGCATTTTAATTTTCTTCTTCAAGACTGCTCATTCTTTTACTTAATTAAAATGAAAAAGAAAAAGTCATTTGAGATTTAATTTTCAAAATATACCCCAGCAAATAGATACCAAAATTCAATATGAAATGTAAAATTTGAAAATTAAAATGCATTTACAGAAATGCTTTTCATTTTAAGAATGTGGCTGCATTATCTGACTCATAAATAAAATGAATAATCAATCAACCTATTGCATTTGCATTTTCTTCTTCAAGACTGCACATTTTATGCCATAATCAAAAAGAAAACAAAGAAGACATTGATATTTCATTTTCGTGGTCTGCCCTGCAAAATAGTGACCATAATTCGAAAATGATTTGGCAATCTGAGCGGCGCAGGAGAGTGACGTCAGGAGCCGCTCTTCTTCAGCTGACCATGGTGCTACCCATCTAATACAGTAGGGGGCGGTGTGCACATTTGATATATGGATGCATCACAGATCATGGCGCTCCCTGAGATTGTGCTTTCTAAACATTGTAATTTCCCAAAACTGAATAAATACCACACATAGCAACACAAAACTGCTTTGCTAGCTCAATCATGTTGTAACTAAGATATCTGCTGGAAAAAATATTTTTTTCATGGACTGTTCATTGAGGATACGGAGTTAATATGTCCGCTGACTTGACAGTCATTTAAATTGGTAGCAGCTTATACTTGTACTTATAGCTTATACTTGGTAGACATCGTGATTTCCCAAAACTGAATAAATACCACACAGTCCAGCAACCTTTCCGGGGGAAACCCTGTGATACTGACACGTTAAATAATTTTCATACATACAAAGCTGCCTAATATAATTTAGATCTGCCCTGTAAAAGTGTGTGTATAGTGCACTGAATGAGTGTTAGGTGTGAAGAGGACCTTACAAGTGAGCGCATGTTTTCTTATGACAAGCGGTAATAACATCTTCGCACCAAACACTCATTCAATGCGCACACTTTTACAGGGCAGATCTAAATTATATTAGCCTAAATATTTAAGATGATTACTTACAGTCAGGTCCATAATTATTTGGACAATGATACAGTTGTCGTCATTTTGGCTCTGTACACCACTACAATGGGTTTTAAATGAAACAATGAATACCTGCTTAAAGTGCAGACTCTCAGCTTTCATTTAAGGCTTTTTTCAAAAATGTAGTATGAACCGTGTAGGAATGACAACCATTTCTTCACACAGTCCCCTGACTTTAAGGGCTCATAAGTATTTGGACAAACTAACATAATCATTAATTAAACAGTCAGTTTTAATACTTGGTTGCAAATCCTTTACAGTCAATGACTGCCTGAAGTGTTGGACACATAGACATCACCACATGCTGGGTTTCTTCCCTAGTGATGCTCTGCCAGCCCTTTACTGCAGCCGTCTGCACTTCCTGCTTGTGTTTTGGGTGTTTTGCCCTCAGTTTTGGCTTCAGCAAGAGAAACGCATGTTCAATTGGATTCAGGTCAGATGATATGACTTGGCCATTGCAGAACATTCCACTTCTTTGCCTTAAAAATGTCTTTGGTTGCTTTTGCAATATGCTTCAGGTCATTGTCCAACCGCACTGTGAAGCATCGTCCAATGAGTTTTGAAGCATTTGGTTGAATCTGAGCAGATAATGGTGCCCCAAACACTTTAGCTTTCATCCTGCTGTCAGCAGTCACATCATCAATAAATACAAGAGAACCAGTTCCACTGGCAGCCATACATGGCCATGACATAACAGTACCTCCACCATGCTTCACTGATGAGGTGGTGTGCTTTGGATCATGAGCAGTTCCTTCCCTTCTTCCTTCTCTTCTCTTCCCATCATTCTGGTAGTTGATCTTTGTTTTATCTGTCCATAGTATGCTGTTCCACAACTGTACAGGCTTTTTAGATGGTTTTTGACAAACTCTAATCTGGCCTTCCATTTTTAAGGCTAATCAATGGTTTGCATCTTGTGATAAACCCTCTGTATTTATTCTAGTGAAGTCTTGTCTTGCTTACAAGAGCAGCAGGATGTTAGCTGAAGTGTTTGGGGCTACATTACCTGCTCAGATTCAATTAAATGCTTCAAAACTCATTGGACGATGCTTCACAGTGCAGTTGGACATTGACCTGAAGCATATTGCAAAAGCAACCAAAGACATTTTTAAGGCAAAGAAGTGGAATGTTCTGCAATGGCCAAGTCATATCATCTAACCTGAATCCAACTGAGCATGCGTTTCTCTTGCTGAAGCCAAAACTGAGGGCAAAACACCCAAAACACAAGCAGGAAGTGCAGACGGCTGCAGTAAAGGGCTGGCAGAGCATCACCAGGGAAGAAACCCAGCATCTGGTGATGCCTATGTGTCCAACACTTCAGGCAGTCATTGACTGTAAAGGATTTGCAACCAAGTATTAAAACTGACTGTTTAATTGATGATTATGTTAGTTTGTCCAAATACTTATGAGCCCTTAAAGTCGGGGGACTGTGTGAAGAAATGGTTGTCATTCCTACACGGTTCATACTACATTTTTGAAAAAAGCCTTAAATGAAAGCTGAGAGTCTGCACTTTAAGCAGGTATTCATTGTTTCATTTAAAACCCATTGTAGTGGTGTACAGAGCCAAAATTATGACAACTGTATCATTGTCCAAATAATTATGGACCTGACTGTATGTATGCAATGATTTATTGATATTAAATATACACTGCTCAAAAAAATAAAGGGAACACTAAAATAACACATCCCAGATCTGAATGAATGAAAAATTCTTATTAAATACTTTGTTCTTTACATAGTTGAATGTGCTGACAACAAAATCACACAAAAATTATCAAATCAAATTTATTAACCCATGGAGGTCTGGATTTGGAGTCACACTCAAAATTAAAGTGGAAAAACACACTACAGGCTGATCCAACTTTGATGTAATGTCCTTAAAACAAGTCAAAATGAGGCTCAGTAGTGTGTGTGGCCTCCACGTGCCTGTATGACCTCCCTACAACGCCTGGGCATGCTCCTGATGAGGTGGCGGATGGTCTCCTGAGGGATCTCCTCCCAGACCTGGACTAAAGCATCCGCCAACTCCTGGACAGTCTGTGGTGCAACGTGGCGTTGGTGGATGGAGCGAGACATGATGTCCCAGATGTGCTCAATTGGATTCAGGTCTGGGGAACGGGCGGGCCAGTCCATAGCATCAATCCCTTCGTCTTGCAGGAACTGCTGACACACTCCAGCCACATGAGGTCTAGCATTGTCTTGCATTAGGAGGAACCCAGGGCCAACCGCACCAGCATATGGTCTCACAATGGGTCTGAGGATCTCATCTCGGTACCTAATGGCAGTCAGGCTACCTCTGGCGAGCACATGGAGGGCTGTGCGGCCCCCCAAAGAAATGCCACCCCACACCATTACTGACCCACTGCCAAACCGGTCACGCTGGAGGATGTTGCAGGCAGCAGAACGTTCTCCGCGGCATCTCCAGACTCTGTCACGTCTGTCACATGTGCTCAGTGTGAACCTGCTTTCATCTGTGAAGAGCACAGGGCGCCAGTGGCGAATTTGCCAATCTTGGTGTTCTCTGGCAAATGCCAAATGTCCTGCACGGTGTTGGGCTGTAAGCACAACCTCCACCTGTGGACGTCGGGCCCTCATACCACCCTCATGGAGTCTGTTTCTGACCGTTTGAGCAGACACATGCACATTTGTGGCCTGCTGGAGGTCATTTTGCAGGGCTCTGGCAGTGCTCCTCCTGTTCCTCCTTGCACAAAGGCGGAGGTAGCGGTCCTGCTGCTGGGTTGTTGCCCTCCTACGGCCTCCTCCACGTCTCCTGATGTACTGGCCTGTCTCCTGGTAGCGCCTCCATGCTCTGGACACTACGCTGACAGACACAGCAAACCTTCTTGCCACAGCTCGCATTGATGTGCCATCCTGGATGAGCTGCACTACCTGAGCCACTTGTGTGGGTTGTAGACTCCGTCTCATGCTACCACTAGAGTGAAAGCACCGCCAGCATTCAAAAGTGACCAAAACATCAGCCAGAAAGCATAGGAACTGAGAAGTGGTCTGTGGTCACCACCTGCAGAACCACTCCTTTATTGGGGGTGTCTTGCTAATTGCCTATAATTTCCACCTGTTGTCTATTCCATTTGCACAACAGCATGTGAAAATGATTGTCAATCAGTGTTGCTTCTTAAGTGGACAGTTTGATTTCACAGAGGTGTGATTGACTTGGAGTTACATTGTGTTGTTTAAGTGTTCCCTCTATTTTTTTGAGTAGTGTATATAGATAATATAGATAAACATACAGTCCAACAATTCCTTTGATCAATGGATATTTTTTTGCTTAACAATTTAATGCAGAATAGCAAGATGGCATGATGCAATTTAATTTATATCATGATCAAGATCATGCTGAAAGCTGAATTAATAGTAGTGTAAATATATCTATGAAACGTATACAAGTTTACAAGGGTCTTTGTTGACTGCAGCTTGTTAGCTATGGCCTCCAGGCTTATTACACACTGATGTCAATAGGTACTCCATATCATATCAGTTAATCTTAGCTGTGCATAATTTATTAATTTCACGAGCAGATTCAATATTCGACAACCATATTGTATGGGTTAGAATCAAACCAAGGCAGTATGTATGAAAATTATTTAACGTGTCAATGTCACAGGGTTTCCTCTGGAAAAGTTGCTGGACTGCATTTAGTTTTGGGAAATCACAATGTCTACAAAGTATAAGCTCAAACTGAGTGTATCGGCAATCCAACTACAAAAATGCCAGTTGAGGGAATCCGAAGCCATTTTTAACTCATGTTGGTGTGCAAACACAAGGTCCTCCATGGTACGCTTTGAACACTTTATTGACTTACAAAAACGTTAAAAACACCTACAAAAAGCCGAGTGTAAAAAAGACTTAAAACGAGCTCGTGCAAAAGGACAAAAATACTACGATTATAACGAAAACCCATTCACTCGACACACACAGACATGGTTGAAAAACTGTGTGGCCTCCCCTGATTCTCATTCCATAACACTGATTAACTGTGACTCCCCTATCTAACCTACATGTGACTGATCACCACCTATGCCCACAGCTGTGCAGGTAACCCGTAGCAATCCTAGTGCCTACTAACACTGACACGGCACCTGCTACCAGTTTAAATGACTGTCAAGTCAGCAGACGTATTAACTCCGTATCCTCAATGAACAGTCCATGAAAAAATTATTTTTTCCAGCAGATATCTTAGTTACAACATGATTGAGCTAGCAAAGCAGTTTTGTGTTGCTATGTGTGGTATTTATTCAGTTTTGGGAAATTACGATGTTTAGAAAGCACAATCTCAGGGAGCGCCATGATCTGTGATGCATCCATATATCAAATGTGCACACCGCCCCCTACTGTATTAGACGGGTAGCACCATGGTCAGCTGAAGAAGAGCGGCTCCTGATGTCACTGTCCTGCGCCGCTCAGATTGCCAAATCATTTTCGAATTATGGTCACTATTTTGCAGGGCAGACCACAAAAATGAAATAGCAATGTCTTCTTTGTTTTCTTTTTGATTATGGCATAAAATGTGCAGTCTTGAAGAAGAAAATGCAAATGCAATAGGATGATTGATTATTCATTTTATTTATGAGTGAAATAATGCAGCCACATTCTTAAAATGAAAAAGCATTTCTGTAAATGCATTTTAATTTTCAAATTTTACATTTCAAATTGAATTTTGGTATCTATTTGCTGGGGCATATTTTGAAAATTAAATCTCAAATGACTTTTTCTTTTTCATTTTAATTAAGTAAAAGAATGAGCAGTCTTGAAGAAGAAAATTAAAATGCAAATAGGATGATTGATGATTAATTTTATTTATGAGTCAAATATTGCAGCCACATTCTTAAAATGAAAAAGCATTTCTGTAAATGCATTTTAATTTTCAAATTTTACATTTCATATTGAATTTTGGTATCTATTTGCTGGGGCATATTTTGAAAATTAAATCTCAAGTGACTTTTTCTTTTTCATTTTAATTAAGTAAAAGAATGAGCAGTCTTGAAGAAGAAAATTCAAATGCAAATAGGATGATTGATGATTAATTTTATTTATGTGTCAAATAATGCAGCCACAATCTTAAAATGAAAAGGCATTTCTGCAAATACATTTTAATTTAAATATTAGTCACGATTCGCTTCCATAAAATGGATCAAGCAATACAGAACATAACAAAATATATTTTGTTGGATATTATGTTGTTTGTTCTACACTATGGTCTATACTGCCAAAGTGACATAGAGAAATTAAAAACATTTACTTTGATTGGTGCAAGTTATTCTTGGTAGGAATATCTGAGATGTAGCACGTCTCTGAGAGCCAGAGCTGTAATTCTGGAGACTGCTCACATTTGCTGCTACATGTGCTATGTGTTTAGTAACCAGGACTCTATACTTAGATTTATTTTTAGGGGCACTGGACAAAACAGCATAAACTTCTTTTTCAATTTTGAAATCAGGGGTTGGGTTTAATGTGTAATCCAATCTGAATCGCTTCACACCTCTTTATGAAACTATTTGTGTTTTGTGTTTAACTTTTGAAAGTTACGGATTAATAAGAAAAACTCAAAAGATCTCAGTAAAACCTGCTGCTTGAAAACAAGTCTTGTTAAGGCTTAACACCATGGTGACAGCGGCACGCGCAGATGAACTCTATATATATTCTAACTCTGTATATGTTTCATTGATTGTCTTTTTGGTTTTGTTGCTGCGCCACGTACTGTCCATTACAGAGTCACACTTACCAACACTGAAGAAGCTGAAACAGGCAGCTACTTGCAATGCGCCGTTCTGCAAAACCTGCCGGTTCACACCAATGCAACTACATGAGATGGAGGGCTCTAGTTTCGCAGACCGGGTGAGGCGGGGACGCAGCGCACCCGCACTTCGCCAACTGGGTGTGGCCAGGCTGATTTTGCAAGTTTGGCACACCGTGTGCCTGGCGCAGCTACTCCTCTTTCGCACCTCCGTCCCTCCTACCTGTGCAAGTCGGAAAGAGGGAGGAGAGAAGGCGTGGAGTGGGTTTTACACACATCACACCAATCAAATGAGCCCCTCTCCTCGCCCTTAAATGCGCCACGCAAAAACGTAATGAGAGTTTACTCAATTCGCCATGGCAGAAGAGAGCAGCAGCGTCAGACGGCCAAACTTCTCCCAGGAGGAAACTGATGTTTTGGTCCGGGAGGTCCAAGCTCGCAGTGTCCGAATATACGGAACTGCGAGCAGACCTCCACGGGCTGATGATGGAAAGGTAGCCTGGGAGGAGGTCACCACAATTCTAAATCAATGTTGCGTTTCTCTCGTGCGCGTGTGCTCTCTCTTTCTCTCTCGCAGTCTCACTCTGTTTCTTTTCTTTTGACCTTCCTAAGATGACAGATGCCGAATATATACTCCCTATCTGATGTTGTGACTGTTTGTGGTTGTCTGAGAGGGATGTGAACTCATTAGTTTGCTGTGTTAATCAAATCAGGTTGGGTTTCCATTACGCGTGCCAAACGTGCCAAACAGTGCCAATCCCCTTTGATCTGACATCAGATGTGACGGGACAGTCGGTATAGAGATACATTTATGTGTTGATTGCAGATAGTTGCATTGAATAGTGTTTTTTAGGGTATTTATTGCATCGTTAATGTGCCTGATATTCTGGAAACCTGCCTGTGAGGTTTTGGTGACGTGTGCGCACTGTCCGCCAGTCAGCCAAACTTCAGCTTACACCGGCTGCACTGACAGTAGACCTGGTTTCAGCTGGCAAGCTTTTAGCGCACTTTCGGTGAAGCCTTTTGGCATGAAACTGTCACTGCGCCAAGCTGGATCTGTCGACACCTCCCCCTGCTGTGCCGCCACCCCCATCTCAGCGCACCTCGGTCTGCCAAACTACCAAACTAAGTGCGCCTCGGGTTGCGCTGCTCGAAACTAGCTCTGCGCGGGGTTCGCCACCCTGCGCTGCGCCGGGAAACTAGAGCCCGGAGTGTCATCTGTATGAAACTACTCTCTGTTCTTCCATTCTGATTTCCAGATTTTCAGGCTTATTTTGTGGCTGAATATAATTTGTGGCTTCTTAAAACCTTTTGCACTCCACCCCAATTTTGTTACCCTGGAAATCCAGAGTTCTCACGAGAGCACAATTTGAATTTGCTCAGCGAGTCACTCTGGCAAGCCGTAATGATGCTCATTACCCATGCCAATGGAGCCGAGCTGCAACAATCACATCGGTGTATCTGATATAGGCGGGCAAGGGGCGAGCTAAACAGATGACGACAGCGCTGCGATGACGAAGTCCGGAATCAGTCAGTAAACATTGCAAGATGGCTACGGATGAACACCAGTTGTTTGAAACGGCTTTGGCCGCTACAATGAACGAGTTAGACTTGGCTTCTTCTCTAAAAGAGGAACCAGAAGACAGCGCTCGAATCTTTCCTTTGCAAGAAGGATGTTTTTGCTGTTTTGCCGACTGGATACGGCAAGAGTCTGATCTACCAGTCAGCTCTGCTGGTAGCGCTAAGTATTGTTCTGCTTGGTCATAGTGTTATCCAATTGCGTGCAGTGGTATTTTCAAATGCATGCTTGCTGCCGCCCACTGAGTTGGGCCATTTTTATTACTCATAGCCAGACCCTAAATCTTTCTAGATTTGGGTCTGGATTTCCAGGCTACCATTTTGTAGCAAAAATGCCTAAAATGACACACCTACATTAAAATGACTGTAGCTTCTGAACTGCTCTGACTACATGCATGCATGAGGTCTTGCCAGAAAGAAAACTCCCTGAAGTTTCTTGTGAAAGTGTCAGAAACACTCCAGGTGATACAGAGACAGAGGCGCAAACAGACTGACGTTTCGGCGCTACTGCGTCTTCTTCAGAGTCAAACAGGTATTGATAGAATAATGGCAGTTAAATACACACATCCTGAAACCCAAACGGTCTCTCATTGGTAAATGAGGATGAGGAGAAATTAAACAATCCTGTTGAGGCACTCATCAGAAAGAGGGTGTAAAGAATCAGCGATCCAAAACAGAAAACACTCCCACTAAGAATGATGAAGATGAGGAAAAAATAAATAAATAAATAAATATATATACATATATATATATATATATATATATATATATATACACATATACATATATATATACACATATATATATATATATATATATATATATATATATATATATATATATATATATATATATATATATATATATATATATATACATATATATATACAGTACAGGCCAAAAGTTTGGACACACCTTCTCATTCAATGCGTTTTCTTTATTTTCATGACTATTTACATTGTAGATTCTCACTGAAGGCATCAAAACTATGAATGAACACATGTGGAGTTATGTACTTAACAAAAAAAGGTGAAATAACTGAAAACATGTTTTATATTCTAGTTTCTTCAAAATAGCCACCCTTTGCTCTGATTACTGCTTTGCACACTCTTGGCATTCTCTCCATGAGCTTCAAGAGGTAGTCACCTGAAATGGTTTTCCAACAGTCCTGAAGGAGTTCCCAGAGGTGTTTAGCACTTGTTGGCCCCTTTGCCTTCACTCTGCGGTCCAGCTCACCCCAAACCATCTCGATTGGGTTCAGGTCCGGTGACTGTGGAGGCCAGGTCATCTGCCGCAGCACTCCATCACTCTCCTTCTTGGTCAAATAGCCCTTACACAGCCCGGAGGTGTGTTTGGGGTCATTGTCCTGTTGAAAAATAAATGATCGTCCAACTAAACGCAAACTGGATGGGATGGCATGTCGCTGCAGGATGCTGTGGTAGCCATGCTGGTTCAGTGTGCCGTCAATTTTGAATAAATCCCCAACAGTGTCACCAGCAAAACACCCCCACACCATCACACCTCCTCCTCCATGCTTCACAGTGGGAACCAGGCATGTGGAATCCATCCGTTCACCTTTTCTGCGTCTCACAAAGACACGGCGGTTAGAACCAAAGATCTCAAATTTGGACTCATCAGACCAAAGCACAGATTTCCACTGGTCTAATGTCCATTCCTTGTGTTTCTTGGCCCAAACAAATCTCTTCTGCTTGTTGCCTCTCCTTAGCAGTGGTTTCCTAGCAGCTATTTGACCATGAAGGCCTGATTGGCGCAGTCTCCTCTTAACAGTTGTTCTAGAGATGGGTCTGCTGCTAGAACTCTGTGTGGCATTCATCTGGTCTCTGATCTGAGCTGTTAACTTGCCATTTCTGAGGCTGGTGACTCGGATGAACTTATCCTCAGAAGCAGAGGTGACTCTTGGTCTTCCTTTCCTGGGTCGGTCCTCATGTGTGCCAGTTTCGTTGTAGCGCTTGATGGTTTTTGCGACTCCACTTGGGGACACATTTAAAGTTTTTGCAATTTTCCGGACTGACTGACCTTCATTTCTTAAAGTAATGATGGCCACTCGTTTTTCTTTAGTTAGCTGATTGGTTTTTGCCATAATATGAATTTTAAAAGTTGTCCAATAGAGCTGTCGGCTGTGTATTAACCTGACTTCTGCACAACACAACTGATGGTCCCAACCCCATTGATAAAGCAAGAAATTCCACTAATTAACCCTGATAAGGCACACCTGTGAAGTGGAAACCATTTCAGGTGACTACCTCTTGAAGCTCATCGAGAGAATGCCAAGAGTGTGCAAAGCAGTAATCAGAGCAAAGGGTGGCTGTTTTGAAGAAACTAGAATATAAAACATGTTTTCAGTTATTTCACCTTTTTTTGTTAAGTACATAACTCCACATGTGTTCATTCATAGTTTTGATGCCTTCAGTGAGAATCTACAATGTAAATAGTCATGAAAATAAAGAAAATGCATTGAATGAGAAGGTGTGTCCAAACTTTTGGCCTGTACTGTATATATACATATATATGTACGTGTATATATATATATATATATATATATATATATATATATATATATATATACACACACACACACACACACATATATATATATATATGTAGACTGGTCCATACGGTCACTGCTCCAACTCAAATGACTCTAAATATTTTTGTCATCCGTGTACGGGGAAAAAGTACACAATTAATTCATTTATCAACTGCAGCACAACCCATGTTATTTACATTCTGAAATGTTCAGGCGGTAAGGTTTATGTGGGACAGACTAAACGCCCTCTTAAAGCCAGGATAGCTGAACATAAGGCTGCTATTCGCAATCATAACATGGATTATGCGATAGCACGCCATTATGTTAAAGCTAATAATGGTTCTTGTGCTTCTCTCCACTTCTACGGCATCGAAAAAGTCTCACCCCCACAGAGAGGTGGAGATATTGTCAACAAACTCCTCAGAAGAGAAGCTTATTGGATTTACACACTGAACACTGTTGAACCGCATGGACTGAATGAAGAATTGGATGTGTGTATTTAACTGCCATTGTTCTATCAATACCTGTTTGACTCTGAAGAAGACGCAGTAGCGTTGAAACGTCAGTCTGTTTGCACCTTATTAAAAGCTCTGCAATTTTATCGAGTGCTCCAGCCTCCTTTCATTTGGGTTCAGTCATTTTTTGAAGTGGCCCACTTGATGTATTGTCTACTATTTTGTCCTGTGCTGTGAGCACCGATCCAGTTTTATTTTTGGCTGAAGCGCAAGAGTGCCTTTCTTTAAAATAAAAAAAGTCTTTCAGGATGTAATAAGTGTAATAACAGCATGGGTCTGTAGGCACACTATCAATGTACACTTGTTTCAAATTTGAACAGGAAAGCACAAAGTATGACTATTCTACAGTGTTTTTTCCATGAAAAGGTAAGTTGGTCTCTCGGCTTCAAAACAGTACTGTCAGTGCTCAAACAACACTCAGCCAGCTTCTAACATTGTACTGTATTGAAATCAGACGTGACTGTGATAGCCGATGTTGTTTTTGACACAGAAACACCATAAAACCTCACCAGAATAAACCCACATGAAACGTGAAAGTTATGATCCCACTTTCTAGACGGCGTATCTCAACCAAAAATAGTGGCAGGAGTGAGACTCTTACCTTTATAAAACAGCTAAGTCCATGCTAACAGCTGCTGATGAGGTCACATGTAATCCTGTAACTTTTCCCGTCAAAAAATGGCATGACATGACTTGTCACCACTCATCGCAATTTTGGACTGTGTGTGTCTAGGCTGGTTTTGTGCGAAATACATAAGAAATTTAAGAAAAACGATGTTATTTTTGAAAAGTCAAGAGCTTCCAGCTACCAAATATCACATGGATTGATGATGTAGTGCGCCTGGGAGATACCATTTAACAGAGGAGGGAAACGAAGACGACGGCGACGTCCTCACGGAGTTAGTGAGGTTAAAATGCGAATGAGGATAGTGATAGTGAGATACTGGCTACAGTTGCATTTGTAGTACTGAAGAAATGGCGAAAAACAGCACCAATTTACCAAGCAAACATTCCGTCTTTGGTCATTTTGTGACCACTTCACTACCAGACGACTGGTTGTTTAAACAGGTGACGTGCATTACGATCTAAAACCATAAAAAAATTATTTTTTAAATTCATTATTTAAAAAAATAAATAAAAATATGATCATCATTTATTCATATTTAAAATACTACAGATGTTTTTTCAAGAGCATGATCAGCAGTATTTACAACCTCAGTCCAAGTCCAGCTCAATTATATCTCCCTGGAAACAAATCTAAAATCTAAATAAAATAAATTCCTTAAATGTGTTATGAGGAGCGAGGATACGTGAGAGCAGCCTTTTAAAGAAGTCTTTTACTGACTGACACGCCCCCTTTAGGATATCAGTTATTATCTGAGCACTGCAGCTGATTGGACTGATCTGACATATCACAACACCAATGGAATTCATACTGGAGTGAGAACAGATAACAGATTAAACTCAAGTGTGTCACTCCCAAGATTTCTGTTATTTCTGATTCACCATTTAGTTAAAAAACTGAACAGCATATATAGCACAAACAGCTTTCTTCATTTATTAGATATATTTTTCTT
This sequence comes from Epinephelus lanceolatus, assembly GCF_041903045.1. Lineage (NCBI taxonomy): Eukaryota > Metazoa > Chordata > Actinopteri > Perciformes > Serranidae > Epinephelus > Epinephelus lanceolatus. Next base: position 45,737,810 of record NC_135743.1, on the reverse strand, counting down.
TTCATGATCTGTTATTTCGATCATCAACTTTTATTATGGAACCAAAGTCACAGAGTTTCTGTCTGTCAGCAAGAAACACTTTTCACATCATTTACCTCCATTTCCATTCAGTCACAGGTGAGGCTGATCATTCCTGAGTGTCCGGTTTGATATAAGATACGTAATTTCAATTTCCCTGAAACATTTAGCCTAATAAATAATTTCCAGTGTTCAAAAACACCATAATCTTATTCTGACTTATTAAATAATGAATTGACAATCCGATTATTAATGAATAGAGATGCAAATAATGAATAACTGATACATCACTTTAAAGCATTTATGTGCCTCTGAGCAGTACACAGTTTACACAGTGTAAATTCAAAATACAGGTTGCTATTTATGTGCAGGTGTTTGTTAAACACAGAAAAAACACTGACCCACTTTTAGCTTGACTGGCAATGACCAGTGACCAGCCAATCTGTCAGAGCTGCTGCAACCCAATCCATTCTTACTGCAGATGGTTTGAAATTTACTGTCAAGCTAACTAGCAAACTGAGGCACACCACGAAAATTTGTTTTAATCACGGAGTTGGTAAGTAGCTCAATAGTGTAGCATAGCAAAACTAATGCTAACTGTTTTAATGTAAGTGGATAAAAAAAATGCTAAATCACTTAGCCTCCTAGTCCAGGAGGTATAATATGGGCTGAAATATGTGCCACCAGAAACTGAATTTGAATCATTTATATTTGAATTTGAATTTCTAAACTTGAATAATTGCATTGAAAAACTGAATTTGAATCACATAATTTGAAATTGTATTGTTAATTTGAATCATTGCATTGAAAAACTGAATCTGAATAGTATAATTTGAAATTGAATTTATTTCTATATATCTTCACATTCAGTTCTCACAATTCAAATTCAGTTCTCAAAATTCAATTTCAATTTACTGTGACAGACATCCGGGTAGTTTAAGGATGAAGGAAGAGCAATCGAGCGCAGATACACAGGACTCCTCTTCGGCCAATCAGCACCTACGTTTTTGAGCACGTAGGAAGAAGCGCAGCGGGGGGCAGTGACAAAAAGCTGCGGTGAAGTCGGACAGTTTCCCGACAGTTTCCAGCAGCCTTCAGTCCGTCCAGGGTGTCACAGACACATTAACATCCTGTCTGGAATGACGTCAATTCATTAAAAAAGTGATCGACCCATATGCGCTTCAGTTGTTTTAATTATGATAGACTAATTTATTAAAATGCTTTACAGGTGATCTGTAGTTTATGTTCATGGTTTATGAATTCTGTAAATCAGCATCATATCAGTTTGACCTGTCCCCTCAACTACACAGGCTGAATAAAATGTGTTTGACTAGAAGGTTAATATTTTCAGAAGAAAAAAAATACAAGACAACAGCTTTCAATAAGGCTCAGTCAGATACAGTCAGGGCTTCACATCTGATGTTATTTCAAGAATCCTCACATCCCACTGACCACAAGTCTCTGTGTTGCTAAATACTTCAATAATTAAACCGTCCAATATTAATATAATACAGTAGACTCTGTATAGTTTATGATGAATGCATTCAGTCTGACAACTAAACTTCACCATCAGTCACACAACATGTTTTCTGTTCACAGAATACAATACAATCAATACAATACAATACAAATACAATCTTAATCTCTAAAATTCAACAAAAATGAGTGATTTATCTAAAACGTCATATTGTTGAGTCGACATCTTAACCAATCAGCTGTTAGATCAGGTGAGAGCCAGGCAGTGCAGTCGGTGGAGAGCAACTGCAGCGCCTGGCTCTAAAAACTGCGGCCACCTCGCTCTCACGGTTTTATCGCCGTCCACTTTTGTAATACATCAGAGCAAGTCGGGATGAAGTCGGACACAAAACTAACCGGCATGCATTGTGCGCCGATCGCCGGTGATCGAATCTGCGCAACCCTGGCTCATCTCGAACGAACCTATATATACGTAGACGCCGCATCGAGTGGGTTTGCCTGCTGCTGCGATACGTCAATGTCGCCGCCATATCGGATTCAATTTCAATTTCAATTCAGCTTTATTTAAAGTGTAAAATCACCATAAACATGGTCTCGAAACACTTTACAGTTCACATAGACAAAAACTACATTAGAAAAATACAAATTACAAATAGAAAAAAATACAATTTACAAATAAGCACAATTATTTACAAAAACACTTAAAATAAAATTAAAAAAAGTGCTATCAAGTTGTGCCATATGCTTGGGAAAATAAATAGGTTTTTAGTCTCGATTTAAAGATATCAATGGATTCAGCATCCCTTACTGACTGGAGGAGCTGAGTGGGGGAGCCTGGACTGGATCGGGAGCCAGTGGAGAGTGATTAAAGCTGGGGTTATATGATCATATTTCCTGGTTTTGGTTAGTATCCTGGCTGCTGCATTTTGAACAAGTTGTAATTTGTTTGTGCTGCACTGCGGTAGGCCAGAGAGGAGGATATTGCAGTAATCTAGTCTAGATGAAACAAAGGTGTGAACTAAGATTTCTGCATCTGAGGTATTTAACAGGGGACGGATCTTTGAGATGTTGCGTAGATGGAAAAATGCTATCTGAGTGATTTCCCTGATGTGAGCATCGAAAGACAGAGAAGAATCAAGAGTCACATCAAGGTTTTTAACTGTTGAGTTTGGGGTGACAACACAGTTGTCGATGTTTAGACTAAGGTCAGTGAGGAGTGGTAGTTGGGTGCTCGGGCCTATGATTAGTAGTTCGGTTTTGTTGGCATTCAGCTGTAAAAAATTTTGTGACATTCAGTGAGTAACAGCAGATAAGCAGGATTCAAGATTTGTAAGTTGGGATTGATTGTCGGGTGTAAGTGGAATGTAAATTTGCGTGTCATCGGCATAACAATGGTAGTTAATGCCAAATCTACGAAATATGTCGCCAAGGGGCAGTAAGTATATACAAAAAAGTAAGGGACCCAAGACAGATCCCTGTGGTATGCCAAACTGCACTAAGGAGGATATGGATGTAGTGTTTTTATATGAGGCACAGCGCTTTCTGTCACTCAGATAGGATTGTAACCAGGAAAGTGCAGTACCATGGATGCCTACGTGATTGGACAGACGATCTAGCAGGATATTATGATCAACCGTATCAAAAGCTGCACTTAAATCCAGGAGAATGAGAAGTGAAGAAGAATTGGAGTCAGATGCAAGGAGAAGGTCATTGGTTATTTTTGTGAGGGCAGTCTCAGTGCTATGTAGTGACTTGAAACCAGATTGAAAAGGATCGAGGAGGCTATTGTGTGAAAGGTGATCAGTAAGTTGACTGGAGACTATTTTTTCAAGGACTTTTGAGATGAAAGGGAGATTTGAGATTGGTTTGAAGTTGTTCAGAACTTCAGGATCAAGAGTAGTTTTTTTGAGTAGTGGTTTGATTACAGCTGATTTGAAAGAAATGGGGACAATGCCAGATGAGAGGGACCTGTTAATAATGTTGAGTAGCAGGGTGCCTAGAATCGGAAGGAGTTCTTTAATTCGTTTTGCTGGGAGAGGGTCAAATAAGCAGGTTGTAGGTTTAGATGAGAGTAGTAATTTAGAAAACGCATCTAGAGAGATGGTCTGAAAGTGCGAGAGTGTCATAGTCTCATCTAAGATTCTTAAAACCGGGCTAGGGGATGGGTTTACTCACTTACTGAGTAGATGGCTGCTAATTTCATCTCTAATACAGGAGATTTTGCCATTAAAGAAATCAAGAAAATCATCAGCTGTAAATGGAGAGTTAGTATCAGAAGAGGGTTGGCGAGTGAGGTTTGCAACAGTGTTGAACAGGAATTTTGGGTTATTTTTATTTGTGTTAATAAGAGTTGACAGATAAGAGGCTCTAGCAGCAGAGAGCATACGTTTGTAATCCTGAAGGCTGTCACTCCAAGCTAGTCGGAAAACCTCAAGCTAAGATGAGCGCCATTTACGTTCTAGCTTTCTGCATACACGTTTTTGTGTACACGTGGTGTCAGTGAACCAGGACGAGTGTTTTTTGGAGCGACATGTTTTTGTGCGCAGTGGTGCAATGGAATCAAGCGTGGCACTTAAGATTGAATTAAAATCATTTGTGAGGTCATCAAGAGATACAGATTGCTCTGGCAGAGTAGCAAGAGAGTGCGGGAGCAGGCCAGCGAGTGGAGTCATCAATACGGCGGCTGCTAAAAGTATCAATATGGTTTGACCGCCGGTAGGGCAGGTCAGCTCTAAATTTAATAAGGCAATGATCAGAAAGTGTGGGAGGATATGACAAAACTGACAGGTTGGAGATGTTAATACCATGGGTGAGTACAAGGTCTAATGTGTTACCATTGGAGTGCGTTTGTTCATGGACCAGCTGAGCAAAACCAAAAGTGTCAGTTAGGGAAGTAAAGGCTTTGGTGAGTGGATCGGTTTTACAGTTAACACGTATGTTAAAGTCGCCAAAAATTATGATGTTATCTGCGTGGGTTACGAGGTCAGAAAGAAAATCAGAAAACTCAACCAGAAAAGTAGAATATGGTCCCGGTGGGCGATATAACATGACTGAGTAGAATGAACCGAGGCCAGCTGTGGCAGAGGGGCGCATGGTGAGAATTTCACAGGATGACAATTTATATCTATGATCGTGTGAGAGGCCTAAATTTGAGTTGAAAATTAGGCTGACACCCCCACCAGATTTCGATGATCTGGCGATATGTGAATTGGTATAATTGGGGGGGGGGCTTCAACAAGGGGAAGAAATTCATTTGGTTTCAGCCAGATTTCACATAACCCCATTATGTCCATGCCATGGTCAACAATCATGTCATTAATAAGAAGAATAAGAAGAGCCTTGTTATTCATAGATCTAATATTGATGAAACCAAAATGAATGTGCATGTGGTCAGGAGAAAACGTGTTGAGAGTAGAAGAGTGAGTGGTGGAGTTGCCAGAAATAATTAATAGATTATCCTTTGTAACCCCTCTAGGTCTGTCAGTATGACGAGGAAGACGAGCAGTAGAGTTATTAATATGGACAGCAATAGGAATGGGTAGATGAGGTGCAATAAGCCTGCCAGGCCATGGGGGGGAGCCAGAGGTATGAATTTTGCAGCTATACCGTACTGCACAGTGGTGCTCGTCAGGCGCAGTTAGTCCGCCAGGCCGCCAGGGGTCGATACGGGGGAGCAGTATTTGCAGAACTCACAGAGGGCTTTGTAGAAGAAGAAGGAGGAGAGAGCACTGTGGAGGGGGTGTGGCATGTAAACAGTCAAGCGTGTGCATGAGCCATGGTGTGTAGGCCTACAGTATACTGTATGTTTGCCGCGAGCATGCGGCTACCTAATTTACTCGGGTGCAGACCGTCATGTCGATAGAAAGAGGGGCAATTCCAGAATAAGTCGAAATTGTCAACAAAGTGAAAACCAAGGGTACCGCAGGCAGTCCGGAGCCAAGAATGGAGGGAGAGGAGTCTAGAGAACCGCTGTGCACCGAGGCCGAGTGTGGGAAGAGGGCCACTAATAAAGACTGACTTCCCGCAGTCTTTCAAGGTGGTGAATAGCGTATTAAAGTCAACCTTCAGCAGTTCAGACTGACACCGGACTACGTCATTCGTTCCAACATGCAGGATAACGCGATGTATGGGGTCTGGGAGCGAAAGCAGTAAATCCGGGAGTTTGCTGAGGATTTTTGAGACAGTGGCTCCTGGAAAGCAGTGAGTGGTGGCATTGAAAAATTGGATATGTCTCATTATGGAGTCACTCACTATGACAGTAGTTGGGGTGAACAGAGGACGCGGAGGAGGTGACGGGCCCCACAGCTCGGTGGGGGAGGATGCCAGCGGGGGTGAGATGCGGGCATGGCTGTGGCTGCGGGCTCCCATGACCCCTCACGGTGGGGAAGTCCGCCGGATCGTCTTGCTCTGAGGGCCGCCTCCTTCACGATCTTCCGCCGGGAGGAGGAGATCGAGGACCTGACCCGGGATCCCGGTGCAGGCCCATTAACCCCCTGGGCCCCTGGCAGCGAGACAATCGGGTTAGGAGGCGGAGAGAAGCTACTTTGAAGCGGAGGGGATTCCTCAACACCCAGGATGTTAAATCTGTTCTCCAGCTGGAGCTCACAGTGTGGGAGAGATTGCGGGCTGGACTTCCCTCGCCTTTTGCCAATTGCCGTGGACCAGGGCTCTAGGCTTGGAGTGGAGCTGCTTGCTCTGAGCCTTGGGTTTGGGCTGAAGGTGAAAGTAGTGTCAGTCCAGGATGTGGCAAGGCTAATACAAGTAAATGGACTTAATGTCATAAAGTGCCTTTCTACAAAAAAATTTACGTTAATGCCTCTCGTTTATTCATTCACACACGCACTAATATACTTGGGAAACAGTTAGGCACCAAATACAATATATTTGATCTTCTCAGATGGCTAAGATAAGAACTTTATTGATCCCACACAGGAGTAATTCATGTTACATCAGCTATAGAGAACAAGGTAGTGCCGAAAAACAATACGCACAGATTCGATCACTGGCGATCGCCGCACAATGCATGCCGGTTAGTTTTGTGTCCGACTTCATCCCGACTTGCTTCTGACATATTACAAAAGTGGATGGCAATAAAACCACGAGAGTGAGGCGGCCGCAGTTTTTAGAGCCAGGCGCGGCAGTTGCTCTCCACCGACTGCACCACCTGGCTCTCACCTGATCTAACAGCTGATTGGTTAAGATGTCGACTCAACAATATGACGTTTTAGATAAACCACTCATTTTTGTTGAATTTTAGAGATTAAGATTGTATTTGTCTGATCTGAAGGTTTATTCTGTGAACAGAAAACATGTTGTGTGACTGATGGTGAAGTTTAGTTGTCAGAGACTGAATACATTTATCATAAACTATACAGTCTAGTGTACTATATTAATATTGGACGGTTTAATTATTGAAGTATTTAGCAACACAGAGACTTGTGGTCAGTGGGATGTGAGGATTCTTGAAATAACATCAGATGTGAAGCCCTGACTGTATCTGACTGAGCCTTATTGAAAGCTGTTGTCTTGTATTTTTTTTCTTCTGAAAATATTAACCTTATAGTCAAACACATTTTATTCAGCCTGTGTAGTTGAGGGGACAGGTCAAACTGATATGATGCTGATTTACAGAATTCATATCAAATGGAGGATAAACCATGAACATAAACTACAGATCACCTGTAAAGCATTTTAATAAATTAGTCTATCATAATTAAAACAACTGGAGACTGAGAACAAACTGATATATGGGTCTGATCACTTTTTTAATGAATTGACATCATTCCAGACAGGATGTAAGTGTGTCTGTGACTTCCTGGACGGACTGAAGGCTGCTGGAAACTGTCGGGAAACTGTCCGACTTCACCGCAGCTTTTTGTCACCGCCCCCCGCTGCAGCCGCCTGCTCTCGTCTACTTTTCAGGCGAGGCACAGTTCATCTTGAACGAGCCTATTGTCTATGGTCTTTGGATCAAGGCAAGCGCTTCTTCCTACGTGCTCAAAAAAGTAGGTGCTGATTGGCCAAAGAGGAGTCCTGTGTATCTGCGCTCAATTGCTCTTCCTTCATCCTTAAACTACCTGGATGTCTGTCACAGTAAATTGAAATTGAATTTTGAGAACTGAATTTGAATTGTGAGAACTGAATGCGAAGATATATAGAAATAAATTTAATTTCAAATTAAACTATTCAGATTCAGTTTTTCAATGCAATGATTCAAATTAACAATACAATTTCAAATTATGTGATTCAAATTCAGTTTTTCAATGCAATTATTCAAGTTTAGAAATTCAAATTCAAATATAAATGATTCAATTTCAAATTATGTGATTCAAATTCAGTTTTTCAATGCAGTTATTCAAGTTTAGAAATTCAAATTCAAATATAAATGATTCAAATTCAGTTTCTGGTGGCACATATTTCAGCCCATACTATAACTCCAGCAAATGATCAATATATCCTTATTAACAGGCTATGTACCACAGTCTTTTAAGGTAGCTGTAATAAAACCTCTACTAAAAAAGCCCACCCTGGATCCAGAGGTGTTAGCCAACTATAGACCAATATCTAATCTTCCCTTTATGTCAAAGATCCTTGAGAAAGTAGTCGCAGACCAGCTGTGTGATTTTCTCCATGATAATAATTTATTTGAGGAATTTCAGTCAGGATTTAGAGTGCATCATAGCACTGAGACAGCACTAGTTAAAAATTACAAAATTACAAATGACCTTCTGATTGCTTCAGACAAAGGACTCGTCTCTGTACTTGTTTTATTAGATCTTAGTGCGGCGTTTGACACTATTGACCCTCAAATTCTACTGCAGAGACTGGATCACTTAATTGGCCTAAAAGGTTCTGCACTAAGCTGGTTTAAATCTTATTTATCTGATCGTTTTCAGTTTGTTGACGTTCATAATGAATCATCCTTACGTACTAAAGTTTGTTATGGAGTTCCGCAAGGTTCTGTGCTTGGACCAATCCTATTTATTCTATATATGCTTCCTTTAGGCAACATCATTAGAAATCACTACAAATTTCCACTGTTATGCGGATGATACACAGTTGTATTTATCGATGAAGCCAGAAGAAAGTAATCAATTAAAGCAGCTGTGCGGAACTTTTCGTTTTCGTTGATTATAGCGCCCCTTTGGTCGAAGCGGTATGACACCCACAGCCTGGTGTCATAAAATTCCGACTGCAGCTGGCAATTACCGCATGCATTTGTTTTGGAGAGTGAGAGGATTAACTAACGTGATGTCAGTCCAAGTAATTAGTGGAAACAGCAAAATTACACAGTAAATTCTCCTGTCGTGTTTCTGTTCTGATCTAATGTAATCTGTTGTGTATTTTGAGCTACTAAGGCTACTGTAGTAGTGTGAGCCTCAAGTTATTCTGGGTAATCTAGTAACCGTTGTTGTGCTACTGGAAACAATGAGAAGCAGCCGTGTACGTTCGGTGTAAGGAGGAATAAACAATTAACAAGTCATCTGCTGAGTCCGCATTATTATGTGAAAAGAATACTCCAACGATTTGGGAGTTATGCCCGTTCTCTATCATTTTCATATTGAGACAGCGGTTAGCATGGCACTTGTAGGGGGTCAGTGCATCTTGCGCGGAGGGACACACCGGTGAGCAACAGCTGGCTCTGGGACAGGTATGCTAGGTCACTCGGTAAAAGCAAACAAAGAGACAACACGGACGATATTACTCACCTGACTGAAAGCTGTTCATCAGCTCCTGCAGGCCTGGGTGTTTTTTCCAGTTCATCTTAGGAACATGAAAAAAAGTTTCAATCACGCCAGGATTAGTGATTGCTGCAAAGTTTTCATTCCTTGTGATGCGCTCTCTGCGGCGGTTTTCCTCCTGATGATATATCTCCCCAACGATGGTAGCACCGAGGGAGCGGAGGATTCAGCCTTTCTTCTCGCCTGCTCAACATGCAACACATGGAGTTCCTCATCTGTGTACTATATAAGGTATGGCTCTGGATCTGTGTCCGCTACAAGAAACTCTTCAAAATCGCGTTCAAAGTCGTCCATTGCAGCTACTAAAATCCGGAGATATTGCTAGGCTAAATAAACAGCTGAGTTTTGTTTACAAGCTACGTCTGTGCCTGCTCACCGGTGTATCCCTCCGCGGATCACAGCGCAGGACGTACTGACCCCCTATAAGCGCAATGCTAAACGCTGAGACCCAGCCACTGGACGTACAGACACAAAAAAGATATCGATCATGTTGTCTCAATATGAAAATGATAGAGAAAGGGCATAACTCCCAAATCGTCGGAGTATTCTTTTATGTGAAGATACACAGTGAAGACATAACATAATCCTAACACAGCAAAGCTGTTACCTGCAGCCTTCGCTTGCAAAGCTAACGTTACTAATGTTAGGTCAGTCCAAGTAATTAGTGGAAACATGCTAACATGCTAACGTTACACACAAGTTAGTAGTAAAGTAAGACCTGTTCATAAATGTTCTGGTGTAACTCTGAATTTCTTATAAACTGAGGACAACTGCCTGCTGTATATTTGTGCTCATGGTCACAGTCACAGATAATTTTACATGATGCTCCTTCGTTATCCGCCATGACATCAAAAGTACAACCAAGTCCTCATAGATACATCTCTGGTAAAACTGTTAGGTGTTATGTGTTCAGCAATGCCCGTTATGTACTGCTTACTCGAAAAACACTGTAAACACGGCTCCTTCTTCTGTGGTTTAATCGCTGCGGCCGCTGTGGGCGAGCAGAATCTCTTCCGCCTCAGGTGCCGTATTCTGGTTTGCTGACTTCCACTGTGTGTCCGACCCGAGTGAGGCTACGCTAAATAGCCACATAGGGAAAGGCTTTTTTGTCACTGTTGGGTTCAAATAAATATGCGGATCTTCAAGGGGGGGTGATACGAACTAGGGGCAGTTTTATTAATGGTAAAAAGCTCCGCACAGCTGCTTTAACTAAACACCATAACTGCCTTAAAGACATAAAAACCTGGATGAGCACCAATTACCTGATGTTAAATTCAGACAAAACTGAAGTTATTGTTCTTGGCCCCAAACAACTCAGAGACTCTTTATCTGATGACATAGTTTCTCTAGATGGCATTGCTCTGGCCTCTACCACTACTGTAAGAAACCTCTGAGTAACATTTGATCAAGATTTGTCGTTTAATTCTCATTTAAAACAAACCTCACGGACTACATTTTTTCATCTGCGTAATATTGCGAAAATTAGGCCTATGCTGACCCGAAAAGATGCAGAAAAATTGGTCCACGCTTTTGTTACCTCAAGGCTGCATTACTGTAACTCTCTATTATCAGGTAGCTCTAGTAAGTCCTTTAAAACTCTCCAGCTAATTCAGAACGCAGCAGCACGTGCACTAACAGGAACTAAGAAACGAGATCATATTTCATCTGTTTTAGCTTCTCTGCACTGGCTCCCTGTAAAATCCAGAATTGAATTTAAAATCCTACTGTTAACTTATAAAGCTCTAAATGGTCAAGCTCCGTCATATCTTAGAGAGCTCATAGTGCCTTATTATCCCACCAGAACACTGCGCTCTGAGAACGCAGGGTTACTTGTGGTCCCTAAAGTCTCCAAAAGTAGATCAGGAGCCAGAGCCTTCAGCTATCAGGCTCCTCTCCTGTGGAATCATCTTCCTGTTACGGTCCGGGAGGGAGACACCGTCTCCACATTTAAGACTAGACTTAAGACTCTCCTCTTTGATAAAGCTTATAGTTAGGGCTGGCTCAGGCTTGCCCTGTACCAGCCCCTAGTTAGGCTGACTTAGGCCTAGTCTGCCGGAGGATCTCGCTCTCTCTCTCTCTCTCTCTCTCATCGTGTCATACGGATTACTGTTAATTTATTATGCTGATCTGTTCTGTACAACATCTATTGCACGTCTGTCCGTCCTGGAAGAGGGATCCCTCCTCAGTTGCTCTTCCTGAGGTTTCTACCGTTTTTTCCCCCCGTTAAAGGTTTTTTTTTTGGGGAGTTTTTCCTTATCCGCTGTGAGGGTCCTAAGGACAGAGGGATGTTGTATGCTGTAAAGCCCTGTGAGGCAAACTGTGATTTGTGATATTGGGCTTTATAAATTAAATTGATTGAAAACATTTTTAACGATGGTGACTTCAAAGAATGTAAAATTGTAACGTTACTTGAGCTGAAAGGGAGCTGTCAAACAAGCGTGATCTGAGCACACCCCCACAATCCTGAGAAATGGTTTTTAAGCAGCCAGATGAGCTGTTCTGAAATAGGTATTCTAATAGTTATGAACATTTATCATCCCTCAAATTTTTGTGGATACTAAATGAGACACTCATCTTTCAGATTATATATGTGTTTTTACTATTTCATGTCAAGTTTCCAGTAGCTTTAAAAAAAAAAAAAAAAAGTTTTAAATATGTTTATGTATTTCGTCAACTATGGTTCTTAGCAAGAAGGGGTCAGGTCAGACTTACAAAATGGGAATCTGCCAAGAAAATTGCAAATAGTGCATCTCTACTGGTCAGTCCTTTGTGGCCTGGAATCTAACAATGCCTTGCAAATTGCTTGTGCCAGACAGAACTACCCACCACCTCGTACCACATTCAAAGGCCATTTACTGTTACTGAAATAGAGTGAAACACTCGCACTAAAGAGCCCGGATAACATGTCTTAGGTAGCCTGATAACATGTCTTAGGTAGGAGCAGCGGCACACCGCATTAGTCACTTCATATAAACTGTGTTGTGAGGCTCTCACCTGCAGTGTGCAGTTTTCACTCCTCTTCAGAAACTCCACAAAACGATTTACAACACCAGCAGTGGAAATAACATCATCTATGGGTGGGTTGGGCTCTGCACAGAAAAACAGAACTCTTTTTTAACTCTGATTGATCTCTTATTGAAAGTAACCTAATTTAAAGAATGAAACGTTTAAAAGAAGGCAGTATTCCTAATCAACTCATTTGCAAAAGGGATTAGAAGTCAATTTACCTTTTCTGTTCAGTAGAAAATGTACATCTGAGTGGGTATGAAGTTAACAGTAATGAGATACCGATACAAACCATTACAGTATTCTGTATTATAGTTAAGCAATTCAATTTGGTCATGCAGCTGGAACATTATTAGACAGGTTCTCCCAGTCTTTGTGTATTCCTCAAAAATATCAAGTTTTCTTGCTTTGCATCTGTTTTCATTACTTTTAACAGTTTCAGGTGTAGTGGTCATTGTTATTTTAATCATCTGTCAAACTGTCAGTTCAGTTGTGAATTTCAAAAGTTGGCACTCTTTTTGGTTTAATCTCTATTATGTTAGTCAGTAATGGAGTGGTGGCACAAGAGAGACTTAAACAAACAACCCATCCAGGATGATGCCACTGCAAAAATGAACACAAATTCAACCAATCTCCTTGAATTCAGTGTGACCTTGTAATTTTGTCAAATCGCACCACAAATTTGACCAACCATCATAGGTTTCTGCAAGTCGCCAAACTCACTTCCTTGTTTCTGGTTGTGATGATGCAGACACGAATGTGGGAGATGAACCATCACGTCATGTCTAAAATTTACCAACAAAATGTAATAATGTGTGTATGTGTGTGACAAAGAAAATAGTTTAAGAATAAAAAGTCTAAAATAAAATGTTTATACATAGTGTGAAAGCTTTTTTTTAAGCCTTTTTCATGAGGATACTTGGAACACTCAGAGCAATGCAGTTTTATTCTCACTGGAACAAGTTGCTTTCCATTTTTAATAAAATCATACAACAGAAAAAGTCAAGTCTTTCTGCAGTTTTCACTTCGCAAAAAAGGCCTAAAAACATTGCAACTTGCATTGAAATTCTTTAGAAAAGCAACAGTGAAACCTGGAATTTTAGGTCTTAAAAATCCCCAAAACCCCCGCAAAATCCTGGAGGGACTAAAAAAAAAAAAAAAAGCTCTGAGAGATTATTACTTTAACTTCAAATCAAATAAATGATGTCAATATCTGCACTTGATACAACACAAACCTTTGGAGAGTAATTTCCTAAATTTCTGTGTAGCAATTAGCTGCTGGTCTGGGTCATCAGAGAAGATCATCTGAATCATATCTGGAGTTATGACTCCATCCTGCACAAATGGCAACATTAGATAAATAATCAGATTGGAGACAAGCACAGTTGTAGAAAAAAGTGATCTGAGACAGATGTGTTTGATATTGGGGCTTTAGCTATCAATACCACAACACAACAGTAAAACAGCACTTACACCTGCAACAGGCACTGTGGAGCTAATGTCTGGATCCTGGATCGGACATTCCAACATTGATTCATCATTTGAAGGTACATATACATTTCTCCTCTTGAACAGCTGTGGGCACAGAGTCAAGGTAAATTGATTAATCTGCTGTTTATATACTTGGCTTGATGAACTGATTGTGACAATGGTTTAATTGTAACTGAGACCATCCAAGGCCATGAATTACAAAAAAACAAAAAAACAACAACCCAATGTTAAGCAAATTAAGACTTTCCCACCCTTGGATAAGTACAAGTAATTTTATTTAAATAGATAGACCAGGTAAAATAATCAAGTCCACTGATGACACCTCTCCAAGCAGAAAATTGGAAAGAGCAGTGATCTGTCCGATATGCTATTGTAATACTTGTCAAGTACAAAAAATACATAAACTCCCCAATGTTGTAGGGATCCAAATGTGAAATGCCTACTGTTGATGTTTTGAGACAGTGAAAGATGTTGAGTTTCAAAACATTGGGTAGAAATTCAGGCATCTAAGGTTGCTACAACAAAATCAGGAAGTCTTTCTTTATTGCATTGTTTTCTAACTTGAATTTAAAGTACAAGGGGTTTTAATCACATGGTTCAAGAGGACACAGTGTTTACCTGCTCCTCTCTTTTCTGTTTGCGTAGCTGAATTCCTTCCTCCTCTCTCCTTCGTCGCATCTCCTGAGGATTTAAGGCTTTGTTCTTATAGCTCTTCATCCTGTAGTTGTCTTTCCCCGGACTTGCCATTGTGTCTAATGAGTCAGGGTAAAAGGACAGGCAGTAAGGATCCAGGTGCATTTGCTCATCGAATGCAAACATCATCATAGATCAAGGATCAATAGCCCCTTTTACACTGCCAGATTTTCCGCGAATGTTGGGCCGTTTTGCCGGCAAGCTGCAGCGTTTAGACACAAAGAGCCCAATTTTCCACCTCGTAGGGTAGTCATATTGGTGGAACCCTTTTAGTTGAAATAGACCGAGGCGGCCTTCCGCAGTGGGAGAGGCTGTTGAAGACTTGTGGGAGGAGCTGTTGATGACGCCGCACGTGCAAGCCACTGGCGATGGATAAACAGGAAACAGCTGATAGCAGGAATTAGCAAGCAGCTAGTAGCAAGAGGGAAACGCAAACCTGACAGACACTGTAAAGATGAGCAACTGAGGAGACAAGGAATTGCGCAGCCTCCTTGCCCTCGCAAACGAAGAGGCCATTAAACGTCAGAACGGAACGGACCAACTAGAAACGGGCCAACTTAGAGAATCGCCGATGGACTGACCAGCCGTGGCTTCCTTCCCACGTCACTGGTTAGGTCACACGCTGAGCTGCACGTTTTGTTACTTGCTCACGCCCCCCATTTCCCCGAAAAAGGCGCATTCTAAACAAAATTAGGCAGGCGGCATTTTGCCCCACTCTCCGATTTTGTTTTTATACTGCCAATGCTGAAAAAAGACTTTGCACAATTCCTACCTAAAAACGGCTTATGACTCTGACATTTGGTTCTAGGGGTCAAAACTTCAATATTTAACATTATTTGAATCAACTGAACCTGTATTTTAACAGGGTATGTTGGCTGAGTATACGTGTTTTTTTGTACAGCACAGCTATTAGGGTTGGGAACGATTAACCGATACGACCGGATATCCAGTTGGACAAGCGAGAGATACGGCTACGTCAGTAGCAGCCTCCTCAGTCGATACGAATCAGCCATGAATCCTTAGATGAATCGAGTGTAGAGTCATGGATTCAGGTATCGCGAGACTAGCAATCAGTTGACTGGCTTTAACAGTTTGCATCTCGAAAACAACGCGAGAGCCGGTGGCATGCTCCGTACCAGGCATTACTGACAACGATAATGGACATAAACATCAGCGCCAGCTTGACCGGTGGAGATGAGGAGCAGAAGCAAATGCTGGTTGGATAAACCAGGGAGCAGCCAAGCCGCAGCAGAAACTAAAGGCGAATCCTGCTGGTTGCGTGTTGAACGCGGGGTCACAGACACAGACAGAAATACGTATTCCTGTCAAATACGGCGGCGCATGATAACGGCCTCCCGGCGACCGACAAGCCCGGCTCCAGGTCCAAAAAGTCTTCGTCAGTGTCATGACTGCCCAGAAATACCAGCCGAGCCCTGGCAGCACACAGGTATGTGGCGTGTCAGAGGAGAAACGAGCAGTTCACATTTCCACAAACCTCACCGCACTTTAGGGACTGTTCTTTACTTGTCAGGGGAGGAGGGTGGCTGGTTGATTTTTATTTTATTTATTTATTTTATTTTGATCCCCCCTATGTAAATCACTTATTGATGCTGTTTGTGAAGTATGAATAAGTCAATAAGTAATTTATTCCATTGAAATATCATTGATGTATTATAGAAAAGTGATTTATCTTTTTATAAATGACAAACAAGAGTGTAGCAAACACAGAGAAATAGTCTGACATGCTGTCAGTGATAAGCTGCTAGTCATCACAGTCCATGATATCAGCCAATAACAGGAGATGTCAGATTCTGCCCCTACATAGCATGTTATTATTTTATTCTGCTTAATGTTTATATTGTACAGCGTTATAATAAACTTTATTCCAGACTCAACTCCATATAAGATACATACAAAAACACAGACAATACCATAAAAACAACACAAGTAGTGTATGTTTAAAACACTTAAACTTTACTTAAAGTTCACTTCACTTTAAGTTTAAAACTTCTCATTTTTATATTGATCCCATCCAACAAAATGATTTTCATTCAGCAAGTCTTTTTTTGGTCCATGTCTAAAAATAAATACATTTGACATGTGATTTTGTTGTTGTTTGACGTTTTATTTTATTTTTGCCAGTGCCATACAGCAACAATGCTTGGGGATGTGGTCTTTTACAAATTTGAAAATACTGTAAGAATGTCACTTTTATAGAATTGGCTTCTTTATTTTATAATGTACGATTAATGTCTATATCAACAAATGTTAACCATAGAATTGTATCGAATCGTATCGTTCCTACACTGTGTCAAATCGTTCTGTTCTAGTTAGGCTGACTTAGGCCTAGTCTGCCGGAGGATCTCTCTCTCTCTCTCTCTCTCTCTCTCTCTCTCATCGTGTCATACGGATTACTGTTAATTTATTATGCTGATCTGTTCTGTACAACATCTATTGCACGTCTGTCCGTCCTTGAAGAGGAATCCCTCCTCAGTTTTTCCTTATCCTTGTCCAAAGGACAGAGGGATGTTGTATATGCTGTAAAGCTCTGTGAGGCAAATTGTCATTTGTGATATTGGGCTTTATAAATAAAATTTAATTGAATTGAACTGAATTGAATATTAAAAGGTCCGTGTATCATTCATTCATTCCATTTTCAATTTAAAATCAAAAATCAAAAAACGAAAAAACGGTTTGTTTTTTCATTATTCGTTTAATAATCAAATTCAAAAATACAAAAAATGGTTTGTTTTTCTTATTTTTGATTTTATGCTCACATCAAAAATAGCAAATCGAAGAATGGGCCACGATTAAAATTTGATTTTGATTTTTCATTTGATCCAACTTGCGTGACCCGGAACTATTTTCTACAGAAGCGCACTGCATTCACTGGATAAAAAAAACCCAACCCTATCTCGAGATAATTTTTTTTTTTTTTTTTTTAACGAGATAAGGATCTTGTAATTACGAGAAAAGGATGTTGTAATTACGAGATCAGGATCTCGTAATGACGAGAAAAGATCTCGTAATTATGAGATCAGGAAAGGTGCCACATTGGCCACTGCTTCGCTCAGAACCACATACTGCACATCCACGAAGGGGGGTTGGAACTACTGTAACCAGCTGCCACTCGGGTATAAGGGCCACATTGAAGAAAAAAATTTTCCGGAGATTTCAATTTTTTTTTTCAATTTTATTTCATATTCGAAATATTACGAGAAAAAACTCGTAATATTTCAAGAATAAAGTCATAACTGAGAAAAAGTCATAATATTATGAGAATAAAATCGTAGTTTTTAAGGAAATAACCAACAACACACAGAATGTCAGATTGTCTTTCATGCCGTTCTAAGTAGCCTACTTACTTAGGTTCGGGAACCGGCACAGTGTTGGTTCTGTGTCAGTCGAAATGCTCTGTTTGTGACTCCGGGCCCAACTCTGCCACTGATTGGCCAGTCTGACATTCTTCATAATACATAAAGAACGTTAGTGAAACACATAGGCCTAACAGAAACATGCATTCATTTGGGGACAAGTTAGGGGTCACGTTACTTGTTTCCAGAGGCAAAGGACCCCGGACACATACAGTAGCCTAAATACACCAGTTGTAAGTAACTTTTAACATACGTGAGTCTTTGTGACTCTTGGCTCTTGTCCCCTAACTAACGCTTGTTTCTGTTTCACTAACAATATTTTCACCCGATTAAGTCACATCCCTTTATTTCCCGTTATTTCCTCTGTAAACTTAACGTTAAAGCAGCCTACAAGTATGCTGTGTCAATAAATCAGCTCAGATACTGTTAGAAATGTAGTATTTAGCCTAATAACATCATGTTACAGCAGTAATAACGTCAGCTTTAGTCAAATGGCTCTAGCTCTCCCGGTAAATGTCATAAACTCTCATAAAGATCTTTCACTAAGGAGTTGTAAGATCGAGCTGACCCACTCTTAACAATCTTCTTAGCGACCAAACGCTCACAGATCCAGCCACGGCAGGCACATTAATATTACACTAAGCAAGGAGATGTTAAAACAGTGCACGCCGTATATATTTTGATCTATTTCATACTTCAGATTTATATTGTTTGGCATTAATTGGTGACAGAAAAGAACGAATTTCATTCTGCAGGGAAACGCGTGTCCTGACTGTGCATATTGAATCTTTAAGTTTTATGAAGACCCTGTGTGCGATCAAAGCTGTGGCAAAAGTTACACACCGAAATCTGGCAGAAGAAAAATAATAATAAGACGAAAAATAAGTAGGCTGTGTGTGACTTATGCGCTGATGAAGTGGTGGGTGATCGATGTGCCTGACATCGATTGATTTAGTTTCAGCACCGCGGTAGTGGCCAGCTACTGTTAAATGCTTCTTTAAGAGCGATCTCAAGTAAAATCTTAAATGATGCAGAAAGTGAAAAGAAAGCAATAGCCTAATTTATAAAGTTGCCTCCACTGAAAATGCATTTAATCTTTGAGTCAATTTGAAAGCTATTTCTCAAGACAAGTTCTGTAATTACCTTGTCTGCTTTCATTCTGTTTATATCTTAACAAGAGCTGGCCACTGCTGCGGTGCTGAAACTAAATCAATCGATGTCAGGCACATCGATCACCCACCACTTAATCAGCCCATAAGTCACACACATACTTATTTTTCGTCTTATTATCATTTTTCTTCCACCAGATTTCGGTGCATAACTTGTGCCACAGCTCTGAGCGCACATAGGGTCTTCATAAAACATAGATTCAAGATTCAATATGCACAGTAAGGACACGCGTTTCCCTGCAGAATGAAAATCGTTCTTTTCTGTCACCAAGACAGTATGAAATAGATCAAAATATATACGGTGCCCACTGTTGTAACATCTCTTTGCTTAGTGTAATACTCCATCGTAATCTACAATATATACACATTATAATAAAGATATAGGATATAGTCAAGATGGCACCACCCGAGTGGCAGCTGGTTACAGTAGTTCCGACCCCCCTTCGTGAATGTGCAGTATGTGGTTCTGAGTGAAGCAGTGGCCACTGTGGCACCTTTCCTGATGTCATAATTACGAGATCTTATCTGGTAATTACGAGATCCTGATCTCGTAATTACGAGATAAGGTGTCTAATTTTTTTTTTTATCCAGTGAATGCAATGCGCTTCCGCAGAAAATAGTTCCGGGTCACGCAAGTTGGATCAAATGAAAAATCAAAATCAAATTTCAATCATGGCCCATTTTTTGATTTGCTATTTTTGATGTGAGCATAAAAATCAAAAATAAGAAAAACAAACTGTTTTTTGTATTTTTGAATTTGACTATTAAACGAATGATGAAAAAACAAACCCTTTTTCCGTTTTTTTTATTTTAAATTGAAAATGGAATGAACGAATGATACACAGACCTTTAAAACAGGTTTAACACACTGCTGCACAACTCAGGAGAAAATCAAAAGATCAAGAACATGGACATAATGGCTCAAATGTAAACTCATTTAAAAGAATGATAATAGAATTCACAACGCATAGGCCAAATAATTAATAAGGCTACCCTTATTAAATTTTTGAATGCATCTTCAAATAATATTTTCCACAACACTATGTAGACAGAAAAAAATAACAGTCACTAATATTGGCAAACTTACATACAAGTCAAAACTCTAAATCTCTCACTGTATATTTCATGTCCACACTGTCCCATTATTCCCACCCCGTCTGTCTGAATTATGTTGCATAGAAACAGTGGTCCAAGGAGTTATCAGGAACTACTGTTAAGACTGTTTAGTTGTGCTTTCTTACAGTCACTGTATTGTGTTGCTGATGTAACCGGTAAGAACTCAAAGTGGTGATGAGGACTTAAAAAGTATGCTATGAAAGTTTTTTTTTAAAGTTCTTAAAAGCTTAACCTTCAGGATTCTTACATATAGCCTCATCTGTCTTGCTTCTTCCAAATTAACCAAGTACTTTGTTTTGACAGACCAGACATTTTTTGCCTATGACTAGGCCTGTCACGATTACAAATTTTGCTGGGCGATTAATTGCATCAGAAATTGTTGTGATAAGCGATAATATTGCATAATATTGTGCTTTTAAGACCGTTTTTATTATTGTTGTAATTTTGCTGTTTTTAGACCATTTTTTAAACATATAATGATAATAAAGACATACTGATGCAAGTACACCCTTTAAAAGATACATAAACATTTATTTAACAAGAATATTTAGGAATGCAAAAAGAAAATTTAAATATCCGAAATAACACATAAAAATACCAAGATAAATAAATAAATAAAGACCTTATAAATACAAAAAAAAAAAAATAGACTCTCAGTCTCTCACTCTCAGGTGTGAAGTTAAGTTGGTCGTATTCGCTCTTTTTTTTTTTTAGATGGTTTTAGAACAAACCCGGCATACCGGCTCGTCCAAATTACTGGGCTCCCCTCTGTCATTTGGTTTAAATCCAAAATACTCCCTCACAGGGGCCGTGGCATTTGGTTTAGGAACAAGTTCCCTGTTTTTCTCTTACGCTCAACTCTGTTTTTTTTCTCCACCTCATCTCCCCCTCACAAAGATCGCACTGTGTGTGTGTAGCCCATAGCCCCGCCTCCCCCACAGAGACAAAGACACTTGATGACAAGAGCTTTCCCTCCATTCATTACGCTAATCAACCAACTTACCTGGCTGCCATACAATGCACAGCAGTGAATGCTCTTGTCGTCCAGTCTCTTTGGTGGAGAGAGACGAGGAAAACAAACACGCATGAACACGGCAATTAATCGCGGCCGGAAAAGTTACCGTCTCCCTTTAAATTTACCATGCAATTAATTGACTTATCGCATATCGCGACAGGCCTACCTATGACTATAATCTGATGTTTTCATCCTTGATATAACTGATGCAACTGTTAAAGGGAAATTTCTGTTTATTTCAACCTGTCTCCTATCATCCTAAATTTGTTTGAAGTGACTAGTGACATAAAAACAATAGTTAGCATGTTAGCCGTTAGCCTAGATACAGCCGGGGCGCACAGTAGCGTCAGACCTGTTAAAACGTAAGTGAACCGGCATACTTAAAGTTAGGGATGCACCGAAATGAAAATTTGTGGCCGAAGCCGAATATTATTAAACACTTGGCCGAATACCGAGTACCGAATACCGAATATCGTTGTTTAGTTTTTCATTAGTTTTTGCAGATGAACCCCCTCCAGGTTAGTGTTGTCACGGTACCAAAATTGGATCCCACTGTGCCATACCAATGAAAATATCATGGTTCTAAGTAGTATCACAATACCACAGCAAAAATGAGGCAGATGTGCCTTTTGTCATTTATAAAAAGATAAATCACTTTTCTATAATACATCAGTGATATTTCAATGGAATAAATTACTTATTGACTTATTCATACTTCAAAAACAGCATCAATTAGTGATTAACATAGGGGGGAATCAAAATAAAATAAATAAATAAAATAAAAATCAACCAGCCACCCTCCTCCCCTGACAAGTCCCTTCATAAGTAAAGAACAGTCCCTAAAGTGCGGTGAGGTTTGTGGGATGTTACTGCCAGAAAGAGTAATGTGGATGGCTCGTTTCTCCTCTGACACGTCACATACCTGTGTTCGGCTGGCTCGGCTGTTCAGGTACTTCTGGGCAGTCATGAAGAAGAGGATATTATTGGAACCAACTTCTCCGTCGCCGGTAAGCCGATGGCCGCCGTATTTGACAGGAATACTGTGTCTGTGACCCCCGTTCAACCCACAATCGGTGGGATTCGCCTTTCGTTTCTGCTGGTGGTTGAAATCTGTAGGCTGCTCGCACAGCGTGCTGAATGATTTAAGCCTATTTTGCTTGCTCAAAACTATTTTTAGTCACAAATGCGAGTGCCGCAACAGACGGATCGCCACACTACCGACATTTTATTCCGTCCGTCATGGCACGCCGTTTGATTATGTTATCAAAACACGGCACTATTATTCGGTCTTGCTTTTAACTTATTCCACCTAATACCGAATGTGTGTTTTTTTGCAATATTCGGCTGTATATATTCGGTTACCGAATATTTGGTGCATCCCTACTTCAAGTGCAAAGTTAGTCCACTAAACAAGCTTTTTTTCCACAAAGACCGCCTCATATCGTTAGGATAAATGTCAGAGAACATATAGAAAATGACATGTAAACGTGTTGTCTTACCTTACCGGTGTGGTGCCATGTTAGCTCGGCTTTCCAAAGCGCAGCCGAATACACTGACGAAGAGCTTCGTGAAATTGAAGAACGGAGGAGGAGAGAGAGAGAGAGAGAGGCGCAACAGGTAGCGGACGAGAGAGGAGGAATGGCTGCTGCAAGGCTGCGTAGCTCTGGAGATGGGTGGTGTACCTGTGAATGCTGTGCCCCAATGCCCACAGAAGAGGAATGCCTCTGTTGCAAGAAATGGGACCGGTTGCAGCCTTATTTTCAAGGTCTGGATGTGACCGAGGACGAGACACCTCCACCTGGAGTAACGTTAGTATCCAGCTGGGCTTTATCTAGAGCTCATGAGATATATTTTGGCCACGCTTTGGAAAGCAGAGCTAACATGGCACCACACCGGTAAGGTAAGAAAACACGTTTACATGTCATTTTCTATATGTTCTCTGACATTTATCCTAACAATATGAGGCGGTCTTTGTGGAAAAAAAGCTTGTTTAGTGGACTAACTTTGCACTTGAAGTATGCCCGTTCACTTACGTTTTAACAGGTCTGACGCTACTATGCACCCCGGCTGTATCTAGGCTAACGGCTAACATGCTAACTATTATTTTCATGTCACTAGTCACTTGAAACAAATTTAGGACGATAGGAGACAGGTTGAAATAAACCAAAATTTCCCTTTAACTATAAATGACTCTATTCTCCTTTACATCCATGTTGAATGTAGCAAAGGACTTTGAACATGATAAATTAAAAAATGGTGCATAAACAGCCTAAATGCAGAAAATGAAGTGTCTGACACTTTCCTGGGAGAAGACCCACAGACTCCCCTCTTGATTTCTTTACCCCAGGCGTGGGGCCACTACAAAGGCGACAACTAGGGCTGGGGGGTATTCCATCAAGCAGGCTAAAGGCAAATCCAGGCTTAAATGGCCAAGTCTGGCTAATGTGAGCCAGAGTTCTGTTCCATCAAAGTGGCTAAGATTAGCCTCACATCGGTAACCATGGAAAACATGGAAACCATGGTTCTGGCTAAGCCTGATACATCAAGCTAAACTCCAGTTTCCGTTCCATCAACCTGAGCCACAACTCCATTCCACACAATCCCAGCCTAGTAACCATGGTAACTTATGCTGCCGGGCAATCCTGGTCTGTAGCAGGATTAAGGTGAGGATTAGCTCCATCTATGATCAAAAAATGTTCAATAGACAAGAACAGACACCTAAAAGACAGTTCTGCCAGTGCTTTTACACACTCACAACTGTCGTGTAATGATAAAATAATATGTAGATCATAGAATATATAACATAATTAATCAAAAAACATTAACTATTATAAAACAAATTAAAATGTAATAAAAATAAGATAATAAAAAAACCACAACAATAAAGCCAAAATCAAACTAATAAAAACAAAACTATAATAAAATGAAACTGAGGCATTAAAAAAAAGATTGTGTATGTACATCAAACCACATGAATATGTGATTGCCTTCCCATCCCCACCTCACTGTTTCCAATTGGCTAGTAAATTCACAGGAAATAATGGCATGCCCCTTCATTGAAGATCCTGTTGATGAGGAGGCCCACATTGTCCAGAGGCCCTTCCAACCACCACCAGCCCCAAGGGTCTTCCAGAACAGGACCAACCCATTGATACAGACGGACTCCTATCTGTGGGAGAGGTACCGGTTCAGCAGGCAAAGCATAGTGTATCTATGCAGTTTGCTGGAACCACACATTGTAAAGGTCACACACCGCAGCCCGTCTCTGACCACTGTGCAGTCAATCTGTATTGCACTGAGGTTCTTTGCTAGCGGTACACTCCTGTATAGTGTTGGTGATGCTGAGGGGCTGAGTAAGGCAACTGTTTGCAGAGCGGTAAAAACAGTGAGGGATGAAAATGGGACACACACCACTGTGGTTTGTCTGTTCCTCATCATATAGCACACTCCATACATTTAAGGGGATTTTCCTTATTTTGATATAATATGGGATAGAGCTTACAACTGACTCCCAAATGATGAGAAATAGATAACTGATTCACTATCACCTGCATTCACTTAATAGGTTTCCTCATCTCCACTGAATTGATGGATTTGCTAAATGTCATTTTCTACAATCAATAGATAAATGTCATGTGATTATTTTCTATAAACTGATCATTTCGGAAATGTCATAATCTACAATCAATTATGTGATAAATGTCATGATCCACATAAAATACTGTAGTTTTATTAAATGCGTCATCTGAAATGTACATAGGAATCAGTAGATAAATGTGATAAATAGTCTATCACTAATATTAATTTACATATTTGGTGAATTTCATTCGGCATACTTGAATTGTTAGATTTAATAGGTGTTCTTATCGACATATATTTTGTCCCTTTGATGCAGGATTTATTAGGGCTGGGCGATAAAACGATAGCGATATCTATCGCGATAGACACGTGATCGATATCAATAGAAAATACGTTCGATAAAATGTCTAATAAAACAGGAAGAAAATCACCGTCCTGAACCGCAAGGCATTCTGGGGGATGCAGTTCCAGCGAGGGCTTCAGCCTCTCCCGGCGCTCCCGGCCCAGCTAAGCAAGTTTGGTTGCATGAACAAACTCACTCACTCACTGCTTGTAACGTATGTAACGTTCCAATAACCTGCTGAGTGAGACGCACACTAGCAGTTTCATGTTTGGTTGCACCCGCGTGACTCCTGTCTGCAACTCATAACAAAACAGTGAAAGGAGAAAATATGCTCGTTTGAGATGAACTGCGTCTCGCCTGGAAAGTAGACGAGAGCAGGCGGCCGCAGCGGGGGGCTGTGACAAAAAGCCACGGTGAAGTCGGACAGTTTCCCAACAGCTTCCAGCAGCCTTCAGTCCGTACAGGAAGTCACAGACACACTTACATCCTGTCTGGAATGATGTTTGGCAGTACTTCGGATTTTATAATTAACCAGTATATTTATTTATTTGACTGTTTTTCATGGTTATGTTGACCTCTTTTTCCCATGTGTTCGTTTGTTCATTACTGAGGAAAGATTACATTTAAAATAAAAGTGTTTAAATTTAACATTTTTTTCTTCTGGTCCTTATTTCAAATAGGTTTTAAAAAATTCAATAATTACCGATATCGACTGATATGAAACACTTATATCGTGATACATTTTTCAGCCATATCGCCCAGCCCTAGGATTTATATAATATGATATGCTGATTTTTTTTTTGTCACTTACGCATTTAGCTTGTCTGCAATATTCCGCCACGCCACCTCCCTTGCTTTATTAATCGCTGCCGTATTGCCTTTTTTCGTAATTATGTCTTTATAGTCCTCATACACTTCCATAAGGAGCGTTTGCTCCGCCGCAGAAAAAGCCTCCACTCGCTCCTTTCCTTTGCTTTTTGACATTTTGCAACATTTTTAGCACTCGACTTGTGTTGGCTTTTTATTTTCCCTGGGCGCATGCATGAGTTGAGGCTTAACAGGTGAGGCTTGAATTAGCATCAACTGGAGCCAGCTGATTTCACTTGATGGAACGGGTTGGCGCTAGATTGGGAGTTGGCGTTTAGTCAAACTTCAAGATTACACCTTATAGTCTGGATATTCTTAGCTACATTGATGGAATACCCCCTGGAACGATTCCTCGAGTAAACTGAATAATTCGATTACTAAAAAGCCTCGAGGCAAATTTTTTAAAACTACACAGTGCACTGTGTTTCACATGGATAGATGTTTCTGCTGCAAGAGTGCTTATGTTACTTTTGCTGTTGATAGCCTACACAGCTGTAAAGTGGATGTAGCGCAGATGCAAAACGATGGAGACGAGGGACAAGAGGGAGAGAAAAAAACACGCCAAAGAAAACGACAAAGTGTAGAGTGTGGGATCATCACAAGTTGAAATGAAAACAGTACAGTGTGTATTGCAAAACAAGAGTTAGCATACCACAATAGCACATCCTCGGTGCAACAACATCTCAGAAGAAAACATTCAGTGTATGCATCGAGTTCGCCGAACGGACCACACTAAACAAGGTAACGTCAACGTCCCGTTTAATTGCATAATCAGTGATTGCTTGCAGAGATTCATAACACATGTAAATAGGCCTGTTGCGATATGCGATAAGTCAGTTAATTGCACGGTAAATTTAAAGGGAGACGGTAACTTTCCCGGAGGCGATTATTTGCCATATTCATGCGTGTTTGTTTTCCTTCTCTCTCTCCACCAAAGAGACTGGACGACAAGAGCGTGTTCACTGCCGTGCATCGTCTGGCAGCCAGGTAAGTTGGTTCATTAGCGTAATAAACGGAGGGAAAGCTCTTGTCATCGTCTTTGTCTCTGTGGGGGAGGCGGGGCTATGGGCTACACACACACACACACACACAGAGTGCGATCTTCGTGAGGCGGAGAAAAAAAGAGTTGAGCGTAAGAGAAATACAAATGAACTTGTTCCTAAACCAAATGCTGCGACCCCTGTTACGGAGTATTTTGGATTCAAACCAAATGACAGAGGGGAGCCCAGTAATTTGGACGAGCCGGTACGCGGGGTTTGTTCTAAAACCATCTCAACAAAAAGAGCAAATACAACCAACTTAACTGCAAACCTGAGAGTGAGAGACTGAGAGTCTATTGTTTTGTATTTATAAGGTCTTTATTTATTTATTTCGGATATTTATATTTTCTTTTTTTTTTTTTGCATTCCTAAATATTCTTGTTAAATAAATGTTTTATTTCTCTTTAAAAGGGTGTATTTGTATCATTATGCCTTTATTATCATTATATAATTTTAAAAAATGGGTCTAAAAACAGCAACTTTACAAAATTACAACAATAATAAAAATGGTCTTAAAAGCACAATAATACACAATATTATCGCTTATCGCAATAATTTTTGACGCAATTAATCGCCCAGCAAAATCTGTTATCGTGATAGGCCTTCATGTATATACCAGGCAGTTACAGAGCATGGCTGGTTGCATCCCACTACATGGGGAATTTTAGCCCCTCCCATCAGGCTGCAGATACAAACTCCCAGCCTGCAAAACAAAGCGATATAAAGACAGCTTTGTCCCATCAGCCATTAGAGAGATAAACATAAACAAAAACTCACTCCAAACTACGCCTAAACTGAATTAATGACAGTACAGTTTTTATTTATTTATTTATTTGGTATTGTTTTTAAATTCATATTTTGGGTATTATAATGGTTTTACATGCCCTTTTTGATCCTGCATTTTGATATGACGCACTGATGACACGTTACCTTTTTACTGTTATTATGTTACTGTGTCTAACTTGTTTGTCCATTTTGTGTGGATGAAGCCAAATCACTTAAACTGTGAACCAAATCTACCTTCGGGTACAAATAAAGTTACCTTACCTAAAGAGCATACATATAATATGGCTTTATAATAGCTGATTAATAACAGAAATCAATGCAGTGGCTAACATTACCTGGCAATGTATCATGTGTATTACCTAAGTTTTGCTATAGAAAAGTAGAAACACTGAGAAAATAAAATGCTGTGGTCAATTTGTTTAAGCCTTAGCTTCATTCATGTTATCATGTTAGTCACTCTTATTCACACATGTACCCCCCAAAAATAATTCTGCAATTAAAGCAATAAAAATGTGGAATTTTCAAAAAAGGAAACAAATTTGTTGCTTATTTCTCTCTTTTCAGATACTTTTTATTATTTAACTTTTATGTATTACTCTTGTCCTTCAATAAAGCTAAAGTAGCAGTGTTTCGTCGTGTTTCAGTGTCTGTCTGTCACTGTAAACCTAGGGGAAACACATGAGTAATTTAATAAAAACACTCAGTATTGGAATTCACTCAGAATAATCAATACAATGCTCGATTACCAACAGAATCAATAGCTGCAGCCCTAGTAGCAACCCTAGTATAGAAGGCAAATCCTTCCATTTGACATCACATACTAATCTTTCAATTTATGCTGCTTTCTCTATTGGCTTTTCTTGGTAAGACCCACCCTACTCTGCCTCTGATTGGCAACATTGCACTTCTTGACACATCTCTCACTTGTCTTGCCCCTTATAATAAACAGTTCAACTCACATTTTGTCCTGCCTATTTGTTTGGCTGACATTTTTTCTTATTTTTTCAGAAAATGCTGGTTTGACATGAAGTAAAAAAATAAATAAAATAAAAGTAGCTTTGCAAGTAGCAAGCTACTTTTGCCATTTTCTCGTAGCTTAGCTTGCTACATTTCTCTGGGATAGCATCAATGTAGTAAAACTTTATTTTGATGTAGAGTAACTGGTAGCTCAGCTCACTACATTTTCCAAGTAGCTTGCGCAACACTGATTGCATAATGCACAACGGACAAAAATAGTGGTCACAAAAGGGTGGATTGCATATATTACCTGCTTTTGATCTGTTAATACAGATATTTGTTTTGTTTTTTTTATAAAAACAAATATCTGTGCACATTGAACACTGACAAGGTAAAGCTAATTGTACTGTACAAACTCCTATCATAAACTTTGAAGACATATAATTCAACAAGAACTGGCCCCACTATGAATTCCTGCTGCTCTCCTTGAGTAATAGGCAGGTGTTAGGATATAACAACCCCGACAGTCACATCCATCTCTATGTGATAAACAGCCCTTAAACTGATTAAAGCTGAACAAGGGAAAATAGTACCTTAAAATAAAAATACAATGATAAACTAGCTTCTGATAAATCTCGAAAAATCGGGACGCAAAAATGTCTACAACAGCAACTGACGTTATATAATTCAAGGCACGGCTAAGAGGTGATCTGGTGTAATGATTGGTTCTGGATTTTTGACAGGCATAAATCCTTGTCAAAGTCACATTAACGTATTGTACTCGCCTTTTATATGTTAGTCACTTTAAGAGTTATTAAGGTTGTACGAAGTGACAGAAAATTAAATATCTGCTCTAAACCTAACGTATTTGGGAGATGTCTCAGGTGTACGTTGTGTTAACCAGCTGTAACATCACAGGTAGGAGGTCGTATCATACGCCTGTCCATAAACTAACTTAGCTACCGTTAGCTGTATAAGGTAACGTTGCACTGATGCCAGTCAAAGCACACAGCTAACAGGGCATGACCGGGATTAACCTGTTTAAATATAGACTAATTGCGCACATTCGGCTCTAATTAATCCAACTATACTTTGCTCGACTGGGTTTTCGTTAAATCTCCCCGTGCAACAGAAGGAACTGTATTTGGGTCATTCCTAGTTAGTAACAGAACTAGCTTTGTGGCTAACTCCTTAGCTAATACTACGTTGTGTCACATATCTCATGTCGCCTAACATTATGTATTTAGCTGCAATGACAACAACATCAGTTCCTATAACATAACACTGATTCTTACCCACTGGAGATTTAACGTTAATGTGCCAGGAAATGCGTGCTATATAGCTTGTTAGCTACAACCTTTCCTGCCGTCCCTGTTCTTCTGGGAGCAAAATGGCGTTTTATCAGAACTTTCCCAGCATACCCCTCGCGTCAACAACAACTTACGCCACTTCCGTCAGCTGTCTTCTTCTTCTTCTTCTTCTTCTTCTTCTTCTTCTTCTTCTTCTATCAATTTTTGGCGGATCGCAAACAACTTTCAGGTGCATACCGCCACCTACTGTGCAAGAGTGTGCAACATCATGTCATCCAACCTGTCTCTCAAATCCTACTCATCACCCTAGTGTCCTTTAAGAAATTAATAAGTGCCTTCCTGGTGGTTTTAACCCCCTCTCCCTCTGTTCCCAGTATCCCACTCAAATTCCACTCACGTCATGCCTCTCTGACTTTATCCTGCAGCCTTTCTCGTTCTATTTCATACATGTTACAGTACAGTAGAATATGTTCAGCGTTTTCTTTTACTCCACAGTTCTTACACTTATTACTATTCCTTTTTCCCATAACATACAGCATGCCATTTAGTCCTGTGTGATCTAATCTGAGTCTTGTTTTGACTCTTTCCTCCCTTCTGTTCCTTTCTTTATAATTTTTTATTATGGTAGACTTTTGTATTTTGTGGTATCCCTGTCCTTTTTGGTCTTCCTTCCACCTTTTCTGCTATATTTCCATTCCCTTCTTCTTTATCACTGCTTTCCCTTCTCCTTTTCCTAGTGGAACTGGCACTGTTATTTCCTTTCCCAGAGCTGTTTTTGCTAATTTATCAGCACACTCATTCCCTGCTATACCCACATGTCCTGGCACCCAACAGAACTGTAACCTACTTCTGTACCACCCCTGTGTATTCTGAACAAACTGTGATAAATGTCAATGAGTAAGTCTTCTCTTCCAGATGATGCTGATTGAATACTTTCCACTACAGCTATTGAATCTGTGCATAACACCACCCTATCTGGTCTGACCTCTTCCACCACCTGTAACCCAATGATGACTGCCACCATTTCTGCTGTGTATACTTATATTCAGTCTGACAATCTTTTGGAAATTGATATATACTCAGGGCTGTAGCTACACACCAATTCCCACATGTTCCTGTTAATTTTTTGACCCGTCTGTGTATATTTATGTATATTTATATATATTTATTTATTTATATTTTATGTATATTTATATCCAAAGCGAAGGGAGCGCCGATTTTTTTCTCATTCACTCCCATGTAATCTGAGAGAAGAAATTTCTGGAAACAGCTGAGGTGCAACACATTTGTAACTCGCTCTGGTGACCCCATTTTGGACTCTAGAAATATAAAACATGACACGTGCGTTCACGAGAAGTGGCTCTCTCTCACCATCACTTTATTTTCATGATGGGACCAACGGTTTGGGTAGAGTTCAAACCCATTAAAAACAGCCTTTGCTGATCTGCTCTCATGAGCTCTCTGTGTGCCCCTCAAGTGCAGGCAAGTCAGGAATCGCCATGACAAGGGTTGCAGACACAGACATGCACACACAGCCCTCTATTCATACTTGAATTTTCTCTTCAACTCGCTCATACGGCCACAATTTTCACTGTACATACACAATTTATACCACAAAACGTAGGAAAATTTGTCCTGGTCACAGAAATGTTGACATGGAATCTCTCACACGTACACATTTTTGCTGAGTGGCTCCAAAGCGAAGGGAGCCACTCAGGGGGCCTTAACAGAAACATGATGTGTGTGTGTGTCTACATCTTACATGCAGACATGACAGGGGCAGAATCTCCATTTTAACCCTTTAGTTGCCAGAGTTATTTGAGGAAAACATTCATTTCAACATTTCAAAAGGCTTTCGCTTGAAAGTGGTGAGAGATAAAGGCATACTGTAAATGAGAAAACTATTCATCATGACCCAAAGTTTGTGATGGGAGTAAATTAACTCATCTAATTTGCATATTGTGGCGTCACTAGGCGGCGGCCATATTGGATTTCATAAATCTCTGTAAAACAGCATTTTATTTGCACAGCAGATTTCTTTTGTTTTGTGCTGTTTTTGTCATCTCGTCCTCAAAATAAAGGAAGAGGAATTTGATGGGAGTAAATTAACTCATCTAATTTGCATATTGTGGCGTCACTAGGCGGCGGCCATATTGGATTTCATAAATCTCAGTAAAACATTCAAATATTCTAATCATTGAAACTTTATTTTATTAAAGGCAGCTATTCAGTGTGGCGTCAGCTTTTCAACAAACTTTCAAACATTCAAACTTCATTGTATTCAAGACAGCATTGCAGCGTGGCTTCAGCTCGCAGCATTCACACCCGCAGTTTCTTCAGAAATTGCTTCTCTAGTTGGGTGTGAATGCTGCAAGCATTCATAACCTATGTTCTTCTACTACCAAAATTCTTTATTTTTCTTCTTCTTCTTATTCTTCCGCCGCGTTTTTCAACATCAATTATCTTCAACATACTTCAACCGATTCAAACCATTCAAACTTCTTCTGATTCGGCTTCATTACCACATTATCGGAAACTTTCAGATTTTTCCATAACGTTAATATTTTCCCGGGAATTCAACGTTAAGATTCCGACTTCTATTAAAGCGGATGGAGCGAAAACGGTTGGACCGCTACTAGTTCCACAAACTTCAACCGATTCAAACCATTCAAACATGAAAACGTTCAGCTGAATTAGGACATTCACGGATGTATTCACTTTTTTCCTAACATCCATACTTTCCGAGATATTTCCGATTTTTCCCAAATCCTTTTCCCATTGGGAATGCATTACGGAATCCTCAAAAATCTAAAAATTTCACCTTTTTTCAAACTGTGACTACCCATTCATACTTTCAGCTAGAAACTCCATTCAAAATGGAAAATATTCATCATTTTGCTGACATTTTACATATGATTCAACTTTTCAATCCCATTCAAACTTTCAAAAATATTCAGCGTTTTCTGGAACTTTGTTATAATGGAAGTCAATGAGAAAATCCTTCAAACTCACTCATCTTCACCCACACATCACGAATTCATACATTGACGTAGAAACTCCATTCCAACTTTCAAACGTTGACGCTGTCGTTGACTTTCAGGAACTTATTCAAGTTTTCAATATCTCTTTCAGTTTTTCTACAAAGTCAGTTTAAAATACATGAAGTTTTCAGCCCTTCTCAGACTTTATAATGGGTGTGTATTGCGTGAGCTAGAGTGGGTGATGTCATCACTAGAGTAAAGAGCAGCTGTAAACTCATCAAGAAATTTCCTCTTCAACTCGCTCATACGGCCACAATTTTCACTGTACATACACAATTTATACCACAAAACATAGGAAAATTTGTCCTGGTCACAGAAATGTTGACATGGAATCTGTGACATGTACACATTTTTGCTGAGTGGCTCCAAAGCGAAGGGAGCGCCGATTTTCTTCTTATTCACTCCCATGTAATCTGAGAGGAGAAATTTCTGGAAACAGCTGAGGTGCAACACATTTGTAACTCGCTCTGGTGACCCCATTTTGGACTCTAGAAATATAAAACGTGACACGTGCATTCACGAGAAGTGGCTCTCTCTCACCATCACTTTATTTTCGTGATGGGACCAACGGTTTGGGTGTGGGAAGAATTTGTTTGAGGAGTTAAAACCCATTAAAAACAGCCTTTGCTGACCTGCTCTCTCATGAGCTCTCTGTGTGCCCCTCAAGTGCAGGCAAGTCAGGAATCGCCATGACAACGGCTGCACACACAGACACACACACACAGCCCTCTACTCATACTTGAATTTTCTCTTCAACTCGCTCATACGGCCACAATTTTCACTGTACATACACAATTTATACCACAAAACGTAGGAAAATTTGTCCTGGTCACAGAAATGCTGACATGGAATCTCTTACGCGTACACATTTTTGCTGAGTGGCTCCAAAGCGAATGGAGCGCCGATTTTCTTCTCATTCACTCCCATGTAATCTGAGAGGAGAAATTTCTGGAAACAGCAGAGGTGCAACACATTTGTAACTTGCTCTGGTGACCCCATTTTTGACTGTAGAAATATAAAACATGACACGTGCGTTCACAAGAAGTGGCTCTCTCTCACAATCACTTTATTTTCATTATTGTACCAACGGTTTGGGTATGGGAAGAATTTGTTTGAGGAGTTAAATCTCCTCTAAAAGAGCTCTCTTCTCTGTGTTCTGTCTGTCTCTCTCTGCTCTTCTGCCAGGTGCACCTAGTTTATTACCATGGCAACCGCTGTGCCACACAAACTCACAGAAACATGATGTGTGTGTGTCTACATCTTACATGCAGACATGACAGGGGCAGAATATCCATTTTAACCCTTTAGTTGCCAGAGTTATTTGAGGAAAACATTCATTTCAACATTTCAAAAGGCTTTCGCTTGAAAGTGGTAAGAGATAAAGGCATACTGTAAATGAGAAAACTATTCATCATGTTTGTGATGGGAGTAAATTTTTTTTTTTTCCAACAAACTTTATTTGTTCAACATCAGCATCATGTACAGAAATATCATGTTTTGAAACATCAGTAGTAATAAGAAAATAAATAAACAAGCAGAAATACGCCAGGGGTTACAAACAAAACACAAATATGAAATAAAAATGGTGCACATAATATTAAAAAAATATATATTAAAATTATAACAGTACATTAAATTTGGAGCACAGCTTCAACGTTTTCACAGCTTTTCTATTGCAAGAGGTGGACAGTGTTTTAATGTAGGACTCTGCCTTCTTTTTAAAGGTACAAAAGGAAGGTTTGATTTTCAACACCTTACACTTATGAATATAAAACTTTGCCAGGAATATGATGAGATTACATAGAAAAAATATATCATCTAATTCTCTCCTATAATTTGTAAAGCCAAATAATACATCATTCAAACAAAGTACGAAGGCATCATAGATATAGTCCAATATAAAACGACAGATGCCTTGCCACAAAGTGTGTTGACAAGTCCAGAATAAATGGAAGACAGTCTCTGGGTGCATGTTGCAAGTGCAAGACACATCAATGTCCTTCTTAAATCTTACTAGAAATGCCTTGACAGGATAATAGCGATGAATGATCTTAAAAGAAATTTCTTTAACTTTGTTAACCAGTAGATATCTATTAGGAAGAGACCATATCTTTTCCCAGCATAAGTCCTGAACATGCTTATTCCAGGTTGCAATTACATATGGGACAGAGGTACAATCAGATTGGAATAAAGTGCAGATTTTTTTGTTATTTTTACAGGATGCTGGTTGAAAACATATTTTCCCTATAGGTGTGTCAACTGGATCAAGCAAAGGTGTCGTAATAGAAGGAGGAGAGGTATAACCTTTATAGAGCATAATAACACCAGATGGAATGGCATCAAAAACCACAGCAAAATCTTTAGGGGTCACAGGGATCTTATAATGACAAAGAAATTCTTGGTAACCAAAGAGTTTTCCCTCCTTATTGAAAAGTTGATTCATCTGCACAATACCATTCCTGAACCAATTGTCAAAAAATAAAGATTTCTTTTTGTAACAAACATCCTTATTGTTCCATATAAAATATCTATTAGGAGAAAAATTGTGCTTATAAATAAGGGACCAGGCCAACAGCATTTGCCTATGGAAATTCGAGAGAGAGACAGGTATCCGATCAACATTATAATTACAGAGTAGAAGAAACTTCAGACCACCCAAATTAGAAAACATATGACGCGAAATAATATTCCAAACAGAGGTAGGTTCTTTTAAATAGTGCTTGATCCAATTAACCTTGAATGTGTTGTTAAGTGTATTAAAATCAAGAAAGTTGAGGCCACCGTTATTATAGTCATTCATTAAGACAGATTTTTTAATATAATGAGTTCTGTTCTTCCAAATAAAGTTATAAAGTAACTGGTCAATCTCTTGGCTAATCTTTTTATCAACATCTAAGGAAATAGCAGCGTAGGTAAGCCTGGATATGCCTTCTGCCTTAGAGAGTAGTATTCTACCTTTTAATGATAGGTCTCTTTGAAGCCACTGATTAAGTTTTTTTTTTTGGTTCTTTCTAAAATTGGGATAAAATTCATTTTACATCTGTCTTTCTGGTTTTTTGTTATAGCTATCCCCAGATAGGTGACTCTTTCCTTAACTGGAATATTACACACAGAGGGCAATACACAGTTTTTGACTGCCATTAGTTCACACTTATTTACATTCAAATGAAGACCTGAAGCATTAGAAAACACCTGAATTACATCAAGAGCAAGAGAAACTTGAGAGGAATCCTGTAAAAAAAAAGGGTCGTGTCATCAGCCAGTTGGCTGATAATGATTTCCTTATCTATGATTGATATGCCTTTTAGGCCACTAGCTTTGATATGACTAGCTAATAATTGGGTGGATAACAAAAATAAATAAGGACTGATAGGACATCCTTGACGTATCCCACGTTTTAACTCAAATCTAGGAGAAGTGCCATTTTTTAGTTTGATTGAGCTATTCCCATTGGCGTATAATGTTTTAATTGTTCTGCAAAAAAAGTCACCAAAACCAAATTTGTTAAGTGTTTTAAATATAAATTCATGTTCAATTGAATCGAAGGCTTTGTAAAAGTCCAGGAAAAGGATGAAACTTTCATTATTATTAATTAACTCTGGGTAATCTAACATATCAAGTACAAGTCGAATATTATTAGAAATATGCCTATTTCTCATAAATCCAGACTGCGTTTCATCTATGACTTCATCCAAAACATTTTTTAAGCGCTTCGCAAAAATAATAGCTAAAATTTTGTAGTCATTATTGAGGAGGCTAATCGGGCGCCAATTATCAATAAGTAATAAATCTTTCTTAGGTTTGGGAATAAGGGTTATTAGGCCCTGTGTTAGAGTGGGAGGGAGAGCACCTTTAGCAATACTTTCACAAAATACTTCTAATAAAAAGGGAGCTAGTTCTTTGGAGAAGGATTTACAAAATTCTGATGTGAGTCCATCCACTCCAGGAGATTTATTGTTCTTTAAACTATTAATTGAGTCTACTATTTCCTTTAAAGAGATTGGACGATCACAGAATTCTTGGTCAGCAATGTTGATTGGGTTGGTATCAACTAGAGAATCCATAAATGAGACAGTATTGTCATTACAATATTGAGAGCTATATAAATTTTTATAGACGTTGGAGCAGAAGTTTGCAATCTGGTTTACATCATCACATACTATATCATTTATTCTAAGTTGATGAATGGTATTATTTTTGGTGTGGGATTTTTCTAACCTAAAAAAATACGCTGAGTTCTGTTCACCCTCTTCTAGCCATTGCCTCCTGGACCTCACAAAAGCCCCCTTAGCTTTAGATTGATAGAGCCTATCTAGTTTGTTTTGATATTCAAACAGTGTTTCTTTTTCTTCAGAGGATAAATTATCAGGACATATGGAAGATAAGGCAGTTATTTTAGAGATCACCTGTTCTTCTTCATATCGTTTATTTTTAACAAGATTACTACAGTACTTCCTAAAAAATTTACCAACTTCAAATTTTAAAAGTTCCCATTTACTCCCATATACTCCTTCAGCTTGGGCTTCATTCCAGAAGATTTGTATTAGTTCTTTAACCCTGGGTATAACTGCTTCATGACACAACACAGAACTATTAAGTTTCCAGTATGACTTTTGTGGACAGTTAGTAGTATGAGGAAGTAGAGAAATGTGAATCTGAATAGCCTTGTGATCAGTCAACGGGGTGGAAAGAATACCAACATTTACATAATCTTTAAGATTACTCGAAATTAACCAAAAGTCTATTCTAGATTGTCTGGACCTTGTTTTATTACACCAAGTAAAAATTCTGTCATTGGGACACTTCTCTCTCCAAGCATCTATTAAATCAAATTGCTGCATTAGCATTTTTAATTTTACACTGGCACTAGTTTGATTTCCTGGTGGCCACCTATCAATTGTGTTGTCCAATGTAACATTAAAATCACCACCTATAATTAGGTAAGCATTAGGAAATCTGGCCATCCAGTAACGAATTCTTTTTTCCACATTAATAAGCAAATTGTTGTTATCGGACAATGTATTGTATCCATAAATGTTAATGATAATTAAGTTGATGTTGTGAGTGTCAAAAACCTGACATATATAGTGACCATTCTTATCACAGTCTGTATGCAATATACCCCCTGTAAACTTATTTTTAAGAGTGCAAACTCCAGCAGAACGTTGCGAAGCATGTGAAAAAAAGCCTCATTTCCCCACTGGGATCTCCAAAAGTGTACATCATTATTGACAGTATGTGTCTCCTGAAAGAAACAAAAATCAGTTTTGCATTGTTTTGCGAATAAAAATAGAGCTTTTCGCTTCAAATTATCCCTTAAACCCCTGGCGTTGAGAGAAACTATAGATAATGACAAACTTGTATTAGAAAAGTGAACTTGAAAATATTATCCACACAGCTTATACTCTGAGATACTCTATATGATGGAATACGAGAACAGCATCATATTAAGGTAAAACGAAATGTAAATACAGCTTAGATTTGATCATCAGACTCTTGTAAAAACCAGAGCAAATGTCAAAGGCAACATAAGGTGCAGTTGTGATGGTTTGTAGTTGCCATGCTCCTTAACTCAGACTGGAAGAGGAATCTCTTTTTTCTCAATGAAGGCACGGCCACCTACAAAGTAGGCAGCTTTCCCAGCCTTGCGTGCTTTACTCACAAGCGGCCATAACTTCATCCTGGTCTCTCTGTCGGCTTTGCACAGATCTTCCGCGAAGCGCAGACCGTTGTCTCGAAGGTAGGATGAATTCTTTGCTGCAGCCCACACAGCGGCTCTGTGTACGCGGGATGTAAATTGCAGGATGATGCCTCTGGTGCTGTTTGGTTTCTTCACCCCAACGCGGTGCACAGTGTCGATAACATCTGGCAGCCGTTCAGCATCTGATGGCAGTAGCACCTGGCAAATGCAGATCACTTCTTTCCGTACATCTTTGTCTTCCACCCTCTCGGCTATTCCATGTAGTTTCAAGTTCCAACGCCTTGAATATCTCTCCATCTCAGTGATGCGCGATTCCAGCATGTTAACATGCTTCTTTTCCTCATCAAGAGAGAGTTCGAGTTGGGAAACTTTCCCCTTCACCTCACTCATTTGCCTGCAGACAACCTCCTTTTCTCCCCTTAGGCTTGTGATTTGAACAGTGTTATTCAGGATCAAAGATTTCAGTTCATCTGATCTGGCATTAATCAACTCTGACAGAGCAGTGACAATATCAGTGTTAGCCATTACTGTTTTACCCTTCTTTAGAGGAGGTTTCTCTGGAGTGACGGGCAGAGACGGGAAGTCTTCTTCATTCAACACAGAAAATCTTGGGGTGTCCTCAGGGGCAAAATAATCGTGGCAGGTATCAATCAATGCATTGGTGGCATTAGCAACCAAGTCCTCCTCAATTTTCTTCACAGCGCTTTTTCTTTTGCTGCTGGAGTTTGACATAACTTGCCAAAGTTGCCTTGAAAGTTCAAAAAAGTCACCGAATAGCACAGTTAATTCAATACTCTGTCTGAAGAAAGATATTACAAGCCGTACAGAAGCCGTTTTACATGCCAAGGTCCGATTTGATAACTGCTCTCGAAATCAGGGTAGCTCACAGCGCCATCTTGGACCCTCGTGATGGGAGTAAATTAACTCATCTAATTCGCATATTGTGGCGTCACTAGGTGGCGGCCATATTGGATTTCATAAATTTCAGAAAAACAGCATTTTGAACATATTTGCACGGCAGATTTCTTTTGTTTTGTGCTGTTTTTGTCATCTCATCCTCAAAATAAAGGAAGAGGAATCTGATGGAAGTAAATTAACTCATCTAATTTGCATACTGTAGCGTCACTAGGCGGTGGCCATATTGGATTTCATAAATCTCTGTAAAACAGCATTTTATTTGCACAGCAGATTTCTTTTGTTTTGTGCTGTTTTTGTCATCTCGTCCTCAAAATAAAGGAAGAGGAATTTGATGGGAGTAAATTAACTCATCTAATTTGCATATTGTGGTGTCACTAGGCGGCGGCCATATTGGATTTCATAAATCTCAGTAAAACATTCAAATATTCTAATCATTGAAACTTTATTTTATTAAAGGCAGCTATTCAGTGTGGCGTCAGCTTTTCAACAAACTTTCAAACATTCAAATCATTCAAACTTCATTGTATTCAAGACAGCATTGCAGCGTGGCTTCAGCTCGCAGCATTCACACCCGCAGTTTCTTCAGAAATTGCTTCTCTAGTTGGGTGTGAATGCTGCAAGCATTCATAACCTATGTTCTTCTACTACCAAAATTCTTTATTTTTCTTCTTCTTCTTATTCTTCCGCCGCGTTTTTTTTCAACATCAATTATCTTCAACATACTTCAACCGATTCAAACCATTCAAACTTCTTCTGATTCGGCTTCATTACCACATTATCGGAAACTTTCAGATTTTTCCATAACGTTAATATTTTCCCGGGCATTCAACGTTAAGATTCCGACTTCTATTAAAGCGGATGGAGCGAAAACGGTTGGACCGCTACTAGTTCCACAAACTTCAACCGATTCAAACCATTCAAACATGAAAACGTTCAGCTGAATTAGGACATTCACGGATGTATTCACTTTTTTCCTAACATCCATACTTTCCGAGATATTTCCGATTTTTCCCAAATCCTTTTCCCATTGGGAATGCATTACGGAATCCTCAAAAATCTAAAAATTTCACCTTTTTTCAAACTGTGACTACCCATTCATACTTTCAGCTAGAAACTCCATTCAAAATGGAAAATATTCATCATTTTGCTGACATTTTACATATGATTCAACTTTTCAATCCCATTCAAACTTTCAAAAATATTCAGCGTTTTCTGAAACTTTGTTATAATGGAAGTCAATGAGAAAATCCTTCAAACTCACTCATCTTCACCCACACATCACGAATTCATACATTGACGTAGAAACTCCATTCCAACTCTCAAACGTTGACGCTGTTGTCGACTTTCAGGAACTAATTCAAATTTTCAATATCTCTTTTAGTTTTTCTACAAAGTCAGTTTAAAATACATGAAGTTTTCAACCCTTCTCAGACTTTATAATGGGTGTGTATTGCGTGAGCTAGAGTGGGTGATGTCATCACTAGAGTGGAGAGGAGCTGTAAACTCATCAAGAAATTTTCTCTTCAACTCGCTCATACGGCCACAATTTTCACTGTACATACACAATTTATACCACAAAACGTAGGAAAATTTGTCCTGGTCACAGAAATGTTGACATGGAATCTGTGACATGTACACATTTTTGCTGAGCGGCTCCAAAGTGAAGGGAGCGCTGATTTTTTTCTCATTCACTCCCATGTAATCTGAGAGGAGAAATTTCTGGAAACAGCTGAGGTGCAACACATTTGTAACTCGCTCTGGTGACCCCATTTTTGACTGCAGAAATATAAAACATGACACGTGCATTCACGAGAAGTGGCTCTGTCTCACCATCACTTTATTTTCATGATGGGACCAACGGTTTGGGTATGGGAAGAATTTGTTCGAGGAGTTCAAACCCATTAAAAACAGCCTTTGCTGATCTGCTCTCTCATGCGCTGTGTGTGTGCCCCTCAAGTGCAGGCAAGTCAGGAATCACCATGACAACGGCTGCACACACAGACACGCACACACAGCCCTCTACTCATACTTGAATTTTCTCTTCAACTCGCTCATACGGCCACAATTTTCACTGTACATACACAATTTATACCACAAAACGTAGGAAAATTTGTCCTGGTCACAGAAATGTTGACATGGAATCTGTCACACGTACACATTTTTGCTGAGCGGCTCCAAAGCGAAGGGAGCGCCAATTTTTTTCTCATTCACTCCCATGTAAACTGAGAGGACAAATTTCTGGAAACAGCTGAGGTGCAACACATTTGTAATTCGCTCTGGTGACCCCATTTTTGACTGTAGAAATATAAAACATGACACGTGCGTTCACAAGAAGTGGCTCTCTCTCACCATCACTTTATTTTCATTATTGGACCAACGGTTTGGGTATGGGTATTTTAACCCTTTAGTTGCCAGAGTTATTTGAGGAAAATATTCATTTCAACATTTCAAAAGGCTTTCGCTTGAAAGTGGTGAGAGATAAAGGCATACTGTAAATGAGAAAACTATTCATCATGACCCAAAGTTTGTGATGGGAGTAAATTAACTCATCTAATTTGCATATTGTGGCGTCACTAGGCGGCGGCCATATTGGATTTCATAAATCTCAGTAAAACATTCAAATATTCTAATCATTCCAACTTTATTTTATTAAAGGCAGCTATTCAGTGTGGAGTCAGCTTTTCAACAAACTTTCAAACATTCAAATCATTCAAACTTCATTGTATTCAAGACAGCATTGCAGCGTGGCTTCAGCTCGCAGCATTCACACCCGCAATTTCTTCAGAAATTGCTACTCTAGTTATTATTATTCTTTCTCCCGCCGCCTCTTTGAACTGGAATTTGACCCCCTAAACATGCTCAAAAACTCACCAAAATTGGCACGCACATCAGAACCGGTGAAAAATTTTTGAAAATCATGACATTAACCCCTAAAGTGCCAAAATGGGCTCTCTAGCGCCACCTAGGCACACAAAAATGGCCGCCATGGCCTGTAGGAACGTCGTAGAAACATGAAACCAAAAGTGGCGTGTTCGTCTCATGAAGACCTAAAAATCACGCGCTGACACCCCTGACCTAAATCCAACAGGAAGTGAACTATTTGTCCTTTCAAAGTAAGATTTTGCCTTAAAACTGCCTTTCCTAAAAAATCTTCTTCTCATACACCGCTTATCCAATCGGCTTCAAACTTGCACAGATGAGAGATCAACTCGTTCTAACCAAATCTTATCGTAACTTTTTCATTACTCGCTTAGTTTGGATTTTATGGGCTCCGTAAGATGAGATGTCAGAAAAACGTCCTAACGATCTTCGAAAGCTGTCCTATAGGAAATGAATGGCAGCAGGGGGGAGAAAGAGACCAATCTTAGGGCTTTTTCTAGCATTTACAGCGTCTCCATACTTTGTGTTACAGACTCCATTCCAACTCTCAAATGTTGCCACAGGTCT
The DNA here is from genome assembly GCF_041903045.1 of Epinephelus lanceolatus. Lineage (NCBI taxonomy): Eukaryota > Metazoa > Chordata > Actinopteri > Perciformes > Serranidae > Epinephelus > Epinephelus lanceolatus. The sequence goes on along the minus strand of NC_135743.1, from coordinate 45,694,721 downwards.
CATCTATTCACTCATGTTTTCATCTTTTCCATATCTTTTACCATTTTTCATCTGTGCCTCTCAAAGTACCATGAGCAAAAGTGGAGAAATTCTCAGTTTACAATGGGTGTGTATTGCACAGAATGCTGTGAGCTAGAGTTGAGAGGGCTCTAAAAATCGTCTAAAACTTTTGTCTTTAACTCGCTGCCATGGCCACAATTTTCACTGTACAGACACAATTTATACCACAAAACGTAGGAAAATTTGTCCAGCTCACAGATATGTTGACATGGAATCTCTCACACGTACACATTTTTGCTGAGTGGCTCCAAAGCGAAGGGAGCGCTGATTTTTTTCTCATTCACTCCCATGTAAACTCAGAGGAGAAATTTCTGGAAACAGCTGGGGTGCAACACATTTTAAACTTGCTCCCCTGACCACATTTTTGACTTGAGAAATATAAAACGCGACACGTGCGTTCACGAGACGTGGCTGTCTCTCAAAATCACTTTATTTTCTTGCTTGGACCAACAGTTTGGGTATGCGAAGCATTTGTTCGAGGAGTTAAATCCCTTTATAAACAGCCTTTGGTGCTCTGCTCTCCTGACGTGTCTGTGTCTGCCACAGGTACAGGCAAGTCATTAATCGCCATGACAACGGCTGCACACACAGACACAGCCACAGGGTTCTCTGGTCTGTGTGTCTCACAATCTTTAAAGGACAGATTGCAGCAGCAGAAATTTCATTTGAAACAGAACACACACATTATTAACCCCTACAGTGCCAAAATGGGCTCTCTAGCGCCACATAGGTGCACTAAACTGGCCACTGCAGCCCGTAGGAATGTCGTATCAAGATCAAACCAAAACTGGAGTGTTCCACCTACAAATAACACGCTAACACCCATGACCTAAATCCAACAGAAAGTGAGCTATTTGCCCTTTCAAAGTAAGATTTCCCCTCAAACGTGCTCTTAAAAAAAAACACATCTCCTCCTACACCGTTTATTGTATCGGCTTTAAAGACGCACACATACCAGTTCAACTGCTGCTAGAGTTTATTGAGCAAAAAAAAATTCCATTTTCATTTCAACATTTCAAAAGGCTGTGGCTTGAAAGTGGTGAGACATAAAGGCATACTGTAAATGACAAAACTATTCATCATGACCCAAGGTTTGTCATGGGAGTAAATTAACTCATGTAATTTGCATATTGTGGGGTTACTAGGCGGCGGCCATATTGGATTTCATAAATATCAGTAAAAAAGCCTTTTGAACATATTTACACAGTACATTTCTTTTATTTTGTGCCGTTTTTGTCATCTCAGCCTCGAAATAAGGGAACAGGAATCTGATGGGAGTAAATTGCCTAATCTAATTTGCATATTGTGGTGTCACTACATGGCAGCCATATTCGATTTCATGAATCTCAGTAAACACCATTTTGAACACATTTACGCAGTACATTTCATTTGTTTTGTGTTGTTTTTGTCAACTCGTCCTCAAAATAAAGTAAGAGGAATCTGATGGGAATAAATTAACTCATCTAATTTGCATATTGTGACATCACTTCTACATACCTACAGCTACAGAAAGCATTCAAACATCAAAACATTCAGCTCTGTAAGGATTTTCTGATGTTTGTGGCAATATGTTTGATATTTCTAAATAATTCACAATGACGACATAAGCTGGGGGCCGAAATGGGCGCGAGTGCGAGGTCCCGCCAAACGCTCCTTGCAGCTTTAATTATTATTATTATTATGACATTTCGTGTCCCAATTTCGACCCTTTCTCAAATTTCAAAATGCTTCTAACTTTCCACATTCTTCCGGCCGGATCCGAAATTCGATATTTTTGGGCGGTTGCACATGGTCGACGTGAAATGCCGAAATAGCACCCCCTGCAAATTTTCAAAATACCCTCTCCATTGGGGTTAGTTTGTCATAGGCAAACAAATTTGGTACACACATGTATCATACCGAGACGCACAAAAAAGTCTCTTAACGTCATGGTGAAATCCCAACAGGAAGTCGGCCATTTTGTTTTGAATTTTTTCGTTATGGCGATTTCCACAACTTACATTTGAACGAACTCCTCCTAGGGATTTCGTCCAATCGACTTCAAAGTTGTTACAGATCATCCTGAGAACATGCTGATCAAAAGTTATTAAAAGCTTTTCTCTATGTCTAGGGGCGTGGCCGCTAGGACGTGAGAAATTTTGGCGACTTTTCATTTTCTTGCCATCGAATTTCAAACGGCTCTTCCGCCCACACACTTGATCTCAGCAGCTTCAAACTTGCTGGACATGATGATGGCTCCCCCCCGAATGCCCCGATATGTTAATATCCCACCTTACTCATAGCGCCCCCCGGTGGTAACAGGAAGTGACCAGTTTTTACTTTAACATGTACTGATGCCACAAACTTGACTGCATCAACTTCATTCCACTTCTAATGCATGCAGAACAAGTTGGTGAAGCTACCTTATGAACGCTGTGAAGCTACGTCTAATGGTGTCCATGTGGCGGCGTGGCGACTATCGATCCCTCACCACTAAATACATTTGGCAATTTGATGGCTTCAACGACCTCATCTCCTCATGAAAATTGATACACAGGTCAAGAATAGCGAGCTCTTACATCTGACAGGGGCGTCACCCATGGGGGGGACAAAATGCCTCTATAGCGCCCCCTTGAAATTTTCAAAAACCCCTCCCCATAGAGGTTTTTTTGGAGTTGGAACATGAAAATTGGTACACGTGTATGTTGTCCAGACGCACATAAAAGTCTCTGGCACCAATGGTCTACTCCAGCCATTCCCAAACTTCAGAACACCAAGGCCCACTTTGAAATGTGAAAAATCTCCAGGGCTCACCCAAACCTTTAACCCTGTAAGACCCAGATATAGAAAAAAAATGAGCAAATTTTTTTGACCTCTCAGATATTGTTTTAGGAGGCCTCTGATGTAGAAATCAAAGAGTTTTCAAATTTTTTACATTTTAGTAAGTTTTTAGGGAAATGTTGTAAATTTGCAACGTTGGGCATAGTTGGGAGCAGCACTTCTGTGTTTGTACTCACTTTGTCTGAACGGATATACAGAACATTTAAGTATTCATTTGCAGGGTTGATTGCTTACTTAGCCCCATAACAGTATATATCATGAGTAATAATCACACAACAATCATAGTTTTATGAATAAGCATTTATAAATAAAAATATTGGAAAAAATATATTTACAAAACTTTTTCCTCCGTCACTTTCAATGTGGTTTACTACATTCAAACAATACTGTCTGGCTGGCCTATTATGCTCTCTGCTTATCATACTAAAAGAACACATGCATCCCCCCAGAGCACTTACAGGTTCACATTCAAGACCATTCGCACCTGTCCCTGAACAATGCAACAGGCATTGGATCGTTAACTTCATGGGCTAAAGAGATACTGTTGGTCCACTGATTCCAATTAAGGTGATAAAAACCTTTGGATAATGGCAAATACATTCAATTTCTTATTTTCATTTTCAAGACCATATCACATTACATGCAATAACAGAAGGATGGCACACGGCGTGGCCAAAGTACAACCAATGTTACTCAAACAGAGGAAGAACGTTCTTTAGACAAAACATCCAGTTAACAGATGACTTTAGATAGACGGTTCAAATAATACTTTGGCTAATACCTTTCTCTGGAAGTCATTAAGCTTCATTCTGACATTCAAACTGAATATGAAACTCATGTCCCACACCATCATCATCATCGTCATCACCATCACAGAGGTTACAGATCCTCTGGTTTCTGTCCAGCCCGTCACATCTTCACTGACTTCAGGACTTCTGGTGTTATTTACTCTAAAGTTACAAACAGCCTTTTTTGTTTTCATGCCACAGATCCTTCTCCAGTTTAAACTCTTGTTTAAATATATATTATATACCACATGATGTCACACTGCTGAGCTCACTTACCACTTTTGTATTAGCCTCTGTTCATCAGTTAGTTTGAACCAGTGGATGTTGTTACACTTTGGTGTAGTGATGGGCAAAGCAGTTCTTTAGATGTTACTGAATCACTAAAGGAACACATGCATCCCCCCAGAGCACTTACAGGTTCACATTCAAGACCATTCACACCTGTCCCTGAACAATGCAACAGGCATCCCCCCAACAAATCTAGAACATTCAGAACCCGTTTTTCTATCTCCTAATGCTACAAACTGCTGCTTGGGCAACACTGAGAAAAATAGCTCAGGATCATTTAGAAGTTAAAAAACAAAAAACTACAAAGATACAGGGAGTTTCAAATACTGCTATAGATGTTGGAGTTTCAAATAAAACTAAGTAAAGCTAAACTAAGTAAAAATTTAACAGAAAAGCACATTTAGAGCTTCGTTACAATGAATCATCTAATACTTGAAATTTCTACTACATTTTTTTTCAATTTGTGACCATGTGAGAAGTGCAGTGACCTTATGTAATGTGTAAGGAAGCACAGGCTATTTTGACTACCACACTGACCCAACGTTGTAGAATTACAACATAGACATAACAAGCTATAAATCAAATTTGATGAATGTTTTCCAAAATAACTAAATATGTACATGTTCTAGACATTGTAATAAACACAAAAAAAAATATTTAAGGAATTTTACTTACTTTAATCCTGACAAATCCAGTCATGCAAAAAAAGGAGATGAGCTCAACGGGAAGTTTGCAGGTAGAGTGAGTTCATGGCCAGATGACCAGACCTATAAACACTTCTTATATCCAATAGCATTGTGAGGACAAACAATAGGACCCATTAACTATGTAAATGTGGTCTTGAGAAAAAAAACATTTGCAGGCCTTTTTTTTAGAATTGTTAAAAGTGACATTGTAAATTTGCAACAGTGGGTTTTACAGGGTTAATCACAACTGTGATCAACATACAATAATAATAATAATAATAACAATAATAATAATAATAGTACAAGACTAGAATCAGTCACCAAACCTTTAATCACAACTGTGATCAGCATACAGGACTAGAATCAATCACCAAACCTTTAATCACAACTGTGATCAGCATACAGGACTAGAATCAATCACCAAACCTTTAATCACAGCTGTGATCAGCATACAGGACTAGAATTAATTACCAAACCTTTAATAACAACTGTGATCAGCATATAGGACTAGAATTAATTACCAAACCTTTAATCACAACTGTGATCAGCATACAGGACTAGAATCAATCACCAAACCTTTAATCACAGCTGTGATCAGCATACAGGACTAGAATTAATTACCAAACCTTTAATAACAACTGTGATCAGCATACAGGACTAGAATCAATCACCAAACCTTTTATCACAACTGTGATCAACATACAGGACTCAATCACCAGTCAGGTACAACTCACCTAGTGGGAGGGGTGATGTTGCTGCATAGCAGCTGTCAGTTTGTGGGTGTCTGGCTGAATGGACGTCAGCTTCAGACGGAGATCGAGCTGAACATCCAACTTATTCCTGTACTTAGTCTTTATAGCCACAAGTGCTGAAAATCCAGTTTCACACAGATATGTTGTAGCAAAGGGCATAAGAAACATCAATGCCTTCTTAGACAGAGCAGTATATTCTGAGTACACATGCATCCAGAATTGTCCCAGGTGCTGCTTCTGTGTGAAAATCAGTTTCAAAGCAGTATCACAAGACAACTCCACAAGGCTGTCCTGCTCCTTGGAACTCAGACCTGCAACAGCATCCTTATTATGGGTGACAAAGGGGTTCTGGATCCAGCTGTGCTCCTCGCTCAGCGCAGGGAAGTAGGCTCGGAGCTGCGTTCTCAGGATTTGCAGGTGCGCTCTGATGACACCTGCCACGGTGGTCGGGATCTCCCTCTTCTCTGTGTTGAGAAACTCACACAGGTTGTCAAAGGACTCGTAGTTGTTCTGAGCCACTCTTTTGTCCCACAGCACGAGCTTCTTTATGGTGGCCTCTATTTTGCTGTGGACATGAAACATGGTCACTGCTTTTCCTTGGAGCCTTCAATCCATTTAAGTAGCTGAAAATGTCGGCCAAATACGCTAATGTACACAACCACTCAAAGTCACAGAATCGGTCTGACAGTTCAAACCAGGAGTCCACAAAAAACGTCCGGACTTCATCACGCAGTTCATAAAGTTGAGTGAGCACTTGGCCGCGTGAAAGCCACCGCACCTCAGTGTGCAGGAGAAGCTGTTGGTGGTCGCTCCCCATCTCCGCGCATAATATGGCAAACAAGCGTGACTGTAGTGGGCGACTTTTGATGAAATTTACTGTCCTCACTGCATCATCCAAAACTGTCTTTAAATCTGCCGGCATCGTTTTGGTGGTCAGTGCCTCTCTGTGGATACAGCAGTGAACAGCTGTAACCAGCGGTGCCACGTCTTTTACCCGTTTCACGACTCCGGAGAGTTTTCCCACCATGGCCCGAGCTCCGTCGGTGCTGAGTCCTATACACTTTGTCCAGTCTATTTCATTTGAAACCATAAATTCATTCAAAGTTTCAAATATTTTCTCCGCTGTGCACTGTGAAGGTAAAGGTTTGCAAAACAGAAAATCTTCATGTATGTCTCCTTCATATTGATATCTCACATAAGCAAGCAAATTTGACAAGCTTGCGATGTCTGTGGACTCGTCAATCTGGAGAGCATAACAGCTGCTTTCACGTATTCTGCTCACTAGCTGCTTCAACACGTCTTCGGCCATGTCATCAATACGCTGTTTCACTGTGTTGTCTGACAAAAAAACTGCATTCAGTTGTTTAGCTGCTTTCTAACCGATCACCACACCAACCATCTCTTTGGCAGCAGGCAAAATTAAATCTTCCCCAATGGTGTGTGGCTTCCCATTTTTTGCTATCAGTTTTGCAACTCGGTATGATGCCTACACTGCTTTTATGTTTTCACTCCCAGTGACACAGGTTGATTCAATTGATTTCCTTAAACTCAGATACTCTCTCAGTTTGATCTCAAAAAATTCTCGAGGCTTGGATGAATATTGTCCATGTTTAGTTTCCAGATGGCGGCGCAGCTTACACGGTTTCAGGGCCTCATTTGATAGCACCTCGGAGCATAACACACAGACAGGTTGAGGGTTGTCCTCTGGTCCAACACTTGTGAATCCAAACGATAGGTACTCACTTGAATACTTTCTACGACACCTTTTTTTTGTTTTGACAGATTCGTTTTGATTATCGGTGTGGGTTTCACTTGCCGCTTCATTTTCTGTTTTCCTTTTGACATCTGTGAGCCACCGCTCCATCTTGCCTGCCACAACACAAGATGAAGTGTTCCACCAATTATGATCCCCAACTGATGACGAGAGATAAGCTACGTTCCGATATTAATGTAAGGGGTGAACAAAAAGGTGACACCTGTCATATGACAGTAGAATAACACTCAGTTGGTTTGTTTTATTACTTCTAAATATTTTTTAAATCATGTCATAAATATTTTACAGTAATTAAAAACATATTTACAATATCAAGGATTTAACATATTTATTTGTTTATTTTGAATGACCTCTCACGGCCCACTTGCAGTACCACCACGGCCCACCAGGGGGCTGCGGCCCACACTTTGGGAATCACTGGTCTACTCCAAACAGGCCATTTTGATTTTGACTTGTCATTTTGGCGTGATTTCCAAATGTTGTATTTTAACGAACTAGTCCTAGGGATTTCATCCAATCGACTTCAAATTTTTTACAGATCATCCAGAGACCATGCTGATCAAAAGTTGTGCTCTGCATATCTGTAGGTCAAAGGGCGTGGCTGCTATGGTGCTGCCATTTTTGATGCATCGCCATGCATATTCAAGCAGCTCTCTCTCCCACATAATTCATCCAAACTGCTTCAAAATTTCTGTACATGATAAGAGCCCCGCCCTCAATGCCTCCATATGCTTGAAGGCAATCTTGCTCATGGCACCCCCTTGTAGAAACAGGAAATGCCATCTTTTACACTGACAAACACCAACCTCAAGCTCCTGACCTGATCAACTCCATTTTGTGGCCACATGACGATCAAGTTGATGAATCTCCACAGTGACACACGTGTCCTGTCATGTTGCAGGCTGCCGCAGAGGCAGTGGCGACTTTTCATCCTTCGCCGCGGAACATCAACTTGGTATAAATCCTTCATGCATTGTCCAATTTGCTCAATATTTCACATGGGTGATGAGGGTGCAGCCCTGAACGCACCTGGCCACATCTGGTTACACTCGCAGCGCCACCTGGTGGATGAATGAAACATTGTGTTTTTTCGCTCCTGCCAGGTTTTTTCTCGCTTCACACCACAGCCCCCGTGTGCCCCAGGCCCCCGCAGTTGCATGGGGGAGTGAGGGCCCGATCACAGCTGCTTGCAGCTTTAATCAGGGCCCGAGCGACGACGAAGTCGTCCGTGAGGACCCTATTGTAATCGCACTGTTTATTATTATTAGGGCCCGAGCAACGACGAAGTCGTCCGTGAGGACCCTATTGTAATTGCGCTGTTTATTATTATTATTATTATTTATTAGGGCCCGAGCAGTTTTTCGAATGATTATTAGGGCCCTAGCAGGAGACCTTCGAAGTCCCTATTGTTTTTCTCCCGATTATTTATGTATTTATTTATTTTATTAGGGTTCTAACCCCGAAGGGGTAGAACCCTTCTAAGATTGTACCGGTTTATTATTATTATTATTATTAGGGTTCTAACCCCGAAGGGGTAGAACCCTTCTAAGATTGTAGCGGTTTATTATTATTATTATTATTATTATTAGGGTTCTAACCCCGAAGGGGTAGAACCCTTCTAAGATTGTACCGGTTTATTATTATTAGGGTTCTAACCCCGAAGGGGTAGAACCCTTCTAAGATTGTACCGGTTTATTATTATTATTATTATTATTATTATTATTATTTTTTGTTGTCTGCCGCTTGAGCTCAAATTCCCGTGAGCTGGAATGAGCCAGAAACCTGAAACTTGGCCCAATGATTGGAAATGATGTGCATCAACTTTTATTAAAATATGAGCCCAGTCGGCCACATGGTGGCGCTGTAATTAAGGCTTAAAAATGACTTTTTTGGGAGGCCACGCCCCTCACACCATAAGTCTGATTGACTTGAAATTTGACACACAGGTCCAGCTCAATGTGCTCTACAAAAAAGCCTCTGGGACCATTAAGCTCCGCCTGACTAGATTTTTTGCTAATTTGCATAATTTGAAAAACAGTAAAGTGACATAAACTTTTACAATTTTGACTCCATCAACACCAAATTTGGTACACGGCTTTGGGGGATGACAAGACACATTTCTATTATAAATGAGCCAGATTGGTCAAAAAACATGGCCGCCACGGACCAATGAATCTTTGCTGTGGGCGGAGCTTAGAATTGATTGGCCATAACTCCCACACCCTTTGACCTATCATCACCAAACTTGGTGGGTAGGTCCACAATGAGACTTGGAAGCTGCATACCAAAGCATTTTGAGCTCAGCCTATAGGGGGCGCTATAAATGCCACACATCTGTATCTCAAAGACCATTGGATGGAATTTCACCAAATTTGGTATGCATGCTCTAGGGGTGGCTATTAACTCATATCTTGAGTGCCATGTTGATAGGTGAAAGTGGGCGTGGCCTATTCGTCATTAACCGTCATAATTTGCGTTTTATTAATTTATGACCAGCTGGAAGGACCTAGGGACATGAAACGTGGTACATGGACTATAAATGACATCCAAATACTGCTCAAAAAATTTGGTCCCAATCGGCCTTATGGGGGTGCTATAACATAGAGTGTAAAGCTTGAAAGGCTCTGCCCGCCGCACCACAAGTGCTATTGACTTGAAATTTTACACACACATCCTCCTGATAGTCCTCTACAAAAAAGCCTCTTGCACCATGAATGCCGCCCTTACAGAATTTTTGCTAATTTTAATAATGTTAAAAACAGTAAAATCAATAAGCTTTTGAAATATTTGTACTATCAACACCAAACTTGGTATGAGGCATCGGGGGACCGAGACACTCATTTCTATTATAAATGAGCAAGATCGGACGAAAAACACGGCTGCCGTCAAGCAAAGTGTCCTTGGAAAGGGCGGGGCTTAGCGAATATTGGCTGTAAAATGTTAACCGTTTTTCTGATCGTCACAAAACTGGGTAAAGATCATCAGAAGGGGACCAAGAACACACCCAAAAAAAGATTTTGAGATTGGCACATAGGGGGCACCACTGTTTTCTCCATTGAAAATGAATTACGGAATCTTCAAAAATCACAAAATTTCAAACGGTAACTACGGATTCATACTTTCAGCTAGAAACTCCATTCAAACTGGAAAATATTCAGCAATTCCTTGACTTTTTACATATGATTCAACTTTTCAATCCCATTCAAACTTTCCAAAATATTCAGCGTTTTCTGAAACTTGGTTATAATGGAAGTCAATGAGAAAATCCTTCAAACTCACTCATCTTCACCCACACTTCACGAACTCATACATTCACGTAGAAACTCCATTCCAACTCTGAAATGTTGACATTGCCATCGACTTTCAGTGACTGATTCATATTTTCCATATCTCTTTTAGTTTTTCTACACCAGCTGTTTAAAAATCATGAAATTTTCAGCCCTTCTCAGAATTTATAATGGGTGTGTATTGCGTGGAATATTGAGAGTTAGAGTGGGTGATGTCATCGCTAGAGTGCACAGCACCTCTGAAATCATCAAGAAATTTTCTCTTAAACTCGCTGGTGCGGCCACATCGTTCACTCTACATACACAAATTGTACACCAAATTGTAGGAAAAGCCGTTCCGGTCGCAGAGGTGCGACCGCTGAAGAAAATGGATTTAGGGTTTTGGCTGCAGGTGGTCTAAAAAGACAACAAGTCCAACCAACTGCCCCATTCACTCCCATGTTAAGTGAGAGCCCAAATTTCTGGAAGAAAGCAGACCATTCCACTTATGTCCATCATGGCTCTGGCCTCATTTTTCACACCACAGAAATAAAATTTACACCTTTGTGATCCGCATCCTGTCCTCTCGCTCACGGTGTGCTTTTTGTAGCTGTAGCACTTACGGTTTTTCATTAAACAGTTGGAGTTTGAGAGGAACTTTTGGCTCAGTTTCTGCCTTTTCTTGGTGTATTTAAATTTGACTGTGCCATTGCCAACTGGTGATTGGCTGAATCAACTCCAGCCGTTCGGCCAATCGTCTGTGTGTCACAGCACAGTCAAATTTGAATATTTCAGCAACCTGACTTCTTTGCAGTTAAAGCCTCATCATACAGAGGTAATTACATATGTGTCAGTCTGCCTGTCTGGGTCTGTCTGTCTCTGTCTTTCTGTGTCCATCTTGGACATTTTAGACTGCAGTCTTTTTTAGCTGTTAAGTTAAGCTGTTTTTTCTATCTGTAAGTGGACATACACACAGACAGACAAACAGACTCACACATACACAAACGCGCGACAGCACGTGAACATACACACATTCAGGCATGCACACACACACAGACACACAGTGATACATTTACTGCTATTAATAATTAGCGTATTGGTATGGGGATACTAGTTGGCAGCGAGCATCAGGCACACTCAAAATTTCATGTGAAATTTTCTAGTTCATTCATTCACTCATTCATTCATTCTTGAAAATGAAAATTTCATTCATGAAAATTTCAAATGCTCTGCAGAGATCAGATGAAGGCCACAGGATTTGTTTAAAGCCAATTTCCCAATTGCATATTTGAACCTAGCAACAGCTTTCTTTTTAATTTCACTCTCAGGTCCATGCCTTGATTTACCAGCGATAACCCAGTTTTTAAAAGCTTCTCTGGCTTGCTGGTGGAGTTCATCCACATACTCATTCCAACCTGGCCTGAAGCTGTACTTCTTTGCTTTTCTCTGAATGAGTGGTTTACTAGCCTCATTCAGACCCTGCACAATTCTGTCATATATTACACATACAGTGCCCTCCAAAAGTATTGGCACAGTGAGGCCAATTCCTTTATTTTTGTTGTAGACTGAAAATATTTGGGTTTGACATCAAAAGATGAATATGGGACAAGAGATCAACGTTTCAGCTTTTATTTCCAGGTATTTACATCTGGATCTGATACACAACTTAGAAGATAGCACCTTTTGTTTGAACCCACCCATTTTTTCATGACAGCAAAAGTATTGGAACATGTGACTGACAGGTGTGTTTTGTTGCCCAGGTGTCTCCCAATTACATTGATTATTCAAACAATAAATAGCACTGAATGTCTGAGCTCAGTTTCAGATTGGGTACAATAGGTTTTGCCTGTGCAGACTGCATTTAGAGGTGGAACCAACATGAAAACCAGAGAGCTGTCTATGGGTGAAAAAGAAGCAATTGTGAATCTGAGAGAAGATGGACAATCAATCAGAGCCATTGCACAAACATTGCCCATAGCCAGTACAACCATTTGGAATGTCCTGAAGAAGAAAGAAACCACTGGTGTACTAAGCAACAGACGTCCAACAGGTAGACCAAGGAAAACATCAGCAGTTGATGACAGAAACATTGTGAGAGCTGTAAAGAAAGACCCTAAAACAACTGTTAGTGACATCAGCAACAACCTCCAGAGGGCAGGAGTGAAGGTATCACAATCTACTGTTCGCAGAAGACTTCATGAACAAAAGTACAGAGGCTACACCAGAAGATGCAAACACTCATTAGCAAGAAGAATAGGAATAGGAGGCTGGAATTTGCCAAAAGGTACAGAGATGAGCCTAAAAAATTCTGGGAAAAAGTTTTATGGACTGATGAGAAAAAGATTAACTTTTTCCAAAGTGATGGTAAGGCGAAAGTTTGGAGAAAGAAAGGATCTGCTCATGATCCCAAACATACAAGCTCATCTGTGAAACACGGTGGAGGTAATGTCATGGCTTGGGCTTGCATGGCTTCTTCTGGGACGGACTCTTTCATCTTCATTGATGATGTAACACATGATGGCAGCAGCAAAATGAACTCAGAAGTCTACAGAAACATTTTGTCTGCTAATTTAAAGAAAGATCCAACCAAACTGATTGGGAGATCCTTCATCATGCAGCAAGATAACGACCCAAAACACACTGCCAAAACAACAAAGGAGTTCATCAGGTGCAAGTGGAAGGTTTTAGACTGGCCAAGTCAGTCTCCAGACTTAAACCCAATAGAGCATGCATTTTACCTGCTGAAGAGGAGACTGAAGGGAGTAACCCCCCAAAACAAACAACAACTGAAAGAGGCTGTGGTGAAAGCCTAGAAAAGCATCACAAAAGAAGAATGCAAAAGTTTGGTGATGTCAGTGGGTCACAGGCTTGATGCAGTTATTGAAAGCAAAGGATTTGCAACTAAATATTAAGTCTCATTCACTTTAATCTATTTTAAGTTTATATGTTCCAATACTTTTGCTCACCTAAAAATTTTGTGTTCCATTACAAATAATGCTATCTTCTAAGTTGTGTATCAGATCCAGATGTAAATACCTGGAAATAAAAGCTGAAATGTTGATCTCTTGTCTCATATTCATCTTTTGATGTCAAACCCAAATGTTTTCAGTCTACAACAAAAGTAAACGAATTGGACTGACTGTTCCAATACTTTTGGAGGGCACTGTAGCTCTTCTTTCTGATTTGGCATACCACAGTTGAAATTATCACACATTATAGCATCATATGGAATTTCAATGTTACCTATGGTCTTCTCAGTCAAGTCATGATAATGTAGCAGGTCGTTCTCTGAGAGTTTAGCCCACTCAATTTTCCCACCATGATTAACCTGATTATCATCCGTGGTCATTGTAGGTAGGTTTTCTACATTGAGCATAATGGAGACAGGCATGTGGTCCATTGTTGCAAACCCATACAAAATCTCAACTTTATCCACACATTCATGGGCATCAGCTGTGCTTACACAATGATCTAGCCAGGATGTTGTATTCCAAGCCTCACTGACATATGTATAGCTATCTGTTGGCAAATGGATCTTACTTGTTAACAAGAGCTTATTATCATGACAAAATTCAACTAGGTATCGGCCAAACACAGACTTCCTATCAGAGATATCTGCATTCAAATCACCCATTACATAAATACGGGTACATTCATTTTCCTCAATAAAAGAGCCAATAAAAGCAAGCTTTTGAAGATATTCGTCCTCGTTACTGGAACATTCATAAGGTGTGTAAACATTCAAAATGATAAGAACATTACCATTATAAGAAACTTTTATTGCAACACACCAGTCTACTCTCAATAAAATCACACTGATCAGAGGATCATATTTTTTATGCCACATAATGGCCACACCTCCAGGTATTCTGCCTTGAACCAACCCCAAGCTCAAATCTGTGGTTGACTCCCCCACCCCATGGAAGTTACTATGAACAGAGTTAAGCTTGTCCAGGTCCTGTTTAGCAAGAAAAGTTTCTTGTAGACAAAGAATGTCAGTTTCCTCAAGGAGTTTGTCAACAACAAGTCGCCGTGCCTTATCCGCTGCATTGTGTCCTAGACGCAGGCCGCGTGTGTTATATGACACAATTCTCATGAGAAGTAGACAAATCTTATGCATGTCACCCAAGTAAGCAGCAATGGACGAAATGATTACTGCATGTCATTTACCCAAGCTTTCTCTTTACATCATGTTTCTCTCCACTCTCCTTTCTGCTTACATGTATAACTCCTTGTATGTTCACACAGTTGATCCTGGGTTCCAACTCCAATGTAGTTACTCAGTCTTGTTAATCATTAATGATATGGTGCAGATTTGAAGTTTAATACTATTATGGCCAGGACAGTCTGACAGACTGACAAACAGACATTGCAGGTCTCTCTCACTCTGTGAGTTTTGCTAATATTTGATGACTTCCCATCCTACAACATAAGTGAAACAAACATGATGTCAGGACATTTTTTACCCTTGAAGAGGGCGGCACATGTAGGCCTATTTTAGATTTAGTAAAATGCCACAGATTAGCCTATGTTTTTGGAACTTCACCTGGTTGAACAATATGGTAAATAGGCCTACTATCATTTTGATTACATTTGATTTGGAAACATAAAACATTACATAACATTTTTATAGACTAATGGTTGTTCAGGTGGGGTTAAGAAAGATAAACACAAAAAGCAATGTTGTAGGAATCGAGCAGAGAGAAAACAATGACATAGAGTACTGGGCCCATCCTATTTGTACCTAGCTAATGCATCTGGGTCTCGTTTCAATTTGGTTTTTCCGTAATTTGGTTTTGAAAGAGAAAACGGGAAAACGGAAGCACTACCGTTATTTCGTTTTGTGTCTCAAAACGGAATAACGGGAAAACAGCCGTATTTCCATAAATCCGTTTTATTTTGAAAACAAAATATCAAACTATCAAAAGGTACATGGACCCTCACTACCACATAATACCACTTCATGCAAATGAAGCTATTATGTCATGTTTGAATAAAAAAGCCTGCATGTGCACATGTTGCTATAGTTATGTGACTTTTGAGGTCACGTGAATATATTTAGAATGGTTTGATAATTTGCCACTTAGACCATGGGGAGGAGACCAGCTGAGTAAACTGATCTGTGGATGAGAAACTTGCAACTGAAGAAGTTACCCCCACCCCCCGGCCTAGACACTGGGGAAGGTAGGGAATCTTGAGGTCACCGGATGAGGGAACTTCTGGGTTGAAGATCCAGATTAAGACAGTCTGTATCTTGATGGAGGTGGTGCAGGGGTGGAGGTGGGCTGGGAGTTTTGCTGAAATGACAGCTGGATGACAGCAGAGAGAGAAATTTGACAGCTAATGATGGGTTGGTAGAGAACAGGGAGAGGCTGGCAGACTGTGACTTGTTGAAATATGTGAAGAAGGGTGGAGCAAGAGGATAGTGGGAAAACAGAGAAGTGGCTTTGAGGTATACTTAAGGTAAACATTAAAATACCTATTGAAACTTTGAAATACGCATCAATAGGTAAAATTTCAATTTATGTTTTGATGTTCAAATGGAGTCTCTATGTGAAAGTATACCACAAATGTTATTAGCATGTAGGCTAGCTGAAAACCCGATTTCAAGAAATGTGTGACTTGGAAAGAGTATGTATTGCTTGGAGCTTTCAGGGACAGAGTGGGGAATGTCTTGCACTACGGCAGATGAGGGTCACGGTGGGTGGTGAGGGTCACGGTGGCTGGTTTGGGGCGGAACAGGTTAGAACCCGCAGATTGCCACTCGCGGCTATATTTTATTTATTTTTTTCTTCCGCCCATATGATCGCATTTTTCACTGTCTGAACATACCCCAAAACTCACCAAACTTGGAATATAAGTCACACCTGGCGAAAAATTTTATAATCTATTGTCCTCCTGAATTTCCACCACTAGGTGGCGCTATTATTAAGGAACGTGTGTTTTGGCTCATAACTCCCATATACTTTGTCGCACATTCAAAAACCTTATATCCACGCGTTCAGTGAATGGTGCTGAATCTTGTGATATAGGCCACGCCCATTTCCGCCTACCGTTTATTTTCGCAAATTCGCAAAATGTCGCAAACCTTCTTTTTCAAACTCTTCCCAGGCAATTTCACCGATTTGCACGAAACTTTGCACACAGCATCTGTGGACTCTCCTGACAAAAAGTTTTTAAAAATATTTTGATATTCCAACGAATACTGAAGTTATTAAATAGCAGCTTCCTGCAGATTTGGTACAAAACAGGAAGTGTTGCATATCTCCACACTGGTGTGTCCGAATGACATGAAACTCAGTTTACTACTTCCCCATGAGCCCCTGAGGCTCTGTGCAAAATTTTGGGTGATGACCACAAGGTGGTGCTCTTTAAATTGGAGTATTTTATATCTCAACATCGGTTGCGCGAATTAACACGAAACTTGGTATAATTATTGTCAATTCCCTCCTGAGCATATCTGACGAAGGACTTACCGATCTGCCACTAGGTGGCGCTCTGGTGGCCGTCTAATTTAATATTTGGCACTGTGCCAACACCATAACACTCATGGAAATAAAATTGATAGGGGTGGTATAGACTGGCCCCTGTAACTCACACATCAAAAATGACCAGCAGGTGGCGCTATTTTCAATGCAAAAGCGTTTTTGGCTAATAACTCCCACATAATATGTCACACATTGTTAAACCTTCTATTTACGTGTTCTCTGAATTCCGCTGAATTGTGTGGTGTAAGCCACGCCCACTTTCGCAGTAACTTTCCATTCGCTAAATCACGACAAATGAAAAACGTACTCTTTCGTACTCCTCCTAGGCGATTTGACCAATTTGCACCAAACTTTGCATGTAGCATCTGTGGACCCTTCTGACAAAAAGTTATGAAAAGAATTTTGATTGTCCAAAAAACGGCCAAAATATAACACAACAAATTCCTGCAGATTGTTTTCAAAACAGACAGTCTTTCATATCTTGACCAAATACAGTCCGATTACCACAACACTTTTGCTAATTGTGTTCCATGGCCTGATGAGGATTTGTGCAAAATTCGGTGTAAATCGGCCAATAGGTGGCGCTCTGGTGGCAGTCTAATTAGTGTGAAAATCTTCAAATCCTCTTCAAAACTCATCGACTTTCAACCTCTTCTTGTCCCTCATACTTTGAGCTAGAGACACCATGTCAACTTTCAAAGAGTCAGAAGACCTTGAACTATTGGGCATGTATTCAGCTTCTACTTTTTGGAAAAATACATATGTGGGTTGGGTACCTACCTGTATACTGGAAATGTCAGTAAGAGATACCATTTATTTTTTTATTTATTACAACTGATATGCCCCCCGACGGCAGCATGCCCCGACGCGCGTGGACTGCAAGGGCCCGTTCATCGCTGCTTGCAGCTTTAATTAGGGCCCGAGCGACGACGAAGTCGTCCGAGGACCCTATTGAAATCGTGCTGTTTATTAGGGCCCAAGCACCTAGCGGTGCGAGGAACCTATTGAAATGCAAGGATTTTTTATTATTAGGGCCCGAGCACCTAGCGGTGCAAGGACCCTATTGAAATGCAAGGATTTTTTATTATTATAATTATTATTATTCTTCCTCCAAATGAATGACCTTTTTGGGAGGCTTAACATACCCGAAAACTCATGAAACTTTGCACACATCTCAGAACTGGTGAAAAATTTGATATTTTAAGGGTCTCGTGTGCTGGTTCCAAAAAATGACTCAGTAGCGCCCCCTACAAAAGTTTGAGGAAACAGCCCCTGAAGCTCGTTTAACCTACATGTATGAAACTTGGCATGCTTATGTAACGCTCAGAGACGTACAAAAAAGCCTCTTGGAGACATGCTCTACACCCCACAGGAAGTCAGCCATTTTGAATTTACTGTGCAATTTTGATGCATTTTTGGCCATTTCCAGGCGTCCTAAATGAACGAACTAGTCCTAGAGATTTCATCCGATCGACTTCAAACCTTGGTCTGTCCCACCCCAAGACCTTGAAGATGAAAAGTTATCAAAAGCTTGAGTTTTCGTCAATGCGTGTGACCGTGGGATGGCGTCAAAGTTAGGGGTCTTGCCACTAAACAGGAAGCAGTTTATAACTCCAGCATACATGCCCAAACTTCATATAGGCGGTGGGCCGAAGGTCGCTATCTGCTTTTGTTTTTGAAATGATCGATCCTCAGCGATCGAGTAGCTGCTTTTTTAACATTAACTTAATATATTTTTTCTGAACACGTTTCCGTTTGTTGGCAGTCTCAATTCGATCATATTTTTATGAAAACTAAACTTATGTTTGATAAGCTAATCAGGCAAACGCTATGGCGTACTATACCACAAACCAATCAACAACAAGTTCCAGCGTCACCTGACTTGAAGTGTGCCAATGATATTCGCCCAAATAGGAAGTAAACACGGCTCAGAGGAGTTGACCGGAATTGACCGGAGTTAACCGTAAACAGTATGTAGTCTGTGTCTTTATGCTATCTAACCGACAGTATTCACCTGGACATTATCTGCATATCTTCCGTGAGAAGCTCAAGACGTTTCTAACGTTAACTTAGTTGAAGTGTTTTGAACAGTTATTCACGTTGCGTATTAGCTCATTAGCCACCGATGTGTTGTTAGCATTCATCACTAGCAAAGTGAACGGACTTTTAGCCGCAGCACAGCCTCTATAAGTACAGCTAACTCAGCTTACTAATGAGACTGCAGTTCATAGTTTCCGATGAGGAGAACCTGAGGAATAAACGGACTGTGCTGTGAGTAACCCAGCTAACGCTCAGAGTATCCTGACTGCACTGCTCGGGCCCCGCTGTCATGGACGACATCGACGGGCCGTCTTCATCTTCGCCACTGACTGATTGAATGACTGAAAGGCTGTTACTCGTCTACGACACGTGTGACATCTTGATCCTCGCCTGCTGGTTCGAGAGACCATGGAGTTGACAGGAAATCAGACGCAAACTAACTATCAAACTATGTGATGACTATGGTATTAGTACTTTTACTGAACAAAAGGATCTGAATACTTCACCACTGTATGATATATGAATAACAAAAGGATCTGAATACTTCACCACTGTATGGTATATGAAAAACAAAAGGATCTGAATACGTCACCACTGTATGATATATGAATATTTATGATATGAAAATTGAAATTGAATGTACTGTCCAAAGTCAAAACCACAATGTTGTACAAACCAATCTGCTGTATTGCCCTCTCTTTACTCTTGCGAGCTCTCTCAATGTTTCTTCTGTTGGCATATTGCATATAACATTCTCGGTGGTAGCCAACATTAGCTGGCACACAAAGACATTTTCCTTTAACTCATATTTTTCTACAGCTATTGCTGCAACTTTGCTTTCTTTAGTATCAAAACTGACCCACTCCAGAGAACGTCTTACAAATGCTGCCCAACTTTCGGCTGAAAACTGTATGATATTAGGAGTTGTGCTGCATACAGCACCCCATATTTTCCAGGATGTATCCTTAGCTGCAGATGTGCTAGCTAAGGTAAACATGTGTTTGGGTTGGTGCAAATGAGATGACATTTAAAAAAAAATCAAATCAAGTGGAGAAAACGACTCAGACTCATCACTTGTTGTATATTGTAGTTTATTAGGTCATTCATTAGACTCTAGAAGCTTATAAACTAGTCAGTTTAGGGTCTATTATTAAGAAATATATACATATATATTAAAATTACTCTTTTGTATAGTATTAGAACAATATGAGAAGCAGATGTAACATATGCCTCTTGCATGTTACATTAAATACATCAGTTGAGCTTTAAATGGTCACTATGTCGAATAGCAAAATCTTGTAATATAGAATATAATTTTGCCAGTAATTTTACCTTTATTTAGTAGTTGTAAGGTGTACATATTTGTGTTATTTATATGCTGTTATCTTATATTTCAAATTTAATACTTTGCTACACAGTATCCAAGGTAATGATGCAGCTATAAAGCCCATCACCGGGGGAACAAGTCAGACCGGGCTTGTATCCCCCACGTCAGTGTGTGAATGTTAAATGGAAACCTGTAAATATAAATGTATAGCTGATCTGAGAGAGACTTTATTACTAATTATAACTATATTGACATTCAGAGTGATTATCAATGTGTACTGGTCCATCTGTATCATTAGTGTCTTTTATGTAATTTGTAATATAGTAAGTCTTTGACATAGCTGTCAAGTCTCCCGTTTTGGCCAGGAAACTACCGTATTTTACCCCTCTTTCCCACCGTCCTCCCGTATTAGTATTTTCCTGTAAATCTCCCATATTATAATAACATAATAACCCTGTATTATAACGTAGGAATGTTCACAGCATTTCAATGTCAACAAAGGTAGGCCTATCAGATTCTGATCACCTAGGCTAATTGTAGTTAGTAAGTGGTCGACAAGTGGTTATTTTCAGATTTCCTGTACACCTGTCTTAAAATGTAAGGGATACTGGAGCTTGGTTGGGGTGGTGGGACGGCTCGCGGCGGGCGCCGGAAAATTTCCCTTATTTTCAGATCCAAAACTTGACAGGTATGATCTTTGATCCTGGTCAAGGTTAGACCGTTGACCATGTAATTTGTCATTTAACGGTTATTAAGCTTCGTCACGTTGACATCATTTATTGGTATAGTAAGTTTCCTTTGATTATGATTTTATTTATATTAAATAGTTTTACTGAGACTGGGCGTGTATCCCCCAGACCCCGAAGTGCTTGTAAGCAATAAACAGTCATCATTGAATCGACATTGGAGCAGCTGTGTGTCTTTGTTGGAGTCAACTGACATTACTAACTGTTAGCCGTTAGTCCACCATCATTATCACAACACAACGCAGAGACTATAGGCTGTCGCTATTACCGGTATCAGCAGTATAAAAGAAACTTAACGGGGGCATACATAGAAAAATAAATCACAACACTGGCCATTTTTATCACCTGCAAAGGGATTTGTGTAGATCCTAAGATTATACAATCATGTTACATACATATATTAATGATGATGGTGATTATATACCATATATTTACATTAAATTGTTCATTTTGACACAATAATAAGTCAAAAAAAAGACGGAGCTGTCAGTTTTCCCTGTTTACATTTTCGGGTCCTAAGGCCGTCTGCCATTGGTTGATATTCTCTAAACTACAATCTGATTGGTTCATCAGCTAGAGTTATCCCGCAAGTTGCCTGAGCAGAGTGACAATTAAAATACAAGTTTGTGAAAATATATGATCAAACCAGAGCTGCCAACAAATTTTCCCGGACTCTATAGAATTGTTTAATATCACACACAAAAAACTGTGTACTCTATCGATGGGGATCGATCAACAACACGAAAAACACGTTCGGCCCATCGTCTAAAAGGATTGATAACAGTCCCGCCCTGAACACATCTACATGTCAATAATTAGAGATAAACATAGCGCCCCCCCTACTGGCAACGGGCAATGTCATGTTTTAGACTTTAATGTACATCTCCTACAGACTTGACCAGATCCACTTCAAACTTGGTGAAAAAAGTCATAAGACGTTGATGATGCTTTATTGTGGAAACTGTGAGTTTTCGTCGAAGGGCGTGGCCACGGCCTGGCTGCGAACTTTGATGTTTCGCCGTGATGATTAACGTTGCTGTAACTTGACTCCACGTGGGAATATCTTGCCAAAACTTCACACATATGATGACAGTCCAGCCCTGAACACATCTACAGAGGAATTTTGAATCACTGCCATAGCGCCACCTTCTGGCAACAGAAAGCTACTTTATACATTCTTTGATGTCCCGCTTCTAGCAGGTTAATCAGACCCACCTCAAACTTGCTGGTCTAAGTCCTTAGACCTTGATGATGCTTAAAAATGAAGCTTTTTAGTTTTCATCAAACACTGTCACCGTGGCGCCACCTTGTTCGCCATCAAACACGATGTTGTTTTGAAGGGACAAGGGATGCTTGAAAACTCACCAAACGTGGCATACACATCACAGGTCAAAAGTCCTGTTGTCTGATGTGATTTTTGTGCTTTGATGCACCAAGATGGCTCAACAGCGCCCCCTAGAATATTTCAATTAAGCAGCCCCCAAAGCTGCTTTGACCTGCATGTATGAAACTTGGTAGGCACCTGTAACACTCTATTACGTACAAAAAAGTCTCTTGGAGCCATGCTCCAAACCCAACAGGAAGTCCGCCATTTTGAATTTACTTGTGCCACTTTTGTGCGTTTTTGCCCATTTCCAGGGCTTGTAAATTAACGAACTTGTACTACAGATTTAATCAGATTGGCTCCAAACTTGGTGTATGTAAGCGTGACTACGTTGTGACCAAAAGTTATCACAGGATTTGCCCAATGTTGAATGGCGCGCCCGCTGCCGAGCGTTGAATCTTGAGGTCTCGCCATGAAAAACGAAATTGCTGTAGCTCTGGCATAAATGGTCCAATCTCCACCAAACTTCACATGATTCATATTAGTCCCGCCCTGAACACATTTTCATTACCATATTGCCTGATAATCATAGCGCCACCTAGTGTCAAAAGGAAGTACTTCTTATCAGACACTTATCTTTGGATTAACCTGAAATTTCAATGCTGTGGTCTATATTTGATGTTCACAAACATGACATATCATTAGTGTCTACGTGTGCTGCAGAGGGTTTAATTTTGATGTCTCGCCATGAAACAGGAAATTGCTATAAATTTGGAGTAAATGGTCCGTTGTCCACCAAACTTGACATGATTCATATTTGTCCCACCCTGAACACATTTATATGACAATATTCTGTGATAGTCATAGCGACACCTAGTGGTGAAAGGAAGTACTTCTTACCAGACACTTATCTTTGGATTAACCTGAAATTTCAGTGCTGTGGTGTGTATTTGATGTACACAAACATGACATATCATTAGTGTCAATACGTGCTGCAGAGGAGTTAATTTTGAGGTCTCGCCATGAAACAGGAAATTGCTATATTGTTGCCGTAAATGTTCTTATCTCCATCAAACTTCAGATGATTCATATTAGTTCTGCCCTGAAAACATTTATATGACCATATTTCCTGATACTCATAGTGCTACCTAGTGGTGACAGGAAGTAGTTCTCAAACACTTTTTGATTTATCTGAAAGTTAAATGCTGTGGTGTATATTTGATGTACAAAAACATGATGTATAATTACTGCGCTCTCCAACTCCCTCTAGTGGAAAGAGGAAGTGATACAAAATGTAAAATATGTCATTCCAGCACTGTATCAGGGATATGCCAAGTCACTCCTGCATGCGATGTCTAACTTTGACAGAAATGAATTGACACGTCAGAAGACATCCTGCCAGCCCCCCCGAGTTGCGTGAAGGTGCGAGGGCCCGTTCATCGCTGCTTGCAGCTTTAATTATTATTATTATTCTTATGAACCTTTAATCTCCAATTTGGCCCCTTTCCCAAATTGAAAAACTCACCAAAATTGGCACATGCGTTTGGTCTGGTGAAAAATTTGATATTATGGCAGTGTTGTATGTGGACGGGGCCAAATGGCGACATAGCACCCGCCTGTGAGTTTCACCTACATGCATGAAAATTGGTGGGCTCATAGAACATGCCAAGACGCACAAAAAATCCTCTTGGACCCATGCCATAAACCCAACAGGAAGTCTGCCATTTTGAAAGAACTCCTCCTAGGGATTTCGTCTGATCGACTTCAAATTGGCTACAGATCATCCTGAGAACATGCTGATCAAAAGTTAGTAAAAGCTTTACTCTATATGAAGGGGCGTGGCCGCTAGGGTGTGACAAACTTTTGTGATTTTTCGTTTTCTCGCCATCGAATTTGGAACGACCCTCACGCCCACATACTTGATCTCAGCAGCTTCAAACTTGCTGGACATGATAATGGCTCCGCCCTGAACGGCCAGATATATTAATATCCCACCTTACTCAAAGCGTCTCCCGGTGGTAACAGGAAGTGACCAGTTTTTACTTTAACATCTACTGATGATACAAACTTGACCGCATCAACTTCATTCCACTTCTAATGCATGCAGAACAAGTTGGTGAAGCTACCTTATAAACGCTGTGAAGCTACGTCTAATGGTGTCCATGTGGCGGCATGGCAACTATCGATCCCTCGCCAGCAAATACGTTTGACTTTTTGATGGCTTCAATGATCTCATATTCTCATGAAAATTGATACACAGGTCAAGAATGGCAAGCTGTTGCATCTGATAGGGGCGCTGCCCATGGGGGGACAAAATGCGTCTATAGCGCCCCCTTGAAATTTTCAAGAAACCCTCCCCATAGGGGTTTTTTTTTGAGTAGGAAGATGAAAATTGGTACATATGTGTATGTCACCCAGACGCACAAAAAAGTCTCTGCCACCAATGGTCTACTCCAAACAGGAAGTCGGCCATTTTGATTTAAACTTTCCATTTTGGTGGCGATTTTGTGATTTTGACACAAAATCACAAAATTTTGATGATTTTTTGATGAACTCCTCCTACAGATTTTGTCCAATCAACTTCAGATTTGGTACAGATCACCCTGAGACCATGCTGATCAAAAGTTATTAAAAGCTTTTATCTATGTCAAGGGGCATGGCCGCTATGGCACCGCCCTCACCATCAAATACGTTTGGCTTTTTGATGGCTTCAGCGATGTCATATCCTTATTAAAACTGATACACAGGTCAAGAATGGCAAGCTCTTGATTCTGATACCTTTAAATGTCAGTGCCTGCTGTTTTTAGATCGGTGGGACAGAGCTGCCAGCTGAAATGGAGGTGATACAGCCCCCTCTCTCCCTCAAAACTAATCAATTACACCATTAAATCACTCCAAAACGCTCTAGTGGAAAACACACGGCTTGCGCATCCCCCACGCTATGAAATAATAATGTATAATTAAGTAACATTACGACACATGAAGCAAATACTCGGAATTACTTTCTTTAGTAAACCATTGGGCGGAGTGACACAGTTCGTACCTGAGACAGTGCCGTAGTTATTGCTTGCAACCTTGCATTTGCGGTATCGTCAGCTGGACGCAGCAGATAGTTTGAGAAAACTTTACACAGTGCTTTTGTTAATCATGGTTTACATATATTGTAAAAGGTTGCAGTAACAAACCGTAGACGTAGAGCAGACTGACGTATACGGACAGAATTAAACAATTGCTATTTGTGCCGGACATCGATCCCAACACGCCTGTTGAAACGGTCCGGAAAATGTTTGTTTACGAGGACTACAGTGAAAGGATGGGGCGCAGAAGCTCAGGAATGGTTCAAACGCTTTTCTTGAAAGATACTATCTTATCATCTATCAGCATCACAAAACGAGCAGACGTGGTAAGTGATCGATGTGGAATTGTGCGCAGCATCTCTCTGCTGTAACGTTAACGTTACCGGGCCCTATTAGCAGCCGGCCTCTTAAAAAACCATTTAATAAATAAACGCCGGCCTCTTTTATAAACTGGTGGTGTTTATGTGACGTTTTCGACATTTATACAGCGCTAGACCCGGATTACACACATCCACAGACACAGACAGGCACATCCACACACGTCAACTCTCATCCAGGCATATGCGCAGTGCACTCTCAGCTGATTGTAAACAGATAAGATCGCGACAAGAGGCAACTTAGGTGTTCGTTTAAAGCTAGAAGTTTGAAATATTCCGTACAAATGTCGGTGGAATACGCCGCGAGGCATATGACGCCTGGTTTGCAGAGGACGGCAACAAGACCTTCACAAAAGGAGGGAACATGAGAGCAGCTGACAAACGCAAGATAACGGCTTACCGGCTACACACAAGCCCGTCTCCAGGTCCAGTAATTTCCTCTTTCGTTGGTGTCATGACTGCCCAGTAGTACCAGGACAACCGAGCAGTGGCGGAACACAGGTATGTGGCGTGTCAGAGGAGAAACGAGCCATTCACATTTCTGTCTTTGTGTCAGTAACGGCCCACAAACATCACCGCACTTTAGGGACTGTTCATTACTTGTCAGTGGATGAGGGTGGCTGGTGGATTTTTATTTTATTTTTTGATTTTATTTTGATCCCCCCTACCCTATGGGCCCGAACGACGCATAGTGCATCCAAATTCACACCTGTTCTTCTCTATTGATTTTCTCCGCGACGCTCCAAACGCCCCGATATGTTAATATCCCACCTTACTCATAGCTCTCCCCGGTGGTAACAAGAAGTGACCATTTTTTACTTTAACATGTACTAATGCCACAAACTTGACCGCATCAACTTCATTCCACTTCTAATGCATGCAGAACAAGTTGGTGAAGCTACCTTATGAACGCTGTGAAGCTACATCTAATGGTGTCCATGTGGCGGCGTGGTGACTATCGATCCCTCGCCACTAAATACGTTTGGCATTTTGATGGCTTCAGCGACCTCATTTCCTCATGAAAATTGATACACAGGTCAAGAATGGCGAGCTCTTACATCTGATAGGGGCGTTGCCCATGGGGGGAACAAAATGCCTCTATAGCGCCCCCTTGAAATTTTCAAAAACCCCTCCCCATAGGGTTTTTTTTGGAGTTGGAACATGAAAATTGGTACACGTGTATATTGTCCAGACGCACATAAAAGTCTCTTGCACCAATGGTCTACTCCAAACAGGAAGTCGGCCATTTTGATTTTGACTTGTCATTTTGGCGTGATTTCCAAATGTTGTATTTTAATGAACTAGTCCTAGGGATTTCATCCAATCGACTTCATTTTTTTACAGGTCATCCAGAGACCATGCTGATGGAAAGTTATTAAAAGCTTTTCTCTATGTCAAGGGGCGTGGCCGCTATGGCATCTCCCTCGCCACCAAATACGTTTGGCTTTTTGATGGCTTCAGCGTCCTCATATCCTCATGAAAATTGACACACAGGTCAAGAATGGCAAGCTCTTGCATCTGATAGAGGCGTCGCCCATTGGGGGGGGGTGGGGGGTAATGCCTCTATAGCGCCCCCTTGAAATTTTCAAAAAACCCTCCCCATAGGGGTTCCAGAGACCATGCTCATCAAAAGTTGTGCTCTGCATATGTGTAGGTCAAAGGGCGTGGCTGCTGTGGCGCTGCCATTTTTGATCCATCGCCATGCATATTCAAGCAGCTCTCTCTCCCACATAATTCATCCAAACTGCTTCAAAATTTCTGTACTTGATAAGAGCCCCACCCTCAACGCCTCCATATGCTCGTAGGCAATCTTGCTCATGGCACCCCCTTGTGGAAACAGGAAATGCCATCTTTTACACTGACAAACACCAACCTCAAGCTCCTGACCTGATCAGTTATATTTTGTGGCCACATGACGATCAAGTTGATGAATCTCCACAGTGACACACATGTCCTGTCATGTTGCAGGTTGCCGTGGGGCGGTGGCAACTTTTCATCCTTCGCCACCGAACATCAACTTGGTATAAATCCTTCATGCATTGTCTGATTTGCTCGAAATTTCACATGTGTGATGAGGGTCCACCCCTGAACGCACCTGGCCACATCTGGTTACGCTCGTAGCGCCACCTGGTGGATGAATGAAACATTGCATTTTTTTCACTCCTGCCAGGTTTTTTCTCCCTTCTCGCTTCGTGCCACAGCCCCCACGTGCCTCAGGCCCCCATGGTTGTATGGGGGAGCGAGGGCCCGATCACAGCTGCTTGCAGCTTTAATTATTATTATTATTCTTGCGACATTTCGTGCCCCAATTACGCCCCTTTCCTAAATTTCAAAATGCTTCTAACTTTCCACATTCATCCGGCCGGATCCGAAATTCGATATTTTTGGGCAGTTGTCCATGGTCGATGTGAAATGCCGAAAAAGCGCCCCCTACAAAATTTCAAAAACCCCTCCCCATTGGGGTTAGTTTGTCGTAGGCAAACGAAATTTGGTACGCACATGTATCATACCCAGATGCACAAAAAAAGTCTCTTAACGTCATGGTAAAATCCCAACAGGAAGTTGGCCATTTTGTTTTGAATTTTTTCATTACGGTGATTTCCACAACTTACATTTGAACGAACTCCTCCTGGAGATTTTATCCAATCAACTTCAAAGTTGGTACAGATCATCCTGAGAACATGCTGATCAAAAGTTATTAAAAGCTTTTCTCTATGCCAAGGGGCGTGGCCGCTAGGGCATGACAAAGTTTGGCGACTTTTTGTTTTCTTTCCATCAAATTTCGAACGGCTCTCCCGCCCACATACTTGATCTCAGCAGCTTCAAACTTGCTGGACATGATGATGGCTCTGTCCCGAATGTTAATATCCCACCTTACTCATAGCGCCCCCCGGTGGTAACAGGAAATGATCAGTTTTTACTTTAACATGTACTTATGCCACAAATTTGACTGCATCAGCTTCATTCCACTTCTAATGCATGCAGAACAAGTTGGTGAAGCTACCTTATGAACGCTGTGAAGCTACATCTAATGGTGTCCATGTGGCGGCGTGGCGACTATTGATCCCTCGCCACTAAATACGTTTGGCATTTTGATGGCTTCAGCTACCTCATCTCCTCATGAAAATTGATACACAGGTCAAGAATGGCAAGCTCTTACATCTGACAGGGGCGTCGCCCATGGGGGGAACAAAATGCCTCTATAGCGCCCCCTTGAAATTTTCAAAAACCCCTCCCCATAGGGTTTTTTTTGGAGTTGGAACATGAAAATTGGTACACATGTGTATGTTGTCCAGATGCACATAAAAGTCTCTTGCACCAATGGTCTACTCCAAACAGGAAGTTGGCCATTTTGATTTTGACTTGTCATTTTGGCGTGATTTCTATTTTAAGTTTATTTTGAGACAAGAAGTTATTAAGAGTAAAATTCATTAATGTTCCACTAATATAGTGGACTGTGTTAAATCAGATGAGACATTAAGGTTTATTATTTTTGGCTGAACAATAGAGATGGGTAGAGTTATATAGGCTTTAAGTGTGTTACAATTTTACACCAAGTGAGAAGTTATAGCCTGTTCAAAGCAATGTTTGTTGACATTTTGAATATGGCCTGTTCAACAGGTCAGTTTTTTTGAGCGGATTGTGATCTGATGAGGATTTGATGAAAAGAGATACGACGTCGTGATCAAGGCCGACATCACTGGATGACTGATTCGAAGTGAGCAACACCGCTGCTTCATGAGGATCACCTGTGGAAAAGAAACTCCAATTAATCAGATGGCGAGCCAGGTTGAGAGAAACAGAGAATGGAGCGTCCTTTTCTTACATGTGGTGTGGTAGGATACACGGCCACTTGCACACATTAAAGGGCCCCAACGAACTGATACTGAGCTCATAAATAAAAACTGAACACAGACAACAGAAGATACATTTTTTCATTTTTTTTCTTGTGCGCACAAGTTGTTATTTTTCCTTTATTATTTTCTATACATTGTTCTACATTGAAGGCTTATAGCCATATTTCTCGTTTGGGGAAATAAAATACAAAAACATGTTTTTTTTTACAAATTAAATTCTATGTGTGTGTCTCAATATTGGTATTCCTTCCCTGGACTCCAAGAGCGAAATCCTAGGTATTCTGGTACTGGTCTTGTTTGAGTATTGCAACCTAGTTGGTCCATTGTAAATATACTTACCTGCAAAAAGGGGGAGTTACACTAAAATATACTTACCTGCAAAAAGGGGGAGTTACACTAAGTTATATTTACCTGCTAAGACGAAGGGGGGGGTTACACTTCCTCTTGGCAACATCATCAGCAAACATAACGTCAGCAATCACAATTATTCCAATGAAACCCATTTTCATCTCATTTCAGCTGACAATTTCCAACCCAAAAATTCTTCTGCTTATAAGAAATCAGCGACTTGATGGCAGCAAACTTCAGATGAACGGGGAGATTTTGGTTGTGAATACTAAAGCCCAAAGACAGCTGATCTCAATCAATCAATCAATCAATCAATCAGTTTTATTTATAAAGCCCAGTATCACAAATCACAATTTGCCTCACAGGGCTTTACAGCATACGACATCCCTCTGTCCTTAGGACCCTCACAGTGGATAAGGAAAAACTCCCCAAAAAAACCCCTTTAACGGGGGAAAAAATCTACAAGTACCTGGAGTCCAGATCATTAAAAAAGGGACCAGATTAAATCACATTGGCGTCATCAAGCGCTCATTGACTCAGGCAGTGACCAGACACTGGTGCACAGGCATTTTGTACCGCCAAATGTTATCAGCCCTAATGAGACTATCCCTTTGCAGTGTACATGGAGACGAAAAACCTTATCCAACGGCAGATATGTACATCAAGGTAGAAGGCAGACTTACCTCTTGAACATTGGTGTTGTTGATAATCTGCCTTTTCCTGTTGTGCTTGGTTGAGACCTGCCTGTATTGTTTAATCTATTGGATTCCAGCCACAGATGTAATGTGGCAGTGACTAGAGCTCAAGCTACAAAATTGGAGGAGCCCTCCCAGACACTCAGTGCCCTTCCTTTCTATGAAGCGGATCTGGAGACAGCACCCGGGAATTCTCGTAAGTCACGCTGACAGAAATGGCAAGAGAAATTCCATCATACTGTTGTGACTCCACCTCCTAGCCCTGAGCCTAAATTGCACCTGGGTTTCCAAATCCCAAACAATGTCATTGAAATGCAACAAAGTGACCCTACACTGGCACCTCTTCTGAAGACAGCTAAGGATAAGGAACAAGTAGTGGACCCAGTCTTCTGCAGCAGCGAGGCCTTCATACTGAAAGGTGGTATTCTTTATCGTCAGCAGGGATCAGACCTACAACTTGTGGTTCCTGGTGCAGCTAGAGAAACTGTGTTGACTCTGGGGTACTCTGTTCCTTCGGCTGGCCATCGTGGAAAGCACAGAAATTTTGCTCGCATTAAAAACCACTTCCATTGGCCAGGCTTGCGTAAAGATGTAGCCCAGTTTTGCAAAAGTTGCCCTCAGTGCCAGAAGACCTCCACCATAAACCCCATTCAGAGCTCCACTCTAGCCCCTACCAATTATCAGTACCCCATTTGAGCGATTGGGAATGGAAATTGTTGGCCCTGTTGAGAGGAGTAAAGCTGGCAACCATTACATGCTTGTAATAACAGACTATGCCACAAAATACCCTGAAGTTTTCCCTTTGAAGTCCATAAAGGCAACATCAGTAGCTTTTTGCCTTGTGCAGTTTTTTCAAGGGTTGGCTTTCCTCATGAGATCCTCACAGGCCGTGGAACTAATTTCATGTCCACTTTGTCAAAACAGGTTTACCAGTTGCGGGGTATTAGAATCTTGAAGACAACTCCATACCATCCTCAAATGGACGGCCTCACTGAACGCTTCAACCAGACTCTGAAACAAATGTTACGGAAATTTGTAAATGACACTGGTCATGACTGGGATGGGTGGCTACCCTACCTCCTCTTTGCGTATAGAGAAGTACCCCAAGCCTCCACTGGTTTCTCTCCCTTTGAATTGCTCTTTGGTCATGAAGTAAGGGGCCCTCTCTCTTTACTGAGAGAGATTTGGGACGAGATCAGGCAGGGAGGTAGGCCGTTAACGTCATCTTTTATGTTGTGCAGATGCGAGACCGACTGGAAAGGATGACTGAGCTCGCCCAATCCAACATGGCGGAGGCCCAACAGCAGCATCAAAAGGCCTGGTATGATCAGTCAGCCTGGCAGAGGTCCTTCAAACCTGCCCAAAAGGTGCTCATACCCCTCCCCAGTGATGAAAGTAAGCTGCTGGCAAAATGGCAAGGGCCCTTAAAGCCAAAACACACCGGCGGCGTACGACGCGCGTCAAAACAGCCGCCCCCATTATTTTCTATTTACAAACCCACACCTGCGGCGGCTCAATGCACGACGACGTGCCGCACCGTGGCACTTTACGCTATTGTCCTATTTTTCCAGCGTCGCCGCCCTTGAAAAAGCGCTATTTTGTACTTCCCAGCCTAGCGGACTTGAGTGTGCAATAGAAATCCGGTTGACGCCCCGCAGCGCGGCGCTTTTTGTGTGTGATGGGGGCGGCACTTGACTCGCGCAATGACGCTGCGTCATATGATGCCGCCGGTGTGTTTTGGCCTTTAGAGATCCAGCAGAGAATGGGACCAACCACCTACAGAGTGTCAACCCCAGGTCAGTTTCGCTCAAGTGGGGTGCTGCATGTGAATCCACTTAAGGAGTTCAATTCAATTTTCAATTTTATTTATAAAGCCCAATATCACACATCACAATTTGCCTCACAGGGCTTTACAGCATATGACATCCCTCTGTCCTTAGGACCCTCAAAGTGGAGTGGGTGGAAAGACCTGATAAGAAAGCAGAGGTGTTGCTGATCAAGAGGGTTCCAGAGGATGACGAGGTGGAGGAGCAGTACCTACCTGCAGCTGCTTCCCTGGACCTGGATCTCAGCCGCCTCCCTGAAGAAAAGCAACTCCAGGTGAAAACTTTATGTAACTCTGAAATATTCCAGGAAAATCCTGGAAGAACAAACCTGGTTGAACATGACATTGTGTTAAAAGAAGGTGCTTCTGTGAGACACTTGAGTTACACAATACCCGAACGTCTGCTGACCGTGCTGAAGGAGGAGATCAAGCTAATGCTCTCTCTGGGGATTGTTGAACCATCAAAGAGTGAGTGGTGCAACCCAGTTGTCCTGGTTCCAAAGAAGGATGGCAGCATATGGTTTTGCATCGACTTCAGTTATCTCAATGCAGTCTCATGATTTGATTCATATCCTACACTTCGGAATGATGACCTGATTGAGCGCCTGGTAAAGGCCAAGTACATAACCACCCTAGATTTCTGCAAAGGCTATTGGCGGGTACCACTCACTCAACGCTCCAGAGAGCTAACAGCCTTCCGGACACCATGGGAATTGTTCCAATTCACAGTCCTACCCTTCGGACTGAATGGTGCCCCAGCAACCTTCCAGAGGCTGATGGATCAGGTACTGTGCGATCTGTCAGAATTTGCTGCAGCCTATCTTTATGACGTTGTAATTTACAGCACCACCTGGGAGGAACACCGTGTACATCTGGAAAGGGTGTTGAAGCGCCTCCACTCTGCTGGACTGACCATCAATCCATCAAAGTGTGTCTTCGCCGAGGCCCGAGACAGAGTACCTGGGGTTTGTCATAGGAAATGGGGTGATAAAGCCACAAGTGAATAAGATTCGAGCCATTGAGTCCTGCACACTGCCTGAGACAAGGAAGCAGCTCAGATGGCTGATGGCTGTGCCCACACCCACACAAAAGCTCACTCACAAACACCATTACCACATGTTCAGTTACTTTGAGTTGCAGTCACTTAAATTACATACAACACGCAGTTTGTTTTGTTTAAAACTGGTTTATTAGCACTTTGACAACACACTGTTTTCTAGATGGAGCGTGCAAATTTAGTTTACATTGTTTGTCATTTTGCTATTTGTTTGTATTAATTCATTTCTCTTTTCTTTGTTACCTGGCTGCTGTGGTATTTCCCAGTTGGAGACAGACAAAAGATGGGGCTGAGGGTGGAGCATGGCTTTATGCTGAAGGCTCTCCCACAGACCAGACCACGAGCTCTGACATCATGGCGGGGATTAGGGTTTCTTTGTATTACTTTTAGTTGTTGTTTATATAGTTTTCCCCCTATGTGTTAAAGTTGGTCTGATCAGCCAGTATATATGTTGCCCCAGTGTCTCATTCTGTTAGGTCTATTAGTTGAGTTCATGTCTAGTCTTTGTTTTTTCTTTGCCATTTTTTTCAGTAGAGTTATATTTTGTTGACCTCTTTTAAGGACCCTATAACTCTGATTTCATTACCTTCAGTTATTTGTTTTGTAAAATCTATTTATTTTGGGAAAATAAATCCATCTTTTTTTTAACTCTGAATCTGTGTTTTTGTGCTTTGACTGCTTGGTCTGCGACAGGGTCATATACTGGCTTTTTAACAACACATATTAACCCACAGACACAGCTGCTTGCATACTTTGTGTGTACCTTGAAAATTAACAATTATTTATTAGGTGGCAGATCAGGGACAACAGTAAAAACACGATTATCCAAAACAACACTCAAGGGAGTCACTATATTTTTGTTAAGATCACATTGAAAAAAGCAGCAGCAGTGACAAATCTCAATTGAATTCCCCTCAGAATATTCTGCTGCATCTGTTGCTGAGCTTATCTGTTGTCATGACATACTTCACCAACTATTCATGTGCTTATCACATATGGAGGTAATCTTTTAGGATGTCCTGCCTGTTCAAGAGAGATCACCTGTCCACCTGCCAAGCATCCTGCTGAGTGAAACATCTCTGCGGTGCGAGTGCCTTAGGCTCCTCCTGTCCTGCTGGTTTATCAGTCCTCCACCTGTCCACGACAACTCTTCTGCCTGTTTTCCCTGCGTTTATCTGCTCCACTGCCAGCCTGTCTGTTACCGACACTGCCTACGCATTGTCCACGAGCCTGCCTATTCCTCAGCTGTAAGTGTGTTAACAACTTACCTGAAACACTTACTTTCTTGCCAGCTCCCCATTCCCTGGATACCCCATTGAACTCTGAACTGTTAATCGTGAAATTTGCTCACCGGCTCATTGCCTGCTCACACATCCATTAACAAACTGTGTCCTGTGAATGTGAGCTCACCTAAGCCTGCCCACAAACTCAACACAACTCAAAAACTTAAGACTGTGCATACTCATCTGAACCAAGTCCATACTTACCTGTTCACCTGATCTTTACCTGTGCACCATTCAACCTGTGGAGAGTTTCAATAGCAGCATATAACCAACCAAGATACATGGGGTGGGCACCATGCATACGTTAATGCACAGTTAAAGATTGGCTGTCACGCCAGCTCATTCTCATTCCCAGGTGGTCAAATACCAACACTTTGTCACTCCCCTTATGATATTCTTTCACCCAGGAGACCACAGTTCGTGTCTTGTGTGAAACCAAAAATGTTCTTTAATGTAACATTACTTAACTTATGAATCTGTGTGAACCAAAAAGTCACTGTTTTTTTAATGTAATGTGTATAATTTACGTAATTTGCTGTCGTTGAGCACTAATGTCACTCACATGATGTATTTATGTCACGTTATGTTACTTAACAAATGTACTTATTCAAACCCAAAGCAAGATGTTTTTTTAAAAAAACTTAACCATGTAATTCTGTTTCCTAAACCTAACTGTGACTGTTTCACAAACCTAACTGCAACTGTTTCACAACATCAGCCATGTGTTACAGCTGTGCATAACATAGATACACTAAAGGGTGCCCTGTGCATAGCTATGAGAGGCTGAGATGCATGACAAAGTGTCAGTATGTGACAACCTGGCAATGAGAATGAGTTGGGCTATCATATCTGCTTTTGAATAATTACAATCAAATGGCAAATAGGGCACTTCTAATCTTAAATGAGCATTTTACTACACTGTAGTCCTGCTGTGTGTGGCAGGAACCTGATGGGAGTGCCCAGTGTATAGCCTTCTGCTCTGATCTGTTAGAGGGAATGTGATGCTAGGAATGCGAACTGCAGCTGCACAGCAAAGAATCTGTTTTGATTTGTTCCCCACAGACAGGATGACATTTTGTCCTAGATACATCCCTCTGTCTCAGATGCGATGTTTATTTGGGATTGTGTCACAGCTCTGCTTGTGTGGTTAAGAGGCCTGGAAAACAAATTAAATGTGTAACGTGAAAAAGTGTTTCTGAAGAGGGATGCTTAAGCAGTCTGGCTGGCAGAGGGGGGCTAAGGAGGACATGTTTTGTCAACAGACATGGAATTTTTCAAGGCCCAACTCTCAGGGAGGCCAATAGTGTGTCTTTTTCCAAAAACCAGAACAGTCTTTACACAGTATGGTGGCCTTACAGACACTGAAGAGAGGGATTGCTGGGGTCCATCAAAACACCAAAATAATCTTACACATCCTTGCTTTTCCGGTTAATGGGAACTATACAGCAACAGGCTCTGCCACCCACCAGCTCTTACATCCTGTCACCAGCAAACAGTATGTAAAAACATTACAAATTCACATCTCAATATAATTCCCTTGATCTATAATCTAGGCTGACCAAACGTCCTCTTTTGCCCGGACATGTCCACTTTTCACGTCCCGTCCGGGGCGTCCGGGGGGTTTTTATAAACTGATGATAATGTCCGGTTTTCCGTGTGTTTGTGTGTGTGTGTTAGAGTGCGGCACGGGCAGCATATTTCTGTCCGAACCCGAACCGAGCCCGACATTATTTAATGATCAAAGCACTGAGCTTGTGTCACACAGTGGTTACAGGCTATGCACCGTGGGTGCTCAGCTGCAGAGAGGGAGACCTCTGTGTTTGAGACGGGAGCAGGAGGCAGAAGGTCCGACACTTCCAGCGAGAGGAGAGGGAGAAATAAAACAAAATAAGATAAAATAGGAAAAACCTGTCTCCCTCTTTTATTTTATTTTCAGCGTTTAATCAAGGCGGAGGCGGGCGGCTGGAGGTCCGAGACTTCCAGAGAGGGGAGAGGTAACAAACGGCCAATGTGTGTCTGTGTGTGTTATGTTCAGGTGTTGTCACGTAAATAACAGTGCCCAAGCAATAAACAGGACAGACAATAGCATTTTATTTATTTTTACACTACATTTTCACTGAAAGCTGACCGAATCCGACCCGAGCCTGAATACAATTTATATAGCTATAACGGGTTGGGCCGGGTTTGGTCAAAAATGTAGCTGTACATTTCT
Source organism: Epinephelus lanceolatus (assembly GCF_041903045.1). Classification (NCBI taxonomy): domain Eukaryota; kingdom Metazoa; phylum Chordata; class Actinopteri; order Perciformes; family Serranidae; genus Epinephelus; species Epinephelus lanceolatus. The sequence continues at coordinate 45,657,631 of NC_135743.1, read as the reverse complement.
GACCAAACCCGGCCCGACCCGTCGGGTACCGTCGGGCTCGGATCGCCACACTCTAGTGTGTGTATGTGTCCCTATTGGGGCCTATCTGAATTTCTGTCTTTGAGAGATATTATTTTGTAATATAACTGAATTTTCTATCCATACATATAAATTTTAAATATATTAAAATGATAAGGCATCTTTGAGTAAACTGCGAGTATCATTTAAGTAGGCTATGTCGTGGCCGGCCAAGTGTCCTCTTTTTTGGAAATCAAAATATGGTCACCCTGTATAAACTCTTTTATATGAACCTTCACTAAATGTTTATAGTACTTGTACTTGTTAAAGGAGAAGTCCGGTATTTTGCACTTTGAGCCCCATTTCTGTTTTGTATATGATGAAATAGAGTGGTTAAGACCAAAATAGTGATAATTGCTCATTTTCTGAGAATTTGGCTTTCCCTTGCCTGGCTTAACAGTGCTGCCTATGGCCATGTGTATGTCTGTCCTAAAACCACCCTAAACATTCGTTTTCAAAGCCATGAAACTCCCTGAGTGGTCAATGGTGTTCATTGATCTTTTGACAAAAAAATTGTAGCAAACTGTGGTCTCCATCCGTGTTTTCGCTATTCATCTCGATTTTGGAACTATTTTCTCAGCTGCCTCACACCCATGTGTAAACTTCCGCTTGATCGTTTGTTTGACCCTGAAGCATTATACAATCCATCCCACTTGATGGCGATAATGCTCCTTTGGACGCTGACCCTGGACCTGAGAAAACACAATGGAGCAACACCAGCAGATGGCATGGCTCCCCAAACAACCACTGACTGTGGAAACTTTACACTGGACCTCAGGCAGCTTAGAGTCTGTGCCTCTCCTCTCTTCCACCAGACTCTGGGACCTTGATTTCATACTTTCATCTGAGAGGAGGACTTTGGACCACTGAGCAATCCAATCCTTTTTGTCCTTATCCCAGGTAAGACGCCTCTGACATTGTGTCTGGTTCAAGAGTGGCTTGACACAAGGAATGCGACAGTTGAAGCCCATGTCCTGGATAAGTCTGTGCGTGGTAGCTCTTGAAGGACCAACTCCAGCTGCAGTCCACTCCTTGTAAATCTCCCCCAAATTCTTGAATGGGCTTCGTTTCATAATCTCCTAAAGGCTGCAGTTATCCCTGTTGCTTGTGCACCTTTTTCTACCACATTTTTTCCTCCATTCAACTTTCCATCAATGTGCTTGGATACTCACTCATAGCACTCTGTGAACAGTCAGCTTCTTTAGCAACCTTTTGTGTCTTACCCTCCTTGTGCAGGGTGTCAGTGATCGTCTTCTGGACAACAGTCCAGTCAGCAGTCCTCCCTATGATTGTGTAGCCTCCTGAACCAGACTGAGAGACCAGATAAAGGCTCAGGAAACTTTTGCAGGTGTTCTGAGTTAACTAGCTGATGAGAGTCTGACACTATGAGTCTTCAATATTGAACTTTTTCACAATATTCTAATTTTCTGAGATACTGAATTTGGGGTTTTCATTTGTTCTCTGAGGACTAACAACTCCCACCCCCTGCAGGAGGTGACAAAAACTCTAGAGAGCCTCTTCAGCGATAGATTGATTCACCCAAAGTGTGTGAAGGAATGCTATCGCAGGTCCTTCCCCCTGCTGCTGTCAGACTACACAACCAGCACTGCTAACAATAAACTGCACCATGGACAATTTATGGACACTATGGACACTTTACACGGCAATATTCATTAACATTTTTTTACACTGCATTACTGCCCCCCCTTGTTGTTGTCTTTTTGCACATACAGTCATTGCCCTAAATATGCTCGCTTTTAGGCCACTGCTTATGCTTATTATTATTTCAATCAATCAACATTTATTTCTATAGCCCTTTACAAAACCCAAAGGTACCCAAAGTGCTTAACAACAGTGTCAAATAACAATGAAAGTACATGAAGTACCAAAAAAACAAACAAACAAAAAAAAACCCAATAAGACAATACAGAAAAGAAAAACAATGGAAGCTGTGACAGTGCTACAGGGTATTAAAAGCCTTTCAACATAGATAAAATACATTAAAACAGAATAAATAAACATAAAAAAAGGATAGCCCTAGTCGGAATTAAAAGCCATTCTAAAAAGGTAGGTCTTCAGCTTAGATTTAAAAAGGCCGAGATCAGTAGTGGTGCAAATGTCAGGGGGGAGCTTGTTCCACAATCTTGGAGCAGCAACAGCGAAAGAACGGTCACCCCATTGTTTGTATCTCGACCTTGGGACTTCTAACAGAAGCTGACCAGACGAACGCAGGGCCCTGCCACAAAATCTCTGACAAGTAGAGAGGAGCCAGGCCATTAATGGCATTAAAAACAAACAACTGGAATTTAAAATCTATCCTAAAACCAACTGGAAGCCAGTGGAGTGACGACAGCACAGGGGTGATGTGTTCATGTCTGGGCGTGTTTGTTATTTATTGCTGTTTCTTGTATTTTTTGTATCTTTTGCATGCCTAGTTTATTTAAAGTCTTAAGCCATGTATAGCGACTATCCTGATCAACGATTAGCCACTCAGCTGGGTGCGGGTGAAGACCTGTTTTTAACTCGCTTGAATAAAAGAATGAATGAATGTCCAGGCGGTCTTCCACTGTTGGATGAGGTTTCCATTTAATGATGCTTCATTTGACAGGAAAAGAGTTGTATACGGCAATCTGAGTGTGCAACAGGTAAAAACCGTGCGATCTCCCCGTCACCCATGCATCATTACCTGCTCTGCTACACCTGTGACTAATATAAACTTCACCTGACGCATCCACCCACACCGTCACCCGTGGCAACCGGGACGCAAACAATAAACAAATACAAAACCATAAACAGTGGCTCCTACACACCGGCCCCTAATTGTGATGGTAGGAACAATTACATTACAGAAAAGGAGCCATAAAAAGAGTCTTTTCTTCTTCTTCTTTGAGCCGTAAGGGCCCCAGCATACGACTCAACGCTGGGTCATAACCTTTACACCACTTCCTGAAGCAGAAAGAACTTGGATATAGGTCGCTCCAACTGCCCTGTCTTTGTCTTTAACTGTACTGCACGTACATGTCCCTTCTTGTCTGGGTAAGTCTTTGTCACTCTTCCCATGATCCATGTTCCACAAGGAGCAGTTTGATCCATGACAACGACAATGTCCCCTGTCATGAAGCTTCTCCGAGGCTTTGTCCACCTCTGTCATTCCTGCAATAGTGGCAAGTACTCCCTTGTCCACCTTTTCCAGAACAGATCTGACAGGTACTGAACCTGTCTCCATCATCTCCTGATGTAAAGATCATCTTGAAAGAGTCCAGGAGCAAGAAGAGGTTTCCCCTTGAACAGCAGAATGTGATTTGGAGTGAGAGCTTCCAAGTCATTGACATCATCAGAAACCTTAGTTATGGGACGATCATTGAGAATGGCCTCTAGAACAGAACAGTATGAAGGCTTTCATCATCCAATGTTTGTTGCTGTAAAACAGAAAACAGGATCTTCCTGACCATTCTTATGAGTCACTCCCATACATCGCCATGATGGGATGCAGCAGGGGGGTTGAAAGTCCAATCAATGCATTTATGCAGGAGAGCACTTTGAATCTTGCTGTGATCTATGGTAGCTAAGGCCTCTCCTAACTCTCGCTCTGCTCCAACAAAGTTCGTGCCATTATCTGACCTCAAACAACGCACTTGGCCTCTGCGACACACGAACCTCCTTAAGGCATTAATATATGAGTCTGTATTCAGAGAATAGGCCACCTCCAAATGTACAGCTCTGCTAGCCATGCAGGTAAAAATTACTCCATAGCTTTAGGCCATAGCACACCCTCTCTTGACCTCAGTGGGCCCATAGTAGTCCACTCCTACATTCGTGAACGGAGGAAAGTCTGGACTGATTCTCTCCTTCAGCATGTCAGCCATTTTCTGTTCACTTGGCCATCCTCGATACCGTTGACAGACCACACAGTCAGATATTATCTTTCGACAGGCAGAGTTGAGAGCATATGATTTCTCCCAGCATGTCCAAGCTGTTGGTGAATGTGTTTCAGAATGAGATTGGATACATGTTGACCCTTTGACAGTATTACGGGATGTTTCAGCTCCTCAGGTAAAGCCGCCCGACTGAGTCTTCCACCCACTCTCAACAAACCGTCCTTCAACACAGGATCCAGTCTGTAGATATTGCTGGTTTTCCTTACACCAGATGCTCCACCTTCCAACGCAGAGATTTCTTCCTTGAATATTGCCTGCTGACTGAGGTGGACAATGGCAGATTCTGCTCTGAAGAGGTCACTTACAGATAGTGATTGACAACCAACTGCTTCTCGAACCTTCATCATTTCCTTTTCCACCTTCTCTGGCTGTGGGGAGGAACCGGAAACAGCTAAAGAAGCAACCACTTCCTTTCGCTTTGTTCTTAGCTCCAGAAGAATAGTTCTGAGCCTAAGTGTAGCCGGTGCACTGTTCCTTACCCCTCCCAGTGCGGGGCTCTGGCTTCACTGGTGTTCCACTGATTGCTGGGCGGCGCCACGCACCTTTTATATACAGGTCCGGTCACACCTGCCATCCCTCTCTTCTCTTCCGGTTCCACTCGTCCCCCGTGGTGGCTGTGGCCTGGCGTGGCGTGGCAGAGGCTGTGCAGGTGTGGTGGAGCCATTGTGGCGTGGCTGTGAGCGCATCGGAGTGCTGTGTGGCGTGTTTTGCCATTGTGGCGCACATCTCCTCTCACAGCATAACAGGTATGCGCACCGCTGTTCTTTCTCCCACTTAGCGTGCCATATGCGCATTGGTGACACGGTCCTTTTCTTTACTGCAGTGTGGCAGACTACTGTTGCCATGGGGCCAGGTTGCCCCGCTGGCCCTCCTGGTGTGGTTGTGCCTCCTCGTGGTAAGTCAGCGTTGTCCGCTCTCTTTTCCTTCTCACCCGTTGCTCCACTCCTGGCTAATTGTTAATATTCTGTGCCACAGTTTGGATCAGGCAGAAGCTGTAGAAATAACTCCACTGCCTGGCCTGCTGTGACACTGCGCTGGTGAGGTCCTTTTAAATATTAATTCATCACCACGGCTCCCTGGATGACGCTGCTGTTTTGGTTTTATTGGTTTGGCATTGTTTTGGCATTGTTTTTTGGTTCTGCTATTTTAGTGTCAATTAACGTTTTTTTTTTTTAACGGTTTTTCTGGGTTAAGTGGGGGCCAGAACCCTCAGCACATAACACTGACAGACGCTTGCTCATCACTAAGCTGCTGGCAGAGGCCGAACCGGTCTCCTGGGTTTCTGGGGTCCTGCTGTTGATTTTGTTGATTCATGATTAATATGTCTGATTAATTAATTTGAACATTGATTAATTTCAGTTAGATTTCTTTTGTATTTCTCTTGTTGTTTTTGTTATTTGAAGATTTAATTCCTTTTTGTTTGTTATTTTCCATATTACTTTATTGTTTTTGGTGTGTGTGTGTGTGTGTGTGTGTGTGCGTGTGCATGCGCGTGCGTGCATGTGTGTGTGCGCGCGTACACATGTGTTGTAAGACCAGTCATACTGTGAGGCCATTTTAATTTTCCCTCTCTCCCTACGGACAGGTGCTGTGGGCCCAGAGCAGCACCCCAGTCCCTGGTGGCGGGTTCTTCACTTCTCCTCAGCGTGCGTGTGTGCAGTGTCATGGGTGATAGTTTAGTTTATTTTTCTCCTCCCTCATTGGTTTCGGGCCGCTGCGGTAAGCCCCAGCCCTGTCCGTTCCCCTTTTGGCCCAGTATTTCGTTGTGGTACAGACTGGTAATCCTGAGACTTTTTAATAATAATCTGTGTAATAAAGAATATTTTTATACCTTGAACACCGTCTCCTGTCCAGTGGTGATCCGAACCTGTGTGACCTTTAGCCTCCCTAAAAATAGTAACTACTTCTTGGGGCGAAATTCCCCAGGTGGTTGTTCGGCAACACACTCATCCCCACCCTCCTCTTGCCACATAAGGAACCAGCTTAGTCCACTCAGAAAAGTAGGTCAGGAGTTTGGTAGTTGCACCTTCAGAATCTGTGTTAATGACATTCACCAGTAGGTCCCTTTTGACCTCTGGATCTTCTGAGGAAATGGGGATGTGGATCAAAGGATCCTGGCCAATCCACTTCTGGCCTTTGAAGAAAGTCTGGGCCCGAAATCCACCTCCTACATGCTTGGAAGTTATCTGCGGTCAGACCTCTGGAGGCTTCATCCGCGGGATTGTTCTTTGAGCTGATGTCCCTCCACTGAACAACATTTGTTGCCTCCCTTATAGAAGCCACCCTATTTGCCACAAAGGTGTGGAATCTTTTGGTTTCATTATTGATGTACTTCACCACGGTCTGGCTGTCAGTACAGAAGCACGACTCCTCCAACTGAAGTGATAGTTCCTTCCTCAGCATTTTATCGACTTTAACAGCCAGCACAGCCGCAGTAAGTTCGAGGCGAGGAATTGTTGTCTGCTTTAATGGCGCGACTCTGGCTTTGCCCAACATAAATGCAAGATGCACCTTCTTGTCCTGGGTCTCCAACCTCAGATAGGATACTGTGCAATACCCATGATTGCTAGCATCTGCAAAGTGATGCAGCTGTGCATGTATGGATCCTCTGAAGTCCTTCGGTTTGATGCAGCGGTCCACCTTAAGTTCTGCCACTTTCCCTAGGCCCAGCAGCCATCCTGTCTATTGTTGTGACAATGTCTGGGGTATAGGATCATCCCAGGCCATGTTTTTGCGACACATTTCTTGCAACAGCAATTTTGGCAGCAAGGTGAAAGGTGACAAGAATCCTAATGGGTCATAGATGGAACTGATGATTGAAAGAATCCCCTGCCTGGTGTATGGTCGGCTTTCCACTGCAGGCTTGAAGGTGAAAGTGTCACTTTCAGCACACCAATTCAAACCAAGCGCCATCTCCATGGACAGATTGTCATGCTCCAAGTGCAGCTGCCTAGTCGTTTTGGACCGCTTTGCCTCAGGAATAGATGACAATACAGCTCGGCTGTTGTTTGTCCACTTTAACAGCTGAAATCCCCCCTTTGAGCATATGTCAGTAAGGTCCACGACCATCTGCATTGCTTCTTCCTCAGTGGGCAAAGATTTCAGACAGTCATCCACGTAAAAGTTGTTGTAGATGGTATCAGTCACTTCCACCTTGAAGTAATCCTTATTGTCCACTGCAGCCCTCCTCAAAGCGTAGTTAGCACAGCTCGGTGATGACACTGCTCCAAAGATGTGCACTGTCATTCTGTGTTCCACTGGACTCTGTGATGTGTCTCCCATAGGCCACCATAAAAAGCGCAGGAAATCCATATGCCTTTTGGACACCTTTACTTGATGGAACATTGCCTGGACATCGGTCATCAGAGCAACATTCTCCTGCCTGAATCTGGTTAAGACACCAAAGAGAGAGTTTGTGAGGTCAGGACCTTGCAAACGTTTACAGTTCAAGGAGGTTCCTTTAAACCCTGCTCCACAATCAAAGACCACTCTCGGGGTTTTCTTCTTAGGGTGGTACACTCCATGATGAGGAAGATACCACACATCACCATCTTTGCAGTCCAACTGGTCCTGAGGCACGACTTCCGCGTATCCACTATCAATCATTCCAGTAAGAAAAGCTGTATACTCCTTCTGATAGGCCTTATTCCTTTCAAACTTTCTTTTGAGACTCTGAATGCGCTGTTCAACTATGCACCGGTTGTTTGGCATTGTGATGTCATCCACTTTAAAGGGTAAGTCCATGCAGTAATGTCCATCCTGCATGCATGTAGACTTCTTCAAGATCTCCATAAATCTCAGGTCCTCCCTTGACATCTCCTGCTTTTTTTTCCAGTGACTTCTCATTGAACTCCTGATTATATTGAGAGACCAACAGCTCCTCCAATCTAACGATGGATATCCTATTGGCATATATGGTCGAACAGCTTCTCTGACCACCGCTATTGCCCCTCAAAGGACTGTTGATGACCCACCCCAATAGGGTCCTCACGGCATAAGGTCCATCACCTTGGCTATTGATTATTTCCCAGGGTTCCATGAGCTTTGGTGCATTAGTCCCAATCAAAACTTCAACGTCAGTGTCCAATTCTGGGATCTTGATATCCTTCAGATATTCCCATTTTTCAATATCTCGCTGAGTAGGGATGTTGCTCTTTGAAACAGGGATTGTTTCCTGTGTAAAAATCTCTGGGAGCTCCACAAATTGGTTATCATCCAGCTTGGACACCTCCAGCCCTGTCAGGATTTGACTTTCAACAACCCTTTCCTGGCCCATAGTGCGCAACAAAATGTTGGTCTTTGTAACCTGTAGATTCAGCTTCTTCATGAAACGGTTGGTACAGAAGGTTGCAGTACTCCCAGGATCCAAGAAAGCATAGGTCTTTAGCACCTTACCTCCTTTCCTAGATTTCAACTGTACAGGTACAATGGAAAGGGTGCAGTCTTGGTCCCCAGCCCCAGTACAACCACCTGCCTGCAGAGAGACACCTGAACATCCTCTGACTTAACAACAGGCCATCCAAATGCTTTATCCCTATAGGCTGTTGCTATCCTGTGTTCATTGCCAAAGTGTTCTTTCAAAAGACCCTTTGCTCTTAGGTATCCTTGTTGTTGCATCATATGCAGGCAGCTTCGCACCAGCTCTTGAGGCTGTCCCCTGGTGTACTGCTCCAGAAAATACAAACAGTCTAGATAGCTGCCGGTTCTCTCTTCAACACAATGTTCAAAAGCCCTCAGGAAGGAAATACATTGCAATGAGTCACCATCAAACACAGTTATGTCTCTTTGTGGTAAAGCAGCTGACATTTGTTCTTGCACAAACATTGTAGTGATTTCATTCTGCTTTTGCATGATTCCACAAATCGCATCCTGTTAAACTGTACTCTGTGCAGATTTAGGCCTGTATAGTTGTCGTTCCTGAGCAGCCACTGACCCGAAAGATGCAGCTGTTGAAGATGTGAAAACATTCTGAGCCTCCTTCCTTAGAATAGTCGGATTAGACCCAATATTTGGTTGTGTTTGCAGCCTGAGAGTGTTAAGTGCAACACACACCGCTGCCATACGCTGCGCGTCAAAACGCCCGCCTCCATTATATTCTATGAACCAACCCACACTGGCGCTGGCCGCCGCGCCGCTCTGCTTCAGCCCACTGCTCTATTTCCAGCGCTGCCGACGCTCATGGCGGCGCTGCGAGAAAAGCCTTTTATGTACGTCCCGGCTGCTGTAGTATCAACTCCGGTTGTTTCAAATTTTTAATAAGACGACTTTGATAAGAAACTCACCTGTGAAATCCAAGTTGTTGTTGCCTCAAAGTTTTTCCTCTTCTTCTTCCATTACTAACAGTTGGCAACCGTTGGCAACTAGTGTAGGTACAGCCACCTAGCAGGCTGGGGTGGGAAATACACGTCGACGGTGCCAGTGTGTGTTGGGGGGTGGCACTTGATGGCCACAGCGCCGCGCCGGCGGCGGTGTGTGTTGCACTTTACCCTTAGCCTGTGGGGTTCCATGATGCTGTACTTGGTCCTGTATGTGTTTGTATAATTGTCTTTGGTCGCACATCAGGTGGCGCTTTTGAGGTTTGAGCTGAAGTCAAGGTGTTCAGTTTTGGCACAAACTCTTTTGCAAGTGGATTGAATTCCAGTCCTTGTTCCTTAAGTCCTTGGCTCACATAGGAGTTCATCCCATCTGAATGTGCCTTTCCTGTGACATCACTGCCTTCCAGCACAGAAAGTCTTGCAGCAGCGGCAGCTATTTGTACGTCGAGCTCCAGTTGCTCCTTTAGTTTCCTCAGTTTTTCTGTTTCCTGTCTGAGGTTCTCCTCTTGTGTCTCTAGTTCATGCCTCCTTTGCAGAGCAGCAGCTTGCTCCATTAGAGCTGCTCTCTCAGCCTTTGCCTTTATGCATGCAGATGAAACTGTAGAAACATTTGATTTAGCATGACTTCGTCTGCTTGACCTTTTGCTAGACACATTAGACACACTGTCTCCAGGACCAGAGTCATTCCTTTACATACGTATTCTTTGTCATCATTTGTATTTTCTTCATATGAAACTCCATTTACCCTCAGCCATGTAGCTGTTTCCTCAAAAAAAGTATCATTGTCAGCCTTTTTTGAATGAAACCATGCTTCATGCTCTCTCTTCTCCTCCTCAGGAAGAGGAAACTCGGTGAGTAATAAGTTATGGAGTTCAAATGCATTTTGACACAGACCTTTAAACCCTTTTAGATCTTGATTGACCACTATGATGTTTTTCTTGGAAGTTAAGAGAGCAGTGATTTTTTCCTTTAATTTATTTGTCTGAAAATGCCATTCAATTCCCTTTGACGCCGTTCAATTAACATGGTGATTCCTTTAAATGTAGGTTTTACTCTGCTTTTTCCAGTGACGTCACTTTGCGCACCGGTGGACACAGTTCCTACAAGATTTTGCATTTCTTTAATTTTCAGCTATGTCTACTGTTGCTTAAACCCAAATGCTGTGCTGTGCTGTGTTGCGGGCCTGTGAACACCATACACACTTTCGGCGCATCCATACACAACTCAGTCACGTAACGATCATTGTGAAATAATGTCTTCATTTAATTTTGCATTAATCCACAGACAGTCAGTATCATCAAGGACTTGGACTTGGACTTGGAATCCGACACACCACAATCCTTAAAGCAGCCCACTGCCGCACAGAGCAATGCCATTTCAATCAAACAATCCAAACATGCAGGGGCAGAAATCCTGGGGGGGACAGGGGGGACATGACCCCCTCTGAAGTAAAGCTGTACCCCCCCTAGAATAATTTGAGACACAATTGAACAATGCAGTAGTATTTATTAAAAGCACAATGTAAGCAGTGCTCATTATAATCGAGCAATAATGTGCTATTTAAATCTTAAAAGATTTACCCCCCCCCCCCCCCCCATTCCTAGTAGTGGTGTATCCCACACTCTTTCCAATGGGCAGGGCTAGGCTGGACCCGGCTGCCCACATCACACAGGCTGATAATATAAACTGTCTGCAACATTTCTCCTGCATTGTTCAAAAGCCAGAATTTAGTGATAGTCAGAGAGGACAGGATAGAAAGAAGAGGGAGAGGACAGGACAAGAGCAGTCAGTGGCGGAGCAGCTCGTAGCTAATGGGTACCTGTCTGTAGGCTCTCCACCTGTCAGTGAGACAAACATGAAAGACATGCAGTTTAACCGACAAGGAGCGGTCATTACGCACGACTATTATGCACGGTTGTGAGGTGCGCAACGGCAGATCTCACAGCACACTGTTTATAAACCAGTTTACCAGTTTAATTGCAGGAAATGTTTAGTTGTTAAGCCATTTCTCATAAGTATATTCCCATTCATTGTATATCCACTTTTCTACATGTGGCTGCTGCTGGCTTGAGTCTTGACTCTCCCGTTATCAATAACTTGCGATGCTGAGATAAATGTTTAAAGTCCAAAAAAAGTCATTTATTACGAACAGGTCAATAAAACAGGTTTCAAAATTCAAAATACCTCGTAAACAAACGAAATATTCAGTATTACACATTTTCTTTGGTTACTTCTCTTTCAAACATTTTTTAAAGTTATGATCTCACTGCCAGTAAAAAGAACGGAGAAAAAAAACGGTTTGCTCCTGCAGCCAGCCAGAGACGAAGGATCCATTCCACACACAGATTCATGAAATCGAATATGGCTGCCATGTAGTGACACCACAATATGCAAATTAGATTAGGTAATTTACTCCCATCAGATTCCTGTTCCCTTATTTCGAGGCTGAGATGACAAAAACGGCACAAAATAAAAAAAAAATGTACTGTGTAAATATGTTTTTACTGATATTTATGAAATCCAATATGGCCGCCGCCTAGTGACCCCCATGAGGTAAAAGTGTTTCACCAGGACATCTTGTATTTACAGGTTTTTGGTATCATGCATTTCTTTCAAAGTTTTAGGAATGAGTTTGGTAAATGTTATATTGTCATGTCTGTGTGACCACACACACACATGTGTGCGTCTTTAAAGCTGATAAAATAAATGGTGTAGGAGGAGATGTGTTTTTTTAAGAGCACGTTTGAGGTGAAATCTCACTTCCTGTTGCAAACAGCTCACAAGAAGTGACTTCGAATGAGATTGCTGCGTGTCTGCATCCCCGCAGCATTGGGCTGTTGCTCCATACGGGGGGGCAGGTCAGCGTTCTCCTCCGGCATGGCATTGTTTTGATGAAACTGAACTTCTAGCCTAATGATATGTGTTGCTCATTTAACCCCTACTGTGACAGCAGTGAGAGACACTAAAGTCACGAGCCAGGGAGGCTCAAACACCAAGATTATGAGCCAGGGAGGACAACGAGTGTCCTTGTTAGTCTCGAGAGATGTTGTGTTTTAGGAATGTCAAGGCGCCACATATTTTGACTGTTGATGTGCATGTGTTATGGGAACTATAAAGATAGCAGGGCGAGAGGACTTGCTAAGCACTCTTACTGACTGACTGTTCATGCGGTTGTATGTTTGAGTGTCTCCATTCATGAATGCTTATTAAAACTCAAGAAAGACAGCCGACGTGTGAAGACTTTTTCTTTAAACTGTTCATTAAATAGTAGTTTTGCCACCACAGGCCTCTACAGCAGTGCTCCTCCAGTGCGATCCAAACAACGGAACCTGCTCTTCAGGATTCCAAAGGTGCACACAATATTCTGTGTGTGGATATGGGCCTCGTTGTACCTTATCTCTCCGGCAGTGGTTGGGTTGAGAACAGGTGTCAGGAGGAAGGGGTGTAGGGGGTATGCACTATCAACTTAAAAAACATATGAATCAATATGAAACACGCTCTCGTTTTTAATGTAATTATTTTACAAAGGATTTTACAAATTGACTCACCTACAAGCCAGCCATCTCCAAACTTGCCATCTCGCAACTTGGAAAACAGAAAACTGTTTCTCAGAATAAAAGAATCGTGTACTGACCCGGGATATTTTGCCACAACGTTGGTAATGACACCTTTGGCATCACAAACGCACTGCACATTCAATGAATACGTGTGTTTGCGATTTCTGTACACATGCTCAGTGTCTGTGTGGCACTGAGTGTTCTTCAGAGACATTAAAAGTGTTTCAGAGACATAGACATGAAAAAGGATTAAAATATCTTGCCCCCCATTTAAAATTAACACTCATTAGAAACAGCTAAGGACTTTAGCATATGTTAAAATTACTGTTTTGATGTAGTCTATGTGATCTTTATTATTTTCTAGCAGGTCTGGTTGTGTCTTAAATGGTTGGAGCACCTGGTCAGCAGAGGGCGCTGTGTGTGTAAGATATCAATGACTGACGCCTGCCACTAGTAGAGTGAGACTTCAGATCGTTGTTGTAGTGCAGAGAAACACAGACGCCAAAGGACTGATATTGTGCTGTTTACTGTTCTGACAGGTAAGGTAATCAGAAATCATAAACAGAAAGACACATGAAAGTGATATGACAAGTGTTAAAGCCTTAGACTGTGACTGTGTTGTGTAAAGTTGTAACTTAACTTTGAATGGAGATGAGCGCACCAATTAATGGTGGCCTGGTAATTTCTGCTATTCTGACAGATCCATGTAAAGTAAGCCAATATGGCAAGCAATGCTAATGAGACTGGAAATGAGCGATGAAGCTGTCTTTAAAAAGGGGAAATGTACAACAATAAATTAAATACAATTAGTGAGGTTGGTTTGAAGTTAGCCCTTGCTAATGTGTGGTGTAAAACCCTTAACTGTGTATGGACGAGTGGAGGCTAATAACACAGATGCTAACAGCTAACAGTAAAAGCCCGCTTTCACTGCGGCTCTGACTAATTGCAGGCCAGGAAGACAGTACATCATCTCTGGTTACAAATTAAGAGTTTACATGAATGCCATGATTTCAGTATGGAAGCTCACTCATATTTTTGGTGATCATTGAGTTAGTGAATAATAAATACTGATGATTTAAAGACAGTAATAAGTTAAAGGATTAAAAAGTGAGACAGTTCATGTGGTAATAAATAGAGAATGGAATATATGGAATATAAATAGTCGTGGTTAAAAAGGTGTTGATGACATGATTACCTAACTGTTATTTGAATGTTTTTGATGTGTTTGGATTTGTGCGTAATATGTGTTTGAAAGACGCCTGCCACTAGTAGAGTGAGACGTCAGATCATTGTTGTAGTGTAGAGAAACACAGACGCCAAAGGACTGATATTGTGCTGTTTACTGTTCTGACAGGAATAAAAAAAGAGTTTGAAGTGGATGCATTGTGGGACAGGGAGCCAGTGGAGGTTCTGAAGGACAGGGGTAATGTGGTCACGGGAGCGGGTGTGAGTGAGGAGGCGGGCGGCAGAGTTTTGGATGTATTATTGAGTTTACTGAGGAGTTTGGAGGTTGTGCCATAAGGGATGCTATTGCAATAGTCAAGGCGGGATGTAATGAAGGCGTGGATCAGGGAAGGAGAGGTTGCTGTCGAAGATGATACCAAGGTTGTGGTAGTGAGGGGAGGGGGACAGGGTGGAGTTGTCGATGGTGAGGTGGAAGTCTTTGGCTGTTTGGGTGAGGGAATTTGGACCAATTAGGGTCATGTCTGATTTGTCACAGTTGAGTTTAAGAAAGTTTGCTTGCATCCAGGATTTAATTTCGGAGAGACAGTTTGACAGGGTGGAGTGGGTTAAATGGGTGATGGATTTAGTGGAGATGTATAGCTGGACATCGTTGGCATAGCAGTGAAAACAGAGACCATGACGATGGATGATTTGACCAAGGGGGAGGAGGTAGAGGATGAAGAGGAGAGGACCAGCACCAAACCCTGGGGGATGCCTTGGAACAGGGGGGCAGTTGAGGAGGAGCAGTTGTTGATGAAGATGAATTGTTTTCTGTCAGTGAGATAGGAATGTAGCCAGGTGAGGACACTGTCAGTGATGTTGAGGAGGGTTTGCAGGCGGGAGAGTAGGATGGAGTGGTTGATGGTGTCAAAGGCGGCGGTGAGATCAAGGAGGATGAGGATGGAGAGTAGGCCGGAGTCTGAGGAGAGGAGGAGGTCGTTTGTGACTTTAAGGAGGGCAGTTTCGGTGCTGAGTTGTGTGCGGAATCCAGATTGAAGTTGTTCAAAGAGGTCATTATTGTTGAGGTGGGATTTGATTTGTGAGGCGACGACACGTTCAAGGATTTTTGAGAGGAATGGGAGGTTGGAAATGGGCTGGAAATTGCTCATGATGTCAGGGTTGAGACCAGGTTTTTTAATGATGGGGGTGACTGCAGCCAGTTTGAGTGAAGGAGGGGCAGAGGCAAAGCTGAGGGAGGAGATGACAATTTTGGAGACAAGCGGGGAGATGGTGGGGAAGCAGTGCTTAACAATGGCGGATGGGATGGGATCTAGCATGCAGGTGGAAGTTTTCATGGTTGAAATGATTTTAGACAGCTCAGCTGGGGAGACAGGTGCGAATTTGGAGAGGGGCAGGGTGATAAGATGGGTGGAGGGGGGTGAGGAGGGTGGGGGGGGTGGTTAGAGAACTGTAGATGGTGTCAATTTTGGATTGGAAAAATGAGAAGAAAGAATTGCATTTTTCAACGGTGAATGAGTTTGAAATATTGTCACTGGGATTAAGGAGTTTGTTTACGGTGGAAAAAAGAGCCTTTTGGTTATTAGAGCCGGTGTGAATGAGGTTGGAGTAGTAGGTAGAGCGGGCAGCATTGAGGGCGGCTTTGTACTGTCGGAGGTGGTCTGTGTAGTCTTGGCGATGAACTGTTAAACCGGTCTTTTTATGTAGTCTTTCGAGCTGACGCTTGTGGGATTTCATTTGGCGGAGTTCGGGGGTGTACCAGGGGGCTGAGTGTGTGAATGAGACAGATTTGGTTTTGATGGGGGCCAGTTGATCAAGACAGGAGAGAGTGTTGTTGTAGTAGCTGACAAGCTCACTGGGGTCATCAGACAGCGGGGGAGGGAAGGTAGACAGAGTGTTGGAAAGAGAAGCTGAGAAATCTTGAAGGGAGATGGATTTGAGGTTTCTGAATGATATTATGCGTTTGTCCTTGGGGAGGGGGGTGGGGAGATGGATGTCCATGATGATAGCCAAGTGATCGGAGATGTGGAGATTGGTGCTGGAGAGTTGTTGGATGGTGAGACCGGTGGAGCAGACTAAGTCCAAAGTGTGGCCATGATTGTGAGTGGGGAAGTTGACATGTTGAGTGAGATTGAGGCAGTTCAGTAGATCAAGAAATTCAGAGGCATGTTTGCAGTTAATGTTGTCAGTGTGGTAGTTGAAGTTGCTGAGGAGAAGAACAGAAGGTGAGATGGCTGAGAGCTGTGTAACAAAATCAGAGAAGTCAGAGAGAAAAGATGGATTGGGCTTGGGAGGGCGGTAAATAACAGCAGTGACCAGGGGAGCAGGGCCGGGGAGTTTAAAAGCAATGTGTTTGAACGACTGAAAGAAGGGAGTGGATATGATGGTGATTCTTAGGTCTCTCTTATGGACTGAGGCCACGCCGCCGCCTCTTCCAGTGAGACGGGACTGGTCAGTATAAGTGTATCCGGAGGGGGTGGCTTGGTTGAGTGAAAAATAGTCCAGATGTTTGTGCCAGGTTTCCGTGATGCAGAGGAAGTCTAGGTTGTTGTCAGTAATGAATTCATTTAAGATGAGTGCTTTGTTGTTGAGTGAACGGGTGTTTAGCAGTGCCAGTTTGAGGAAATGCTGCTGTGTGATTGGCTGTGAGGAATGGGGTAGTTGGCGGAGGTTGGGATTGGACTGTTTGACGTGTTTTGTTGAGAGGTTACATTTGTTCACAGAGTTGAACCTGTTATAGGGGCGGAGGGGTCTGACTGAGATGATAGACTGAATGGGGAGAGCAGCAGCAGGAGGGGACAGTGACAGCTGGGGCCTGTAGGGGGAGCTGTGGCAGGAGGAGGTACCCAGAGATGACACCAGAGAGCAAGAAGGAGGTAACGGTGAGAGGAGAGAGCGGCGCGCTGATGAATACTGATTTTCCACAGGTGTTGAGATACTGAAAAAGTTTGTTGAACTCAGCTTTGGTGATTTCTGACTGTCGGCGGGATGCACCCACGCAACCAACATGGATAATAATTCTGTGGACAGACGGTGGTAGTGAGTGTAGCAGGTCGGGGAGTTTTGCCAAGATAACAGAGACTGTGGCTCCGGGGAAACAGTGCGTTACCGCATTGAAGAAACGGATGTTTCTGGTGATGGAGTCACCAACTATCAGGATGGTTGGAGGAAAAAGGGGGCGCGGAGATGCTGACAGTGGAGTCACTGGGCTGGGTGATGGGAGAGTGGATTTTGAAGAAGACTTAACGGGCGATGGTGAGGTGGAAAGTGATGGACGGGCAGAGAGGCGGACAGGAGCACAGTGCGGTGCCAGTGTAAACTGTGGTAAGGAGAGACAGTGAGACCCGAGGGAAGAGGAGCGCTCAGGATTTACTGGAGGGGGGATCCGAGTTGGGGGTTTGTTTTTGGACTGCTGGGTAGATGGCGGTGAAGTTGGGGCTTCTCCAGCTAAGAGACGGAAGTCATGCAAATTGAGGATATCATATCTGTTCTCCAGCTGGATGCTATGATGCTGTGCATGGGGGGGCATCTCTTGCCGTGAGGAGCAACCAGGGACCAGGATGCAGGCTCGCATGGAGTGGAGCTGGGCAGGAACTTGGGCTTGGCCCCCTGCTGTACCCAGGTGTCATCCGGGTTGGTGTTCGGAGAGGGGACAGCAGCGGCCGGACCGGGAGCGGTGACATCAGACGCCAGGGGAGAGGCAGCATCAGCGACAGGACAGGTGGCAGATGGAGACTCAGATTGTGCAAGACCGAAGATGATGGTATCCATTTGCAGCTCAGCTTCACGGATCTGATGTAGTGAAGATATACGTTGTTCCAGCTCAGTGATCCTGTCGACGAGGCAGGTGCAGCTGACACAGCCGGGTGGAGAGGTGAGTGGAGCCATAGGATGAATGTAGTAACTGAGGACAAAGAGAAGAGGGGAAGCCAGTACAAGTGCTAAAAGTGCTTAGTTCAGGCTTGGTGATGTGGGTAGCAGGTAGGGGGTAGAGGCAGCTAGCAGGGAGGGCATGGGCACTTACATGCAGGGGCTCCAACTGGAGCCCACAGCGATGAAACTGCTTAGCAGAAGTGACTCACAGAAAACACAGCATAGGGCAGGTCATCAGCAGAGGGACTTACCTGCACGGGCCCTAAACTTGGGCCCGGTGCAGAGATCAGGCTTCAGGCATTGGAAGAGGTGTTAAGGAGCATCTTGACACCCGGAGAGTCCTCGGCTGGATATGCTCCAGCTGGTGGTGGCTAGCAGCCTGGCTAAAAACAAGGCTAGCACTTGTTGTTGCGGCTATGTTGCTCAGCTCGGGCGGTCTGGTTAAAATCTTACGTTTTGTCAGGCCGATGTTTAAAATTCACGGACCAGATAAAACGTACACTGTTTAAAAAGTAATGTCTAAAACAGGATTAGGATTGTAGAATTTGTTAAAAAAAAATCAGTTTTTTAGGAGTCGTACAGACGGAGGACTGAGAAACGCCACGCATGCGCATAAAATCAAATAGATTTGTAGGACCCAAGAACATGGGGTGAGACACCAAAATTACTCGTTTATAATAAATAATGAAGGAGTTAAGGTATTAAGGATTTCTTGGCCACCTTGGACGCCATCTTGAAAAATACACCTTTCTAACAGTCAGACTTTGGTCGACTTTTAGTGTGTTATTAAGGACACCTAATACTACAAAAAACTGTTGAGAAAGCTTTTGTTAGAATTTTTGGGGGGTAAGGTGTTTTTTTCATATATGCAGCCGCCTATTAACAATGTAAAGTGCCATAGGTTTGTGCTGATAACATTAGCATGTTGTATTTGTGGGGAAAATGTGTGTCCAGCAAAAGACATGTTTTGCTTGTGAATGCTACGAGTTAATGTGGAGCCAATTTGTGTACTTGTGTTTGAAATTGTCACTTCAAAGCCATGTTTACTGTGTGTTTTGAATCAACTAAACTTACAGCACTTTACAGAAACCCCACCACCACCTAGTGTTTTGGAGGTGTAACTGCATAGTGACACAGACAGACCACCGCACATGTATAAATGCTCACAAAGGCGTAGGCCACGTACATAGGCTACGGCTCAGGCTCTGCATAGAGCTGACACGAAAGTATATATCCTGCTTAACCAGGGGCTGGTCCAAGGCAAGTCTGAGTCAGCCCTAACAAGGGGCTGGCTCAGGCAAAGGTTGTCTTGATGTGCCGTTAGAGGAGGTGAGCACTCAGGACCAGCTGGTTGAAAGGACTCCTCTCTGTGTTCTCCTCTTAGTAATGGTGAGCTATGTAATGGTAGGAGTTGGGGTCACTTGTTTTTAGGTGTTTCTAGAATTTGATTGCTCTTTTTTGTATCCTAATTAAAAGGGGATTGGCCAAGTTCAACTCAGCAGCCACTGTTAGGGGGGTTTCTGTGGATACTCTTGCAAATCTCAGTGTGTAGGACCTCAGTTGGGTGTTTGACCCATTTTTCAAAGTCTTGATTACAGATTGTAACCAGCTGAAATTTCTTCCTGTAAGAATTTCTTTAGTATTAATTGTCAATCCGCAGAGGTCTCTTCTTCTCCAAAACAAACGTTTCACCTCGTTTCTAAAATTCTGTGGAGAATCCACACCAAATGTTTGTGTACATACAAATGAGGAAATGTACATACGATTAATAAAACTATGCGTACGCCTGTCAGAACACAATTTCCCTTCATAAATGTCAAATCAACTTAGAATTGTCCGCATATGGACCAGCCATGAGGCTGGTCCATATGCGGACAATTCTAAGCTCACATTCAAGCATGAATGGTCAGTGCAAAGCACGTCATTAGTGCTGACGCATAGACATGAGCTGGCTGATCAATGGATCTTCACAGTAGATAATTTTTTTTTTAAAATATTGCACCCTGACGTCTTTGCTAATTTACACATACTGGCCCTCATTTATCAAACGAACATACACCAGAATAATGGGTGTATGCTCATTTCCACATCAACTTTGGCATTTATCAATTTGGACGTGAGCGTAGGGTACGATCAAATGTCACGTCAGGTCTCAGCTCGTGTACGTACGTACGTGTAAGTTTGAGGGGGGGGACGCACGACACATTTATATTCCATAACAGTAGCGTGGGCGCACGGCTACAGGACAGCGCACTGCAGGGCTGGTGTCTCCTCGATAAGTAGGCTATTAAATGACAACATTTTGGTATGGTTCTTATTCTATGTGACAAAGATTATCCCCTCAATACCTTATAACCCCGCCTGCAAACCCTGCCACAGAGCAGGAGCGCAGGTTTAACAGTGCGCACACAAGCACACGGGTCATGGTGGAGCGCTGCTTCGGGTTGCTCAAGTGCAGGTGGCTCTGTCTTGGACCAGCGGGAGGAACGCTGCTGTATACCCCAGAAAAGGTGTGTGACATCATTTTGGCCTGTGCAGTTTTGCACAATATTGCTTTAGACAATGGAGTGCCGTTTGATGTGCCAGCGCAGCCAGGTGAACCAATGCCCAGGGAACCGTGGCCAGCATAGCCTCCACTGGGGGCTATATGGAGGAGACAGAACCTCATTCATCGCTTCAAAAATGTAAAGTATACTTCACTGCATGAAAAGTGGGATTTTCGGCAATCATTGGCACTGTAAATTGCTTTGGAAGTTCAAGTTAACGACTGTTCGCAGGAATTTACAGTCAGCACAGAAAACTGCCGATAACTGCCTGGAATTGATGTGGATTTTCAATCCCTGGCAGTTTCAAGGTGAGAAAGCCTTGGCAATTGACCCCCCCCCCCCCCCCCCCCCCCCAGCCCCTTGGACTGTGTGAGGTTTTCACATGTAAATGAAAATGCTCGTGTGTGTGTGTGTGCGGGGGGGGTGTCTGTACACAAAACTTAGAAATTTATTGTAATCATGGTAATTTAAAAGTAAATTTAAATTATTTTATAAGCACATACACCTGTTCAGACTCTCAAAAGCCTTAATCTTAACACTTAAATTGTTCAAATAAATTTAATTGTGAAAAGTAATGAATCTATTTATACTCACAGCAATGACATGTATCAACATTTTGTTCATTTTTACCAACTGTTCATGATAACATTGGTTGTATGATTAACGCTTGCTAAATTCCACTATGGTAGATAAGGGAACACAAGAAAATAACTTCTCTTTTTTAACCTTTAATAAGTTTAAAACAGTTTACATAGAACAGAAAGTACAGTAGTATCTGTATCAAACAACAAAAAATGTTAAATGAACAAAGGGTTCAGATTATCTTAGAAGAATGTTTACATCAAAAAATATTTACATATTTACATTTAAGAAAGCTTAGTGCTTATGGCAACGCACTTCTTTTACTTTTTGATTTCGGGGTAGGATCAACTCTGCACAAACAAATATAGGACTGGGACACAAGGCTTAGAACTGAATGTCCTAAATTTCAGCCAGCGTGCAGAGTGGCATGACTACAGTTACCCTTTCTCTAGTGTGGCTTCACATCTTCCAGCAATGCGTTCAACAGGGAGAAATGATGCTGGGTGGGAGGTGTCTGTTCCCTGCAAACTCCAAACTTCTACTGGCTTTCCATAAAAATGTCTGTCCGGATGGGGAGTGGCTACAGAAAGACAGCTTCCACCAAGTCCCACCACAGACCTTGAGAAGAAACTGCTGGGTGCCATCAGTGGGCTGTCTCGCCAGTTAAACCAACACATGACACAGTTCACGCAGTTTGCAGTTGAGGTGAGGCAGCAAATGGCTGACATCAATGCCAGACTGATTTCCCTGGAGGAGCACAGCCAAAACTGTTCTTCAGGAGAAGAGCCCACCAGGAAAAAAAGACGAGTGCACAATCCAAAAATTGCGGTAAGTAGATATTAAATTGTCTGCTATTTTTAAGAGAATTTCCTCTTTGCACAACTCTTGAGTAAATTAAAATTGATTGTGGAAAAATATTTAAGCCTGGATATATTTGTTCACCAAAGGGACTTTTATTTTGTCTTATTTATTTATACAATACTTATTTTGTATTTTATAGGAAACAGTCCGGCGCCTTCACAACAGTGAAGGAAATAACAGGCGTTATGAACCGGAGCAAGGGTAAGATTTAAAGAAAAAACCTGGATGTATTCTGTTGAATGTCAGTAAATGTATACCTTCTCTTACCTATTCATTTTGTTTTCACAGACTGAGCTCTCCCCACAATGAGGCAGTGACCTCACATTCGGTGGCAGCCCTGACTGCAAGTCTAGACATGGACGGCGTGGACAGGGGAGTCCTTTTATGTAAGTAGCATGTAGGTTTTATGTGTTTTGTTTGTTGTTTTTATTTAATTTCCTGTGGCTAGTTTTTATTCTTTCTAACATATATATTTTTTCTCCCAGCGGCCTGTAAGACATACTATGAGACTGTCCGGAGGAACTTCAGGTACAGTCAACCAGACCTTGCGGACCAGGCAGCAGCCATTAAGAATTCAGCCCGCAGCAGACAGAGAAGGAAGAGGGTAAGATTTATAAGAATTTTACTATATTGTCATTGCACAGAGGACTTGTGTGTGTATGTGTGTGACACATACACACACAAGTCCATTTGAGGGACCAGTCCAAAAAATGTATATGGGTCAATGACAAATAAAGCTTCTTAACAGGTATTTTTAAAAAGTCTTTTCAAAATTGATGAAATGCATTTTATATATAAAATTATTTTGCACATAAACATTAACACATAAACATTTAAAAACAGAAAAATAATCATACAAATATGTAAATAAATGCATTAATCAAAAACTGGATAGAAGCAACTGGAATAGGCTGCAATGCAATAGACTGATAGGGTTCACTGTAATGTAACTGAAAATATATTCAAACTGAACAGGTTTTATAGTATATGGCATATATAGTCATATATGCCATGAACTGATTTAATTGTTTTAAAAGGAAATATTGCACTCAGACACAAAAATATGCATGTCATGTCATTGACCCATATATCAGCAGAAATGTCTATTGTTATTGTGTCTACAGAGCAGTACTAATAGCACTACTTGTGTTTACAGCTGCTTGAAGCGAGAAGGAGTGTCTTGGCCACCACAGAGGAAGTGGACTTCTGGAGGGGCATCACCATAGACATGATGTCTGATGAAGAGGATCACTCCGTTGACGGGGAAGTTGGATGGATTGTCAGGCCTCCATCCTTCAGGAGCCACAAGCTCTCCGACCTATGTGGAAGACTTCAGGAGAGACTGGAGATGAACCCCAAATATGTGGCGACACACCACAAAAGACTTCATATTGGGTCACCTTCAGATAGACTGGCACCGACCCAATATGACCCCGATGCAGCAAAGCGTCATTTGATGAGGCCTGAAGCATAGCCCTCGACCTGCGGGCCGAACGCTCCTCTGCTGTTGTCAACATGGGCCCAGTGTGTGACCCAGACCAGGGAACCACTGGTTGTTGAAAGTGTTGAGACTGAGTGTTTTCTGTTTTTTGTCATGTTTTTTTAATAAACCATTACTTTTTTTCAACATGTTCCTGGCAAATGTGTTTTTTCTCAGTTAATATTGGTTGCAGTGTAGTTTTCAGCAACATCATTATTAGCCTGCTATTATTATTATTATAATTATTTATATAATACAAATATAGTGTGTGTGTGTGTGTATATAATAAATAAATAAATATATATATATATGTATATATATATATATATATATATATATATATATATATATATATACATATATTAGTATTATAATTAGTATAACTATTATTATTATTATTATTATGGTAGTAGTATTAAATGGGAGGGGCATACAACACATGTATTATAATGACCCACATGTGACCAGTAGCAACAGATTTACTGTCCAATCACAAGTGATCTTTCCTTTCAAATGTCTGTGGTGTCATCCAATGGGTGTCTGTGTAAGGCCAGCCAGGCCAGACGGCAGTAACATTCAAATGCTAATTACAGCCATTCATGAAGGTGTGACCCCCACATCCTCATCATTCCCACCACCCCCCTCCACCCCCCACCCCCGGTGTTCCTTTCCAGCAGTTTAAGGCACAGGCAAACTTCTCTGTAAACTGGTGTGAATTGCCGGGAATCATGGAACTTGGCAGGAGTTTACATGGTCGATAATCTGGTTTTTCATGCAGTGCTTTAAAGTTGTGTAAGTGCTCTACAGTAGGCCTATTTAATCAGTAATGTAATGCAAGTATAGCCTATAAGGGTATAGGGATATTCAATACAGACAATGGACAACCTTTAGTTATTTAAACATTTTATTCTTTTTTTTTTTTTTTTTTTTTTAAGATTCTTGTTAATTTATTTTAGCGTGTTATTAATTGTCTCAAGCGTGCTAACTGAAGCCAATAAATGACATATTTCTGTCTGCCTTTCCAGGACCTCTGCCGTGATGATTGGCCAAGCACGGGAGGCGGAGGGCACGCGCTCGCCTGCCTGGCTCGGTGGGACCGCTCTGGGGAGAGGACCTGGACGCCATGCCGTTGGTGCCTGGCTCTGAAACATCATGTAAACAAAACAATAAAAATGTGTACCTGTGTAACACGTGCAAGCCTTTTTGTTTGGAGAGTAGTGTACTGTCAGGTTAAATTAACTAATGCAAGCAAAAGGAGGGCTGTTAGTTACCGTTCTGCTCCGGCTCCGACACAAGTGCATCTGTGTCTCCACCACCACCACTTATGCCAGAGATAGATTCTGACCCGATTAGTGAGGAGATTCTTTCCTCAGTCCCCGTCAGGGTCAGGCTGGGGTCTGGTTGGCCTCCTCCAGTCTGCGTGTTGCTGCGCCTAAGGGCTTTTTGTTGCCAGCTTTAAGTCTGACCACCTTTTCTTGACCTAAACGTAAAAAATTGTGACTTGATCAACTACCAGGCATTGGCTATAAAGCTATGGATGAATAAAAGATTTTTTTTTATTATCATCATTAGATTAAAGGCTACTTATTGAGAATTTTATTCAAACTTCAGCCGGAGTCTGTTTGTCAACGGCGACGCTGCTGACTGCCTCCGTGATCTTCTTCCAGACAGCGTTTTTATGGGCTCCTTTAATGCCAGTTTTTAAACTTCCAAAAAGCATGTCTTTATTTACCTCCACCTCAGACTTGAGAGTGTCGATTTCCAGCTCGGGAAAGTTTCTCTTCTTTGCAATATTTCTCCTCTCCATGTTGCGATCTCACAGGGCAAGGCCTCTGAACCATGAATATTTAAGGGTGTGACATGCTAATGACAAGCGATTTCAGCCGCCACATTTATCAAGGCCTGATCATTCGTACGCTGGGACTGGTCAGATACGAACGTTTCATAAATCACACGTGTGTCCTATCGTAAGATGAATCCTGTGCTCAGATCTGCACCTGTTTCTACGCTCGTTTGATAAATGAGGGCCAGTATGTGCAGGCGGTGTAGATGTGCTGGGTGAGAAGCGGAGTACCACAGTGTCTTGAGTGCCCTCTGTGAGCCTGACAGCACACTCATGTTTCCTGCAACCATTTTACAACCAAAAATTGTCTGAAAACTACAGTCATACTTGGTGATATATGCACAGCTGTTGGCGCAGTGTACTACAGTTATTCAATGCTGTTTGATGTTATCTTGGATTTCTACAACCGATTTAAGTTATTTTCATCAGTTAGCCTGGTTAACGTGGTCAAGGTGAAGATGACGATGAAGATGATGTATATTCATGCTTATTATCGGGTAAATGAAGGCCAGACTTTTCTCAATCCTGTCACCTGCCACAGCCTGGCATCATTCAGCTGTGCATGGTGCGCTCCACAGCTGACCACGATTGTCAGCAGCATACAGTACGGGGCCCAACTCTCCTCTGCCGTCCGTTGGAGGGGAATGTGATAAATAAATATTGAGTGGGATTTGATTTGAGATTTAAGGTGACATATCTTTTGCAATCTAAAGGTGCTTATGGAGAAGTTCTGGTTCACTGGCACAAGCACAAATACCACTGATGCATTTAAATGTGAAGTGGATCTTTAAGAAATGATATGTGATATGAGGTGAATTTTAATGTGTAAGAGATCATTATACATATAATAATTCCTCTCACGTCTAATCTCCACAATCTGGCTTCAGTTCACCATCTTACCATCTCTGTTGCCAATTTCCCCGGTCTCCAAAATGAGTGTACATATGGGTCAGAGTTTTAAGCCCTTTTATGCGCGTAGGCAATGGTTATAATTGAAGACCCAGGTCATAAACATTGCTAAGACACTGAATAAAGCAGTTTAATAAATATATATATATATATATATATATGTATATATATATAAATCAGTGCTTTGGTGATGCTGCTCATTGTGGAGGTGCTGCTAATCTGGTAACTTATTGTGTGCTCACCTTATTTCTGATCCAGACATTCAGCAGGTTTTAAGGGAGCTGAATTATCCCTAGAGATCTCTTCCTCTCCAAAACAACAGACCCAATGATTTTAATCAGTAAAAACACTAAATAAAGCAGTTTCATGTTAAAAAGAAAATCTATGTTTTTCCGATGCTACTCATTGCAGAGGCGCTGCTAACTACTGTAGGGTGACCAACGCTTAAGTGTGAAAATGTGAATAGCCCTATCTAGAGTCAGTGTTTAGTGTCTGTTTTTGGGTACTGTAGAAACATGGCTGTGCCACATCTCCATAGACCAGAACCTGGCTAGAGGCATTTTTGTTTTTGGGTTGTTTGTCTGTCCATCCATCCGACCCATTGTTGTGAACACGACATTTCCAGAACACTTTGAGGATATTTTTTCAAATTTGGCACAAATGTTCACTTGGACTCTAATTAAACTGATTAGATTTTGGTGGTCAAAGGTCAAAGGTCACTTTAACCTTGTTTCCATCTCATTCTTGTGGAGACCTTGAGGGAGTTTCCTTAAATTTGCTGCAAATGTCCACTTGGATTCAAGAATGAGCTGATTAGAATTTGGTGGTCATATGTCAAAGGTCAAGGTCACTGTGACTTAAAAAAAAAACAAAAAAAAACAAACACACTGTTGGCCATAACTCAAGAATTTCCACACTAATTATTACAAAATTTCACATAAATGTCTCATAGGATAAAATGATAAAGCGATGACATTTTGTATCCAAAAGGTCAAAGGTCAACTTCACTGTGACATCATAATGTTCTTCATCCCTATGTGAAATATGAATGGCTCATTCTAAGGTAAGGGAAACACTACAGTTCTTATTTTTAGGTATTTATACACCAAGAAGATGCACTTATTATATTATATTACATTACTACCAATATGTCCTCCTAAATCCTACACTCTGGACCTTTAAGTGAAATGACAAAGAAGGAGTTGTGTCTGTGTTGACATAAACCACTTTAATGTATTTCAAATGAGGTTACAGTTGGATATGTGGGAAATGACAAGTAGCATCACAAATATTACATTTCATAAAGCATCGAAGGAACATATTTGTGTCTTCTATGTTTCATTCACGACAAATCATAGCCACTGATTTTGAAAGTAATTTCTTTAAGGTATGAAAAAAATCCTGCAGTGACTAACCACATTTTATTTAGGTGATAACATTATGCCTGCTATTATTTCCTTGTGGTGATATGTATTCACTCAACATTTCTGGTGGATCTTACACCTCTATACTGTCAAAATGTCAGAATTACTTTCATCTGTACAGGCAACAGTCTCATCAGTGCTGTAATCTATCAGTGGCTGACAGTGGTCACTCAGACTCATAGACCAGGCTGCTGGGATTGAGGTTAGCCAAGTTAGGCTTTAAGCAGCTAGCTGAAGTGAACTTGTTGAGCTACAGTATTAGGTTCAATACAGTGTTACAAGGACTTCTTGTAGTAAAAAGTAGACCCGGATTCTGCTGCATTAGAACACTTCAGAACGGTGGTTGCCCCTCTCTTTGGCTCTCCTTCTGGCTCGCTCCAGTTCAGCCATCATGGGTAAAGGACCCTCATACATGTTGGTCTTGATTGCTCTTAGCTTCTCCTGGTAGTCCTTTGGCAAGCCGTTCTGCTCTGCTCCCATCACGATCACCTGCAGTGGTTAATGAAGCTGAATATATTGACTGTCCTTAACTGAAGTCCCCGACATTTCATGATCAGTGATAGTCACAAATCCCCAGACTACTGAAGGACATCAGGAAACTACCTACACCTGAATAAACTGGGCATCATTCTATTTAAGTGCCTTCATATACTTCTTTCTCTCTCTAATCCCAAGATCTTCACCAGCTGATTTGCTCGAGGTTTTGGATTTTTGTTTGCACCCATCACACCCTACACTCATCCATATGCTGCATTCCTTACTGATTTCACAGATTAACAAAATTAATTTTATTTTGCCTTAAGTTTACAATTAACTTAATTGGGTTTAAAGTTTACTTCACACTCACCAACAAATGGAGCCAATCCAGTAACACATAAGATGACAGCTTGCACAATTCTAAGTTACACTGATGCTGGAAGAATACAATTATCAGCACTGATGATCTCAGCCATCTTGAAAAACTATTTATCAAACCAAAAATGTTCTTCAGAGTCTACTTTGTTCAATATTGTTGATCTGCAGAGCCAGGGAGCCCCAGCAGACCCCCCAGTTTTAGATGTGCACACATGTGAGTTTGATCCACAGTGCTGGGCGTAGGCATAAGTGAGTTCCAGATGTTACAGTGAATAGTAAGATCTGTAAAATATGAGTTAATGTGAATAATACAGTATTATTTGGCTAGCTTCACCATGAATTCATGAATTTTAACAATAGTAATAATGAAGTGGTGAAGATTTCACTCTGGTTGAAAAACTATTAGAATTACATTAGATTTCAATGGCAGAGCTCTTTTTTCAGCATTTCCTTCCATTTTTAATTGTGTATTTTGACATTTTTATGCCTCTGCACCAGCAATAGCCATGGCTGGTGGCATTATGTTTTCAGATTGTTTGTCTGTCCCTCCATCCCATTCTTGTGAAAAAGATATACAACTGAGAAGCAGTATTTCTGGTCAATACATTAAACAATTGTATATTATGTTTTTCCATGTGTGCAGTGTGTCTTTTGCCACATGTGCATTCATTCAAATTAATTAAATGTTATTTAAGGAAAAAGCATTAGATCGAAATGTCATTGGTGGATGTGCAAATAAATTGCACTTAAGGGAGCTACAGTGTGTGGAACTTTCTTCATGTTTTGTATTGACATCATTGTGCATGCATTCAAAGCAGGCCATTGATAAATTGTATTGAAGGGCTTACTGGGTATATGAATTTAAGTATATTAATGGGATGTATTGGCATGTTTAAGAAGGACATGCCTACACACTAATGTTGCCACACTGTTTTTCAGCACTGGATACAGAAATGAGTTTATAATCTGATTAATAAAACACTGATAGTACAGTTGGTTTTCTTTTCCCTCATGCTGGAAAGCTAGTACCAGACTGATGTAAGTGCTTGTAAAGCTCTTTTTTATGTAAAGGATGATGAATTGACTATCAGTTTGAATTACTGAAGAGAATATGAACATAACTGACTACCAGAAAATGAAAAAGGTTGCTTGATAATATGTGGGAACCCTGTATCAGTAAACACAGGAATGTCAGAATGTCAGAAAACCAACATAAAGTAGCTTATTAAGGTGTTATGTTAGGCGAATAGAACAGCTTCAGTGCAACTCAGCATTGATTCTACATGTCTGTGGAACTGCATTGGAGAGATTAAATATGCTTCCAAAAGATATTTCCTCGTGGTGTTTTGATGATGGTGGAGAGCTCTCTCTACATGTCAGCCAAAATCCTAATTTAAAAAAAAAATCAACTTGGCCTGCTCTGCATTTTTATAGATGCCACAGAGCATGATTAGATATTCATTGTACCATGCAGTGCACATATGTGGAATCATTTGCATTCATTATGTTTCTCCACTCATTTATTCAGGTCTTTCTCTCATGTGTCACCTTTCAGTATTTATCAAAAGTCTAGTACTTTTCATGGACATTTTTGTTACATTTGGATATTTGTTGTTTATTTTAACAGAAATGTTTTGTTCTTATACTGGCACTAGCCAAAGTCATAAGTCATCCTCCATTGTGGACAAATTGCAAACTTCAGTACAATCTGGTCAGTAGTTGTTGAGACATTTTGCTCTACACAGGGCAAATTCTATGTAGTAAAGACAATGCCACAAAACATCTCTCTCACACACTCACCCACAGAGAAAGAAAGAGAGAGAGAGAGAGAGAGAGAGAGAGAGAGAGAACAATGGTAAGTGTATTAAGATTTTTTTTTTAATTCCACAGTATCAAAGTAAAAATGGGGTAGATGATGCTATCAACACTAGATGAAATTTCTGAGATAGCCTAGATAACTGTGTCACCGTGTCACATGCTTGACATAGACTTGTTAGTTGTGCTCTAGTATAACCAATCACCTTCCATGGGCATGTGTAAAGCTTTTTTTTATTGTGTAGGCATACATTTTACATTAACTATTGAACTCTGCAATAGAAACAGTCCACCAGTGCCTTCATTGGTATTTTTGCTTATTGTGATGTCATTTGTTGGAGTATCTTCAAATGCTTCATATCCCTAAAGTCTGTACAGCCTTAGCTAAAAGGTTATGCACATCAATAAGATGTAATAATGATAAACATGATTAAATTATTAAAATTGTGTCATTAAAAAAATGTATACAAAAATTTAACATTTTTAAATCAGATTTTACGAAATAAAAACACAAAACATATAGATACCAAAGATTTTTAAATGAAGAAACTAAACAAACTATTTCTTAACATTCCACAAGGTATTCAAGTGTTACATTATTTGGTGTTTGAGATATACTCATTTTTATGAACAGAGTGAAAAGGCGGTACCACAGAAACGAATGAACACCACCACACACAATGTAGTGCAATGAGGCCATTATAAGCGTACAATGTAATGAAATGGAAAACAAAAGCCTTAACTTTCTGCTGCAAACAATATGACTGTTGTAGCTATTATGGTTGTTATTTTAGATCTGTTAAAACAGGATCATGCAACAATCTCCTGCAGCTGACTGTGGGATGTCTGTTTTTTGATATTGATAACAATCCTTTATAAATGCAATGTGCACACATTTCATTTCGTAAAAGACTAGAAAGGTGGACTTCTGTAATGTCTGTAACCTGAAACTGTGGGTCTGGAACGTACGCATACATACGTGTAAAACTTGGGTCTGCAGGGACTCTGCATCTCTGCACTCACTTTGTTTGATAGTTCATTAAATGTACTAATAATCATATTATCACCATTTGCAATAAATACATAAATACATAAATACAGGTGATTTCCTGGCCATGGCTGGATTATCAGCTAAAATTGATGCTATATGTAGAATTACCAAAGTCTGCTGATTTGTTTTATCAGCTGGAAAACACATCACATGCTGATAGTGTTAGATGCTAAAATGTCCCCTTTATTTGATTTCACATTCACTGACATATACTGGTCAGCTGTCAACCAATGACTGTAGACATAGTGAGTAGGTCATCCACAGCAACGGAGTCAACCCTACATTGCTAAAAACACTGAATAAAGTAGTTTTTCCATCAAAAAAACAAAAACAAAACGATGCAGCTCATTGTGGAGGCACTGCTAACTACTGTTGCCAATGCAAAAATGTGAAAATGCAAATGTCCCTATGTAGTACCAATGTTTGGTTTGTCCCTGATATTCGTAGATGAGAACCTGCCCCCTTTATAGATCTAAACAGCTCATTCTAAGGAAAGGAAAACACAACTATTTTTATTTTTAGGTTATTATACACTAAGGAAAACATACTTTTTTACATTATATTCAATTTCTGCCAACACATCCCCCTAAATCCCTCATACTGGACCTTTTAAAGAAAATGTTAGCAAGGGACTATTACTAGTTTCAGTGGTCAGATGAGATCCTTTGTGAATATGTTTCCTGGTCTCCAGACTAAAGCATTCATTTAATCATTGTTCAGTGGTAGAAAGTGTCCATTACCCAAATTGTCTTTAATTTGTAATGCACAAATCATATGTCTTAAACCATTACAGTTGCCTGCAGACTAGCTGTATAGTGACCTCAGTCAATGTCTACATGGATCTGTTTACATCACATTCCAATATGTTCACATACATTAGGTGACTGACAGTGTAGTGTGACCATGAAAGCTGGACTGGCGGACTGGACTATATTCTGGACAGGCCGTTGAGCAGATGTACTGTGCTGGACACACTGTATTGTTTCATATGTAACAGCCTGTGAGCTACACTATGTCAGAATCCAAAGATCACAGTACATTTGAGAACATGTAGCAGCTCACACAGATGAGGCCCAGCATAACAGAGGGAACAGTATAGTGGACTCTTGCATTTACACTATAGAAGACAAAGGTGTGACCACAAAGCCAGCTGTCCCTCCCTGCATGCTGCCTTTCTCTCAGGCATGTTTTGAGCTCTCACATGTGCAAAAGAACAGTCTGGTACTCTAGCTTATGAGCTGTCAGATTTATAAAACGTAGCATGACAGAGGGGGTGTGTCCTGACTGTTTAGACCTGTTGATCATAGTCAGGTGACGAGGGTCGTGAGCAGACTGATCCCTATTCCAGATGCTTCACAGAGAGAAGGTAGGAGTGAATAGGTGACCTGATTCATTTGTCTTCCTAATTCAAAACAACAGCATTAAACAACCATGTTCACAAAAAATCACAGAGTGAGAGAGGTCCATTAAAAATCATTTACAATGTCACCCATCCATGGACACTGCTTATAATTCTACCATTACACAGCTTTCACTGCACAGATTAAAAGTATAATTCTGATGCTGAGTCACGCAGGAATTATATCATTACGGTATACTTAAACCCAGAGTGGAGATTAGGGGTGGGGGAAAAAATCGATACAGCATTAGTATCACAATAATTTGTATATCACAATTTTGCATGGCAATATTGTATCAATACACAGACACCAAGTATCACAATTATGAATATTTCAAATACAAATGAAACTTTGAATAGCCTACTAGAGTAATAAAATCAATTGTTTTTTCAGTCGATTAGATACATTTTGCTGCAATAAAAATGACTGATGTGATGAACAGACTGAAAACTTTATCTTGTTATTATTGTTAAAACACATATTAGCAAAGTTTCCCTGTAGGGGATATAATTTGCAGTTAATGTTTTTTTTAGAAATTGCAAAGTATTGGAACATATGTTTTTGTAATTGTAACTGTGATAAAATATCAAGTATCATGACTTGAGTATCATGATTACATTGTATCGTGGGGCCTCTGGTAATTCCCACCCCTGGTGGATGTGTGAGTTGTCCCTGTCCACTACAACTTTGCATTTTGAATGGTTACTAGGTCACTAGTTATTCATGTTTCACTTTTGTTCCCTCTGTTTGGAATGTTAAGTAGCACTACATATTACAGTATAGGGCCCAGCTGATAAATCGCTTCATGTTCTGTCTTTGTTTATGTTGTGACGTTTATTTCTCAACTGTAAATTGTAAATGTAAAATGTCCTGCTCAGTACATATTTTGGTAAAGTCTGTCGACTAAAAATGATGTTCATGTACTACTAAATAGTTTTGCCTGAACCATTTTGGAGGAAATGTAAATACTCTGTAGATGATGTGGACTGCCAACATTTTTTTTCAATCTAGGAAGTGTTGTATTCTTGTTCCGCAAAGAAATCATAGGGAGGTGGTTGGGATAATGATCAAGCTTATTACAGTGATCTTCATGCTACTATTTCAGACCATAGACTGTAAAAAATAATGGACACAGCTACTGTGACATTGCATTTAGACACAATAATACAAATACCTATACTACAAACCATATCCTCTACAAACCATACAGCTGAATCAGCAGCTTTAACAAAAGTTGAACATTAGAATCTTTACGAAGTGTTTATTGCAGGTCTCTTGTTCTATACTACATAAGTGTCAGTGAGGTCTACCTAATAAACTGTGAACTGAGTGTATGATTTCTTTTTGTCAACCACTTTTGTGAAAAGACCAAAACCCTGAAACACTGAATGAATCTACTATCAATTGTTATATGTGTATCTCCAGCCTGATATATCTTCTTCCTCTATACCATGGAGTTCCATTGTTGTTAAAAAAAAAAAAAATCAGTGAGCCACACTGTGGCACTGGTGACATGTTCCTTTATTACCATGAACACACACACACACACACACACACACTGTAGTTTATTTGTACTCACGTCCACCATACTGCTGCCACACATACTCGCTAGAGCCCAGACTGTGGATTAATCCTCTGCTGAAATAGTCCTTGAGAAAAGTAGATTTACTCAAAAGCTCCACAAACAACATTTTGAGGTACTTGAACTTTATTTGAGTCTATCCATTTTATATTACTTTATACCTCTGCTTAACTACATTTCAATCAATCAATCAATCAGTCAATCAATCAAATCTTTTTTGTCATTTTGCTTGTAAAAACAAAATGAAAGGGCGTTTCTCCAGGATCACTTCATTTGGCAACACACGAAGTGATCCTGGAGTGCACCCAAAAATGAAAATTCACCCATTATCTACTCACCCATATGCCGATGGAGACTCAGGTGAAGTTTTAGAGTCCTCACAACACTTGCGGAGATCCAAGGGGAGAGGGGGTAGCAACACAACTCCACCTAATGGAGGCTTACGGCGTCCCAGATTCAAACATCCAAAAACACATAATTGAAACCACAAAATATCTCCACACTGCTTGTCCGTAGTGATCCAAGTGTCCTGAACCCCGACATAAAAAGTTGTCTGTTTTTAGGCTCATTGTAGCCTGTAGCTCTAACTGCCTGTGTGTGCACCGCGTTCATGTGTGCGCGCTTGCATGCAAGACCAGCGAAAGCACAGGAACACACATGAACGCTGTGCCCATGTCTCACGGTCTTACGCAAGCGTGGTAGGTGAAATGTTGCTACCCCCTCTCCCCTTGGATCTCTGCAAGTGTTTTAAGGACTCTAAAACTTCATCTGAGCCTCCATCGGCATTTGGGTGAGTAGATAATGGGTGAATTTTCATTTTTGGGTGTACTATCCTTTTAAGGCGGATTTATAACTGTGTGTCAGCACTACACAGAGCCAAGGCATATAGCCAAGCCTTGATGGGCAAGTATACTAATGCAGTGGTGTGTCTGTCTGTGAGGTTTCTGTTAAGTGCTGTAAAGTTTAATTAATTAAAAACACACTTAAAACACACGTCGAACATGGCTTAATGGCAAGCAAGTACACAAATTGGCTTCATTCCAACTTGCAAGATTCACTGACAAAACACTTGTCTTTTGCCGGACACTTTTTCCCCACAAATATGGTAAATGGTAAATGGACCTGCATTTGTATAGCGCCTTTCTAGTCATCCGACCGCTCAAAGCACTTTTTACACTACGAGTCACATTCACCCATTCACACACACATTTATACACTGGTGGCCGAGGCTGCCATTAAGGTGCCACCTGCTACTCCATTTTTAACACACTCTTACGACTGGTATATGACCCGCTCTGCCTTAGTCTCGCCATCAGACAATCAGAGATCTCCGTCTTCTGATAGTCTGGGGACACTCCTTTCTAAAGTGTGTTTAACACACCGGCGAAAACGGCCGGCAACAAAGCAACGCCTCTTGCATTTTTGAAAAGGACACGCCTTCTTGGAAATGTGCGCTCCCCCTTTTCTCGTCCTCAAGGAAACAAACACACAGAGAGCTTGAAAATGGATGCCGAGAGATTTAACTCCGTTTTATCAAATGTGTGCTCATCCGTGAAGAAAATATTTTTTCCAGCGGATGTCTTAGTTACAACATTATTGAGCTAACTGGAGTAGTTTCATGTCGTATCCGACAACGGGAGGCTTTTAACAGATGACGTCCTGTTAGCTTTGCTGCTGCTGTTAGCTGTCCCTGTCAGCTGCAGCCACTGATGCTTTCTAGACATCGTGATTTCCTAAAACTGAATAAATACCACACATAGCAACACAAAACTGCTTTGCTAGCTCAATCATGTTGTAACTAAGATATCCGCTGGAAAAGATATTTTTTTCACGGACCGTTTAATGAGTTATTACCTATTACAGACACCGCTAACGGCTAACAGGGCTAACAGCTAACAGTTAGCCAAGCTAAACGTGCACACAGAAATAGTAATGTTTGTTCAATCATTGTGTTTATAGACTTTACAAACATCGGATTAGTCTAAACGGTGATACAGTGATGTGAAAAATGTGATATATAGGCTATATATAGCTAAAAGCTCTGCTGGTTTTCTACCCGGAAGTATTTGTAAACAACAAGGCGATTGCCTCTATGGTCCGGCTGGACGGATGAGTCATGGCCTTGTAAAAGATTATGTTTGTTTCTTTTAGTTGGTGAGAATGTGTCGCTGCAAACGCGACAAACATCCACTGAACTTTGACAGCGTTTTCTGCGAGCACGGCTGAGCCATTTTGTACCGCTACACGTGTTTCTAGTGGGACTATGTTTAGAAGCACAAGAGTTCAGTGAGCCACCGAAGGACCACCCTACAGATTTACTATTGGTTCTGCAACATAGGGAGTTTTTTTAAACTCTGAAATTGTATCCACCCATCTAAACACAAAATCAGGGAGAAAGTCATCAGTCTTTAGTTAAGCAAAGCGTCTAAAGACTGACTTGTGAGTCTAGCTCTGCCTCTGAGACACAGCCGCCCCTTACAACATGCTAATGGTATTAGAACAAGCCTATTGCATTTTACATTGTATAAGTCAGCCCAGTGGTTAGCAGAGTTTTACGCTACTTATATGGGGCTAGGGACAATATCGACATTAACAAAGGTAATTTACAAAATTCAGTTCCATTATAACTCGTAAGGTTCACCGACAAAACAACTGTCTTATATTAAACATGTTTTCCCCACATATACAACATGCTAAGATTATTAGCGTAAGCCTATAATATTTTTCATTGCATACATTAGCCTAGTGACTAGTGGACTTTCTTCT
The DNA here is from genome assembly GCF_041903045.1 of Epinephelus lanceolatus. Lineage (NCBI taxonomy): Eukaryota > Metazoa > Chordata > Actinopteri > Perciformes > Serranidae > Epinephelus > Epinephelus lanceolatus. The sequence continues at coordinate 45,620,595 of NC_135743.1, read as the reverse complement.
ACTCATGTGAATTCAAGATAAATCACACACAGGACTTAAAATTCTGTTTTGTGGGATCTTCACAATTTATTGTTTCTTATCTGTGTAATAAAAGTCAATAAAAGTTTGTTTTACTGGCGGAAATGGTTTTCAGCTGACAAAAATTGACAGGAGGTCTGCATCGCCATGATTTGCAGAGCCTACACTGTAAGTACAGCATTGATTATAAATCCTGCTTCAGGAGGGACCCGATCTCTAGGGTAGGAACCACTGGACTAAACTACTTAATTGTATCTATAATACATACATTGACAAGTATTAACCCTATGGGCCCGAATGACGCAAAGTGCGTCCAAATTCACACCTGTTCTTCTCTACAGATTTTCTCTGCAACCAATCGTCATAGCGAGAAGCCACTCATATCACATGAATGAGCGAAACTGCAGTTTTCCGATAAGACCAAGCACTTGTCAGTAGTCTGTTTTCACAAGGAAAAAAATTATAAAGTTACACTAAAATTATGTATAACAAAGATTTCATACAGCTTTACACACACATTACTCTTGGATGGATTACTCGTGGATGTACGGTTGCACAGGAATGCCACGCATATCACATGAAAGCGCAGGACCGGAGCTTTCCGATGAAACCAAACACATCATTGTGCTCTCATCCCATCACACCATAATTACAGATCAATTGCCTACAAAATAAAAACCTCCTTTGCTGCATGTCATCCCCCATCTCTCTACCCCCCCTTCATGCTTACCTGTCCTGTCCATTAAAGGCAAAAATGCCCAAAAAAATATAAAAAAAAATGACGAATTTCTTTACAATCCATTATATAGATCTTGTTATCAGTCACTTCATATAGTGAGGAACAATATTATTACTATCTTAGATGTAAATATTGCATGTTTCTTTCAAATAAAACACATTTTTGACTTGTGAATGAGTCAATGGAATTTCTTGCAATGATGAAAAGATACTGGCAACTGTGTTTTGGACAACTGTGAAGTGACAGAATGTCCCACCATCATGGTTTTTATATTGCCAGATTCCAGATACTCTCCCTTCTTCATATGTGGCAGAATACTTCCAACTTGCTATGGTGAGATACATGTAAAAATGTAAGAATTTAGTAACACATTTTTTTTTCATTGATATAAACATTTATATAAAATACAGGCACATAGAAGGACATGTAATGGCAAATCCCAGATTGTCCTAAAAAAAAACAAATCAAAAATTAAAGCTGCAAGCAGCGTTTGGCGGGACCTCGCACTCGCGCCCGTTTCGGCCCCCAGCTTATGTCGTCACTGTGAATTATTTAGAAATATCAAACATGTTGCCACAAACATCAGAAAATCCTTACAGAGCTGAACGTTTTGATGTTTGAATGCTTTCTGTAGCTGTAGGTATGGATAAGTGATGTCACGATATGCAAATTAGATGAGTGAATTTATTCCCATCAGATTCCTCGTCCTTTATTTTGAGGAAGAGACAACAAAAACAACACAAAACAAAATAAATTTACTGTGTAAATATGTTCAAAATATTGTTTTACTGAGATGTATGAAATCCAATATGACCGTCGCCTAGTGACGTTACAATATGCAAATTAGATGAGTTAATTTAATGCCATGACAAACTTTGGGTCATGATGAATATTTTTCTCATTTACAGTATGCCTTTATCTCTCACCACTTTCAAGCCACAGCCTTTTGAAATGTTGAAATGAAAATGGAATATTTTCCTCAATAAACTCTGGCACCTAAAGGGTTAAAATGGAGATTGTGCCCCTGTCATGTCTGCATGTAAGATTTAGACACACACACACATCATGTTTCTGTGAGTTTGTGTGTGACAGCAGTTGCCATGGTGATGAAAGTTCTTCCCATTCCCAAACCGCTGGTCAAGTCATCAAAATAATGTGATCATGAGAGAGATAAAGTTATACAGAAGATCTGTTTAGCAGCATTTGAGCTGGCATGTGTGCGTCTTTAAAGCCGATACAATAAACGGTGTAGGAGGAGATGTTTTTTTTTAAGAGCACGTTTCAGGCGAAATCTTACTTTGAAAGGTCAAACAGCTCACTTCCTGTTGGAATTAGGTCATGGGTGTCAGCGCGTGATTTGTAAGTCAAACACACCAGTTTTGGTTTGATCTTGATACGACATTCCTACGGGCTGCAGTGGCCAGTTTAGTGCACCTATGTGGCGCTAGAGAGCCCATTTTGGCACTTTAGGGGTTAATAATGTGTATTTGCTGTTTGAAATGAAGATTCTGCTGCTGTAATCTGTCCTTTAAAGATTGTGAGACACACAGACCAGAGAACCCTGTGGCTGTGTCTGTGTGTGCAGCCGTTGTCATGGCGATTAATGACTTGCCCGCACCTGTGGCAGACACAGACAACGTCAGGAGAGCAGATCACCAAACGCTGTTTATAATGGGTTTTAACTCCTCGAACAAATGCTTCGCATACCCAAACCGTTGTTCCAAGCAAGAAAATAAAGTGATTTTGAGAGACAGCCACGTCTCGTGAACGCACGTGTCGCGTTTTATATTTCTCGAGTCAAAAATGTGGTCAGGGGAGCGAGTTTAAAATGTGTTGCACCTAAGCTGTTTCCAGAAATTTCTCCTCTGAGTTTACATGGGAGTGAATGAGAAAAAAATCGGCGCTCCCTTTGCTTTGGAGCCACTCAGCAAAAATGTGTACGTGTGAGAGATTCCTTGTCAACATATCTGTGAGCAGGACAAATTTTCCTACGTTTTGTGGTATAAATTGTGTCTGTACAGTGAAAATTGTGGCCATGGCAGCGAGTTAAAGACAAAAGTTTTAGACGATTTTTAGAGCCCTCTCCACTCTAGCTCACAGCATTCCGTGCAATACACACCCATTGTAAACTGAGAATTTCTCCACTTTTGCTCATGGTACTTTGAGAGGCACAGATGAAAAACGGTAAAAGATATGAAAAAGATGAAAACATGAGTGAATAGATGAGACCTGTGGCAACATTTGAGAGTTGGAATGGAGTCTGTAGCACAAAGTATGGAGACGCTGTAAATGCTAGAAAAAGCCCTAAGATTGGTCTCTTTCTCTCCCCTGCTGCCATTCATTTCCTATGGGACAGCTTTCGAGGATCGCCAGGATGTTTTTCTGACATCTCACCTTATGGAGCCCATAAAATCCAAACTAAGTGAGTAATGAAAAAGTTACGAATAACTTTTGATTAGAACGAGTTGATCTGTCATCTGTGCAAGTTTGAAGCCGATTGGATAAGCGGTGTATGAGAAGAAGATTTTTTAGGAAAGGCAGTTTTAAGGCAAAATCTTACTTTGAAAGGGCAAATAGCTCACTTCCTGTTGGATTTAGGTCAGGGGTGTCAGCGCGTGATTTTTAGGCCTTCATGAGACGAACACGCCACTTTTGGTTTCATATTTCTACGACGTTCCTACATGCCGTGGCGGCCATTTTTGTGTGCCTAGGTGGCGCTAGAGAGCCCATTTTGGCACTTTAGGGGTTAATGTCATGATTTTCTAAAATTTTTCACCGGTTCTGATGTGCGTGCCAATTTTGGTGAGTTTTTGAGCATGTTTAGGGGGTCAAATTCCAGTTCAAAGAGGCGGCGGGAGAAAGAATAATAATAATTAAAGCTGCAAGCAGCGTTTGGCAGGACCTTGCACTCGCGCCCGTTTTGGCCCCCAGCTTATGTCGTCACTGTGAATTATTTAGAAATATCAAACATGTTGCCACAAACATCAGAAAATCCTTACAGAGCTGAACGTTTTGATGTTTGAATGCTTTCTGTAGCTGTAGGTATGGATAAGTGATGTCACGATATGCAAATTAGATGAGTTAATTTATTCCCATCAGATTCCTCTTCCTTTATTTTGAGGAAGAGACAACAAAAATAGCACAAAACAAAAGAAATCTACTGTGTGAATCTGTTCAAAATGCTGTTTTACTGAGATTTATGAAATCCAATATGGCCGCCGCCTAGTGACGTCACGGAATGCAAATTAGATGAGTTAATTTACTCCCATGACAAACTTTGGGTCATGATGAATAGTTTTGTCATTTACAGTATGCCTTTATGTCTCACCACTTTCAAGCCACAGCCTTTTGAAATGTTGAAATGAAAATGGAATTTTTTTTTTGCTCAATAAACTCTGGCACCTAAAGGGTCAAAATGGAGATTCTGCCCCTGTCATATCTGCATGTAAGATTTAGACACACACACACCATGTTTCTGTGAGTTTGTGTGTGACAGCGGTTGCCATGGTGATGAAGTAAGTGCACCTGGGAGAAGAGCAGAGAGAGACAGACAGAACACAGAGAGAGACCTGTTGTAGTGGAGATTTAACTCCTCAAACAAGTTCTTCCCATTCCCAAACCGTTGGTCCAATCATGAAAAAAATGTGATGATGAGAGAGATAAGGTTATACAGAAGATCTGTTTAGCAGCAGTTGAGCTGTCATGTGTGCGTCTTTAAAGCCGATACAATAAACGGTGTAGGAGGAGATGTGTTTTTTTTTAAGAGCACATTTGAGGGGAAATCTTACTTTGAAAGGGCAAATAGCTCACTTTCTGTTGGATTTAGGTCATGGGTGTTAGCGTGTTATTTGTAGGTGGAACACTCCAGTTTTGGTTTGATCTTGATACGACATTCCTACGGGCTGCAGTGGCCAGTTTAGTGCACCTATGTGGCGCTAGAGAGCCCATTTTGGCACTTTAGGGGTTAATAATGTGTGTGTTCTGTTTCAAATGAAGTTTCTGCTGCTGTAATTTGTCCTTTAAAGATTGTGAGACACACAGACCAGAGAACCCTGTGGCTGTGTCTGTGTGTGCAGCCGTTGTCATGGCGATTAATGACTTGCCCACACCTGTGGCAGACACAATTGTGTCCCAATTCAGGGTCTGCATCCTTCGAAGGGCGAATTTGAAGGCCCCTTACGTCACAACGCTGCGCGAAGGCTGTCCCAATTCATTCAAATTCGAAGGCTCCTCCAAATGCAGCCGACGAATGCGCCCTCCTTTTCCCTTCATTCGGAGGATGCACCGCGACTATCCTTCGTGGCCTCCCATATCCCAAGATCCTTTGCGCGCCTTTGTTCAACCCGGATCTTTTTACAATGGCGGCAAGCTTGAGCAGCGGCAGCGGCACCGGCACCGACACGGAATATACTTTTAAATGTAAGTAACGGATTTTTACTTAACGCCAGAAGTTCAAGGGGCATTAAAACCTGTAAATGGCTGTTAAAATACCTGACGTTAGTAACGCTAACACGTAGCCACCGGAATGTAGAGCCAGCTCCGCGATGTAACGTTAGCTTGGCTAACGTTAACCTGTTGATACGAGGAGCTTAGCCTTTAAAAGTAACGGTAAAGCCTAAAAACCCTTCACTTTGAAATGTTACATGTTATATCTTATTGTAACTGTGGAGATGTTGTTGGCTGTGTATACCTCACATCAGGTTAATTTGTTGTCGTTGTAAGTTGTACATGTGCAGTTAGCTCCTCTTAATTACAAGAGATAGGAGCTGTCGGGGCGCATCTCTCCTGCGCCCAAAGCTGAGTGCAGCTGAACAAATAACGTTAACGGTGGGTTTATTTCTAGGCTGTAAAACTGTGAACGTTTGGATTGAATGCATAGCTAACTTGAGGAGCATTATTATTGTTATTATCGTTATTATATCGAACAATCAAATCTTCCTGTTGACATAACTGAAAATATGCTTTACATGTCATTTTGTTGTAGGGAGCAAGGAGCAAACGGAAGAGTTCATTAAACTCCGTGGTCAAAACGACCATCTGTTTACGGGGGCCAAAAACACTGCCACACTTGGATGGAGGTAACTGTTAAGGCATAAATAAATAGCCCATTTGTACTCTATACATACTTGTATGTAACAGTTACTTAATTTAAAATGAACCCAAATCCTGTACAAAGAAAAAATATAATCTTTAGATCACATTAAGTAGTGTTGTTTTTGGGTCGGGGTGGGAATTTTATGTCTGTCCTGATGTCATCTTTTGTGAATCTTTACATATCTGTGATAATGTGATTTTTTTTGTGTTTGCCTTTTGTCATGCTTCTCTCTTGTTTAGAACAATCCTGCAAAAAATGGGCCTGGAGGGAAAGGTGGAGCCCCAGCAGGCCAAAAAAAAGTGGGACAACTTAAAAAAAAAACATACAAAGTATGTGCAGGTTTGGATAATGATATGGAAACTACATTTGTTTTACCTAAGTTAATAAATACTTTGATAAAGAAACGTAGAAAAAACCTCCAAGGCACCCTCCCAAAGTTGTTAAAATGCCTTTATTCTCGTGGCATGGTCATATAAACCTTAAAACCACAGTCCTTCGACGCGTTTCAGCATCAAGCCTTCATCAGGAAGTCAAACAAATTAATTTTCTTTGTTCTCTTTTCTTCGTTTCTTTATCACTACATGAATTGCATTGCAAAGAGCACCTCAAACATATTTCTTTTTGAGTCCATGAAACACTCCTTTTTCAAGACTTTTTAAATAAATACTTTAAAGAAAACTGCTGCTGTTGTGATTCATTTCCTCTCCCTTAGGAATGCAAAGATCCAGGGACAGGACAGGGGGTCAGCGGGAAGCCCACTGCTGCCACCTGGCCTTGGTTTGTCCTCATGGATGAGGTTATAGGACAGAGGCCTTCGATGGCACCTCCTGTCCTAATTGCCTCCATCCCTGAGGACACACCAGGGCCAAGTGCTGCAGTGGGTGAGCAGCAGCAGCAGGGGGAGGAGGATGAGGAGGAGGAGGATGAGGAAAGGCAGCCAGGGCCAGCAACAACAGGCAAAAGAAAGAGAAGAAGGGGAAGAGATAATGAAATTATAGACCTGATCAGGGAAGACATGAGGTTGCAGAGGGAGGCAGAGGAGAGAAAGAGAGAGCAGAGAGAGGATGGAGAGACTTTTCAGCTTATTGGAGAGGATGGTTGACAGACAGTGATTTTTTTTTTTTTGGATGTTTTTTTTCTCTGTTCGATTAAGTTCTGTGTTTCTTATTTAAAGTGTTAATTAAAAATATTGTATATAGTTCTAAATTAAAATCTTGTAACCTTGTTCCATTTTCTGTTCTAAATATTGTATATAGTTAAATTAAAATCTTATAACCTTGTTACATTATCTGTTCCATTTCTTATTTACAACTAAAGTAAACTTTTGAACTCCTTTTCAGTGACAACACAAGTAATTTATTTTTTCTGTGATTAACAAATATTTACAAAGATACAATATGAACATTTATAACTATAACTATTGGGTATTCTTAACATGTACAACTATTTACAAAAGATCAGAAATTACTATTTATAGAGAACATATATACAGTTTAATAATTGGCTGAGCAGGAGTCCCTGGTGGTGCTGCTGGACTGGATGGGATGCCACAATAAAGACCCTGGAGTCTTCTGGCTGTGAGTGGGACATCATGTCAGGGGTGGGGGATGCATGTCTCCACTGTCCACCACATCGTCCATCAACGGGGTTTGCAGGGCTGACGCAATCAACGGCTGCCATGTCACTAAAAATGTTTAAAAGAGAGGCAAGAATAAAACACACAAAATACTACTGCACAACTTTTTAAACCCACCACAGACTACCTCAACAAACAAAACTTTACAAAACACTTTAAACAGGAATAGCTTTAAAATTATTTTACTTGCCCTCTAAAGGTAATCATGGTCGAGGACACCCTCCTCCAGGGCAGACACCTCTGCAGACAGCTGGTTCCGCCATGGAGCACCACTGACTGCCTCCAACCTGTTCTCCCCCTCATCCTCCGGCATGTCGTCCTGCACTTCATCCTCTGGGGCCATGATGTCACCAGCACCCAGGCAGATGTTGTGCAGGACAGCACATGCTGTTATGACCTGGAGAAAAGAAGAAAAAAAAAAAGATTAATTTAATGTAAATGTAATTTAATTTTAATTAATGTACTGGTATTCACCATTTAACAATAATTCTGTTGTGTCATGACATACCTGAGGCACAAAGGTGTGGTGCACCTCCAGCGCTTGGAGGAAGATGGCCCTAAACCTCGTCTTCATCATCCCAAAGGCACGCTCTATGATGGAGCGTGCCCTGGAATGATGGCTGTTGAAGCGCTGGGCTCCCACACCTTGTACCGGCTGCTTGTAGGGAGTGATGAGGGGGAGTGAATGTTGGAGGCACAGGTACCCACCGTCTGCCAAGATGAAGTACCCTGGAGGAGGGTAGATGGCACGCCTGTACAGTGGGCTGTGCCGGAGTACCCTGGAGTCATGCACCGACCCCGGCCAGCCCACGTACGTGTCGATGAAGCGGCCCTGATGGTCACAAAGTGCTTGCAGAATTATAGATGCAAATAGTTTGCGATTCCTATAGCATTGACCATCAGGGCCGCTTGGTGGCTTGATCCTGACATGGCAGCCGTCGATTGCTCCAGCAGCTTTTAGAAAAGCTCTGTGTCTTGCCAGCCCTGCAAACCCCTGAGTTACTGCCGCCAGGTCGTCAGCGGTCTTGGGGAGGTAGATAACCCTGTGACGAATGGCCACCACCTCCTCAGTAACTCGATGAACGATGCGGTGAACAGTGGAGCGAGGCATCCCAAACGCCCTTGAGACCACCCTGTATGATGTCCCACTCGCCAGCCAGAGGAGAAAGACCAAGGTCTCTATTGTGGCACCCCATCCGTGTCGTCTTTCCTGGTGGAGAAGGTCCAGCAGCACCGCCAGGGACTCTCTGCTCAGCCTGAAATCTCGCCTGGTGTCATGATCATCAAAAAATATTTGGAGAACTGGAACATTCATATTAATGCGGCAGTACATCGGTCTCGTCTGGATGGGGAAAGGAGGGTAAGAACAGGAGAACATAAATGATTAAAGCAACAATAGCTATTTAATTTTAGTTAATAAGACAATGCTAGTTAATGTTATACCTTAGATCAATAATGCTTTATTTGTCCATCTATCCACTTTGGCTTCTCAATATGGTTTTGATGTTTAATGACACATTTTAATACTGAATTAAGTCAGGGTTATTTACAGGGTTCGTACACATTTTACTATTCAATTCAAGCACTTTATAAGCCCTTTTAAGCATTTAAACTAAAATTCAAGCACTTTTCAGACCTTGAAAACACAGCATTAAAATTTCAACATTTTCAAAGATTTTAAGCACCTGTACGAAATCTGTATCAAGTGTAATGGTTAAATGACATGAACCACATATATATATAATGTTATGTTGCGTTTGTCACTTAACGGTATCGTTTATTAACGGGTATATTAATTACCTCGAACTACGCTAGCTATGTATGAACATTAATGTGGGTTAAAATAACAGGTTTAACGTTACCTCCCCACAGCTCTCTCCCAGCCGGAGATAAATGAGCCGCCGGTGTCGCTGTCGCCGGAGCCGCCTCTCCTCTTCCTCCAACAAAAAATATATTAAAAAAAACAAAATCAAAACCTCTGGCTCCATCGTCTGTTATGTTTTTGTGTCGTCTGTCCGTTATGTTTCCGTGTCGTTTGTTAAGTTCTCTGTCCGTTATGTTTCTGTGTCGTCTCTTAAGTTGTCTGTTATGTTTTTCGTCTTTCCCGGGCTTGGGCGGCAGGAGTCATGACGTCGTGACGCAACCCAGAAATGCTCCGTAGGCTAGACTGTCCCATTTATCAACGTGACCCGTCCTTCGGAGGTGCCTCCGAAGGATCATCCTTCGGAGGCTACGTAGGCCGGGTCCTCCGAAGGATGCAGACCCTGAATTGGGACACAGCTACAGACACGTCAGGAGAGCAGATCACCAAAGGCTGTTTATAAAGGGATTTAACTCCTCGAACAAATGCTTCGCATACCCAAACCGTTGGTCCAAGCAAGAAAATAAAGTGATTTTGAGAGACAGCCACGTCTCGTGAACGCACGTGTCGTGTTTTATATTTCTCGAGTGAAAAATGCGGTCAGGGGAGCGAGTTTAAAATGTGTTGCACCCCAGCTGTTTCCAGAAATTTCTCCTCTGAGTTTACATGGGAGTGAATGAGAAAAAAATCAGCGCTCCCTTCGCTTTGGAGCCACTCAGCAAAAATGTGTACGTGTGAGAGATTCCATGTCAACATATCTGTGAGCAGGACAAATTTTCCTACGTTTTGTGGTATAAATTGTGTGTGTACAGTGAAAATTGTGGCCATGACAGCGAGTTAAAGACATAAAGACAAAATCTTACTTTGAAAGGGCAAATAGCTCACTTCCTGTTGGATTTAGGTCAGGGGTGTCAGTGCGTGATTTTTAGGCCTTCATGAGACGAACACGCCACTTTTGGTTTCATGTTTCTACGACGTTCCTACAGGCCGTGGCGGCCATTTTTGTGTGCCTAGGTGGCGCTAGAGAGCCCATTTTGGCACTTTAGGGGTTAATGTCATGATTTTCTAAAATTTTTCAGCGGTTCTGATGTGCGTGCCAATTTTGGTGAGTTTTTGAGCATGTTTAGGGGGTCAAATTCCAGTTCAAAGAGGCAGCGGGAGAAAGAATAAAGAATAATTAAAGCTGCAAGCAGCGTTTGGCGGGACCTCGCACTCGCGCCTGTTTCGGGCCCCAGCTTATGTCGTCACTGTGAATTATTTAGAAATATCAAACATGTTGCCACAAACATCAGAAAATCCTTACAGAGCTGAACATTTTGATGTTTGAATGCTTTCTGTAGCTGTAGGTATGGATAAGTGATGTTACGATATGCAAATTAGATGAGTGAATTTATTCCCATCAGATTCCTCGTCCTTTATTTTGAGGAAGAGACAACAAAAACAACACAAAACAAAATAAATTTACTATGTAAATATGTTCAAAATGTTGTTTTACTGAGATGTATGAAATCCAATATGGCTGCTGCCTAGTGACGTCACAATATGCAAATTAGATAAATTAATTTACTCCCATGACAAACTTTGGGTCATGATGAATAGTTTTCTCATTTACAGTATGCCTTTATCTCTCACCACTTTCAAGCCACAGCCTTTTGAAATGTTGAAATGAAAATGGAATATTTTCCTCAATAAACTCTGGCACCTAAAGGGTTAAAATGGAGATTGTGCCCCTGTCATGTCTGCATGTAAGATTTAGACACACACACACACATCATGTTTCTGTGAGTTTGTGTGTGACAGCGGCTGCCATGGTGATGAAGTAAGTGCACCTGGCAGAAGAGCAAAGAGAGAGTGTGACAGAACACAGAGAGACCTTTTTAGTGGAGATTTAACTCCTCGAAGAAGTTCTTCCCATTCCCAAACCGCTGGTCCAATCATCAAAATAATGTGATCATGAGAGAGATAAAGTTATACAGAAGATCTGTTTAGCAGCAGTTGAATTGGTATGTGTGCATCTTTAAAGCCGATACAATAAACGGTGTAGGAGGAGATGTGTTTTTTTTTTAAGAGCACGTTTGAGGGGAAATCTTACTTTGAAAGGGCAAATAGCTCACTTCCTGTTGGAATTAGGTCATGGGTGTCAATGCGTGATTTGTAAGTCAAACACACCAGTTTTGGTTTGATCTTGATACGACATTCCTACGGGCTGCAGTGGCCAGTTTAGTGCACCTATGTGGCGCTAGAGAGCCCATTTTGGCACTTTAGGGGTTAATAATGTGTGTGTTCTGTTTCAAATGAAGTTTCTGCTGCTGTAATCTGTCCTTTAAAGATTGTGAGACACACAGACCAGAGAACCCTGTGGCTGTGTCTGTGTGTGCAGCCGTTGTCATGGCGATTAATGACTTGCCCGTACCTGTGGCAGACACAGACACGTCAGGAGATCAGATCACCAAAGGCTGTTTATAAAGGGATTTAACTCCTTGAACAAATGCTTCGCATACCCAAACCGTTGTTCCAAGCAAGAAAATAAAGTGATTTTGAGAGACAGCCACGTCTCGTGAACGCGCGTGTCGCGTTTTATATTTCTCGAGTCAAAAATGTGGTCAGGGGAGCAAGTTTAATATGTGTTGCACCCCAGCTGTTTCCAGAAATTTCTCCTCAGAGTTTACATGGGAGTGAATGAGAAAAAAATCAGCGCTCCCTTCGCTTTGGAGCCACTCAGCAAAAATGTGTATGTGTGAGAGATTCCATGTCAACATATCTGTGAGCTGGACAAATTTTCCTACGTTTTGAGGTATAAACTGTGTGTGTACAGTGAAAATTGTGGCCATGGCAGCGAGTTAAAGACAAAAGTTTTAGACGATTTTTAGAGCCCTCTCCACTCTAGCTCACAGCATTCCGTGCAATACACACCCATTGTAAACTGAGAATTTCTCCACTTTTGCTCATGGTACTTTGAGAGGCACAGATGAAAAATGGTAAAAGATATGAAAAAGATGAAAACATGAGTGAATAGATGAGACCTGTGGCAACATTTGAGAGTTGGAATGGAGTCTGTAGCACAAAGTATGGAGACGCTGTAAATGCTAGAAAAAGCCCTAAGATTGGTCTCTTTCTCCCCCCTGCTGCCATTCATTTCCTATGGGACAGCTTTCGAGGATCGCCAGGACGTTTTTCTGACATCTCACCTTATGGAGCCCATAAAATCCAAACTAAGCGAGTAATGAAAAAGTTACGAATAACTTTTGATTAGAACGAGTTGATCTGTCATCTATGCAAGTTTGAAGCCGATTGGATAAGCGGTGTATGAGAAGAAGATTTTTTAGGAAAGGCAGTTTTAAGGCAAAATCTTACTTTGAAAGGGCAAATAGCTCACTTCCTGTTGGATTTAGGTCAGGGGTGTCAGCGCGTGATTTTTAGGCCTTCATGAGATGAACACGCCACTTTTGGTTTCATGTTTCTACGACGTTCCTACAGGCCGTGGCGGCCATTTTTGTGTGCCTAGGTGGCGCTAGAGAGCCCATTTTGGCACTTTAGGGGTTAATGTCATGATTTTCTAAAATTTTTCAGCGGTTCTGATGTGCGTGCCAATTTTGGTGAGTTTTTGAGCATGTTTAGGGGGTCAAATTCCAGTTCAAAAAGGGGGCGGGAGAAAGAATAAAGAATAATAATAATAAACGCAGCAAAAACAATAGAGTCCTCGCCTTTGGCGAGGACTGCTCTGTGAGCAGTCCTCTGCCTCAGGGCTCGGTCCCTAATAATAATAATAATAATAATAATAAAGAATAAACGGAGCGAAAACAATAGTGTCCTTCGGCGAGGACTGGTCTGTAGGAAGAAACGCAGCAAAAACTATAGGGAGGGTCCTCGCCTTTGGCGAGGACTGCTTCGTGAATAGTCCACTGCTGTTGGGCCCGGTCACTAATGAACGCACGCAGCAAAAACAAGAGGGTCTTCGGCGAGGACTGCTCTGTGAGCAGTCCTCTGCCTTAGGGCTCGGTCCCTAATAAAGAATAAACGGAGCAAAAACAATAGGGTCCTCGCCTTCGGTGAGGACTGCTCTGTGAGCAGTCCTCTGCCTTAGGGCTCGGTCCCTAATAAACGCACCAAAAACAATAGGGTCCTCGCCTTCGGTGAGGACTGCTCTGTGAGCAGTCCTCTTCCTTCGGGCTTGGTCCCTAATAAACACACCAAAAACAATAGGGTCCTCGCCGAAGGCAGAGGACAGCTCACAGAGCAGTCCTCGCCAAAGGCGAGGACTGGTCTGTAGGAATAAACGCAACAAAAACTATAGGGAGGGTCCTCGCCTTTGGCAAGGACTGCTTTGTGAGTAGTCCACTGCTGTTGGGCCCGGTCACTAATAAATGCATGCAGCAAAAACAAGAGGGTCCTCGCCTTTGGCAAGGACTGCTCCTTGAGCAGTCCTCTGCCTCTAGGCTCGGTCCCTAATAATAATAAACGCACCAAAAACAATAGGGTCCTCGCCTTTGGCGAGGACTGCTCTGTGAGCAGTCCTCTGCCTGTAGGCTCGGTCCCTAAAAACAAGATATAGCATGTGCATGTAGCCTTTATAATGACTGTGATATGAGCTTAAAAGTAAAGGCAGTAAATGGGGCATCGGTGGCTAAGTGGTAGAGCAGGCGCCTCATGTACAAGGCTGTTGCCGCAGCGGCCCGGGTTCAAATCCAGCCTGTGGCCCCTTGCTGCATGTCATCCTCTCTCTCTCTCCCCCCTTCACGCTTACCTGTCCTGTCCATTAAAGGCAAAATGGCCCAAAAAATATCTTTGAAAAAAAAAAAAAAAAAAAAAAGGCAGTAAAAATACCCCAAAAAGGCCTAGGGCTCAAAGGGTTAATAATATCATATACAATAACATGTCTGTCACAGGAGACATTTTACTGCAGAACTACTGCTTTTACTTTTGCTACGTTGCATATTATACTTATCTACTTTTACTTTGACTGGTAGGATTGTGAATACAGTACTTTTACTTGTAATGATGTATGTTTTACATTGCCTTGATACGGTGGTACTTTTACTTAAGTAAAGGATTTTTGTTCTTCTTACACCATTGAAAATAGTCTCTTGCAAATGCATTATTTTATCCTCTTACTTTTGCCAGGTTTGCCAACACCCACAGTGACTAGCTGTTTTAACAAAATGAAACATGATATTTGTGTGTCATATTTAAAAACATCTTAATTAGGAATCAATGGACATGGGACACGAATGCCACTGACAACGTGGGAAAGTCAGAAAGTATTTAGAGACATACTAACACATTGTTGGTTTGGGATTTAATGGGATTTATCGACAATTAAAAATTTAGAAAAAAATCAGCCTGAGCCTTTAAAATGTTTGGAATGAAACCCCTTTTACACTGCCTGTTCAATGTGGAAATATCATGCTGTTATGCCACCTCGCCATATTGTATAGAGGGTACCATCGCAGAATGGGGGGACAGAGTATAAGATCAGCTGCAATATAACAGGGACAGTAAATGGTTGTTATTTCCATGTTTTGACATTATTACTGTTTATAAAGCACAGCCAATGCGTATGTTATATGTCGCATTAGGGGCTGATGCTATTGTGTTACATCTCACGCCCGTCACGCCTCTTTTGCTTCCAGTATACCAGCATGCTGTCTAAAATCACACACTGGAGTGGCATGATGCTGCTGTCGTTTGGTTGTTTGTAAAAATGCAAAGGAGGGACTAGCAGCCCTACAGCGTGACCTCTGTGTCAAAAGGGCTAATCACTAGCATTATACAAAAGTGCTCGGAGCCCAAAAGCATGGACGCAATGAAAGCAGCCTTACCTGTAGGTACTGTGGCGATGGTGGGGCATACACACAGCTGTTCATTATGTAGGTACGACAGTTGAGCTCCTGGCCTTTTGTCTTCACTGATAGCTCCACAGGACTGTACGCACCTAACGTCACATTCTCTTGACTGAGTGTGCACATACATGCATGCATATAAAACACACATACATGGTAAATGTCAATTTCACAGAAAAACATTCAAGGAAATCCAGAAGGTACCAATAAAGAAAATGATACAAGAAAATTTTACCTGTCTAAAGACTCCAGATCAGACATGCTCATCCTCCACACCACACCCCACACCTCATCCCCTGGGCTGTGCTCTATGGTGGCCACACCTCCATGCCACCGGTCACTGGCAAGGCCTTTATGGTTCCCAAACACCAATTTATAGTCCTGAAAAAGACAAAAAGTTTTAAGTGTGTAACAGCTCATATGGGGCCAAATATTGATGCTGTTCTCAGACAATACCTTGAGCCTGGCTACACAATATACTGTTGCAGAGGGATTCTTGAGCTGGAGCCGCTCCTTCAGCAGGTTGCTGCCATATGCAAAGTACAGGAAGGTGTGGTTATTCTCCATGTGGACACCAGCTTCTGCCAGGAGAAGATGAGAGGTGAGGAAGATTATAAACCGTTGGAAAAAAGCAGCAACAACAGGAGTGGAGAGTCGAGCTGAGCCACAGCTGAGTGTTTTGAGGAGCGGAGGGCTGAGGTGAGAGAGCATGAGTTGCAGTGACAGAAATGAAGTACTGGCCTTCCAGCACTCACACACACCATTCTCATGCTAATCCCCCACACTGCCATTGAGCCCTATTCACACTCACAATACATGGTTTGCCTCATGTGTTGAGCCAACAGCTCTCTCTTCTTTGTTCTAAAAATGTCACGCAACCCCATTCCGTGGACAATCAACAAGGTGCAGATGTTCCTCTGCGTCATTGTGAAGAGGGAATACAGCAAGAACTGGATGAAGCAGTGACGTGTGGGTGTTACCATCCAGTAAAAACTTCACCTACACTTAATAGCACTGTCTGCAGTGAAAATGCAAAACAGATCAAGGGGTTAGGGGTTCTAAGGGTACTGTAATATGCCTTTTCCACCAAAATTAGCATGTCGTGTTCTGTATTACAGACATACAAAAATACAAACAACAGTTAACCAAACAACAAATCCATGCTACAAATGCTACAGATCACATCAGACTGGCTCTATTTTTACCATCACAATCAACTAGTAATGCAGCATCAACAGGCATGTGGTACAAATATAACACATAATGGCATTTTATAGACAGTGGGATGATTTTTGGTGAGGACAGATGGCACTGATGGCTGATGCTTTGTCCTGCAGTAAGCAGCGTGTTTACGCTGCATAATGGTCAGCTGTGATGTAGGTCAAAACACCTGTGCTCATTGTTTTCTATATGAGCCAGTTCTTGGAGAAACGCCACTGATTTTTAATTGTTTTAAAATCATTTTTTCCTAATGAAGCTCTAGCGAAAGTTCAGTCAGGAAGACTACAATTTTGCTTACTTAGGTCTTTTAAATATTTGTCATAACATCTGCCATTCACTCCTTGCACTCATGCTCACTCATTTCTTTCTGTCATTATCAGGGGTTATTATTTGAGACATTAGCTGTTCTGTCAGCTGATCAACAGTTAACCAAAAGCACGGCGACGCCTTCACTTTTAGCCATCATTGTACTGAGGTTCACAATCATCTTACTGCTTCTTGTATTAAATATGATTCTCTTTCTGCTCGTAGCTCTGTCATGCTGCAGTTGTGTGCACCCTCCACCTCCCCATCACTGCCGAGTCTTTGCAGATTCATCAGCCTCATCAGCCTTCAGTCTCAGAGTCATCAGTCACCACAACCACCAGTGTCTGGACCCCATGGGGAATTCTTCTTGCTGTTGCTCAGATGCCGCTTGATTGCAAATCTCCCTCTGGAGTCCAAGCACCTAAGACTTTCATCAATTCATATTCATCACATCACCTGTTAATCTGTATACCTACAGTCTGTAATAACTAATCATGTTTATTTCATTCACCTGGTCTCTCCTGATTGAACTGTTAGTACATGCTAACTCTTCATTTCATTTCATTTATTTGCACATATGAAATAAGAAAACAGAACATAGAAGTAATATAGTCATACATAGCATGTGCAGGTCAGGTAGAAACCCATTACAGGCTTATGTTAAGAATCCTTACCTAGACAAACATAACAAAACTATGCAAAAAATAATGAAAAACAAAACATACATGATAACAAACAATAAACAAAAGTGGACAATTGATTATAATAAAAATAAAAATATAAAATGACGTTTTACATCTTGAGGCAGGCAAAAACATATCACCCTATAGAAGACGTTATTCAGATACAGAATCTTTTGGTCATCAAAGCAGGTTTTAGTTTCGTCTTATATACTGATAAAGACATAGAGGCAGATAATAAGTAATGTTACATGTTCCACAATTGTACTCCCCTGTATCTTAATGAGTACTGTGCTCAAGATGTATTAAACTTAGGTAAATAAAGGTTATTAATTTGTCTGGTTGTGTAAGAATGGATTTGAGAATTACAAATAAAATATTTTTGAAAGATATTTGGCAATTTTGTACCCATGAATTTCACTTTGTAGATAAAGGTGCATATTTGAAAAGTGTTGATATTGTTAATAACCAAAATATTACATTTCGAGAACAGTGGAGAGGATGCATAATAAGACTTGGAAGAAGTTGCTATTAAAAAACGTTTTTGCAGCAGTAGTATTCTGTGAAGGTATGTGGGACAGGTACTAGCCCATACAATGTTACAATAAGTGAGATAAGGATATATTAGGCTGTAATATAAAGTTAAAAGACAAGATAAATGTACAAAAGTTCTAATTTTCTTAATAATTCCAATAGATTTATTAATCTTACTGCAAACAAAACTAATGTGTTCTTTCCATGACAGTTTTTCATCAATTAAGATCCCAAGAAATCTTGTGGATGTAACTTCAGTTATTCGCTCACCATCAATAGACAATTTCAATAACTTCGGCTCATAATACTTCTTCACCTGCAAATATCATAAAATTAGACTTCTTCACATTTAGTGCCAATTTATTAGTCTTAAACCATTTGGAGTATTCTAAAAGGCCATTATTAACTTCATTAATGAGTACAGATATATTTTTATTAGATACAAGTAAATTAGTGTCATCTGCAAACAATATGGGACATAAAGTGTTTGATACTGCTGCAAGATCGTTAATATAGATAAGAAACAGTAAGGGTCCCAAGATAGAGCCTTGTGGCACCCCACACTGTATCTTAGCTTTTGTGGATTCTGTACCATTAATAAATACATATTGTTTTCTATTACAAACAAAATTACTAAGCCACTTCCATACAGTACCATGAAATCCATATCTGTACAATTTTGCAAGGAGAATTTCATGATCACAACATCAAATGCTTTGGAGAGATCTAGGAAAATACCACATGCAAACTCTCTCTTTTCCAGAGCAGTATGGATGTTGTCAATTAGATGCAATAAGGCCATATAGGCTGAATGATTTTTGCAAAATCCATATTGGTGCTGATACAAAATTTTGTTTAAGTTCAAATGTTTTAGGATATGGTTATACACTAACTTTTCCAGGATTTTTGAAAAGCATGGGAGAACAGAAATAGGAGGGTAATTTGTAAAGGAACCTTTATCACCCGTTTTAAAAATTGGTATAACCTTTGCCAGTTTAAGATCAGAGGGAACAATACCATTTTCCAAGGATGCAGTGAAAATATGTATTCAGGGGCGGAAATCCCGGGGGGGCAGGGGGGACATGACCCCATCTCCAGTAAAGCTGTACCCCCCTAGAATAATATGAGAGACAATTAATAATTTTTGAACAATGCAGTAGTATTTATTAAAAACACAATGTAAGCGGTGCACATTTTAATCGCGCAATAATGTGCTATTTAAATCTTAAAAGATTTAGTCCCCCCCCCCCTCCCCTTCCTAGTAGTGGTATATCCCACACTCTTTCCAACGGGCAGGGCTAGGCTGGACCCGGCTGCCCACATCGCGCATTGCGGGGTAAGATGTATCCTATGCTCACACAGACACAGTTTAACTTACTGTTACAACAGGCTGATAATATAAACTGTCTGCAACATTTCACCTGCATTGTTCAAAAGCCTACTCAATTACGAGTGCTGCTAAGCTAAAAGCTAATGATTAAGCTCAGAGTTTAGTGATAGTCAGAGAGGACAGGAGAGAAAGAAGAGGGAGAGGACAGGACAAGAGCAGTCAGTGGCGGAGCGGCTCGTAGCTAATGGGTACCTGTCTGTAGGCTCTCCACCTGTCAGTGAGACAAACATGAAAGACATGCAGTTTAACCAATGAGGAGCGGTCATTACGCGCGACTATTACGCACGGTTGTGAGGTGCACAGCGGCAGATCTCACATCACACTGTTTATAAACCAGTTTACCCGTTTAATTGCAGGAAATGTTTAGTTGTTAAGCCATTTCTCATAAGTATAGACATTCACTGTATATCCACTTTTCTACATGTGGCTGCTGCTGGCTTGAGTCTTGACTCTCTAGTTATCAATAACTTGCAATGTTGAGATAAATGTTTAAAGTCCCAAAAAAGTAATTTATTACAAACAGGTCAATAAAACAGGTTTCAAAATTCAAAATACCTTGTAAACAAACGAAATATTCAGTATTACACATTTTCTTTGGTTACTTCTCTTTCAAACATTTTTTAAAGTTATGATCTCACTGCCGGTAAAGAAAACACGGTTTGCTCCTGCAGCCAGCCAGAGACGAAGGATCCATTCCACACACCTGAGCCAGAGAAAAAAGAGGGAGAGAAGGAGAGAGATCGAGTTTCTGTCTTTGATGAATGAAGCCTTACTGTTTTGCTGCTATTAAACAATGAGAGACATGTTTTCTCCGTTTACTTAATAGCCAGGGGTGGGCTGGCCATAGGGAGGTTGGGAGTATTTCCGAACGGCCGGTCTGTTCCAGGCCGAATCGGCCAGTGGTCGGAACATTTTTTTACCCCATAAAACGCAGCCGCGGTTGACCGCAGCAGCCTGCCCTCGCAGCCTCAGGTGGCAGTGGGACAGAGTGGAACATCAGACTGGGTCAATCTAATATTTAGCATATTAAGGGGGGGATACGAGCGGTTATCAAGCACTGCCTACATGGCCCTATCATCCCAGATGGGTTGGGCCGGCCCGACAAACCCGACTGGACCCGCGGGTTCGGTCCGGGTTCGGGCTGAAAAAATATGCAAATGACTCGGGCCGGGTCAGACCTCGGGTTTCCTTTATTTCAGGCTAATGCTGGTGTGTCGGCTGCGTCGAATTTCTTTATTGCAAAAGAAAACATAGCCTATTTCAGGAGAGAGTCTGTGTTCAGAGTTAAAAAGATAATATTGGAACATATAGGCTATACAGCTGTTCTCCTGTTCTGTTTCTACATTAATATATAGCCATTTTTACCAGCTCAAGAAAAATACATTAAAGTGAGTAATTCATTTACAGTGTGTGTGTGTGTGTGTGTGTGTGTGTGTGTGTGTTTGTGGGGGGCGCTTTTGTTATGTTGATTTTTATATTGTATTTGTGTTCTAACACTGTGAATTATTTGCAAAAGTGCTATAACATTTATCATTGTTACTGTTATTGTTATTATTAGCTGACAAGGCCAGTGTCAGTCGTGGAGTTGATGCAGAGGGACAGGATAATGCCAGTCATAGGACTGAGGAGGAGGAAGAGGAAGAGGAGAAGGAGGAGGATGAGGAGGAGGAGGAGGAGGAGGAGGAGGAGGAGGAGGAGGAGGAAAGTGGAGCAGGAACCACCAAAAAAACAGTGCCAGGTACAGGTGCAGTGTGCAGGACTGGGTTGGCAATAGGTCTTTGCATAGAATTTTATTATATTCAATACACTCTACTGACTGACTAATCTGTGTGTGTTGTGTTTAATATCATTGTTTTTATACTGCAAATAAAGTATTCGTGTTAAAATTACGGTTCCACTTGTGTCCGTCGTGCGATCGGAAAAAAGACCTCTCCAAATCAAGCTCCCGGGCTAAATTTCAACCCCAGCCCGCCCCTGCCACCCCTGTTAATAGCATAAACATTTACACTACTGCGCACGGGGAGACAGAGACCTGCTCTGCTCCAGACACACTCGACACCTTGGACAGCACGGCGCACCTGACTGTTGTCGGTGTGTACATGTTAATTTGATTTCAATCATTTTTTTTTTAAATCTGGACATGTGCAGGTGGACTCAGCCAGTGCTAAGAAAGGTCCTATGCCTGCCTGTTGGAGAGATAGAGAGAAGATTAAAGTGTCAAATTGCGGTAAAAGATGCTGTATAAAAGACAGGCTACAACTTTTTTTCCTTGTCCACCCCTGGAATTATTCTCTAAAATTTTACTGTTTGTTGTCCCCCCCAACTTTGAAACGGGATTTTCGCCCCTGTATGTATTTATGGTTTCAACTCTCTAGAAAGGCACCAGTTTTATCGCTTTTACCATGTGAATCAGCACATTCCAACTACTGCTCCTTGATGACTTCTTTTGTGTCAGGTGCATGCTACTGGTGTAACCTTAACGACTGTATGTGATGCGGTCCATGTGTGTTGTACTTTACACTGTATCACCTGACTATCAAGAGCTCTCTCTCTCTCTCTCTCTCTCTCTCTCTCTCTCAGTGAGCAGGCTGTAACTGCTTCTAGACAAATAACTCATATTCTAATATTTACCTAGTGTTACAGGATTTGTTGAATTTTTTTGTGGCTGATAATAAAACAAGTAATAGTCATAGCAGTTCATAACATACATAATATCAGGCTGACCATGGTCATCTTATGTGATGAAATTAGCTTTTTTGAAAGTCTGTTGATATCGATTGTAATTTCAACAGTCTTGCTGTCTGCTCATGTAGTGACAAAGTCTGCTCATATAATAGATTAATAATAAACCGTTGATCCTGTTCAGGATCACATGGGGCTGATTATAGCATCACTGAGCCACTCATTAGACAGGGGGGACAGAGCACAACAACTACTCAAATCACTGTCTGCTTCTCACACTCAAATTCAATTTATAACGCATTGAACCTCATGCAGCAACTTTTTCCCAATTTTGCTCTTAATTTTCTGTTAAGAGAAAAAAAAGTAAGCTCCAGATGCACTAAATGTTCTCAACTGTCCAAATCTGCTCTGACCCAGGCTAAATGTTGAACCCCATTTGATCATGATAGCATAGGTAGTGCCCTCTAAACACTATATAAGGGCAGATGTTAACTCTGACCCGTGTCCAAGAATTGAGGAGATGTCACCAAAAAAGCTGTAAAAAGAAGAACTTCAGCAGGAGTGAAATCGACATAACATTAAATAAACACATGATTTTCCATAGCATCGTTACTGGTGTTACAGGAAAAATTAAAAAACCCAGCAATGGCAGAACATTTGTGATGCTGTGAATGCTGTGCTAGCAGCAGTGGTGGAGGAATTATTCAGATCCTTTAATTAAGTATAAGTATTAAAAACACACTGTAAAAATACTCTGTTACTACTAAAAGTCCTACATTGAAAATGTTATTTGAGTAAAAGTATATGAGTTCAATCAAACATTTTTAAATCAATCAATTAATCACAGGGTGGCATAGTGTTAGAGTGGTTGGCTTTGTTGCCTCACAGCCAGAGGGTTCCAGGTTTGAACCCGCCAGCTGAAGATAAGGAAACATTACTGAATCCCAGAAATCAGTGGATACTTACAAAATTAAAACAAATTGTGGATACGAACAAAAATAAGAGAAAATGTGTACATACATTGTTTCTTGCACGAGGACCATTAATTGCCCAAGTACACACGGCTTTCATCCAACAGATTTAACTGAGATTTTCCCTTGTTTTAAAATGTATTATCTTTTTCACATGTATGAAATGTTTTAAAATAATAACTGTAAACA
This sequence comes from Epinephelus lanceolatus, assembly GCF_041903045.1. Lineage (NCBI taxonomy): Eukaryota > Metazoa > Chordata > Actinopteri > Perciformes > Serranidae > Epinephelus > Epinephelus lanceolatus. The sequence goes on along the minus strand of NC_135743.1, from coordinate 45,597,433 downwards.
TGCTGCCTAACCAAATTATATAAACAATGCATGGTTATTACAGGATTTGCAGTTTCAGATCTTGTGTTGGCGGGTAGGGTTGGATTGTGGAATGAATGTTGTAAACACTTTTTAATGAATGACAGTGAAGCTGTAACTGGCTAAGTATTACCCTTGGATCAGGAGCATGATACCAAATTAACCACCTGTTGCACACTATATGTATGACAATCACCCACACATTCTCCCTCTTTCTACCGACTGGGAAGGAAAAGACAGGGCCAGCCTCCACCACTGAATGACAATAAAAGGTTAAAGGTTCACTTTTGTTCACACAACCGTGTTTACATACGCAAACATTTGTTTTATTTCACACCGTACACCATGTGACAACAGTATACCAAATCAGTCATAAGGAATGTGAGCTGGCACCACCTACAGGTCATAAAGCTGTACAGAGGAGATTATAACCATATTGAAGTAAAACAACAGAACACAATCAATTGAGTGTAAGCAGGCTAATAGTAAAAATAAAACAAACAAACAAACAAACAAACAAAAAACACTAGCTTCCTGGAGCATGAGCCCATGCTGATCAAATGGAATGTAAACAAAAGAGGGCCAAGACAGGGAAACAATAAGCTAGAGCTGCAACTAACAATTAATTCTGTTTTTGATTAATTGGTCAATCATCCTCTTAAAGGGCCAATAAGCGAAATTCATCATTTCTAGACGGAAGGAATTAAAAAATTGCTATGTGAAGAACTAGAGGTGTAATTTAATCTGGAGTATAGCATGACCTCACTCACCCTGTCTCTGTGTTGATCTCCAGCCCCTTGTTTACAAGCCGGTCTGGCTGCGCATTCGTGTACGTTCTTGTGAATGGCTCAGAGCAGAGGTAGAGGGAAGTGTTATGTATGCTGTTGGACTGCATTTCCCAGTGTTCTCCTGTGTTTTCCCCGCCCCTTTCCCCAGTGTCTGTCTGTGTCTTGTGGCTTCCCTTCCCTGGCTCCTGGCTGATTACACTCACCTGGCTGACTACACACACCTGGCTGATTACACTCACCTGCCTTCCATCAAGCTCATCAACCTCCAGTCTATGAGGCCGTTTACACGTTGCCGGCTATTTTCATAAACGGACATTTCACCGTCTCCGTTTTCAAAAAGATCTTCGTTTACAGTTACCCGTGTGTATATACACAAGAGCATGCCAAACCTGTAGGTGGCAGTGTAACGAGAAGCTCAAGCCTTCCATGTATCCATTGTCACCATAGCAACATAGGTCGCACTTTTTACACAGGCGCAAGTTCCGGCGCATACTGTGACGTCGGCTGCCTATAACTCCGTTTATCTCCGTTTATCTCAGTTTACATGCAAACGCGCAACCGGAGTTTTCCAAAATCTCCACTCTGGCCGGAGTTTTTAGAAAGACTCGTTTTCAGAGGAGAAATCTCCGTTTGCGTGTAAACGAAGGGCACAAACGAAGGAAGATGTCTCCGTTTATCAAAATCACCGTGTACGTGTAAACGGCCTCTATATCTACCCCTGGTTCTCACCCACTCATCGCCAGAATGTTGTTCAACCCTCTGTGGTAGTTCTCTCAGGCCAGACTTTAAAAAAAACAATTTATTGCTTGTGATTCCCTGTGTTGTTTCTGCCTTTTTGTTAATCCTGATTCTCCGTATGTTCCAGGACCAGTACGCATCTGTCTCTCCGTTCTCCAACCAACCTGCCAGCCATCCTGCGAAGCAGCGTTGGTAGGGACCTCGGCCCCTCGCCGTCGTCCCCCAGCTCACAATCAATCAATCAATCACTCACTATCACAAATCACAATTTGCCTCACAGGGATTTACAGCATACAACATCCCTCTGTCCTCAGGACCCAATGATACAGAAAGGGAGACAGAGAGAGATGCAGGACAGACGATAATGACAGTAGCTTACAACAATTTTAATGAAAGTAATAATATTATAATTATAATTCTGGCAATTGTGGTACAATATGTTGAATTAATATCTGATTAATATCTAATATCTGAGAGAGAGAGAGAGAAAGAGAGATGTGTGTCTGTGTGTGCCATACTTCTACTGTTATTATACACATATGATTATTGTCACATATGTATAGTATCAGATATTAATATATACTTCCCACATGTTGTACCACAATAGCCAGAATCATAAGTCAAACTCAATTTTAAAAACTGTAAAGGGTTCTTATGAAGGTGGTGTGAGCGTATATTTTGAAAGTTGCAGACATAAGCCATGTGACCTAATGAAACTTTGACATGTGTGATGATCAAACAACACATCCATATTCATTTGAAATCATGTGACCTAGTGAAAGCTTGAGTGATGTGTACTGGCTGCTTTGAGGATCTAAGTGCAGCAGTCACACACAAATATATACTAAGACCTACAAATGTTGAATTAATATCTGATTGTATACATATGTGACACTAATCATATGTGTATAATAACAGTAGAAGTATGACACACCCAGACACACAGACATAGACGGCCGAGTTGGCGACATGCAGAGAGGGAGAGAAGGGAGAAAGAGGACAGAGGGGGGAGAAAGAGAGACAGAGAGAGAGGGGGGACAGGGAGTGGAGTGTGTGTGTGTGTGTGTGTGTGTGTGTGCGCGTAATTGTGTCGCCAAAAATTGCAAATTATGAGCTGCAGGTTGCTTTCAGGTTACATTATTTTTTTTCTCCATCTCTCTTTCTCTCTCTCTCTCTCTCTGTCTCTCTGTCTCTCTCTCTGTCTCTCTCTCCCTCCCTGTCGTTCTCTCTCATACATACACCCACAATGAATATTTGGTATGTATAGTCTGACTAGGAGTTAAAAATCAAAAAAAAAATTAATATTTTTATGGTTGTTTTTCAACAAAGACAAAAAAAAAGTCCTGAAGGGGAACAGTGTCTATTTTTATTGAAAAATAGAAACTGCCCCCAAAAATGATAATGCATCAAAATTGGTGTTGTTATTTATCATTCACATATCACAGACTGTGATAAATAAAATAAAAAAATCCATCCAACATTTATTATATAGTTAATCTTAATTCATCTTTTTTTTTTTTTATTTATTTATTAAAGTAACAGTTACTTCATGTAAATAAAATGGCAAATAAATTGTGAAAATCCTCAAAAGGAATGAATATTTGATATGCATAATCTGAGTACAAGTTGGTTAAAAGATTTAAGCAAAAAAATGTAGAGAAATATATTAATATTTAATATTTTTTAGTTGTTCACACCATGCCGAAGGGGATAGGTGTGATTTTTTATAAGGGGGCCCGCAGGGTTAAAAATGCAGGGTTCTTATGAAGGTGGTGTGAGCTTATATTTTGAAAGTTGTAGATAATGAAACTTTGACATGTGTGATGATCAAACAACACATCCATATTCATTTGAAATCATGTGACCTAGTGAAAGCTTGAGTGATGTGTACTGGCTGTTGTGAGGATCTAAGTGCAGCAAACAGACACAAATATATACTAAGACCTATAAATGTTGAATTAATATCTGATTGTATACATATGTGACACTAATCATATGTGTATAATAACAGTAGAAGTATGACACACACAGACACACAGACATAGACGGCCGAGTTCTCGACATGCAGAGAGGGAGAGAAGGGAGAAAGAGGACAGAGGGGGAGAGAGAGAGAGAGAGAGAGAGAGAGAGAGAGAGAGAGAGAGGGGTGACAGGGAGTGGAGTGTGTGTGTGTGTGTGTGTGTGTGTGTGTGCGTGCGTGTAATTGTATCACTAAAAATTGCAAATTATGAGCTGCAGGTTGCTTTAAGGTTACATTAATTTTTTTCTCCATGTCTCTCTCTCTCTCTCTCTCTCTCTCCCTCTCCCTGTCTTTCTCTCTACATACATACACCCACAATGAATATTTGGTATGTATTAGTTAAAAATCAAAAAAAAAATTAATATTTTTATGGTTGTTTTTCAACAAAGACAAAAAAAGTCCTGAAGGGGAACAGTGTCTATTTTTATTGAAAAATAGAAACTGCCCCCAAAAATGATAATGCATCAAAATTGGTGTTGTTATTTATCATTCACATATCACAGACTGTGATAAATAAAATAAAAAAATCCATCCAACATTTATTATATAGTTAATCTTAATTCATGTTTTTTTTTTCATTAAAGTAACAGTGACTTCATGTAAATAAAATGGCAAATAAATTGTGAAAATCCTCAAAAGGAATGAATATTTGATATGCATAATCTGAGTACAACTTGGTTAAAAGATTTAATCAAAAAAATGTAGAGAAATATATTAATATTTAATATTTTTTAGTTGTTCACACCATGCCGAAGGGGACAGGTGTGATTTTTTTCATAAGGGGGCCTGCAGGTTTAAAAATGCAGGGTTCTTATGAAGGTGGTGTGAGCGTATATTTTGAAAGTTGCAGACATAAGCCATGTGACCTAATGAAACTTTGACGTGTGATGATCAAACAACACATCCGTATTCATTTGAAATCATGTGACCTGGTGAAAGCTTGAGTGATGTGTACTGGCTGCTGTGATGATCTAAGTGCAGCAAACAGACAAAAATATATACTAGTTAATGTCAGTGGAGAAACTGAGCAGGACTACATGTATTCCAATTCTTAATGAGTTAAAAGACTTTAACCAGGACATCTTGTATTTACAGGTTTTTGGTATCATGCATTTCTTTCAAAGTTTTAGGAATGACTTTGGGAAATGTTATACTGTCATCTCTGTGTGACCACACACACACACAGACACACTTCATTCTGACACACAGGCTGTCAGAGTGAAGCTTTTGTTATGCTAATTAAGGACTGCATGCAGCTCACACAGACAGCAGAATGGGTTGAAAGTTTCTCAAACTAGTCCTTTTAGCTCCCAAACCGTGGGTCCCATCTTCAATCTGAAAGCATCACCAGATAGATAAACTTGTTCTGAACGCACAAATATAAAGCTTGTATGTCTATGGACTGAAAAATGTCACCTTAATCACAAGTTTACAGTGTGTTGACCCTCATCTTTTCTTCCAGAGATCATCATGAGGAGTTGTGTCCTGCACCTTCTAACGCTTCTAAAATCCAAACCATTCAAGTTATGACAAAGTCCTTCACAAGTAATGTTCAGCAGGGGTAGAGCTGTAACGTGTGCAAGTTTGAAGCAGTTATGATAAACGGTGTAGGAGCAAATAATTTTTGAGCGACAGAATTTGTGAAAAACGCCATCTTACATTCAAAGACCGACAGCGCACTTCCTGTTGGAGTTAGGTCAGGGGTTGCAGTGCGACATTTGTAGATCTTTATGAGACTAACGAGACAGTTTTGGTTTAGTCTTTCTAAGTGGTTCCTACCCGTCGCACAGGGCATTTTAGTGTGTCTAGGTGGCACAACAAATCGTCAGGAGGTTTTGGAGCACATCACCTGAAACACGCCATAACATCCAAACCATTCGAGGATTGAAAAAGTTACGCACAATAATTGATAAGGACACTTTGAACAATAATGTGTGCGAGTTTGAAGCCGATACGATAAACGGTGTAGGAGGAGATGTTTTTTAAAGGAATTTCTTTTATTGAGGAAAACTCTTACTTTGAAAGGAAATAGCTCACTTCCTGTTGGGTTTAGGTCAGAGGTGCGAGTACGTGATTTGTAGGTCTTGATGAGACGAACACGGCTGTTTCGGTTTGAGCTTCCTACGACGTTCCTACTGGCTGCAGCGGCCATTTTAGTGGTCTGAACTGTTAGGTGGCGCTAGAGAGCCCATTTTGGCACTTTTCAGATTAATTGTTTCATTTTATAAAATTTTTCGCCAGTCTGGACATGCGTGCCAATTTTGGTGAGTTTTGGAGCATGTTCAGGGGGTCAAATTCCAGTTTAAAGTCGCGGCGAATGAAAGAAAGAAACAATAATAATAATAATTAAAGCTGCAAGCAGCGTTTGGCGGGACCTCGCACTCGGGCCCGTTTCGGCCCCCAGCTTATGTCTTCACTGTGAATTATTTAGAAATATCAAACATGTTGCCACAAACATCAGAAAATCCTTACAGAGCTGAACGTTTTAATGTTTGAATGCTTTCTGTAGCTGTAGGTATGGATAAGTGATGGCACAATATGCAAATTAGATGAGTGAATTTATTCCCATCAGATTCCTCGTCCTTTATTTTGAGGAAGAGACAACAAAAACAACACAAAACAAAATAAATTTACTGTGTAAATATGTTCAACATTTTGAACATATTTACTGTGTAAATATGTTCAAAATGTTGTTTTACTGAGATGTATGAAATCCAATATGGCCGCCGCCTAGTGACGTCACAATATGCAAATTAGATAAGTTAATTTACTCCCATGACAAACTTTGGGTCATGATGAATATTTTTCTCATTTACAGTATGCCTTTATGTCTTACCACTTTCAAGCCACAGCCTTTTGAAATGTTGAAATGAAAATGGAATATTTTCCTCAATAAACTCTGGCACCTAAAGGGTTAAAATGGAGATTGTGCCCCTGTCATGTCTGCATGTAAGATTTAGACACACACACACATCATGTTTCTGTGAGTTTGTGTGTGACAGCGGTTGCCATGGTGATGAAGTAAGTGCACCTGGCAGAAGAGCAGAGAGAGAGAGTGACAGAACACAGAGAGACCTGTTTTAGTGGAGATTTAACTCCTCGAACAAGTTCTTCCCATTCCCAAACCGCTGGTCCAATCATCAAAATAATGTGATCATGAGAGAGATAAAGTTATACAGAAGATCTGTTTAGCAGCAGTTGAACTGGTATGTGTGCGTCTTTAAAGCCGACACAATAAACGGTGTAGGAGGAGATGTGTTTTTTTTTAAGAGCACGTTTGAGGGGAAATCTTACTTTGAAAGGGCAAATAGCTCACTTCCTGTTGGAATTAGGTCATGGGTGTCAACGCATGATTTGTAAGTCAAACACACCAGTTTTGGTTTGATCTTGATACGACATTCCTACGGGCTGCAGTGGCCAGTTTAGTGCACCTATGTGGCGCTAGAGAGCCCATTTTGGCACTGTAGGGGTTAATAATGTGTGTGTTCTGTTTTAAATGAAGTTTCTGCTGCTGTAATCTGTCCTTTAAAGATTGTGAGACACACAGACCAGAGAACCCTGTGGCTGTGTCTGTGTGTGCAGCCGTTGTCATGGCGATTAATGACTTGCCTGCACCTGGGGCAGACACAGACACGTCAGGAAAGCAGATCACCAAAGGCTGTTTATAAAGGGATTTAACTCCTCCAACAAATGCTTCGCATACCCAAACCGTTGGTCCAAGCAAGAAAATAAAGTGATTTTGAGAGACAGCCACGTCTTGTGAACGCGCGTGTCGCGTTTTATATTTCTCGAGTCAAAAATGTGGTCAGGGGAGCGAGTTTAAAATGTGTTGCACCCCAGCTGTTTCCAGAAATTTCTCCTCTGAGTTTACATGGGAGTGAATGAGAAAAAAATCAGCGCTCCCTTCGCTTTGGAGCCACTCAGCAAAAATATGTATGTGTGAGAGATTCCATGTCAACATATCTGTGAGCTGGACAAATTTTCCTACGTTTTGTGGTATAAATTGTGTGTGTACAGTGAAAATTGTGGCCATGGCAGCGAGTTAAAGACAAAAGTTTTAGACAATTTTTAGAGCCCTCTCCACTCTAGCTCACAGCATTCCGTGCAATACACACCCATTGTAAACTGAGAATTTCTCCACTTTTGCTCATGGTACTTTGAGAGGCACAGATGAAAAATGGTAAAAGATATGAAAAAGATGAAAACATGAGTGAATAGATGAGACCTGTGGCAACATTTGAGAGTTGGAATGGAGTCTGTAGCACAAAGTATGGAGACGCTGTAAATGCTAGAAAAAGCCCTAAGATTGGTCTCTTTCTCTCCCCTGCTGCCATTCATTTCCTATGGGACAGCTTTCGAAGATCGCCAGGACGTTTTTCTGACATCTCACCTTATGGAGCCCATAAAATCCAAACTAAGCGAGTAATGGAAAAGTTACGAATAACTTTTGATTAGAACGAGTTGATCTGTCATCTGTGCAAGTTTGAAGCCGATTGGATAAGCGGTGTATGAGAAGAAGATTTTTTAGGAAAGGCAGTTTTAAGGCAAAATCTTACTTTGAAAGGGCAAATAGCTCACTTCCTGTTGGATTTAGGTCAGGAGTGTCAGCGCGTGATTTTTAGGCCTTCATGAGACGAACACGCCACTTTTGGTTTCATGTTTCTTTTTTTTTTTTTCTTTTTTTTTTACTTGTCTGCATTGGTCTTCATAGCTTAGCGCCACTAAAGGGTGTAAGCTTCTTGTGAAGATTGATGCACTGTTAATCTTGCAGTCAAGTATTTTATATCCATAATGCGTGGTTGTGACCGTCACCCACCCTCCCTGGAGACTAGCTTATCAGCCTTTATTGGAAAAACTTCCTAATATGAGTCAGAGAGGGCCGTGATACACCAAAGTGTGTCAGGGGGAAAGTAAGGAAACAAGCAAGGGGGAGGGGGCAGGTGCTTAAGTCCTGAGTTATATAGTGATAGTGCATGCGGAGAAGAAGGAGGAAAAACAAACAAATAAACAAACAAACGAAAAAAAAAACGGGAGAAACAGACAGTGTAGCTGATGTATTGTGGCCTTGAGGTGGTTGTGCTCCATGCAGATTATCGAAAATAAACATATACATGTCTACTATACTGTACTGAAAAACAAAAACAAAAGAGAAGTCTATACTGAACACCAAAAATGTGAGAGTCTTGGTGGAGGGGGAAAGCCCAATTGCAGAGAAGAGTTGCCAGCGCGGTGTGGTAGGTTTGAGAAGCAAGTGGGCCCCTTTGGAGTGATCCCATCGGTTCTTTGCGATGCGTCACGGAGCTGAAGTATCGAACATGCATGTGTGTATTTGAACCCTCCCAATGTGTTTATGAAAACCATCACCAGGGTCCAGGGCCAGCCCTGCGGGGGAAGGGGGGCGGTATGGCACCCCAAGACCGCAGGAGCGCCCAGACCCCAAGACCAGGGAGCCGCAGAGGCTGCAGGACACCTCGCAGGCCCAAGGACCCAGGGCGGCGAAGGCCGGCACCCCCAGAGAGCCAGAGACACACCCCAGACAGGCGGGGCAGGAGGGCCCGCCCACCCACCGCCCGACGCGGACCGCCCCCACCCCCCTCCCCCAACCACCACCCGCCCCCGACCACCCACCCGCCCCCACCCCCATCCCCCACCCACGGACGCACCCAGGGACCACCCCCGACCCAATGACCCAATGAGGGAGAGAACCAGCACCGCACCGGACGGGCCCGCACCAGGCGCCGGCCACCAGCAGACGCCGGACCGGACAGTAATGAGAGCCCACCCAGGCCCGGGCGGACGAGGGAGGCAAGGAGGCGGTGATACTGCAAGGCATATGTCCCCGGCGCATCGGGAACCAGGGGACCGCAAAGGGCCACCCGCCCAAACCCCCCAGGACGGGCCCCCACCAACACACAGGAGAGAGCGGACCGCCACGAGCAGTCAATCCCCCATCGGGACCCCATAGCAGAGGGCCCATAAACCACAGCCGGTCAGGAGGCAGAACCCCAGCAGGAACCCACAGAACCCCCAGGGCGCCACCCGGCCCACCCGCCACAGGGCCACGGGACCCCCCAGACACCGGGAACCCAGCCAAACCACCATGATGTAAATGGGCTCCCTGGCTCCAACCCTCAGCCCAGGAGGGCCGGGCCTCACTAGCCACGCCATGCGTATCTACAGTGTGTGTAAACCCACCACCCCCCCCCCCCCCCCCTTACTATGATTCTCCGATCCCTGACGGAGAAACATTAACCCTACACCGTGAATGTGAATGTGAGTGCCCATAAGTGTGATGTGGTGCATTAAAATTGAGGGACATAGGAGACAGGTGGGGGCAAGGCTGATGGCTACAGCACACTGCTGTCCTGCAGCCCGTGCAGCCATAAGGCACCTGGAACCTGTTCCCATCTGTCCCCCAAGATGTAGGTGTATGTGGTGCTTTAAAATTGGAGAACAGATAAGGATGGGCTGGGGGGCAGCATGGAGGGCTACCGGACACCACTGTCCCATAGCCTGCCCCATTATGAAGCCCCCCAATCCATCCGTGGTCTGCACGGTCTGGTTTCATGTTTCTACGACATTCCTACAGGCCGTGGTGGCCATTTTTGTGTGCCTAGGTGGCGCTAGAGAGCCCATTTTGGCACTTTAGGGGTTAATGTCATGATTTTCTAAAATTTTTCACCGGTTCTGATGTGCGTGCCAATTTTGGTGAGTTTTTGAGCATGTTTAGGGGGTCAAATTCCAGTTCAAAGAGGCGGCGGGAGAAAGAATAAAGAATAATAATAATAAACGGAGCAAAAACAATAGGGTCCTCGCCTTTGGCGAGGACTGCTCTGTGAGCAGTCCTCTGCCTTAGGGCTCGGTCCCTAATAATAATAATAATAATAAACACAGCCTTCGGCGAGGACTGGTCTGTGAGAATAAACGCAGCAAAAAGTATAGGGGGGGTCCTCGCCTTTGGCGAGGACTGGTCTGTGAGTAGTCCACTACTGTTGGAGTCGGTCCACAATAAACGCACGCAGCAAAAACAAGAGGGTCCTCGCCTTTGGCGAGGACTGCTCTGTGAGCAGTCCTCTGCCTTAGGGCTCGGTCCCTAATTACAGCCCTCGCTCCCCCATGTAACCGTGGGGGCCTGAGGCACGTGGGGGTTGTGGCGCGACGCGAGAAGGGAGAAAACACCTGGCAGGAGCGAAAAAAACGCAATGTTTCGTTCATCCACCAGGTGGCGCTATGAGCGTAACCAGATGTGGCCAGGTACGGACCGTCATCACACATGTGAAGTTTCGAGCAAATCTGACAATGTCAATGTATAATAGGGCATTTCCTGTTTCCACAAGGGGGCGGCATGAGCGTAACCAGATGTGGGCAGGTGCGTTCAGGGGTGGACCCTCATCACACGTGAAATTTCGAGCAAATTGAACAATACATGAAGGATTTATATCAAGTTGATGTTCCGTGGCGAAGGATGAAAAGTCGCCACTGCTGCGGCCTGCAACATGACAGGACACGTGTGTCACTGTGGAGATTCATCAGCTTGATCGTCATGTGGCCACAAAATGGAGTTTACAGTAGATTACAGTAGGGTCCTACGGACAACTTCGTCGTCGCTCAGACCCTAATAAACAGCGCGATTTCAATAGGGTCCTCCGTGGACGACTTTGTCGTCGCTCGGGCCCTAATAATAATAATAAACAGCGCGATTACAATAGGGTCCTCACGGACGACTTAGTCGTCGCTCTGGCCCTAAAAATCCTTGCATTTCAATAGGGTCCTCGCACCGCTAGGTGCTCGGGCCCTAACAATAATTCCTTCAGTTTCAAGAGGGCTTTCGCCCGGCCTTCGGTCAGTGCTTGGGCCCTAATAATAATAAACAACGCGATCACAATAGGGTCTTATGCGGACGACTTTGTCGTCGCTCGGGCCCTAATAATAATAAACAGCGCGATTACAATAGGGTCCTCATGGACGACTTCATCATCGCTTGGGCCCTAATTAATCTACATTTAGCCTTTGCCGGCAGTTTTAAATTTGATTCAATGTCACCCGCTCTGGCCCCAAGGAATCCATTTGACTATGGTTGCTGGTGTTGCTGACTTCACATTTCTCAGAATAGAGCTGCCAATCACCAGAGTTTTCTCCTCAGCGGGTGTGTCGCTGAGTGTGGAAAAACGGTGAAGAGACTTGTGGTGAACCGTGGGCTTCAACTACACTTCTCTCGGACAGTTACCCAACCTCCTGGCTGCATGGGGGTCACCAGGGGACCGCTAGCGGAGGCTATGCTATGTGGCCCTGTGCCGGCTACAGGGGGCTGGCTAACTACCGCAGCTACAGAGTGATTTTCCATGGTGCGGAGCTGCGCTTCCAATTCACTAAGCCTCGCCTCCAATTCAGCAAATAAACTACATTTGTTAAATGTACCACTGTCGCTAGAGGAAGCAGAAGAATAGCTAAACATCTGGCACACAGAGCAAGAGAGAGAAGGAGAAGAAGCCATCACAACTGTTAAGCTAACGTAGCTAACAAGGCTAATAGCGTGTAAACAACAGCTAAGATTAGCAAGTTGTTGAAAGAAGAGGAGAGCTATGAGTGCTTAAACGGAACTAGTGTGGCTTAAAACGTGAAGTAGATGGTTAGCAGTTGAAGTGAGGAAAATCAGAAAACTAGATGGAAATCACACAACACACTTACCGTAGAACGCCAGCACGTCATAAGACGTATGCTACGCTAGTTAGAAAACAAATGTACCGAGTGCTATGGTGGCTCTATGGTGGATACTGTCGCTGTCGCCAACGATGCACTGCTGAAATTCTAAATTGCGGCCAAAACGGCCCTTCCAATGTTTTCAGCTAAATCGCCTGACATGTTGGCAAGCAAGGAGAGCATGGAGAAAATGACCGACAGTGGAGTGTAAATTCTGCGCCCTCCATGTTAGCAGATGGGACACTAAAAACTCAGAGTACAAGTCAAATAAAATTTCCCCAAACATGGTTTCTGTCATTGTAGGTAGTTCTTATCACACTGGTGTATGTTCAAGTGTTCATTTTCTCCAATTAGTTTGGTTTTAATTCATTATTTGATGCTATAAACACAGTCTTACCACCCAGGCTTTTATTTTGATACTTTCGGTAACCGGCAGTGTGTATTTGCATATTAGCTAAATATTTAGTTTCACCAAGTACATTTAATTAACATTTAGATTCGATTTAACATTTAGATTTACATTTAATATTTATATTTAGATTTAATATTTAGATTTAGATGTAACATTTAGATTTATATTTAACATTTAGTTTTAACATTTAGATTTAGATTTAACATTTAGGTTTAACATTCAATATTTAGTTTTAACTTTGACATTATATTTAACATATTTCAAATATTGCTGTAAATGTGGTAAAAAGTGACTTTAAAAAAATCACATCACTTTTTTAAATGTTTGAAGCTAAATGTGGCAAAATGTTGCTGTTAATTTCAGTGAGAGCCACTTTACAAATGGCACCCCATACTCTTCCCATCCCTGCACATTACACATTTGGCCTAATGTATCAATAACTGTAAATAATTTCCCACAATTAGTACCTTTACCCATAATGGTGTACATTTGACTGTGAATACTGTTTCGTACTTTTACCTAATCATTTGAATGCATGTCTTTTAGTGTATATTAACCTACTTTGGAGTTCATTTTGATACTCCCTTTGGTAAAAGAGTTAACTACTGTTACCGTTGGCAATACTAAAAATTCTGGCTTATTTAATGGGATGGGGATCGATTATGTGAAAACAAGCTTAAAATGCCTGATCAGATTAGCCTCACTGAGCAGGAAGAGAGAGATCTGGTGGGTGAGCTGCCACAGGTCAAACCTGCAAGACACCAAAGAACTTCACTCCATTCATTAAAATATTGCATCCAGATGTCTTCATACAAGCAATAGTTTCCAAATGAATTTTAAAAGGAGCTAAATCTGCCACAAGGTGTTTTTTTAGGGGAAAACAAAGCTGCCAGTGTAGTCTGAAAAACTGCTAAATCTGGCAACCAAATTGCTAAATTGGCATCACTGGTTTTACTAATGGAGTGCTCCCCAGAGCATGTCCCATGTGATGTCATAATGATGTCATACACCACTCCCATTCCCAGGGTGTCCAAGCAGAAAACTTGAGGTGCTCAATGGTTTGTAATTAGTGCTGACTTGAAGACTCCAGTTAAATGAGCTGCATAAGGGATCTCACTTCTGGTGTTTCCCATTTAGCAGTCATGCTGATCTGAAGCCAGCTGAAGTTCTCAAAGCACAGAAAGTGCTTACGCAAACAAATATCCTGATTTATAACAGTGCGCACACATGTCCCAAGCCTGTTTGCCTTTATAAATCACAATCAACTCGACATTTGGTGCAGGTGAACGAGTGTCTTGCCACACCCAAAGGTGACTAAATGGCCAGTGAAACGCCCTTAATATTCCAACAAGAAACAGCAGGAGGAAGATCATGGCAAACGCTGTGAGAATGGGTTAACCCTTAGATGCATAAGTGAGGTCAAAAATGACCCCAGGGGTTTTTTTCAATATCTATGGAATTAAAAGTTTTTATCATTTCATATTCCAGGTGTTCCTCATAAAACATGTTTTTGACATGAGGCCATTTGCATTAAAAAAAAAAATTATATACATTAAGAAATTGTTGTTTTTATATCGCTACCCCACTCTTCCATAAGTGGGGTCAAAAATGACCCCAAGCATTTCCTATGGAATATCAAGGGTTAGACCTAGGAATCTTTGATTCTTATCAACTGTGACTGTCAGGTATTCATTTACCGTCGCATTTACACATCTAATGCCCGCAGTCTCACCACCCAGGAGGATTTTTATACAGCACCATACAAGTATTATATTTGTTTTTAATCTTGGAATACATATGACATAATAAAATATGAACTTATTTTCCACATCCATGACTTTTGTGTGATAACGTATAGTATTGTCATCAAAATCAGCCTACTTTGTAGTTAGCTAACATTAGCTAACTAAGCTAGCTAGTGTTAGCTAACTACAATGTAGGTACTAGTTAGCTAACTACTATGTAATGTTAGTACTGTAATGTTAGCTAGCTAACACTACTGCATTTGTTGTGTAGAGATAAGCAGCCTTACTATATTTATAGCTTCCTTGTAATAAAATCTAGCCATTTGTGTGTGTGTGTGTACGCACACGCGTGTGCGTGTTAGCCTTTTATGCTATTGTGTGGTAACATTACTGCATTTGTTGTGTAGAGTTAAGCAGACTTACTATATTTATAGCTTCCTTGTAATAAAATCTAACCCGTTAGGTAGCCTATTATACTATTGATTATTCAATGATGTCATTAGTTGCTAAAATGATAAATGAACATGTCAAACAAAAAAAATCTCTTGACCAAAATATAATACAAATCATCTTTAACCAAAATGAAAGAAATTGCTTAAGTTTATCACAAACGCATTGATTCTAATTGAGGTCATTTGACCCCACTTATGGAAGAGTGTAGGTATTGGTAGGTCATGCATCTAAGGGTTAAAAAAGGAAAAAAAAAAAAAAAAAAAGTATGAAGTAGAAGTTCTTGGAGAAGTTGAAAAGAAAAAGTTGTTTGGTGGGCTCAATATGGGCATTACCAATGCTAAAAAGGCAAGCAGCATGGCTGCTGGTGGCAGATGCCGCAAATGCTGTGGCCTCAGAAGGTCGGACTGTTGCAGAGGGTAAGAAGAAATGGTCCAATATCAAGGCGGAGGCCAAAAAGCACATAGCCTTACACAGGCAGAGTGTGCACTCCACCGGTGGGGGAAAGGTGACACCGGAGCTCACACCCCTGGATGAGAAACTAGTGGAGATCATCGGCAAATCCCTCCTGAGTGGAGTGGTCACAGAGGCGGCTGACGTACTGCGCGACTCAAGTAATTTGAGTATCGCTTGAAATGTGTAAATCATGTGCACTGAAGTTGTATTAAAACACATTATCCAAAACAATTTACTTTATTCAAAATTTCTCTTGTAGTCCCTGGGTGTTCCAGTCAGGTTGGTGATGCAGCCCAGCAGAGTGTGGCCAGCGGCCTCAGCCATCCAGCAGCAGTGGACGTGTCCTCACCAATTCAGTCCTGCAGATCCAATGAGAAACCATACAGTCAAACGAGGTTGCCAGGGAGTTACGAGCAATAAGGCAGTATTGTCTTACAAACTGCACACTGTAACTGATGGTGAATAAATAGTTTGTTTCAATCAGTAGTCCATCTACTGGGTGAAGTTTCCTACTGCAGGAAGTCATTTAAATGGAATACATAAAGAAAGCAAACAGATAAATTTTTTAATTTTAATTTTTTTTAATCAGTAGCTCAATCCATAGGGACTTGGGTTGGGAACCGGAGGGTTGCCTGTTCAAGTCCCCGTCCGGACCAAAAATATGGAGCGTGGACTGGTAGCTGGAGAGGTGCCAGTTCACCTCCTGGGCACTGCCGAGGTGCCCCTGAGCAAGGCACCGAACCCCCCAGCTGCTCAGAGCGCCTGTCATGGGCAGCCCACTCTGACATCTCTCCGCTTAGTGCATGTATAGGTCCTGTTTGTGCATGTGTGTGTTCGGACCTGTGTGTAATTGACAGAGTGAAAAATTGAATTTCCCCTTGGGGATTAATAAAGTATATAAAGTTAAAAAAAATTAAAAAATTTGTCTGTTTGCTTTCTTTATGTATTCCATTTAAATGACTTCCTGCAGTAGGAAACTTCACCCAGTAGATCAGCGTTCCCAATTTGTTTGTATGATTCTCTCAGCGCTGGGTTTTTCCACACGTATCTCTATCATTTACCAAATTCATCCAGACTGTCACAGACTGAGGCAGGACCCAAGAGCAGCACAACACACCAGCAGTGTAATAGCAATAATTTTAATTCAAAGTCTTAGCGATAAGACAGCAGCAAAACATTAACAGTTTATGCAAAAGTTCTTCAGTCTTGAAAACTAAGCCAAGGCCGGGAAGCAAACCCACATCTCGCATGTGAAAGGCAACTATAATCCCACCCAACCAAAGGGCAGACTGGGTGTAGTGCAAGCAGGAGCAGGGTTTTAAACAGGAAGACAAGTGAGCCAGAAGCACTTACAGAGGGGATGTGTTGCAGGCTGGCAGCTCAGATGGCGACAGAACGGCAGGGGATTTCTCCCAGGAAAGCCGGAGTGGTAACGCCAAACAGCCACAGGCAGACGAGAACCAGGAGCACACAGGCTGAACTTGTAGTCAAAGGCAGAAGGCAGTTAGGTTTACCAGGGCAGAGACGAGGATGAGGCGAGCGGAGTCGAAACTGGGAGATCAAACCAAGGAAGAGCGCTGGAGAGTATTGCATGCTGTGAAGACAATCTGGCAATGAGTGAGAGGAACTGTGCTGTTAAAATACTGGCTGGCTGATGAGTGGTGATGAGCAGCAGCTGAGGACAGGTGCACAGGTGGAGGAGATTGGCGCTAATGAGGTGGTAAGACAGGAGGTGAGTGAGCCAGGGCAGCAGAGTGTGACAGACAAAACACCATGCACCCAAGGATTCATTAATTGATTTTAGTTCAAACAGTGGTAGTGTGGGCACATGAGAAAGTGCAATTCCCATTTGTGGTGATTAGTTTAAACAGAAAACTGAGAGACCTTTCGAGCTGACTGCTGGAGTTTCTCTTTCTGAAATCATTAAATGGGCAATGCGGTATGGACCATCACCTCCTAATTACCTCCTGTGCCATAGCGTTGTTTGACAATCTGATTTTCTTGACTTAAGTGATTTCTTAACATACCTCTTGTGTTAAGGGATGCATGACATCTAACAAGAACAAGGTGCACAGCAGCAGCATTTGGCTCGGGGTTGGGGACAACAGGTGGTAGTGGCATGTTTTTTAGCTGTGCCACATTGTGCAACACAGCACACGCCCTGACAATTTTGCAGACCTTTTCGGGCCTGTAAGTCTCCCTCCTGTGGCATCCAGGTGACGCCATCTGCCCTTCAGTAGCCCGATGGTCCGCTCCACAACAGCATGTGCCTGGCCGTGGCGTACGTTGAATAAATATCATTCTAATTATCCCTACCTAGAAGCCAGCCATCACGCACAGCTCCAGTCTCAAGTCGGTGCCCCACACTGTCTCAATATGAAGGAATCATGGGTTGACCCAGGCCACCGAACCACTACATTTGTGAGCAACATATCCGCATCACATATAATTTGAACATTTAGAGAATGAAAATGCTTGCAATTAATGAAAGCAAATTCATTCTCAGTAGGCGCCCTTATAGCAACTACACAGTGCAGTCAATAGCACCGATTACATTTGGGAAACCAGACTTTGCTGCAAATTGCGCTTTTTTATTGGCATGTTCACCCACCGTGTAAGGATACTTTATGCACCGCTGTGACAACCCAGTAATACCTTCTAACACGTCTGGCATAATACAGCTAAAGGTTGGCTGTGATATCCTTAACCTGTCAGCCAATTCCCTCTGAAAGGTGCTGGTGGCCAGAAACCCCAATGTTATCAGCACTTGACGGGGGACCGGCACAGCTCGGACTTGTGGGTGCTCCTTTGTAACACCGGGCCCAGCACAGTGCAGAGATCTCAGCAGCACTGTACGTGGCAGTCAGAACCGGCTTATGAGCCACTCATCATCATTGGCCAGAGGGTCTTGCTGGTCCCTGAAGATCCGTTCCCTCCGGAGTCTCCCATGCGCAGCATCTTCTAATAGTGCCAAATAAGCCATCGTGCATCTTTATGCAATATGATTTATGCTAGTTATACCTATATATCAATTGATTGATTGCACCTGAAAAGCTACAAGTGTGTGGGTTATTCCCTGATTGTAATTGAATTTTGGCCAAATTTTGGCTATTACTATTGTCCAAATAAATAGGCTTACACATGTTACACAGGTACACATTTTTATTGTTTCGTTTATATGCTGTTTCAGAGCCAGGCACCAGCAGCATGGCATCCAGGTCTTCTCCCCAGAGTGGTCCCACCGAGCCAGACCCACCAAGCCAGGCAACCGAGGGCGAGCGCGTGCCCTCCGCCTCCCATGCTGGGCCAATCATCATGGCAGAGGTCCTGGAAAGGCAGACAGAAATATGCCATTTATTGGCTTCAGTTGTTAGCACGCTTAAGGCAATTAATAACACGCTAAAAGAAATTAACAAGAAATGACTATACGTTGTCCATTGTCTGTATTGCATGTCCCTTTAGCTAGTAGCCCTATAGGCTATATTTGCATTACATTACTATTTAAATACTGTAGGGCACTTACACAACTTTAAGGTATAGCCTACTTTACATTTTAGAAGCGATGAATGAGGTCCTGTCTCCTCTGCATAGCCCCCAGTGGAGGCTGTGCTGGCCACGGTTCCCTGCATTGGTTTATCTGGCTGCGCCGGCACATCAAACGGCACTCCATTGTCTAAAGCAATATTGTGCAAAACTGCACAGGCCAAAATGTTGTCGCACACCTTTCCTGGGGTATACAGCAGCGTTCCCCCCGCTGGTCCAAGACAGAGCCACTTGAGCAACCCGAAGCAGCTCTCCACCGTGACCCGTGTGCATGTGTGCGCACTGTTAAACCTGCGCTCCTGCTCTGTGGCAGGGTTTGCCAGCAGCGTTATTGATATTGAGGGGATAACCTTTGTCACATAGAACAAGAACCATACCAGAATGTTGTCATTTAATAGCCTACTTGTTTAGATTTATTTAACACAGTTTACTTATCGAGGAGATGACTCCAGCTCTGCAGTGCGCCCTCCTGTAGCCGTGCGCCCACGCTACTGTTATGGAATATAAATGAGTCGTGCATCCCCCCGGCCACTTGGCTACCACGTTTAGTAGTGATAGCCTGGCATCACAAATTACCTGTAAGTTAATAGAGTGGTAATTTTTGCAATTGATGAATGCGTAATCATTCATGGCTATTTTATTTCATTTTGTTGTATTCATTTTGGGAATCCTTTTTAAATATGTACTGAATATGTGGCTGCTTATGCTTAGATGACAAGTTTGAGGTTTGTTTAATAATCATTTTCAGACTCAGCCAGATCTTGCTGTGCTGCACCACAAATCCACACTGACTCAAACTTGCGTACACCAGCTGAGACCTGACTTGAGATTTGATCGTAGCGTCCGCTCACGTCCAAATTGATAAATGCCGAGCCTTGCGTGGAAATGGTTGTGCGCACAGTTTTCTGCCATACGTTCGTTTGATAAATGAGGGCCATTGACTGTGCCACAGTGGAAATAAACCCTCTGGATCACTGCTTTACTCAATTCGAAAATGGCTACCAAGCAAAAAACGTGGCAACTTTGCTGAGGTCAACAAACTATGACGCATGCCCCCAGTGATTCGAGAGGTCAAGAAATAGTCAGGCCAATCAGAGGCCACCCAACAGTCTGCACTACACAACGCAGTCTTGAGCACCTTCCAGGATGCAAATTTTTCCAATACTTTCCCTGTGATTGGCTAGTACTCATTGCTTTCATTGGTTGTATTGGTAAAATTTAGGCACGAGGAATAGGATTGGTTAGAATTGCTACATATACAACAACCCATGAAACCACTTTCATCTGCTGAAGAATGTCAAGAGCTGTGCTTGAAAACTCAACTCAAACTGCAAGGAAATCACAAGTGCATTGGACCTTATATTGAGAATTATTTTGTCAGCTACTATTTCTGAGGTCAAGGGTGAACTTTCAGGCTCAACATTACTTCTTCTGTCACAGTTCTGCATTACTCATCACCTGCTCACTTCTGCCTAACCAGGCACACAGGTACCATTCAGCAGTTTTCCATTCACGTTTTCCCATCCCTCAGAATCAGTCGCACCCACCTCATCAAGGCAACTTCATTCACCTGTTCCTGATTACACACAGCCAGTATATATACCCCAGCCTTACAGACACTCTTTGACAGATTGTTCTTATTCACTTGTGCAAGACACTCTCGTACTTTATTTCAGACTGATTGATGATTGCCAACCCTGGCTGCCTCATCTTATTCCTGGTAAACGCATCATCCCTCTGTCCCTGACCTCAAGATCTGCTTCTGCATCCTTGGTTACTGTTTGCTGTTTCTGTCTGACCACAACGCTACAGTTTGAGCGCTCCTGTCTGCTTGTCTGTGGTTTCCTGTCAGAATTTCATTGTGTTGCCACACCGGCCATTGTGTGTGAGTCCTGGGAGTACCTACCTGTTGGCTAGATCCTCTGCCTGGCCTCGACCTACCTTCTGCTTGTCACCTACTGATTCGTCTGCTTGGACTGTGTACTTACCTGGTGTTGGATCTTCTGCCTCCACAACTATGTCCCCTGCCTGCTTATTCATGGTACTGTTGCCTGTTGCTGAACTGAACTCTGTGTGTTTGGGCAAATGTCCCTGCCCACTCACCCGCCTCCTGGTCTGGATCAGCCTGTTGGACCAGCCAGGCTGCCAGAGACTTTGTGAAGATACTTTGCTGAAGTGTTGAAATGTAACGTGTGCTGATTACCTGCCCTGTCCCGTACCGGGGTCATCCCTATATTCCCTGGGTTCTATGTTCCCTGGGTTCTATGTTCCCCGATCGGGGAACATAGGACCCTTTAAAAAAAAAAGGGTCCTATGTTCCCCGCTTTCCCCAAAAGGAAATATGTTCCCCACTTTGTATGGGACCGGGGAACATAGAACCCTTTTTCTTAAAAAGGGTTCTATGTTCCCCGGTCCGCTGTTGCTGGGGAACATAGGACCCTTTTGAGAAAAAGGGGTTAGGGTTAGGGGTTAGGGGTTAGGGGTTAGGACCCTTTTTTAAAAAAAAGGGCCTATGTTCCCCGGGTCCTTTTGGGGAAAAGCGGGGAACATAGAACCCTTATTATTAAAAAGGGTTCTATGTTCCCCGGTCCCATACAAAGCGGGGAACATAGGACCCTTTTGGGGTCCCATACAAAGCGGGGAACATAAGACCCGGGGAACATAGAACCCGGGGAACATAGGTACGCTCCCTCCTGTACCTACTGTGCTGTGGCATTAAACATCATTACCAACTGTTCCTGGTTTCCTATGTGCTGTATTTGGGTCCAAACACAATTTGTTACATCTACTGTTCTATGGCAATTTTACTGATGCTATATTCGTGTATGACCAGAAATGTAGGAAGCAATACATAATTCACTGTAGTTTGGGTTGCTCAAAGTAGTTACAAGTATCTGCAAATGGCAAGTTCATCCTTCCATGAAACTGAAATGGATGTTTGCATATTACACAAGCACACACTCACACACACTGCATGTCCATTACTAACCTAATTTTTCTTTAATAAAAAAGGGATCACCATTTGCTATTCAGCATGAAAATAAAAAGCTGAAGAATAACAAAATTATTAGAATATTACTTGTGAGATATTATATGTTAATGGCACTTTTGATTTGATGGCAGTTCATCTGTGGTAGTTACTAATTAAGCCAATATCACACACACACACACACACACACACACACACACACACACACAATTCTAATCAGATCATTAGAGGATACACATAAATAAAAGTGACATTATGTGTTCTCTGTTTAACATAGCCTACATCTCTTACAGATAAGATGATAGCAGATGCCAGCCCCTTTAAAACAGATATAAAACTAGTACTATAATACTATTTATATAGGAAAACAGATCATTTGTACAACCTTCTTACAAAAGAGCACACACATAAATCAACTTACCAGACAACTAATTCAGACAACTAATTACAAGCCATCTACACTTTTATCAGTCTATTAACTTTAACTTTTTTTTAACTTTATATACTTTATTAATCCCCAAGGGGAAATTCAATTTTTCACTCTGTTTGTCAATTACACACAGGTCCGAACACACACATGCACAAACTGGACCTATACATGCACTAAGTGGAGAGATGTCAGAGTGGGCTGCCCATGACAGGCGCTCCAAGCGGTTGGGGGGTTCGGTGCCTTGCTCAGGGGCACCTCGGCAGTGCCCAGGAGGTGAAATTATTTTGGTACCGGTCTTTTCTTTTTTTTTTAACTACTGACTCTTACTTTTAGAAACTTCCTGAAACAAGGGAAACTGTAAGAACAAGTGTTACTAGAGGCAGTATTACCGGACTTTCCATAATCCTATTGCTGAACTGTAATCCCATTTGGTATTTAGTTTCTCTACAAATAAACTTGATTTGAACCTGAATTAGCTCACTCCAGTAATAAGAAAAATTATAATTTAAGGCTGAATGTAAAAGACATTTTACTTAAGACATTTAAACTGTATAAGATGTGAAAAAATGATTAACATACTCAAACATAACCCACTGTGTAAACTAAACAATTTCATACATTCATCACATTATGATAATTTAGTAAACTAGCATCATATAAAAGTGGTAAATTACAACTTTATTCAATCTAAATGTTTGGAGAGTAAACAAAATATCTGCAATAATATCATGTTGCACAGTTGAACTTGAATATCTTTCAATGTGCAGAGTTTTTATTAGAATCATAAGTGTGATTTAATAATGAGGAAAAAATGTACAGTAATACATTCCCCTCAAAATACCCCAAACCAATAAATACTGTACTGCTGCATTTATTGCAGCAGTACAGCTGCAATGAAGGACATAGATAGGCCAGCTAAATGACCGAGACAGGAGGTGTTGAGGAAAGCAGGTGATGTTGGGAGGTTAGTCCCTGTCATCTTCTGGTCGATAACTAGATGCTGTGTTGACAGCCTGCTGCTTCTGGTGATAGTTACCACCTTTCCTCTTTCTGCAGTAGACATACAGAGCTGTGAGGGGAACACAGCTGACTGATGACACCAGCAGCAGCCCGATGAAGACTTGACCATAGACAGGATACTGCATCACCACTGACTTACCCTGAGAAAACAACAGGAACAGTTACCCAGACATTTTAGTAGAATATCAAATATCATTTGTCAGCTGGCGCAGTGCAGTGCAGTGTGCTTAGACCGCCTTTTAGTGCGGATGCAAGACAACTTTGGTGGCTTCAGTTGGCAGAGATGCACTCATGCAGACCTCTCACCAAAATCACTGACAAAGCGGCGGTATATGACGACTTTGGACAGGCTGAAATAGTCATCACACAGCTTTAAGAATGATAAACAGTTGTCATCTACAGTCTCTGATTTGAGAGATGGCTTTGCTAATTTTACGCAGGGATGGCACAGCAGCAGTAATTTATCGCCTGATGACAATAAGCTTTGGAGCAACAGACATTTTTTGGGGGGTTTCCAGTGAAGCCAGCAAATGTCCAGCCAAGACTTCCTCTTCTGTGTGGCAGTCATTTTGGCTACTCTCTATAAACAGATATCTGCATATAAATGCTGACAAATAAATGAAAATGCTAAACTGGGAGACACCCCAAGTAAACAGGGTAAATTCTTTATCCAGTAAATACCACCATGAAACTTTCCTAGTTCATTATTTACATTAAGACAAGTTGTTTTTATATTACAAGTTTTCTGAAATTGTGTGCTTAAATACTAGGCATTATCTAACGATATATGTGCTGATTTCCATGAGTTTCCAGAACAAAAATCTGAACATTGGATAAAGGGTTTAAAATTCTTTTTTCATTTTGTTGTCAAATTAGAGTCAAATGTTTTTACAGAGGGAATTTTGGATATCTCATTTTAATATCAGTAAATACTGCTAATGACCATAAAAAACAAACATTTTTGTTATGTTTTAAGGAACAAAATTTTCTAGACATCAGGCTATGAATGACATATAAATAAACCCCTCATATAGACAGAAATAAGACTGTAAAGCTGGGTCTGTGCTTCTGAAGATTTTTGGATCAGAGAGTGAGAAAATTTAATTTTAAGACAACAGCCTTTAAAAAAATGTAGTGTGAAATTCCATACATTGTCAGACCTAAAATAAGACACTAGGCTAAACTAGAATTACCGCTTCATGGTTGTATGTCTCGGTGAACCAGCCAAGTTACACTTACAGTTTACATCCATGTCAACATTTTATCCTATTAGACATTTGTGTGAAGTTTTGTCATAATTAACGTATGAATTCTTGAGTTATGGCCAAAAACATGTTTTGGGAGGTCACAGTGACCTTGATCTTTGACCACCAAACTCTAATCAGTTCATTCTTCAGTCCAAGTTAAAGTTTGTAACAAATCTGAAGAAATTACATCATAGTATTGTTGAGAAACCGCGTTCAGAATTTCAACACAGATTTGTTTTTGTTTTTAAATTTCATGTTTTTTTCTCTCCACATTCACTCGTCTCAGTAGTGTAGTGGTGGGTGAGTGGGCATCAGACAGCATTGATCGTTTTGACATGATAATGGTACAGCGTGTTTTGGGGTTCACGTGATGTTGGATAACTCACCCATCTCCCCAGAGGGAAGGTAAAGTGTAACAAACTGGGGAGGGGGGCCAGGGGGCAGCAGGTAGGCTTTGCTATGTAGTTATATTGTTGTGGCCTTATGTAATATTTCAAAGTAATAGTAGTAATAGTATTAGTAAAAATAGTAAAAGATAAACATTTAGATTTTTTTTCTTTCCCCCATTTGTGGCGCCCCCTATGGATGACTGCACCCTTAGCTTTTGCCTGTACAGCCTATGCCATGGGCCAGCACTGGATGCAAGGTCACAGTGACCTTGACCATCAAAATCAAATCAGTTCATTGTTGAGTCCAAGTGGATGTTTGTGCCAAATTTGAAGAAATTCCATCGAGGTGTTCTTGAGATATCGTGTTCACAAGAATGGGACAGATGGAGGTACATATGAACAGATGGACAAACTGATGTGTGAACAGATGGACAACCTGAAAACTTAATGCCTTCAGCCATGGCTATCACTGATACACAAAGACATAAACAATTATCTTATAGATATCACAATGAAACTTCCCCAGTTGACAATTATTTTTTGTATTACAATTCTTGAATATTCAAATGAACATGCAGTATCTACTTAAATATTTGCATACATTTCTACAATAGAAAGCTGAACTAAATTAAACACCGAAATGTGTATTTTGGACAATTTTCTTACACTTGTCTGAAAGAAGTCTGAAATAGCTCAAAATCTCAAAATTTACTGATGGATAAAAAATGTTTTCACCTGGAGTTTCTCACCTTAGTTCAGACCAGAATGATCTGGATTTTGTAATGTCTCTCTTTTTTTGTAATTTTACAGATAGGATCATTCTAATTCAGATACCACAAGATTAGGATTACAAAATCTATCTTTGCAGCCTTCGGCTAGGTGTGCATCTGATGGTCAAATTAATACATTTTATTAATGCAAATGTGAAAATGTTTGGACGAGTAAATTAGCTGGGGCTGTTTATAACCATCTCTCTGGTGTACTTATTGCTGCATTTATTACTGATGTTTTGTTTTTGCCTCTGAAGCTCGTTGGGTTTGAGAAAAGTGCTCTATAAACATGGTAGGTAAGGGCCATCTACTTAAGGCTGGAGGAGTCACAATGAAAAGCCCTGCTTGATATTATGAAGCACAAGAATTATGTTGCAATATGCAGCATCTTGGAGTTCTTTTTGGTGTTCTATTTGAAAATTTTGTATTAAATAGTTGATTAATTTAGAATGAATATTGCTTTGGCATTATCTGTCTCACTTCAATATGCAAGAATTGAATACAAGAATGATTAAAAATGTGCGACAGGTCCTACATGTCTCTACATTCACCTTAAATCTGTGCTGAATCCACCCTTTCGTGATTAGGATTTTTCCTGATTTTTAGCAAAAGTCATCAAAACTATCTCCACTGCGTTTTGAAATCCTCCCAAACATTTGATTAAGTATACCAGTATACCAGTTTGTGAGATCAGGATCACATCTCCTGCTTTGGAAATACCCAATTTTAAGATTTAATCCCATTTAGATAATTCTGATCTGGATTAAATGTGTTCAAATACTAGGCCCAGACCATAATGAATTAGGTTCCAAGACTGCATTTTCACCAATGTGTTCTGCCTCTTTTGCTCTCCTCAGGGACTGTTGACCTGTTGCTTAAATTATAATAAATGTGATATACCACTGTGTTGTTGAGGGGAAACGTGGTTGTTGTGGGGAAATGTGGTTGTTGTTTTTTGTCTCTTAAGAGCTGCTGGACAGCTGAATTTCCATTGGGGAATGAATAAAGTTCTTTCTATTCCATTCCATCTATCCATCCATCCATCCATCCATCCATCCATCCATCCATTTTCATCCGCTTATCCGGGGCCGGGTCGCGGGGGCAGCAGGCCAAGCGAAGCACCCCAGACATCCCTCTTCCCATCAACACTTTCCAGCTCCTCCTGGGGGACCCCAAGGCATTACCAGGCCAGACGAGATATATAATCCCTCCAGTGTGTTCTGGGTCTGCCCCGGGGCCTCCTACCAGTGGGACGTGCCCGGAACACCTCCAGCGGGAGGCACCCAGCAGGTCCTGATCAGATGTGCGAGCCACCTCAACTGACCCCTTTCGATGTGAAGGAGCAGCGGCTCTACTCCGAGCTCCCTCCCTCAAGCGAGGGAGTTCTATTCTATTCTATTCTATTCTATTCTATTCTATTCTAACTGGTCAAAACTTCAAGACTACAAATGGAACAGAACACTTCTGGTTACAAAATCTCATACCACTGCCCACATAGTGTTCCACTATGTTGAGAGCTCAGATTGTAGATGGCAAACAGAAAATACATTAGGATGTATTCACACCAAATCTCCAAGCCAGCCATTCATTTAAATGCGAGTAGTGCATCTAGACTGCGACGAGGGGAAGGCAAAGTCACCCCTCACCACAGTGGCTTGCAGCGAAAAGTTGAAACACATTGAACTTTTGGAAATGCTATCTGTTGTCACACTGCAGTGGCCAATCACATAGCCCCCAGTCAGACTGAAAAAGTGCCAACAGTCCACAGGAAAAAGCAATGTAGTCTCTTTCTATCGTTAATTATATAGTGAGTAAAAGAAATAAGGTATGTATTAACCAGTGTTGGGCAGTAGTGTCACTACAGTAGCGGACATTTGTAGTTTAACTACATTTCTCAGTAGCTTGGTGGTAGCGTCGCTGTTTTCTGAATCAAGTAACTTCTCAGTAGTTAAGCTCTTTTATTGATCACTTAGCGCGGTAGCGTCCACACAAGCTACATTTCCAAAATCATTTCTGAAGCTCAAACGAGCCGAGGATTTCTGTTATGGACTGAAATAAAACTGTCACCGCTACCACACAGAGTCACTTCCGCATGAACCTGATGGGGGACAGCCCTCCATTCCCAAACACCGCCGTTCCGAACGACCCCCACTCCGAAATTGATTTTCAAGTCCATATCGAGTTTCCTGCATCAAACACTGCCGCCCGCTCTCCATCACTCGCACAATTCTGAAATTCGCTGTAGGCTACTACAAAAGCTTGAAATGAACGTTCAACTCATTGTTTTTTATTGAAAATATATCACTGTCTTCATTTAGTAGGCCTATGTATAATTTCACTAGCAGCAAACACATTTAAAGGAGACGCTTGTCAAGTCTTTTTACGCTCGCCGTCCGTAGTGCTGAAATCCAGGCTGCAGCCACCGCTCTCTGCTGACAACAGACCGGGGGAGAAAAAAAAGACATTTCTTTGCTCTGTGCTTTCAGAAAATAACCAGGGTTAGGGTAAGAAAAACCAACGGTCTGTACAGCAGTCCCACTGTGTTTGCCGAGGCATATCAGGCTGTGTGATTATGCGCAAAGATTGGTTTAACGCACTGGAGCAATTTCATACAATTTCGGACATTTAACGTGATAAACTTATTTCAGTCCAACATGGTCATTTGCTTAGAGGATTCAGCTGAAGCATAATGAGTGTTATTTGCCATTAAGATTAAGTATTTGCTTGTTTTGTGGTTAATAATGCACATAATCCATTTGACCCCATCATGAATGGGATTTATATTCGTTCCTGCAGATAGAGACAAAAGGATCAATGCGCAGCCTCCGTTTCCTTTGCGTCCGTCTCGTTCATTCAAACTTTGTATACACGGTTGGGATTTGTACGGGACATACATGTGTATGCTGCTCACTATAAAATGTGTTTACTAAAATGTGTTTACTGGCCTCATTTCTAGTCAAAACAAATCTCTTTACACTTAAAAAATACTTCTTTCAAGCAAATTTTCAGTTGAAAAAAGTATGAAAATCTGCCCATGGAGCAAGTTTTTTTTTGTTTGCAATAAGAAAAAAAAAAACTTGCTCCATGGACAGATTTTTTTTCTACTTATTTCAAGTGAAAATTTTCCTGAAACTGAAAATTGTCTAAAAACTTACTTTTTAGGTGATGAGTCTTATTTAAATTGTAATGAGATTTGTTTTGACTAGAAATAAATATTCTTGGTAAGATTTTGAGTTTTTGCAGTGTACATACACATACATACGCGCATGTACGTTTTTGACCATGTTGTGACTGTTTGAAGCAGGTCTTCATTCTTGCTGTTGTGGTTTGAGTCATGTTGGGAGTTAGTGCAGCTCACTGTTCAATAAACAATTGAACTTAGCTTTTTTACCTGCCTATCTTTTCGACTGACAGTTTTATTGATCAGTAAGGTAACACTGACTTGGCACAAAGTTGGTTCAATTTAGTAAAAAGCTTGGATGTAGTTGCACTAGTTACTTTCATTTTGCTGTAGCTTAGCTTGCTACATTTCTGAGGGTGATAGCTTTGATGTAGTGAAGCTTCATTTAATATTAGAGTAACTAGTAGCTTAGCTCACTACACTTTCCAAGTAGCTTGCCCAACACTGGTATTAACGCTTTCGTGTGTAGTATCCTACAAAGGAAAATATTTGCACTATTGTGTATGCACACACGTGCCTTTTGTGGCAGTAAAGATACTACAGTATTGATGAAAAGAATTCTACAGATCTTTTAAGCCAACATAAACAAACTTACCAAAGACAAATACTCAGTTGCTGAGATGGGGAGATTGGTTTTCTCTCCACCCTCCACTCCCCCACAAATAGGCCATTTAAATCATACTGCTGCACAACCTGTGACTGACCTCCATACACCAGATTTGGTCTGAATGCAGCCTGACTCTACATTTGGGTCTCTCCTGAGTCCTCTCATTCTCAAATATCCATGGTTATGTCTCGACAATCCTCAGTTCAATTGTGCTACAGCTTCTCTCCTCTCCTGGGTTGACTCCTCTTTTGATACCTGTTGTGCTCACCCTCTAGTCTCTATCTCCATAGTAATTAACAGCCAGTCTACCGCTGTCATTTCCAAAAATGTCTAAGAGCTCTCCAGGTTTCCTCCAGAACACCATAATCTGGACAAGGTTTTTGACAAGCAAAGAGCTGCCATTCTCCCACCACATCAGCCTGCGGAGTGTGACATTAACTTCCTGCCTGAAATCTGACACTGAGAGGTAAATTGTTCTCTTTCTCTAAGTCAAAGTCTGCAACCATGGAGGTTTACATCAAGAAAGTATGATTTCATCTGGTCCACTTCACCTGCTGGAGCTGGGTTTCTTTGTGGAGAAAAAAGACTGCATGAGTCCTTGCATTGATTATTGTGGCCTCAACAAGATTACCATCAAGAACAGGTACCCTTTATGTCCTGTTTTTTCGGCATTTGAGTCAGTCCAAGGAGCCGCAGTGTTCACTAAGCTGGATTTGTGCAATACATATAACATGATTAGGATTAGACAAGGTGATTGATGGAAAACAGCCTTTATCACCCCAAGTAGCCATTATATGTATGTCTGTTTATGCCTTTCAGGTTGGCAAATGTTCCAGCTGTCTTTCAAAGCTTTGTTAATGATGTTCTTGGAGATAAATGTAACAGATTTGTTTTTGTATACTTGGATTGACATGTTGGTCTTTTCATGGAATCTTAAAGCTATTCTTACCTTTCTTGCATTTCACACAGCACTTAGAAAAAACATCCACAACTCCAGAGGCAGTGCCTCTGGAGTGGCAGACCGGGGTGGTGGTCCCCATCTTCAAGAAAGCGGACCAGAGGGTGTGTTCCAACTGCAGGGGGATCACACTCCTCAGCCTACCCGGTAAGGTCTACGCCAGGGTGCTGGAGAAGAGGGTCCGGTCGATAGTTGAACCTCGGATTGAGGAGGAGCAATCAGCACCTCCAAGTCTGAGGCCATGGTCCTCAGCCGGAAAAGGGTGGATTGCCCACTCCAGGTCGGGGGGGAGGTCCTGCCTCAGGTGGAGGAGTTTAAGTATCTCGGGATCTTGTCCACGAGTGGGGGTAGGATGGAGCGGGAGATTGACAGGCGGATTGGGGCAGTGTCAGCAGTGAGGCGGACACTTAACCGGTCCGTTGTGGTGAAGAGGGAGCTTAGCCAGAAAGCGAAGCTCTCGATTTACCGGTCGATCTACGTTCCAACCCTCACCTATGGTCATGAGCTTTGGGTAGTGACTGAAAGAACGAGATCGCGAGTACAAGCGGCCAAAATGAGTTTCCTCCGCAGGGTGGCTGGGCTCAGCCTTAGGGAAAGGGTGAGGAGCTCGGACATCCGGGAGGGACTCGGAGTAGAGCCGCTGCTCCTCCACATCAAGAGGAGCTGACAGAGGTGGCTGGGGAGAGGACTGTCTGGGCTTCTTTGCTGAGGCTGCTGCCCCCGCGACCCGACCCGAATAAGTGGAGGACGACGAGACGAGACGAGACGAGACGAGACGAGACACAAATGTGTATTTTCATCTAATTGTACTGTGCAACAGTTAGAATAAAGTTTTTGTATTTGTATGATTGCATTTGTATTTATTATATACTTGTTAAAGTATAGCAAGTATAATGAATATAATGTAGGAATCGGTAAGGAATCGGACAGTTAAGAAGGAATCGGTAAGGAATCGGAATTGTTAAAATCCTAACAAGTCCCAACCCTACCTATATCAAATATCTAGTACAGCCGAACTATCATGTTATTATTATTATTGGTGAGAAATTATAACAGAGGAATATATTTGCTGTTTGAATATCAAGAACACTTTCGTGTTTTTGTGTGTATACAGGACGTTATTGAATCAGGGAATTTGTGTGTCCACCACGAAAAAGGATCCTAATTGACTTTACATTGGCATTGTTTCCGTGGTACCGGCACGTAATTTCAACCCATTACGTGCTGCCACCACGGAATGCGGTGTTAAGAGGTCGTGGTCATTTCACGTATTTCTGTGAGATCAGGTTGCTCCAAAGTCCCATCCCCCTCCTCCTGCAACTCCACCTCCCTCCAAAGGCCTACTCCCCCCTCCTCCATTACGTCTTCATTACGTCTATGATAGACGTAAGCGTTGGCTAGATAACGTTAGATACATGGAAGAGGAGAGCGAGTGTAACGTTATAACCAAGACAGTCAAACGCAACCCCGGAGTTTTAAAGGAGCTATATGTAAGAAATCTAAAGCAAATAGTCGTAAAATCATCCTAATATGTCACAGAGACTAAGGAATAATGTTCATATAACATACTCATCTCACCGACAACAATAGTACAGCCAGAATATTTGCATCTAAAATTTTTTTTTGCAGTCTGCAAATCATGTTTATGTTTTGAATTTCTGTTTGCGTGTTTGTGTGAACAGAACTTCTTTATTTGTCATTTTTATACGCAGCACAAAAACTAAATGACATTTTGCATACCCCAAGCAAAACGAAACAAAACATTTAAAAACAATTTGTGCAACATATAAGAAATAACATATAGTGCAATAGTAAGATGAAAAGGGTTGACATTTCAGAGTCAAAAACTCCACATCCTGACAGCAGAACTGGGAGATCCTCTTCATATCACAGCACCATGAATTGTTTGTGTATATTGCCAGACCGCCACCACGGAGCTTACCAGATGATGCAGCCTCCCTGTCTGCTCTATGTAGTAGTGTTGTCACGGTACCAAAATTGGGAGCCACGGTATGATACCAGTGAAAGTATCACGGTTCTGAGTAGTATCACGATACCACAGCAAAAATTAGGCAGATGTGCTTTTTTGTCATTTATAAAAAGATAAAAAAATTCTTCTATAATACCTCAGTGATATTTCAATGGAATAAATTACTTATTGACTTATTCATATTTCAAAAACAGCATCAATAAGTGATTAACATAGGGGGGATCAAAATGAAATAAATAAATAAAATAAAAATCAACTGGCCACCCTCCTCCTCTGATAAGTTATGAACAGTCCCTTATGTGCGGTGAGGTTTGTGGACTATTACCTGCCACAAAGAGAGAAATCTGAAAGGCTTGTCTCTCCTCTGACATGCCACATACCTGTGTGCTGCCACGGCTCGGCTATTCAGGTATTTCTGGGCAGTCATGACACCAACGAAGAGCAAATTATTGGACCTGGAGCCGGGTGTAGTGGCCATAGTACTGAAAGGATTCGCCTTTCGTTTCTGCTGCTGGTTGAAATCTGTACTCGCACATCGTGCTCCTGAATGATTTCTTTTGCTCGCACAAAACTATTTTTGGTCGCAAATGCGAGTAAAATGCTCGCACTGTAGAGCTCTGTGGAAAACAAATCACTGTAGCATATATAAACAAATCTAGCTTACAAGTAAAGATAAATAAGTAATAACTTTCACTGCTTAAAGATACTCAATAGCTCAGCTAATACCTGAAATGTCACTGGAAAACAAACCACTGCAGCAGCATATTGAGTGCCAGGTGGCCAGCACGTGCCGTTATTGGACGGCGCATGGACACTCACCCTCTTGTGATTGGACTTTGAACTTATCCCACAGTAGTGGTACCGTGAGGTACCATAGTACCATGGTACTCCAAAATTATGGTATCATATGTACTGTGGTGTTTAAGTACCGCGGTCTACCGTTGGTACTAGTATACCATGCAACACTACTATGTAGTGTTAGCCCCGTTAGCTCAATACCAGAGTCTGCTATGTTACCATTCATCCATGTCTCAGTGAACACAAGGACGCAGCAGTCCCTCACTCCTCAGTAAGTGGATCTCCACAGTTGGATGTAATCCATTTTCATGTCCAGCAAGCGGACGTTCGCCAGAAGGACACTGGGAACAGCTGATTTGATGGGGTTAGCTCTTAGCCTCGAGCTAACCCCTCTGTGCATCCCCCGCTTCCGCGTCCTGTCACAGTGCTGCCGGCGTCTCCCCGTCGGGACAGCTCCAGGCGAAACCACGGTCATCTCAGGGCTAGCTTGACGTAGCAGGCCAAGCTTGCTACACATCCTGAGCTCTCTCGGTTGTAGCGTTAGATCTCTGTAGCGGTTTCTAATGTCTGTTAGAAACTCGCGACTGTATTGCACTGAAGAATTAACTCCTTGTTGCACCGTGTTTACTTCGCCAGTGTACGCAGAGGCTGCCGCAAGCATTGGTCATGCCACCATGTTGATTCAAACTTAGAGGCAAACTAAAAATACCTGTCCAGGAGAAAGTCTGCGACCATCTCGTCCCTTTTTAGCTCAGGATGAAGCTGCATCAGTCTTCACCATCGCTTGATAGCAGAGCCAATGTTGACCCGAGTTTTGGCTCTTGCAAAAACGTTCTCTCTTAGTGTTAGCTTCTTCTGCAATATTCTTTCTTTTGCCAACTTCAACTTCAATTTCCCTGTTGGAGCGGCTGGAGCTGGAAGCAGTGGTCCGCATTTGTCTGCCATTGTTACGGAGAAAAGTTTATATCCACAAGCCTACCTATTACTAGCCTATTTGTTGCCTCACAGACCCACAGGGTTGGGGTGTTACGCAAGCGATTACGTCAGTCGGAGGCCTCCACGTGGGGAAGACAGACAGGACGCTCAACCAATCGATTGGTCGGCGTTTTCTTAGAACCATATGAGAATGGTATAATTATGAGTTTTTATTTCTGGTGGAATTCACTTACATTTTAGTGTGCCATCAGCTTATTAATAGCATTTTAACCTAAACAAAGAAAAGCGTAAAATTTCCAGAAAGGTAAGTGTTGTTTTAAGGATCATGTGCTATATGTCCAGATGGTGCTCCAGAGGCCAAAGCCGCATCATCTTGCTGGAGAAATGTGACTTCCTTACTACCAGTGTGTCTAGGCTATATCATCTTCTCTTCATGCATTCAGATGGATAAGGTACTGTGAAGACATACAAGGAATGTCATAAACCTTCCACACTCAAACAGGGGTAATGTTTTGGGGATTTTCCCATTTCTACCGCAAATCCATTCAAAATTTGAGTGCTATTGCAGTCCCCATCACAGCTTTGACTCATGGTTCTACAATGGATTCAAGAGGCCTAGAAAGCCTTCGAGCACCTGAAGAGTAGATTTTAGTCAATCCTGACACTGACCTCCTTGTTGTCGTGTAGGTGGATGCTTTTAGTCTGATGGTGGGAGTCATCCTGCCTCAGGTATCAGAGGAAGACAATGGTTTGCACCCCTGTGCTTGTTTCTCCAGGAAACTCACTCCTGCTGAGAGGAACTGTAATGTTGATGACCTGGAGTCTCCTGGCCATAAAGTTGACATTGGAGAGGTGGAGACACTGGCTGGAGGGTGCATCCTATCCGTTTGTTATCTGGACCGACCACAAGAACCTTCTCTTCATCAGAGAGACCGAGCATCTTAACTTATGTAAAGGCAGGTGGGCCTTGTCTTTCAGTTGCTTTCATTTTCCTCTGTCCTGCTGACCTGGTACTAAGAATCAGAAAGCTTATTCTCTCTCTCCTAGTAGTGCGATTTTTGTGAGACAGATAAGGTTACTCACTCCATACTGCCAAGTTCCTGCAGTGTCGGCCCGCTGCAGTGGACTGTCCAGAGTGTGGCAAAGGAGGCACAGAAGCAGAAACCAGATCCAGGAAAGGGAACATCGGGCTCTCTGTATGTTCCCCACTCAGCATGATCCCAGGTCCTGGATCCTGCCCTCAAGTTCATCAAAAGGAGGTTCTGACGGCCAACCATGAAGCAAAACATGCACAAATTCATCCAGGCCTGTTAAATTTGGATACAACTTAAATCATTCCGTAAATGCCCAGCTCTTCTGCTATAGCCACTTCCCACCAATACTGATTGTGGCAGAGATATTGCTAAGTACGTGTGCTGCGCCCCAACGCAAAATTTTTTGAAAGGATGCAGTAAACTCACTAATGATATGTCCTGGAGACTATAAATTTCCTGGAAAATGCTACATTGTTAACAACAAATCAGTGTTGAAATCATAAAAAGAGTGGCGTCACATGACTTTTTGTGAAAGTATTTCTCATGTCACACAAACCGCTGAGCGTGAAACTTGTGCTTTGGATGTTATTATCATACTGTCTGTGATGTGCTGGTATTTTTATTCTGATGCTCTGTGCAGATCTGACACCTGGCTGCCCTCCCACTTGCCCTCATCCCCGGCTCTCTGAAGCTCTGTGCACTGCTGCTGCCTGGCATAAAGGCAGCAGTGTCTGTGGCACAGCATGGCGGTCGCCTGAGACCACCTGCAGCCAATAACTGTTTATTTTTAGGTGAGATGGCGGCCAAGGTGAAGGTAGATCCTCAAATCTAATAGGTAGGACTTGGACCATTAAGAGCTTTATAAACCAATGAAAAGGATTTTAAAATCAATTCTGAAACATGCAGGAAGCCAGTGCAGAGACTTTAAAATTGATATAATGTGTGCTCTCTTCCTGGTCCTCGTCAGCACACGTGCAGCTGAGTTTTGTAATAACTATAACTGAGCAATGTTTTTCGTAGGAAGACCAGAAAGTAGCGCATTACTGTAATCAATTCTTCAGGTAATAAAAGCATGCATCTGTGTTGGCTTGTGAGAGAAACGGTTGCACTCTGACAATGCTCTTAAGATGATAAAATCCAGTTTTGGTTATACTTCTAATATGTGGTTCAAAACTTAGAGTCGAATCAAAGATAACTCCATGGGTTTTCACTTGTTGACAGGATTTTAGTGCCAGTTCTTATAGTTTTGTGTTGAGTTTCTCTCTCTGAGCTTCAGGACCAACGACCTCAGTTTTGTCCTGGTTGAGTTAAAGAAAGTTTTCTGCCATACAGGACTTGATACTTAAAATACAGTTGAAAAGGGCATCCACTGGCCCTGAGTCATCAGGAGATATGGTGATGTACAGCTGTGTATCATCAGCACAACTATGGAAACTGATGCCGTGCCTCCTGATGACGTTTCCAAGTGGCAGCATGTAAAGATTAAAAAGTATTGGACTCTTGATGAACATTCATCCATTATTACTTAAAATTCTCTGTCAGAAAGATAGTTAAACCAGTTAAAAAAAGTACCAGAGAGGCCAACCAGATTATAAAGTCTAGCTAAAAGAATTGAGTGGTCGACTGGATCAAAGGCTGCGGTAAGATTGAGTAGTACTAATACAGAGAGTTTTTTCATATCCATTTTTGACCTCAGGTCATTAACAACCCTGACTAATGCCTCTCTGTGCTGTGACTGTCTCAAAAGCCAGACCGCTATTTTTCAAAAATATTGTTGGAGATCATAAAATCATTTCATCTCTAAAATTTTACTTAAAAATGGCAGATTGGACACTGGTCTGTAGTTGCTAAGTACCGAGGCATCTATATTATTTTGTTTCAAAAGAGGCTTAACCACAACAGTTTTAAAAGCAGCGGGGAAAACACCCATCTGAAGCAAATAATTACAATGTTAAGAACGTCTTCATCTAAAAAGCAATAAACTGTTTTAAAAAAGGATGTGGGAATGGGATCTAAAAGACAGGTTGCTGGTTGTAATTGAAAGATTACTTTCCCATTCATTTCAGCATCAAACAGGACAAACTTCTCTAGTGTTTCCTCACATAAAAACAAAGGTTCAGGGGTGTTAAAATTCATTGGCTGGGATTAACATAAATTAAATCCAGTTGTTTCTATTTTACTTCTGAAGTGGACTGTGAATTCTTCACATTTTAAGTTTGTTGACATACTGCTGGACCTCATAAAAACTGGGTTAATTAAGCAATAAATGGTTGAAAAAAATGTTTAACTGCTTTTCTGTAGACAGTGAGTTGATCTTTGAAAATTTGGTAGTTGATCATTAGCTTATTCTTTCTCTATTTTCTTTCTGCAATCCAACAGTTTCTCTTTAATTGTTTAATCTCTTAATTTCTCCAGGGGGTTGTTGGACTGGTAGCAATCTTTTTCAGTTTTAGTGGGTCCACTCCACTTTATCAAGAGTTGATCTGAGTTTACTGTTTAAACTATGTACAATAAAATCACAAGGCGAGGGTAAAAAGTCTGCAGGAGAGTCACTTAAATGCTCAATAAAATTTGCAGCCACTTAAGCAGTAAGATAGCATTTCCTGACAGTTTGTTCTAGAATATCCTTCTGTATGAAACCGCTTACAGTGAAGAAGACAGAAATTATCAGAAATGCCTCCATCGACAACTGAAGTATGTGCAGAGAGGCCATGGGTTATCACCAGGTCTAAGGTGTGACTTCTGTTGTGTGTTGACAGGGTAATATGTTGGATTAGTAAATTTAAAAATTCAAATGCAAAAGAGTCAGATTGTTTGTCTTCGTGCAGATTAAAGTCACCTAAAATAATAACTTTGTTGTAATTAGTGTGGATGATTGACAGCATTTCTGAAAAGTCTCAGATAAAAGAGGAGCATTGTTTGGGTGGCCTGTAAACACACATACACAGTATGGAAGGACGTTAAAAAATGAGTAATATTCAAAAGAAGTGTATTTATCAAATGTATTTTGTTTAAAACAAAATGCCCCTGAGAAAATGGATGCTGTTCCCCCACCTTTTTTTACCTGCCCTGGATGAATAAGAAAAACTATACTTATCCTGAACAGGACCCTTCCCTCAGACTTTTATGACCACTCTTCATACAATCATCATTTTCACAGTTATTCTACTCTAAATAATTAAGATGATAAAGGTTGTCTTTTATCTTCCTGATGTTATACTCATGGGTACCCTGTGTAAACTGTCTACTAATATTTAACGATCTTAATTTTGTGTACTTGTATATATAAGCTGTGAAATCATCCACTCTCTCACTACTCCCTACTCATTATTAGGGAGTTCTATGAGCTCATCAGCAAAATGAAAAAACACTTTCAGACACTACCCAGGTCATTTTCTCTGTGCTGCCGTTGTTGGTGTCACACAATTAAAACATGTCATATCAACGTCTTCCAGTGAACCATTTGTAAGAAACACTGACATACACATTTGCGATAAATACATGATATTATACTCAGTGTATTTTCCCCAAATTAATAAATAACATTACAAAGTACTTTGTGGCTGTTTGTGTTGTGATGCTCTGCCGGAGCACCATCAGAAATCAAGTTGCCTCGAGCCCTGCAGCAGTACACTTTGCTGAAGCAAAACACAACGTTTCTACTTTAAAATACATTGGGATCGAAGCTTTAAAACATCTACTCAGAGGGGGTGATCTTAACTCCATGCTCCTCAAACGCGAGCTCTTTTGGATCCACACACTGGGTACATTGGCCCCCAAGGGCCTAAATGAGGACTTTGATATTAGACCTTTTCTGTAGATGTGGACTGTTATTATATGCTCCTTGATCTAGATGCTGTGTGTACGTTCGGATGTATTGTCTCTTATGGATTCTTTCTGATGCTCTTTATATGGACATGTCAATATACATATTGGGGTTTATGTCATGACTTTTTTATCATTGTGGTTTTTTCAATGTATTTTGTCATGGTATGTATATCAATACTGTATATCTCCGTTGTGGTATTGGAGATCTGGTTATCTCCAGGAATTTTGAGAATTTTGAGTATTTCCCACGAGTATTATTGTCCCTGTAGCTGATATTTAGTACTAAAAAAGAGGCACCTCTAATAATAGTTTTTTATGTAATATGACGGCCTTTCAGGGTCCGACATTAACGGTTGCCCGAATGCCTGGGGCAAATAAAAATAGCCAGTGGGCCAGCAGACCCTGCGCAGACATGCCCGATCGGGCAAGCAGCACCGACTCGGAATTTTTTTTTTTTTTTCTAATCGCAGGGCAGGAATTATACCACGGCCAAACGGCCAGTGCCGTGGATGCCCCGGAGTGTGGCCGTAATGCCCCTCCTACCCATACGGCCAGTGTAGCATGCCCTGTTTTTTTACATTGACATTAACATGACAAACAGCAACAAGATAATGACACTCCTCAGACAGACAGACAGACACACACACACACACACACACACACACACACACACCGGACAGCCTCGCAGTCCTTAGCCGCTAACGTTAGCTCATGTACAAGAGAAACTTTTACAAAGAGTCATAATGTGCTTCTAGTGACTGTCAAATCGGCAGCGAAAGCTGTTTACACTGCGGACACGGAGAGCAGCTGTTAGTGCCTGCTCTCATGGGGACAAAGATCCTCTGAAAAGAAAGACGGTTCACTCTGCTCTGCCGCCAGGAACAAACTGGGAGGCAAAGATCCTCTCTGGGGAAGAGGGTTCACTTTGCTGCAGGGTTCACCAAAACGTTATTTTGTTTATTTTTCTTTTAATAAATTGAACACACATTAAAGAACATACAAGATCCTGTAGAGAATTAATACATATAATACAATACAATAAACATTGTCAAATTAAATGAAGGAAGAGGATTTTTTTAAAGTCAAATAAAATACTGGGGATTTATGTAAAAATATACATAAAGACATATAATTAAATAATTAAAGACATGTAGACTATGTTAGATGAATACTCCTGTCAGTTACCCTGACCACTGGCATTGGCAAAAGAACTGGAGTTGGTCCCCGGACGCTGCACTGCGGCTGCCCACTGCTCCTAGTGTATACAGTAGGATGGGTCAAATGCAGAGGTCAAATTTTGTTTCAATGTATGTAATGTGCTGAGAAAGGACAATAAAGAATCTTCTTCTTCTAATAATTCCTTAATAACTAGGAGATAACAAAAGAATATAGAGATTTCAAAGACTTAAAAAATAAGGGATATGAATCAAAACAACAAGAAACGAGATATATCCCCAGTCATGCACACCCAGTTTTAATAAACTCAGTACTCTTTTTCAACACATATATTGTTTTGTCTTCATTCAATGTACTTAGCACATATTGTTATTGCGCCATTGGTTTCGGCCTTGGTGCCCCACATTTTGGCCGTGATGCCCCAATAAATTTGTATTTATCAAAGGCCAAAATGGCCTTGCCCTAAAATTGACTTAATTACAGGCCTGTAATCGTGTATTTCCTCTCACGTTTCTGTCCTCAGAGGGGCCAGTTGCAGTGTGCTGCTTTTTTATGTGCTGCTGCCTCCATTGGCAGAGCGTCTCTGCTGACGTAAGATATAAGTCATGAGCGAAAATATGCACCACACAGCCAGAAAAAGAACTTCTTAGGCAGGGCAAGTAAGAATTTAGATGGGGCAAGTAGATTTGAGAAGTACTTGCCTGGCAGGGCAAGTAGGAAAAAACCTTAACATCGGACCCTGCCTTTACAGCCTGAGTCCTTCTGTTTAAATCTGTTTAGATGTATGTATATATGTATGCATCTATATGTGTATTTTTGCTATAACTATTTTTGAAATGTTTTATTGATGCTCACATTAAACATAATAATGGTATACTGGCCATTTTAGCCGATTTATTTTAATCTCTTTGTGGATCGACGAAAAAACATTTTTTTACATGGATATTAAACTTCAACATATCATCTAAAGTTAAACATGTACAACAGGTTGCAATCATGCTGCTCTTGCTCCTTTCGTCCATCTCTTGTATCTGTGCCAAACAGACAATCCGTTTCTTCAGTGCATGGTGGGATATATTACTTGGCTAGCGACCATCAGTTGTGAACTACTTTTCACAATGCATTATGGGATACTTTGAGTCCACTATATAGGGTATAATAATTCCCACTATACATCTGGACATTACTGCAAAATGGCAAAGTCACTATAAAGTGGACTATATTTTGAGTGATTTCACAGCTATGGTCTGTGTGCATTTTATCATTGTCTTTCTCTTTATCCCATTTTTGTGATATTTTTACTTATTACCTAATGGATTAGGGTATACACTGGAGAGGTCCTTAATTATGCCCCTCTGACTTTTTTTTTTTTTTTCATCTTTCCATCACATTTTTCTTGCTCTTTTACTACTTTGTTTTTGTTCATTTGTTTGTTTGTTTTTGCACATGTGAAAACATATATACTAAACTAAACAGAAAAAATGTTAATATACTGAAGGCCCTTTCATCAAAAAGCAGACATTCTGATGAGGACAGTTTCTTGTGTGCAGTTGATGGAAAGAAGTTATATCAAGACCCATTGCAATAACTTTTAAAGCTTCTTTAAGGGCTACAAAAGCATTCAATGCCATTTTTTTCTGCTCTATTTACAAGTTGAACACTGTCTCCTCTTACCTAAGGTTAGCTCACATTATTAATGTAGCCTGAGGGGGCTACATTAAGACTATCCTAATACTCTTATACTCCTAACTACGAAAGGTCTTGTCTGACAACAACCTCTTAAAGTCCCAGTCAGCTGATTCCAAACAAGGAGATTTCTACTTCATGTTGTCAATCACATAATGTGGCCTAGGCCACTGAATATTGGCTTATTGAATAGGTTATAGTAGGAGTAAAACATCTGCTTTTACTTTTGGTTCTCACTTAAACTGACATTTTCATCTCATCATATCATGTAATTAGGAATTTGTCATGGTAACAAAGCAACACATGCAACCAAAAGTTTAAAGACAACATTTGACTTTGTAACCAAGATAAAATGTCCTTGCATGGACTGCATCTACACTGCAGCTTACAAGTGATTATCACATGCACGGCGGAATCTCGACATTATAACGCTCTATGTATTCAAGCGTCACGTCAGCATAGCGTCGCGGCGTATTCATTTGGGCTCCACTGACTGCGTACGGAAGCGACACGTAGAGAAGCCAGCGGGGTTGTTTACTGTAAGTAAGTAAGTTTACTGTACTGTTTGTCATCTACTCGCTTTCAAATGTCCGCCACGGACATTTACACAATGTCACGGATAAACATGGGTAAATGCATGAAAAAAAATCATCACATATCACCTCTGATAATGGTTTATTCATTTAAAAACACACTGTGCTCGTTTAGCACACTATTTCATGTAGTTTTTATCTGCTGGAGGGTCGCGTAGGGGAGCGTAGCACGACAAAAATAGAAGAGCCGCGTAAAATAGAGAGTTGTCGCGCGACAGACGGGGGTTGCTGCGCCGCTCCCGTTGCCGGTGGAGCCGCTGTAATTGATTAACAGGGGGGCGAGCTGCTACGGGACTCGCGCTGCAGACGTGACGCACCGCTGACGTGCCCGGTGGAGCCCGGCCATTACTTGTATTCAACATTCATATCCCATTTATACTTTTGTGGAAAAAATGCCCTCCTCAGGTTTTATAATCGGTTTCTATTGGACAGAGCTAGAGTGCTGACATCATCGCCAGAGTGAAGAGGGGCTCTAAAATCGTCTAAAAAATTTCTCTTTAACTAGCTGGCATGGCCACAATTTTAACTCTACATATACAATTTATTTACAAAACGCAGGAAAATTCGTGCTGGTCACAGGCATGTCCTTATGGAA
Source organism: Epinephelus lanceolatus (assembly GCF_041903045.1). NCBI lineage: Eukaryota > Metazoa > Chordata > Actinopteri > Perciformes > Serranidae > Epinephelus > Epinephelus lanceolatus. The sequence continues at coordinate 45,554,336 of NC_135743.1, read as the reverse complement.
TCAAACAGACTTAGACATTTGGCTCACTGAGCTTCAAAGCAAAGGTTGAGCCAGATTTTCCCTCATTCACACCAATGTAAACTAAGCAGAGAAATTTCTGGAAAACAGCTGGGGGCACCAGTGATCACATTTTTGACTCCACAAACACAAAAATGACATGTATACGTTGAGGAGAAGGTGCTCTCTCTGGTCAACACATTATTTTGATGATTAGATTAGAAGTTGTTTTGAGAAGTGTGATCTCCACTAAAACAGCTTTTCCCTGTCAGTTGTTGTGTGCCTCACCTCTCTGTGCTCTCTCAGGTTGCCCTCATTAATTACTGTGGCAATGGCTACTGACACACAAACACAGACCTGTGGGCATGTACGTGTCACTGAATCTCAAAGGCAGAGATTAAAGCAGCAGAAGCTTCATTTTAAACAGCATCTAAACATTATATATCAGTGTTTCCCATCTTTGATATACTACTACAGCCTTTATTACTAATACTACTGCATGTATTCAAAGAAATTAAACCCCTCACCACTTTTCCAACTCCTACTACTTCACCTTCTTCTTACACATTTCAGTCAGCATTGCAGCGTAGTGTCAGCCTTTCAAATAACCTTAAAAGATTCCACCTTATGAGTATCATTCAAGTTTTCAATTACTTTCATACTAATTAAAACTATTTACACTTTTCCAACTATTCCTACTACTTCACCAGAGGCAGAGTGCGTGTGGCAATAACCCTGTGTCTCCAGTGCATTTGCTGCAGCCATTTTACAGACAAAAACTATCTGAAAACTAGAATCACACGTAGTGATTGGCGTAAGGTGACTGGAGAAGGCAGGGTGGGTATGGCAATAACACAGTGTCTCCAGTGTGCTCTGTGCACACACTGCTATGTTCACTGCAGCCATTTTACAGACAAACACAAATCTGAAAACTTGAATCATACCTAGTGATACATATTTATAGTACTGGAATATATTTTTGAAAATTTCTGACGCTCTGTTTTACAATTATTTGATGCCATTTGATGTTTGCATCTCAACAGCTGAGATGTGCTCTACAGCTGACCATGAGTCAGCAGCACACAGTCTGGCCCTCTCCTCTGCGCTCTGGTGGTGGGAATGTGATGGTGAGATAGTGATGATGAAGTAATGAGCAGAATTCGAGGTGAGATTTGAGTTGGCTTATAACTTTTACAACTGAAATGTGTTTATGAAAAAGTTGTGGCTCACCAGCACAAATAAAGGGCGGCTATGGCCAGAGATAGAGCGGGTTGTCCACCAGCCTACTAGTCTTCATCCACTTTCGGATATCCGTTTCAAAATCATTCAGATAGCCACTTAGTTAGCTTAACAACAATTCTCTCCGATGACAGACTGCCAGTAAACGCCATGCCAACTGAGGGGACGGGACTGTGTGTCACCAATTTCCCCTGTCTCCAGAATGTTTATATGCATGGGTGGGAGTTTCTTTACAGATATGCAAATTCACCCATCAAGTTTGTTTTTATAGCTCACAAGTCTTCGCATGGGAAGTGCCGTACGCCTCTTTTCGACCTTGTTTTGTGTGTACAAAATGGTTATAAATAGTCGGATGGTCTAGCCACACAATACCAATAAATAAATATTTATTGTTTATCCCATCGAGTCAAGCCATACTCACAAACTAATAAAGGTAATATGACAAACGGCACTCAGTCGTGGAATGTAGTACAAATCTTAGTCGTTTCTTTTTACCGTCTTCCTCTACTACACTACATTTATCTGTCATGTAGCTTCAGTTACTAGTTACTTTACAAATTAAGATTTTGCAATCAAAAGATGTACAAGTACAGCTGGAACTATGAGTCAATTATTGAACTGACAGAAAATAAAGGATAAGGGATTTTTTGCTGCTTGCGCTTTTTATTATTTAATAATTTTGTGTTGATGTTTAAACTGCTGGTAGGACAAAACAAACGATAGGAAGGTTTCCCCATTAAAGGTATTTTTGGGGAAAATGGGCAGACTGACGCTGGACGTGTGTCTGTGAGCTCCTGGTGTGCCTCAGCAATTGCCACTATTTTACTCCTACTAATTCAACTCCGAATGGGAAAGTAACTTTCTCCCTCCATTGTGTTTTTTCATCTCTTGTGTGAAGTGGTAAAACTCAAAGTGTAAGAAACTTACACACCGATATAAATCACACGCTACCGACTGAGATCTCCTTCACGGCTGAATTGGCTGCTGATCAAGAAAGGCTGGTGCTCAAATCACTGATGAAAGCGATTCGGGATTCTAATGAAGATCTGACTTGTCACATAGACAACAGGACAACCGATATCCAAACTTCACTCTCCAAAATCGAGCAGTCAATCTCAACTTTAGCCGAACGGGTTGACGAGGTGGAGACCCGAGTTAGTGCTAATGAGGATAATTTGACGGACGCCTGCTCTCGAATTGAAACAATGGAAAAGGAGATTGCTTTTCTTAAAGACAAAGCAGATGATTTGGAAAACCGGAGCAGGAGATCAAATATAAAGATCATAAATGGAGAAATCTGAGGGGAGTGACATGGTTGGATACCTGGGGCGCACCATCCCTGCTGGGGAAACACAACTTCAATTCCCCGATTATTCTGGAGAGAGCTCACCGCTTTTGAAGACCTTCAGACCGGATTAGACCCATCATTGCAAAATTCCTTAACTACAGGGAAAAAGACAAGGTGCTCCGTTTAGCCAGAGAGAAGGGGGCTGTGTACCTGGACAACAAGCGAATCTCCTTCTATCCAGACTACAGCATCGAGATTATACAATAAAGATTATTCTATTCTATTTCTATTTTACTTGAGTACATTTTGAAACAAGCCATCAGTTACTTCCGTTACTTTTAAAGCCACAGTGTGTAGGAATTTCTCCCATCTAACGTTGAAATCATATATTGTATTCAAACAGATGGCGCACTCTAGCGCCTCACTGTTTCAAACACGTATTGCAACAACTGTAGCCGCTGTGTACCAAAAAGCTATGATAATACTGATGAAACCATGTCATCCGATACTACATGGAGTATTCATTCAGGCTCCTACACAGACACACGCGACGCGAGTTGACAAACCCCCTCCTCACCATGCTGGCTGTGTTTACAATGTAGGACTGTTGGGGCGGATGTAAATTGAAACAAATACAATCACAGGCCAGCGCTAATGTGATGCGAGGAGAGGGATGAGGCTGTTAGCGACTGGCTGCTAACAGCGGCTAACAGCCAACAGCAGCGCTGGCCTGTGATTGCATTACCATTCTCCCTCAGCAGCTCTCTCTACCTGGGAAAGGCTACCCCAATGTGGGCCTTCGTTTTTTTAATTTCGCCGGTCACGCTGCCTTTTCTATTCCCTTTTGTGCTTTCTTGGCGACAAGGATTCTGTCTCCCATGATGCTGCATATGCATGATTCTGCATTATGCTCAAAGAGTGGGACTTTGTTTCAAATTTGCCAGGGTAGTAGTGAAGCGCCTCTTGCTCCTCTCCTTCGGCTCCTCAGTCACGCAGTGCTGGCCTGGCTCTCAACGAAAACGCCGAAGGCAGTGCTGTATGTCCCTTGCTGGCGGGTGTATTCTCAAGATGGCGAAACATAATGGAACCCCACAGACGACTTACCCGCACAATGTACAAACAAGTCTGAAGTCTCCTTTTACGAGAATAAGTCAGATTATTGGTGGAGGTAATAGTACACCAGTGATGACATATTTATGAATGCAGACATCAATTTTTGCCAATAAGCAACTGAAAATGTTACACAATGTCCCTTTAAAACGCTGATCCTTCAGCCCCGAAACAGCAACGACTGTCTTTTGGTTCTAATAACGGAGATAACGTTAAACCTATCAGTCCGAAAGAAGCCATAAAGCTTGTGGCTCGCTACGTGGTAGAAGAAATTCTGCCGTTGTCTACGGTGGAGTCTAAAAAAGGTGGAGGAGGATTTGCTGACAGACAGGTCAGACTCAGGACTTGCATTATGCCTGGTACACACTACACAACTTTTCTGCCCGTTCTAAAAGTCACTATGTCACATTACACAATTGTGGAGTCATAAAATCGTGCCGTGACTTGGCCGACAGACATGACACACTACACAATGGTACTCACCAATTATCCCTGGTGGTCTTTCACAGTGTGTGTGATGTCATCGGGTTATTCTTGTCCTATTTTTATTACTTTTACTATTATTTCAGTCACTATGTCTGTTCATGTGCCAGCCGAAATGTTGTTGTAGTCACCTAAAAGCGTCAGCAGATGGCAGGAGCTACCTTTGAAGTACCGTACGTAAACATTCAAGCTACTGTATCCTCCACAACCAAGGTCCTACAAATGTTTTAGAATAAAAGCCTATTTAGAAAATGGAGGGATTCTCTCAACCAAGGTTATAAGTAGTCTGTTTCAAATGAAGCTGGTAGCCTCTGCAGTTGTGGTGAGTAAAAGCCCCGCCACTATTTGTTAGTTATTACTTTATGTCCGTCTCCGTTATGAAGAAATAACATTGCTTGCTAGCTTGATGGTAATGACAGTAACTCACCGGGTTGACAAAGTGCCTCTGCTGTTTCACACTATCATTTTCCCCTTTTACTCTGTGTGGTAACATCCCTAGAGGAAATATTAAAAACGCTGGTTTGTTGTTGTCATACAGTTGTCTACGGCAGCATATCGTTCTGTGTTTCTACTGGTCAAAGTGACGGCTGTGATGGGAGAACTGGATCTCAGTGAAGGGCAAGTGGTCCATAACTTTAATTTTGGAGACAAAAAATGTAGGCTGAGTGCCCATTGCCCAATAGGAAATGTAGAATACTCAAAAGTACTTTAAAAGTACTTGAGTTACTTTACTCAGGGAGTAACACAGTAAAGTAACTGGTTACTTTTTAAAAAAGTAACACAGTAAAGTACTTTGATTACTTTTAAAGTAAGCCTTACCCAACTCTGATTGTATCTATGGATGCTGAGAAGGCGTTCGACAGAATAGAACCAAATTTTCTCCTGCAGACCCTTCGAGCTATGAACTTTGGTGACACATTTATTCAGTTTATCAAAATGCTCTTTAATGCTCCTAAGGCTTAGATTATAACTAATGGAGTTCTGTCGGACGCCTTCTCGCTTTCAAGAGGATGTAGGCAGGGATGTCCGAGCTCACCTGGATTATTCTCACTTGCCATCGAACCTTTAGCCGTTGCTATTTGCTCAAACCCATTTATCACTGGTATAACATTTGGTACAGATGAGCACAAATTAGCTCTTTATGCGGACGACCTTCTATTATTCCTAACGAACCCAATTCATTCTTTCTCCCCATTATTTCAGTGTCTTAAAGAATATAGTTCTGTATCTGGTTACAAGATCAATTATTCAAAAAGTGAGGCTTTTCCAATTAATATACTCAACAGTGATATTAGAATTATTTCTGGATCCCCAGTGGTTTTAAATACCTGGGTATTAATATTTGTGGCGCCTCTGGTAAAGTGTATAAAGAAAATTATGTGAAACTATTTAATCAAACTAAACTGGACCTTGAGAGGTGGATGGGCTTACTGTTGTCATTAATTGGTAGAGTCAACACTATCAAAATGAATGTACTACCCAAATTCATTTATTTATTTCATTGTATCCCTTTTAAAATTCCTATGTATTTTATATCATCATTTCTATGGCAAAAGAAAACGCCAAGGGTTAAACTCCTCACACTTCAGGCTTCTCACACTTCTGGACTAAATCTTCCAAATTTCAGATTATATTACCTAGCTTCTCAGTTTTGTCCTCTGTGGATTTGGCTGCAACCAAAGAACAGGGATGTGAGATGGGTCTCAATAGAGCAAAATGAAATGAAAACCACTCCATTAACAACTATTCCCTTCCTGGGCTCGAGGAAGAAACTTTCTAAGATCACAAAAAATTCAATTCTCTTGAGCACCTTTGGCGCATGGCAGGACTCTCACACACTCTCAAGTTTAAATACATGTTTACTTGTGAATACTCCTCTTAATGATAATCCTAATATACCAAGTCCCATTGCTGACAGAATTCTACGAAGTTGGACTGGGAAGGGTATTAAAACAATCTGTGACCTATATATTAATGGTTTGTTTGCCAGTTTTCCCCAATTATCTGAGTTATTTGATTTACCCACTCATAATCTTTTCAAGTATTTTCAAATAAGAGAATGGATAAGGAGTCAATCACTTGATTTATTCCCCAATATACCTGATATATCTCCATTGAAAAGACAGTTACTTGACAGCAGAATCCCATCAACAGAAGGCCTAACATCTTTAATATACAACATTCTCATTAATAACCTCCCGTTATATCATAGACCTTAAATGAAGCAAAAATGGGAATCAGACTTGGAATGTTCTTATAATGATAAAGATTGGTGCAGACACAAACGGTACTGATATCTACTCAACACAGACAAATTCAGTATACCACTTTATGTCAAATTTATTATACTCCTTATAGATTAAACAAACTTAATAGTGCAGTTTCTGCCATGTGTCAAAGATGTAAAATATCCACTGGCTTCATATGCTCTGGAGCTGTCCGATACTAGATGCTTTTTGGAAATATGTTCTCACAACAATCTCTGAAATTTCAAAATCTCATATCATCTCCAATCTTAAAGTTTGGATACTGGGCAATGTCAGTTCACTTAATATGACTCCTCATGAAAAGTACTTTATTGTACTGCAGCAAAAAAAATGTATTCTGAAAAACTGGAAATCTGAAAAATCCCCAGCACCCAAACACTGGATCAATGAACTCGTATCATATAGTACTAGAAAATATTCTATCATATACATATATATATCTATATATCTAGATATATATATCTATATCTATATCTATATATATATATATATATATATATATATATATATTCTGTTAGAGAAAAAAACAAAGAATTTTGATTGTATCTGGGGACCTTTTTTGGAATTTTTTTTTTTTTTTTTTTACCTCTGTTGGACTCTAACGGCTGACCTATCCACACTCCTTATATGGATGAGGTGACATCATTTTGTTGAGGTTCCACTATATTTATTTATCCCCTTTTTTTGTCTTCTTATAGCATGCTGGGAATGTGATTATGGATAATGGATTCTGTAGGAAATACGACTATAGGCTGTTTGCTGTCGTCTGATTTGCATGTATTTTTTATTTATTTATTTATTACTTCTGGACTTCGTCATCTAGTTATTTATTAATAAGAATAATATTATTTATATTTATTGCTACATTTTTTGTTTTTTTTTAATTTATTTTTATTTCTAACTTAGATGAGATCAAACAATGTTGAATGATGTAACATACTGACCATACGAGGGGAGGGGAAAGGGGAGGGGTGCGTTTTTGTGTTGTTTTTTAGTTTGATTGTAATAAAGAAAAAGAAAAAAGGGAATATACTGATAAATATCTATACAAAAAAAGGTATTTTTGGGGAAGTTTTTCCTTATCCGCTGTGAGGGTCCAAGGACAGGGGCATGTCATATGCTGTAAAGCCCTCTGAGGCAAATTGTGATTTGTCATATTGGGCATTATAAATATAATTGAATTGAATTGAACTGAATTGAATTGAATTGAATTGAATTAACTGAACTGAACTGAACTTTGGGCTCTGGATAAGTGTGACGCTATCTCTTACTATTTCCATAATTTTTACAAACCAAACAAAGGATTGATTTATGGAGAAAACAATCAGCAGATTAACCCATAATGAAAATAATCATTAGTTAATACGTCAGGGGTGTTGACACCACCTGTGCGACCCAGGAGCAGCTTGTGGTTGTGGTTGTGTTTGCTTGTGCCTGCACTTTTTAAGTATTTTTAACAGAACTTTTAATGACTTGAAGTTCATGAGGAAATATTTTTACCATGAAGGGTGTCTATTTTGAGCCAATACACCTGAGGGCACCATGATGGCAGCAGCAAGGCCGTCAGCAGGATTGCCTACAGCCGTGAGCAACTACTTGCTCTTCGACCACCAGCAGTAGGTGATGTCTCTCTGGACACTCCCCATTAAGGGTGCTGGGATTTACTGGACCACACATGATTTGTCATTTGTTAAAATCCGAACTGGACATGTGAAGACATCTCCTCTTGCCATCTGAAATGGTAAGAGACCTCATGTTCTTTGTTCTTAAACAAGGGACAGTTATTTGACACCCATCTCCACAGGATGCCCCACCACCAGGCTGCTTCTGGTACCACAGCTACTTCCAGCCTTCCTCTGCCTGCTAACAAAAGCAGTACACCACAAAGCGACTCCTTCTTCCATCCATTCAAGGATTGGTAATGTAACAACTGGGCATAGCTTTATCACAGCTGTACAGGCTAAGCAAGACTGTTTAACTTGTTGATTGTGATTTAATGCTGTTTATTGAGTTATTGTTGTGATTGTTTGCAGTTAGGTTATTGGTTAGTTGGCTTTCTAAACATCCTCTGCACTGATCCAGACCCTTTGCAACACATATCACATTCACATAGACTCATTTACAAATTTGCTTTCAGCAGAGCTACACCCAAAGAGACAGCTCAAAGTTCCTGCTTCTTTTCCGTTGTCTTGGTCCTGACCACACAGACAGGCAAAATCTCCTCCGATCTGAAGCCAGCTTTGATTCGGCCATCTCGTAGTTCTCTGTTGTGAGCCATTTTGTTTGTAGGCCAAACGACCCTTTGATTACCACACCCGCCTTTGTCTTTCTCTCTCTCTCTCTCTGCTACATCAAGAACTCCGAAATCCTTCAGGCTTCACTATTAATGTGGTTGTGGTTATCAATTTTATTATTAATCAAAATTCCAAATTGATAGTTTAGTGAACATTTTTCCCTTCTTGGGAATGGTGCCCCACGAGGTGATTTAATGTAAATTAAGTCACATTATTTGACATAATTAATAATTATTATTAATAATTATTAATTATTTTGAATGCCAATTTGATAAATTAATTGAATTACGATTACGATTACGATTACGAGGTCAGGCCCGTGTTAAAGCTTGAGTCCCAACAAATGGTGTCCCCATGTGACACATAGTATTGCTATAGATTTCCAACAAATATTATCCCCGCTTTTTATAATATCCCAGTAGATTCTCTACATTTTTGGTGCCTCCACATGAGACCTACTATTGTAATTCCCAACTAGGGTATATCCAAAGAGGAAGGAGAAGTGGTGTTCAGACTGGGGAAATACGGGCTCGGTGACAGACGCCAGCTCCACCCCTCCCAACTGTCCTTCTCTCCAATGAGCAGTCCATCCACAACAAGATCAACAAACTCGAGGCCAGCGCTAGATGTAAATGTGAGTTTAGAGAAACTTTCTTGTTGGCTTTTACTGAGACGTGGCATGGAGAAGCAGATAGCAACATGGACCTACACATAACCAGCTTCGGATATCCTGTCAGACTGGACCGGTCACCTCACGTAACAAATAAATCCACGGGAGGAGGAGTATGCTTCTACATAAATGAGAGGTATTGTAACACTGTTGTGGTTTGGGAAAAAATATGTACCCTCAGCACTGAGCTGCTGTGTATCTCGCTTCGCCCCTTCTACCTGCCGAGGGAGTTTCCCCAGCTTTTCTTCGCCCTGGTCTACATTCACCCACGAGCGATTGTCTCTTCAGCCACTCAGCTGATCACAGAGGTGCTCTCCTGATGCTCCAAAATTTATTTTAGGGGACTTTAATCACTGCTGGATGGATAAGACACTGAAAACATATGAACAGTATGTATACAGTATGTATTTTTTCAGTATGTATACAGTATGTATGTATGTATCTCAAATCAATGTTAGTCACTCATATAAAATGTTAGTCATTCATATAAACAATGAGAATGATAGAAGACCCATTAGAATTGAGGGTATTAATGAAACAGATCTCTCTAATGCTTTTACCCTTTTTTACTTTCATTTTGAAAAACATGACTTCTGAAAATCTCTCTCATAAGAAAGGCCCCCAGTCCAGTCCACATTTGTGGGTGCAACTTCCAAACTTAGTCACAAGCCCATGCTAGGTCTTTATTTGCAGACTTTTCATCTGCATTCAACACAATGCAGCCTCATCTCTTGCTTGAGAGGTTGATAAATGTTTTTAATACACCCAACCAGCTTGTATTATGGGTATTAGACTTCTTAATTAGCATATCATATATATATATATAAGTATATAAAAAAGTAACTCTCAATTTTCAAAAAAATAAAAATACTAAATAAAAAATCTGTCTCAAGTCAAAGTCAAGTCTCAAGTCATGAATACCAAGTCAAAGTCAAGTCTTTCATCAGTGTTAGTCAAGCAAGTCTCAAGTCCTCAAATTTGCCACCGGTGCAGACTCCAGTCAAGTCATGTGACTCAAGTCCTCCAAAGAAGGTGAGGGACAGCCTACATAATTGTCTTCTCTTTTCAACAACGGGCTCTGTGGTGCACCGGACAGAGTAGCAGCAAGTCTGAGTAGCTCCTGTTTTTGAGTCATGTTTGAATGTGTTTTTTATCTTTTTCAATAACTGTTAATCTTTCTGACGTGATGAGTTAAGTTGTGTACACGAGGGATGATCTTCTGGCTCTGAGAAGAACTTGTTACAGAGCTAGACACCCGATATCAGCTGAGCTGAGGAAGCCATTCAGAAGCTGCAGAGCAGGAGCTAAGCTAAAGGCTAGGAGGTGGGGATACAAGCCTTTCCTGCCGTCGGTCCTTATGGGGAATGTCAACTCACTCTTCAACAAGTGTGATGAGCTGCTGGCATTGGTGAGGAGCCAACGACTATACAGGGAATGTAGTCTCATGGGCTTCACAGAGATGTGGCTAAATGACACCGTGCCTGACTCCTGTGTGAACCTACCTGGCTACTTTACTGTGCGAGCGGACAGGGACGCAAAGGCGAGCGGCAAAAACAGAGGTAGGAGACTGATCCTGCTTGTGAACAATGACATGACATGTCATGGTGAAGGACTTTCAGGATTGAACTGTTGGTAGTTGGTCTTAGACCATATTATGTACCACGGGAGTTTTCAAACATTGTTGCCATTATTGTTTACATTTCACCGTAGGCAGCAACAGCAGTGGCATGTGATGTCATCCATGAAACTGTTGCTAGAATTCAGACCCAGCACCCCTAGTGCATTCATGGCAATATTGGGGGATTTTAACAGCACTGCTCTCTTCTCCCATCTGACTGGCTTTGTTGGCCAACAACTCCAACCTGTTCTTTAAGAGGTTTGCTGGAGGGGGCAGTAGTCAGCCTACCCCTGCATCCATCCACCCCCCAGCCCAGCAAGCGGGGCCCCTTCAGTGGATCTTCAACAGGAGTCTTTAAACAGGCAACGTCCTAGTGCAGTGGAAAACATCTTGTCTCGTACCAGTGCCGAGTTAAATGATTACTGACCGGTGGCCTTAACATCACACATTATGAAGACCCTGGAGTGCCTGGTCCTCTGTTTCCTGAGGTCATTGGTCACTGATGCGGTGGACCCCCTCCAGTTTGCCTATCAGGAGCACATGGGAGTGGAAGATGCGGTTCTTTAAATGCTGCATTGGGTCTACACATACTTGGAGGAGCCAGGATGTTGTGTGAGGATCCTTTTCCTTGACTTTTCATGTGCTTTCAATACCATCCAGCCCCCCATACTGAGAGACTGGTTGGAGGGGATGGGAATAGACTGCTTCCTGACCTCCTGGATGACAGACTACCTGACAGAGTGGCCTCAGTATGTCAGGCTTGGAAGCTGTGTCTCTGGAATTGTCAGGAGCAGCACTGGTGCTCCACAGTTGCTTTAGCATCGTTCCTGTTCAGACTCTACACGGCGTTCAACAAGTACATCTCAGAGTCCTGCCACATACAAAAATACTTTGACGATATAGGTATTGTGGCTTGTATCAGGAGCAGTCAGGAACGGGAGTACAGAGACCTTGTGGATGCCTTCAGGGAGTGGTGCAGTAAGTGCTGTCTCCACCTGAACACAGCCAAAACCAAGGAGATGGTGGTGGATTTCAGAAGAAAGAGGTCACACCATCAACCAGTCTCCATACAGGGGGAGGACACTGAGGTGGTGCATACCTACAAATATCTGAGGGTCCTCTTGGATGATAAGTTGGACTGGTCCTCTAATACCGACACCCTATACAGGAGGGGGCAGAGCCGCCTGTTCTTTCTGCGGATACTGAGGGGTGCTGTTTGTAAAGTGTCTCACGCTGAAAATAACATCAACATTTTGCCACATTTAGCTTCAAACAATGTTTAAAAACGTGTTGTGAATTTTTTAACGTCACCTTTTACCACATTTTCAGCAATATTTGTTAACTTAGAAATATATTAAATAGTTAAATCTAAATCTTAAATGTGGCACCTAAATGTTAAATGTTAAATCTAAATATTAAATCTAAATCTAAATCTAAATCTAAATGTTAAATCTAAATGCTAAATCTAAATCTAAATATTAAATATAAATATAAATGTTAAATCTAAATATTAAATCTAAATCTAAATGTTAAATCTAAATGCTAAATATAAATGTAAATCTAAATGTTAAATCTAAATGCTAAATATAAATCTAAATCTAAATATTAAATCTAAATCTAAATGCTAAATCTAAATCTAAATGTTAAATGTTAAATCTAAATGTTCTGGGTGAAACTAAATATTTAGCTAATATGCAAATTCACACTGCCGGTCACCGGAAGTACCAAAATAAAAGCTCGAGATGGTCAGACTGTGTTTATAGAATCAAATAACGAATTAAAACCAACTTATCGGGGGAAATGAACACTTGAACATACATTAGCGTGATAATAACTACCTAAAATAACAAGAAACATGTTTGGAGAAATTTTATTTGACGTGTACTTTGAGTTGTTAGTGTCCCTTCGGAGGGACTAACAACCTAAGCTAAGCTAACAACCGTTAGCTCTTAGCCCCGTTAGCGGTGTCTGTAATGACTCATTAACTCTTAAACGGTCCGTGAAAAAAATATTTTTTTCCAGCAGATGTCTTAGTTACAACATGATTGAGCTAGCAAAGCAGTTTTGTGTTGCAATGTGTGGATTTTATTCAGTTTTGGGAAATCACGATGTCTAGAAAGCATCAGTGGCTGCAGCAGCAGCAAAACTAACATCAGGACGTCATCTGTTAAAAGCCTCCCATTGTTGGATATGACATGAAACTACTCCAGTTAGCTCAGTCATGTTGTAACTAAGACATCCGCTGGAAAAAAATATTTTTTTTCACGGACCGTTTAGAGTTAATGAGTCATTACAGACACCGCTAACGGGGCTAACAGCTAATGGTTAGCCCCGCTAATCTACGATAACCATGTTATTAATTTCAGAATGTGATAGTAATGTTTGTTCAATCATTGTGTTTATAGACTTTACAAACACCAGATTAGTCTAAACGGTGATATAGTGACGTGAAAAATGTGAGATATGTGTATATACAGTACAGGCCAAAAGTTTGGACACACCTTCTCATTCAATGCGTTTTCTTTATTTTCATGACTATTTACATTGTAGATTCTCACTCAAGGCATCAAAACTATGAATGAACACATGTGGAGTTATGTACTTAACAAAAAAAGGTGAAATAACTGAAAACATGTTTTATATTCTAGTTTCTTCAAAATAGCCACCCTTTGCTCTGATTACTGCTTTGCACACTCTTGGCATTCTCTCCATGAGCTTCAAGAGGTAGTCACCTGAAATGGTTTCCACTTCACAGGTGTGCCTCATCAGGGTTAATTAGTGGAATTTCTTGCTCTATCAATGGGGTTGGGACCATCAGTTGTGTTGTGCAGAAGTCAGGTTAATACACAGCCGACAGCCCTATTGGACAACTGTTAAAATTCATATTATGGCAAGAACCAATCAGCTAACTAAAGAAAAACCAGTGGCCATCATTACTTTAAGAAATGAAGGTCAGTCAGTCCGGAAAATTGCAAAAACTTTAAATGTGTCCCCAAGTGGAGTCGCAAAAACCATCAAGCGCTACAACGAAACTGGCACACATGAGGACCAACCCAGGAAAGGAAGACCAAGAGTCACCTCTGCTTCTGAGGATAAGTTTATCCGAGTCACCAGCCTCAGAAATCGCAAGTTAACAGCAGCTCAGATCAGAGACCAGATGAATGCCACACAGAGTTCTAGCAGCAGACCCATCTCTAGAACAACTGTTAAGAGGAGACTGCGCCAATCAGGCCTTCATGGTCAAATAGCTGCTAGGAAACCACTGCTAAGGAGAGGCAACAAGCAGAAGAGATTTGTTTGGGCCAAGAAACACAAGGAATGGACATTAGACCAGTGGAAATCTGTGCTTTGGTCTGATGAGTCCAAATTTGAGATCTTTGGTTCCAACCGCCGTGTCTTTGTGAGACGCAGAAAAGGTGAACGGATGGATTCCACATGCCTGGTTCCCACTGTGAAGCATGGAGGAGGAGGTGTGATGGTGTGGGGGTGTTTTGCTGGTGACACTGTTGGGGATTTATTCAAAATTGAAGGCACACTGAACCAGCATGGCTACCACAGCATCCTGCAGCGACATGCCATCCCATCCGGTTTGCGTTTAGTTGGACGATCATTTATTTTTCAACAGGACAATGACCCCAAACACACCTCCAGGCTGTGTAAGGGCTATTTGACCAAGAAGGAGAGTGATGGAGTGCTGCGGCAGATGACCTGGCCTCCACAGTCACCGGACCTGAACCCAATCCAGATGGTTTGGGGTGAGCTGGACCGCAGAGTGAAGGCAAAGGGGCCAACAAGTGCTAAACACCTCTGGGAACTCCTTCAAGACTGTTGGAAAACCATTTCAGGTGACTACCTCTTGAAGCTCATGGAGAGAATGCCAAGAGTGTGCAAAGCAGTAATCAGAGCAAAGGGTGGCTATTTTGAAGAAACTAGAATATAAAACATGTTTTCAATTATTTCACCTTTTTTTGTTAAGTACATAACTCCACGTGTTCATTCATAGTTTTGATGCCTTGAGTGAGAATCTACAATGTAAATAGTCATGAAAATAAAGAAAACGCATTGAATGAGAAGGTGTGTCCAAACTTTTGGCCTGTACTGTATATGTAGCTAAACTCCGCTGGTTTTCTACCCGGAAGTATTTGTAAACAACAAGGTGATTCCCTCCGTAGGGACACTAACAACTCACAGTACACATCAAATAAAATTTCTCCAAACATGTTTCTTGTTATTTTAGGTAGTTATTATCACGCTAATGTATGTTCAAGTGTTCATTTCCCCCAATAAGTTGGTTTTAATTCGTTAGTTCGTTTAATTCTCGAGCTTTTATTTTGGTACTTCCGGTGACAGGCAGTGTGAATTTGCATATTAGCTAAATATTTAGTTTCACCCAGAACATTTAGATTTAACATTTAACATTTAGATTTAGATTTAGCATTTAGATTTAACATTTAGATTTAGATTTAATATTTAGATTTAACATTTAGATTTATATTTATATTTAGCATTTAGATTTAACATTTAGATTTAGATTTAGCATTTAGATTTAACATTTAGATTTAGATTTAGCATTTAGATTTAACATTTAGATTTATATTTAGATTTAATATTTAGACTTAACATTTAGATTTAGATTTAGCATTTAGATTTAGATTTAATATTTAGATTTAGATTTAGACTTAATATTTAGATTTAGATTTAACATTTAGGTGCCACGTTTAATATTCAGATTTAACTATTTAATATATTTCTAAGTTAACAAATATTGCTGTAAATGTGGTAAAAGGTGACGTTAAAAAATTCACAACACTTTTTTAAACTTTATTTGAAGCTAAATGTGGCAAAATGTTGATGTTATTTTCAGCGTGAGACACTTTACAAACGGCACCCCATAGTTTCAGGAGATCCTTTGTCCCCATGGCAATAAGACTGTTTGACACCTCTTGTATCCAGTCACACAACGTGCGTTTACATGGAGCCATGTATTCTGTTTGCATTCGGGTTGGAAGCCCTACCCGAATAGAAATGCTCCTTGTAATCACCTCAACCCGAATGAAAACAGCCAACCTGAAAGAAAATCTAATCGGGTGCACAGGGATGGAATATTCCTTTTCAGAACCTGAATGGTACCACCTTATTTTTCACAGAAACACGGAGGCAAAACAGAACACAGCCAGCTTCCGTTTTTTTTGTGCGACACCTCCGGTCCAGCACTCTTCACCACTGTGTAAATGGGAATCACCTTGTTGTTTACCTTGTTGAGTTTAGCTATATATATATATATATATATATATATATATGTATATATATCACATTTTTCACGTCACTATATCACCGTTTAGACTAATCTGATGTTTGTAAAGTCTATAAACACAATGATCGAACAAACTTTACTATTTCTGTGTGCACATTTTGTTTGTAATTAATAACATGGTTATCGTAGATTAGCTGGCCTAACCGTTAGCTGTTAGCCGTTAGCGTTGTCTGTAACTCAATAACTCAATAAACGGTCCGTGAAAAAAAATTTTTTTCCAGCGGATGTCTTAGTCACAACATGATTGAGCTAACTGGAGTAGTTTCATGTCATATCCAACAACGGGAGACTTTTAACAGATGATGTCCTGATGTTAGCTTTGCTGCTAGTGTTAGCTGTCCCTGTCAGCTGCAGTCACTGATGCTTTCTAGACATCGTGATTTCACAAAACTGAATAAATACCACACACAGCAACACAAAACTGCTTTGCTAGCTCAATCATGTTGTAACAGCTGGATGGTTGATGCGTACATGCTGATTCAGGTGCTATCAGAGCCGATCCGCGCATCACTATGGCTTAATAATCAACTCAGTCAATAAAAACAACCCGTCCTGTGTTAGGAGTGTATGTCGCTGACAGAAAGAAAGAAAGAAAAGGGGGAAAAAAGATAGAAAAGCAGCGTACACCTCACATATTTATTTCTCACCGTTGCGCACACGTTTGGCTGGTATGCAGAAGCAACGTCTGTGTGTCTGTGTGCTGAGGGTGCGAGCCGCAGCTTCAGCTGCTCAGGTAGAGAGGCTGTGTAGCCCGGTGTGTTTTTTCGCTGATTCGGTTCTGCAGGTTCTCTGCTGGTACACTGGAGACGGGGATCAAGCAGTTTGTCTCACTCGGGATAGATTGTGCTTTTTTGGTTCATAGTTTTTGATTGACGTGCAATTTATTCGCGTTTAGAGGGAATAAATTTCCGTTATAACGGAAACGTGTGCACAGTTATCTATATAAAACACACAGACTAACTAACTAACTAACTGATTGCCTAACATAAACAACTGAAAATTGAAAAAAATTAGCTTGCACCGTTAGCTCCGGTAAGGGAAAGCATGAGGGAAAGCGGCTAACCGGAAGTCACACACAAAAAAACGGAAGTTGATCACTATTTACTTCCGTGTTTGAAAATAAGGTGGATACACCTCCTACCCGATTCCAGCCATTCTGTTCTTTCTGCGCATGCTCGTTTCCTTGCCCTTCTGGCGCGATGACATATACAGCGTGCATAGCAACGGGCTGAGATAGAGCAGTTGGACTCGTTGCACTCACCGGTTTCCATTCACCACAGCACGGTCCTCTATCTCCCTTCTTTGACCTTCTACCTCTCTTCTCCTCCTCAACAGACGAAGCATTAGCAGAACGAGGTTGTTGTTGTTGTACTGCTGCTTCAAGAATATAAGCAAAACAAGCCCAAAAAAGGCACTAAGAACGGCGTCGTCAAGCATCTTGTTATCCGGGGCGAGGACTACAGTGTTTTCTTCTGGTACACGTAACATCCGCCCCGCCCCCATTCCAATCAGAAACCTTCCCTGCCTCAAACCTTACGCAGACCCAAATAAAGGCGATTAAACTGATCTCCCATGTAAACTCTCATTCGGAATGAATATTTCCCATGTAAACTACCTGGAAAAACTGTAATTCCGAATGATTTCATTCAGATTTATTTCATTCTGAGTGAGAAGCCATCATGTAACCGCACCCACATACACTCACACACGTCACATTAGCCACAACTGGACTGGACTGTGGAATGAACCATTTTAATTTAATTTTAATTTAAGTTCTAATTTCTATTTATGCACAAATATTAACTTATTAATTTTATGTCTATTGTAATATCACTGTGTTGTTGTTGATGAGGGGAAATGTGGTTGTTGTTTTTTATAAGCTGCTGGACAACTGAATTTCCCTTCGGGGATGAATAAAGTTCTTCCGATTGTGTTCTATTCTATTCTGTGGCGTCCTCTTTTTTGGAAAGGAATTTGTTTGAGTAGTGTGAGAAAATGAGACAGAACCTGCAAGAAGGGCCTCTAACAGTGTGAGAGCTGGCAGCCCTGGATATGATATTGAAGCTGTGTAAGTGCAATCAGGAGGAGAAACTCAACTCTGGCAGGCTCTGGCCCAGTGTAACCCCTGTGCATGCAAACATTAGCACCAGCTTGAAGATTGAAAAGCAGTATTCACAAGACCTCAGTAATGGAAAAGAAAAAAGTCACAGCTCACCAGCTCTTTGTTCCATGCTTGGTAGGTGGGTGTCCCTCCTTTGATGTAATTGACAATGTAGATGATGAAGAGGGTGATGAGGAGAAGGGGACTGACTATTGCCCACATGATCTTCCAGTACCAGTTGGGACGATGACCAAGCATGTCTTCTATGTCTTTTTCAAACCTAAAATGAGTCGATGAGGAATTAAAATTAAATGCTTTTCTATATAGTTTAAAGGAACATTGCTGATGATTTTGCAGTTAAGACGTGACAATAGCTACACGTTGACACAAAACAAAAGCTGAATGCATACAAATGTGGGTGCTTCCATACACAAATACACAAACCTTCTAATTCCATAGATGTAACTGACAGTTATGACCTCAACGAGGACAACAAACAGCAGCGAGAAATTGGCTCCATAGTCGTTGAACATGGTAAACCAATAATTTCCAGATGTGGTGGTGAAGCCCAGGCCAAGTAGCAGACAAAACAAACACACTAAACCTGCAAGCAAAACACAGCACTCAGTAGCTGACACTTGTATTTCCAACCAGTACGTTTTAACATTGGCTTCATTGCAACACATACTAGACATACAACCCTGATTCAAACAGTTAGGACCCTGTGTAAAACATAAATAAAAACAGACTGCAATGATTGCAAATCTTTTTTGACCTATATTTAGTTCAATACATATCTGATGTTCAAACTGATAAACTTCTTTTTTAATTGCTTTTTAAATATACACTTGTTTTGAATTTGATGCCTGCAAAATGTTAAAACAAAAGCCAAAAAACACAAGTTTAAACTTTCCACAGGTAAACAGGTTAACTGGGAACAAATTAAAGTATTGTTACTAGGAATAAAGGGGCATCCTCGAAATCCTAGGTTGTTCACAAGCAAGAATGGTCACTTTGTGAAATAATGCAAGGGCAAACAGTAAAAATGTTTGAAAACAACACTTCTCAATGCACAGTAGCATTGAGAAATCTCTGCATATTAGGGGCAAGGCCGGAAATCAATATTCAATGGCCTTGATCTTTAATCGCTGAAGCAGGACTATTCAATTACAAATTCAATTGGGCCGGATTTTAATACCAGAATCGGTCAATGGGCCAGACATTTATAGGAGCGAGCAACCTATAGAAAACTGTTTTTTTAGCTTATATATTCCCTATTCCCAGCTAGTGACTGCTGTGAATAGGGCAGCTGACAACAAGGGAAAGACCATCTGACCGCTTGGAAAGACAGCTGACAGGAGGGAAAAGACCCCAGAGGTGCTGGCATGGGCTAGCAACCCATGGTAGCAGTGGTGAGGCCAAGCAGCCTTACTACAACCAAAATTAGCTACAGCCAACATAGGGAAAGTACCCCAAGAGTCAGCGAAAGCAGGGGTGGAAGATGACTCACAGGTGTATTACACGGTAAGAGACATTGGAACGGACACGACTATGACTTGAATCTGTGACTCAGTGAAGGATAGGGGCACGGACCTATCCACCAGGGCTAGAATTAGCAGCACTCAGGGCAAGGCCAGTGCATCTGTAGAGGATAAAAGTAGCACAGTTATAATGTAAATGTATTAAATAAAAAATAGAGTATGGTGAATGTGCTACAAAAGGTAGCATCAGCACTGCTTCTACCTGGAGCTTGCATGTACGGAGCCTGGGTTTGGTTGAAGGTGGCAGTGCTGTTTGGGCTGAGAAAGCCATGTGTAAGTAAGGAGGAAATCCAGGAAGAGGAAGGTTATTTAAGTGTGGGAGTGGCCTATTTGAATCCCTTTTGTTTGAGACCATGCTGCAAGGTGAGTGTGTTTGCTGATCCTGTAAGTTTATTTATCTCCTTTAACTTTAGCTTATATTGGAGTTATGCTATGTAGCTTGTGAAATAGAGTATGGTGAATGTGCTAGGAAAGGTAGTATCAACATTGCTTCTACCTGGAGCTCGCATGTACGGAGCCTGGGTTTGGTTGAAGGTGGCGGTGCTGTTTGGGCTGAGAAAGCCATGTGTAAGTAAGGTAAAGGAGGTTATTGGGTTGGTGTGGGGAGCAGTGAGACCTGGCATTAGGGGAGTGTCTCTGGGACGCCAGAGATCACTGTCTAGCCTCCTGGAGGTGTCGTGGGACCAACTAGACGAAACACCGGTGAAAGGAGGTTCCCACCCGATGACCCCAAAGACATGTTAGTTATCACTGCTCACTGGTCTGTATAGTTAAGCCTTGCCATAATAGCTTATCATAGGGCTTAGGAGGTTATTCACTGAGTGCTGATCCTTTTCTAGAGCACAAACTTCTTGTGTTTATTTGAATATATATATTTAGCATATATATATATATATATATATATATATATATACATAGGTATATATACCAAGACTAAGTGTCAAAGTACCCTCTGAAAGTCTGCTAGATGATGTGAATGCAGCTCTATGAACTATCCCCACTAGGACCATTACTGAGACAATTCAGCTGTTGTACACCACAGCAACAGTGATCTTATGTGCTTGGCCACAAGATGAGCACCTTGAGCCACAAAGAGCGCCAAGATCAAGGCAACACAGACAGAGGTTAGTCAACTCTCAGAGCTACAGAAAGGAGTGGGGAAGAAAGGGATCCCTAGGAATTACAACAAACTGTCTATACCTGAGACACTGGAGACTGCCAAGTAAAGGCTCACAGCTCTGGCTACCCGCCTGAAGAGATACACAAGAGAAGTAGAAGTCAGGAGAATAAATAGGATGTTCTCCACCAAACCATCCAAAGTGTACTCTCAGTGGCAAGGTAACAAAATGAGAATAGATCCACCCAAAGCTGAAACTGAACAATACTGGAAGAGCATGTGGGAGAAGAAGGCATCACATAACACTGATGCTAAGTGACTAGTGGATCTAAGAGCAGACCATAGTGTTCTCCCAGAACAAGAGCCAGTTACCATTACAAGACATCCAAGAAAGAGTATCAGGTATGAAGAGCTGGACAGCACGGGGCCCTGACATGATACACACCTACTGGCTTAAGAAACTAACTGCACTCCATGAACGCCTGGCAGCACAAATGAACCAGCTGCTGATGGATGGGACCAATCCATAATGGATGACCCAGGGACGGACAGTCTTGCTCATGAAGGATCCCCAAAAGGGTGCGGTCCCATCAAACTACCTGCCAATAACCTGCCTCTGTACAACATGGAAGCTCCTGTCAGGCATCATAGCAGCTAAAATGAATAGGTACATGGCCCAATACATGAGCAAGGCCCAGAAAGGAATTGGTAGTAATACCAGGGGAGTAATACCAGGGGAGCCAGCTACTGGTCAATAGAGCAGTCACCCAAGTCTGCAAGACCAGGCAGACCAACCTGTGCACTGCCTAGATTGACTGCAAGAAAGCCTTTGTCTCAATGCCTTCATCAAGAAATCAATGGGGCTGTGGAAAACATCTCTGGAGGCCAACTCAAAGCTAACTGCATAAGTTGCCATCAAGTGCGACATAAACCAAGGTCATGCACTGTCCCTGCTACAGTCCTGCATAGGCCTGAACAGCCTCAGCCAATTCATCACAAAGAGTGACTGAGGGGGTTCAAAAGTGGAGCAAACATCAGTCACCACCTCTGCATGGATGACATCAAGCTGTATGCCAGGAGTGAGTAAGACATTGACTCACTGATCCACCTTACCAGGATCTACAGCAATGACATCGCAATGTCATTTGGACTAAATAAGTGCGGTCAGATGGTGTCCAAGAGAGGGAAGACGATCAGAACCAAGGGGGTTGAACTGCCAGAGGGCAGCATTGCAGATGTTGGGGACAGCTACAGATACCTTGGGGTCCTGCAGGCAAATGGGAACAACGAGGAGGTAGCAAGGAAGTCAGCCACAGCCAAATACCTACACAGAGTTAGGCAGGTCCTGAAAAGTCAGCTGAATGGAAAGAACAATATCCGAGCCATCAACCCGTACGTCCTGCCAGTCATTACATACCCTGCTGGTATAATAAGCAGGCCAAAGGAGGAGATAGAGGCCACTGATATCAAGACAAGGGAGCTTTTCACAATGCATGGAGGGTTTCATCCCAAGTCCAGCACCCTGAGGACTTGTGAGCGTCAGAGCCACTGTTCAGGACAAAACAACCAAGATCCAGGAATACATCAGCAGGATGGCCCCCAAAGATGAGCTGCTAAGTGAATACCTCAGGCAGCAGAAACCTGAAAAAGCAGAAGAGGGGATGAACCATCATGGAAGGACAAGCCCCTGCATGGCATGTACCACTAACAGGTTGACAAAATGCCTGAAATCAAGAAATCCTACCAGCAGCTGGAAAAGGCTGGACTGAAAGACAGCATGGAAGCACTAATCATGGCAGCACAGAAACAGGCACTTAGTACAAGATCAATAGAAGTAGGGCTCTACCACACCAGACAGGACCCCAGGTGCAGACTATGCAAAGATGCTCCTTAGACAGTTCAGCACATAGCAGCAGGGTGTAAGATGCAGACAGGATGAACGTACATGGACCGCCTTAACCAAGTGGCTGGCTATGGACTGGAAGTCCCAAGGTCACAATGGAAGACACCTCCTAAGGTGGTTGAGAATGATCGAGCTAAGATCCTGTGGGACCTCCAGGTCCATTTTGCCCTCAGTTTCACCTTTATGTATATGAGCGTCTGTGTGTGTGCTCAGCCGAAAACCAACTTCAAAAGATCTCCCACTGTGGCGAAATGGTGCTTCTCTTTACTGGAGAGTGTGTCAACAAGACACCTCTGATTTTGTTTGTGACCACAACCAGTGTAAACAGCACTAGTTGTGGAAAGTAACTAACTACAAGTACTGTACTCAAGTAAAATTATGATATAGTAGCCAATTAATTAATGTTGTCAAATAAAATATACTAGGCTATCAATTTGGAACTCTGCTTAATAATTAAACTAATTACTACAACCAAAATGACCATATCAATAGCTACAAAAAGTAATAGAGTTCTGATAGTAGAAGCTGGCAAGATTCCCTTTTTTCATTTCACAATAACAGTCTAGTTTAAGTCATGCAAATGAACAAGTTCATATGTGAGGTTCTGGTGGTCCCTACATACTTTATACTTCTACTCTATTACATCTTAGAGCATGCCAACCATTAGGAATTATGGACAGGAGGTAAAAATGGGAAATAGCTTACTGGAACTAGGCTGATGGCCACAAGGATGATGATGGTAAAATTTTCATCAACATCAGCCTGGATCTTACCGTTAAACAACTCGTTGCTTATTTTGGACACAACCTTGAAGTCTCGTAGTGGGGTGATGATGGCAGTGACGTTGCCCAGCATGCTGCCCATTCCCAACAGGAGGAGCATAATGAAGTACAGCACTGACCACAGCTGAGACAATGGCATATTCTTAATGGCCTCACTGTACACAATGAAGGCCAAACCTGTCCCCTCCACAGCCTGAAACAGATGAAAGGGAGAGACAACAGTTTATGACTGAAGTGGAATCTGAATTGGGCTTTGACCCACTTTGACTTGGCCTCCTGAAAAGCCTCAGAGAATAGACATACATTTCCTGCATTCAGATGGCTTTTGCTCTACAAAGTAGAAGTGATGAGGTCTTGAGGGAGAGGCTTAGCACACATCACTCAAAACACATCAGGGACTGTATTCTCAAACATTCTGAGAATACTCTCAGAGAGCTCCTAACTTAGCCTAATTTTTTTTAGTAAGGAGTCCGAGCTTGGGAGTCATTTAGGAAAGTTATCAGAGCAGCTCTGAGCTAGGAAGGGACAGAAACTTTTACCTTTGTGAGGAGGTGTGGTTGACCCCACTGCTAAGTGTGATGCATTCTTTTAACAGATGTGATTGGTTGTCAGAGACACGCCATTTTGTGAGCCTGTAAGGTGTGGACACCCAATGGAAATGAAATGAACGGCATCACAATATGAGACTGTAAAAGTTTTGCCCTTTGTTAGTGTGATTGCTCTGCTAATGAAAGGATGAGACAGACCCAAGTCATCACTGCTGCACTGTTGCATTTTTCCAGTTTTCCAAATATCTTAGTGTTGTCATCATTTTATTTCTGGTGTTATACCATTAGGTGGGAAATGTGTGTGTGTTACGGCTGTGTGTGTTCTGTGCTGCTGTCCCTTTTTCCCTACCTTGTAGATCTGCCCAGGTGCGTTGCATTACCTAACGAGGTGCAACACACCTGACATGGAGGAGGTGCTTAAGAGCTCCTGTGCCAGCAGCAGAGGGGAGAGGCTCTGGTGTGGGGACTGCTGGTCCTGCTGCCTCTCACCGAGGGATTTTTGTTGTCTTGTTTGCCTGTTTTAATTCTAATAAATCCCATGGATTTGAGTGTTTTTAAAGGTGTTCATGTGATTATTATGGGTCAGTGTATTGGAGTTTTGTTCATCCCATAGGGCTGCCTAAGGGTGGGGCGTAACAGTGTGTATCCCTAATGACATTAACCACACATATTATCCCTGCATAATCTAATCTGTAGCTTTTCATTCACTCAGTCATTCAGTGATTCGAGAATATTTTTTTTTTTTTTTTTTGTCCAATGGGGCTGATTAGTCTCTCTGCCTATTATTTTACATTGCTCAATCTACAATTGGAGATAATTCAATTTAGCAATATCTAATAGAATTTTTCTATAGGGCTCAGATAGCCACCATGAGCCATGCAATGAACAACTGCAATTATATCCCTAATGTGCACACAGTGCAAATGGTTTTCCATTCAGGACTGTTGTCTAAACTTGTCTAAAGCTCATTTAGACTGTTACTCCTTTACCTATTTTTCCAATCAAAAGTCCATATTTTGTAGTGTCTACTGATTTTCAAAGATGTCTGTCTCCCATCCCTCACTCTTCACCATATTAACTGAACCATTGGCAGCAGAAGCTAGACAAAACACAAACATTAAAGGAATCTAACAGTTCTTGTACAGTTTTATGCTCTCTGTGTACTATTCATACATACTACAATCATTACAGAGGGATCATTGAACATTATTGTCAATCATTTACCCTTATTTGGTGGGCCCACCACTTGTGGGGATAGGCAGAGTGGTTGGTGCATTTTGAGCTGGGCAGCAGACTGGGGTGGGGATCTAGGCATGCTGACCCCTGGCATAGCAGACTGGCTCTAGTGACATGTAATGTCACCTCTCTAGTGGGCAAGGAACTGGAGCTAGAGCAGGAGGTGGAGCAGTATCAGCTAGATACAACTGGACTCTGGAAGCAAATCTTGGAGAGGGGTGGGTCTCTCGCCTTTTCCAGAGTTGCCCACGGTAAAAGGTGTCGAGCGGGTGTGGGGATACTTACAAGCCTCCGGTTGAGTGCCACTGTGTTGAAGTTCTCCCCAGGGAATGAGTCGTCTCTATGCGACTGCAAGTTGCTGAAAAGAAGTCTCTGACTGTTGTTTGTGCTAATGCACAAAACAGCAGTTTAGAGTGTGCAGCCTTCTTGAAGTCTCTGGGGGTGTCCTGGAAAGGGCACCGACTCGGGATTCTACAATTCTGCTGGGGGACATCAACACTCACGTGTGCAACATCTGGGAGAAATGGCCTGCCTAATCTGAACCTGAGTCGTGTTTTATTACTGGACTTGCTCGTAATAAATTGGCTATAGCAAACACCATGTTAAAGCATAGGGTGGCTTGTAAGTGTACCTAGTACCAGAATGCACTAAGTCAAAGATCAATGTTCAACTTTGCATTCATGTCATCAGATCTATGTCTTGCATACTCAGCTGAAGAGGAAAGCAACTGTCAACTGATCACCACCTGGTGGTGAGTTGGATCTGATGGCAACAGGGGCTCCCAGAGATACCTGGTAAACCCAAACATGTAGTGAGGGTGAACTAAGAATGACTGGCTGAGGTTCCTGCCTGTGAAGTCTTCAACTTACACCTCTGGAAGACATTTTCATGAAAACTGAGCAGGCCATGTTCAAAATCTCAATTATGGAGGCAGCTGCTAGAAGTTGTGGCAGCAACCTAAGATCCCACTGGTGGGTACCAGTTAAGCTGTAGAGGGAGGAATATGGCGGTCACCCAAGCAAAAGCCTGTGTATGGGAGGAGTTCAGGGAGGCTATAGAGAGGGACCTCAAAGAAGTTCTGGCAAACCTTTAGATGACTCAGAAAGAGAAAGCAGGGCTTGTCTCAGACTGTGCTCAGCAAAGGAAGAGAATTACTGACCTGGACTGGGGATATTGTCGAGTGGAAATCCGGAGACCAAAGGGTGTGCTCCAGTTATCAGGGTATCACACTGCTCGGCCTCCACAAAAAAGTTTATTCCAGGGCAGTGGAAAGGAGGCTCCGACTGACTGTCGAACCTCAGATTTAGGAGGAGCAATGTGAAGCTCGTCGTGGCCGTGGGACAGTGGACCAGCTCTTTAATCTTGCAGGGCTGCTGAAAAGTTCATGGTAGAGTGCCCATCCAGTCTACATGTGTTTTGTGGACATGGAGAAGGTTTATGACTGTGTCCATGGGGAGTCCTGTGGGGGGTACTGCAGGAAAGTCTCTGACTAGGGTCGTTGATACAAGCTATCTGGTCCCTCTATGACCAAAGAGAGAGCTTTGTCCATATTGGCACAAAGACAAACATTTTCAGTGGGCGCTGGTCTCCGCTAGGGATTTCCCTTGTCACCAATTCTATTTATAAAATTAATGGACAGAATCTCAAGGTGCAGCCCGTGGGAGCAGAGTGTCCTGTTTGTATTTGCATCTCTGCTTTTTGCGATGATGTGGTTTTATTGGCTCCATCAAATGGTGACCTCCAGCACACACTGCAGCGGT
Organism: Epinephelus lanceolatus; assembly: GCF_041903045.1. Lineage (NCBI taxonomy): Eukaryota > Metazoa > Chordata > Actinopteri > Perciformes > Serranidae > Epinephelus > Epinephelus lanceolatus. Next base: position 45,527,068 of record NC_135743.1, on the reverse strand, counting down.
GTGCATGAAATGGTCTGGATGACAGTCAGTACCTCCAAGTCTGAGGCCATGGTTCTTTATGGGAAAATGGTGGATTGGCCCCTCTGGGTTAGGAGAGAGTTACTGCCCCAGAGGGAGTTCAAGTACCACAGAGGTCTTTTGCATGAATGAAGGTAAAATGGAGTGTGAGTGTGAGATGCAGGTGTTGCACCAGACCGTTGAGGTAAAGAGGGAGCTGAGCCAGAAGGCAAAGCTCTTGATTTACTAGTGCATCTATGTTCCAGCCCTCGCCTATGGTCATGAGCTTTGGGTAGTGACCAAAAGAATAAGAACACGGATACAAACCACTGAAAGGAGTTTCCTCCATAGGTTGGCTATGGAGACAGGGTGAGAAGGTAAGACATCTTGAGGGAGTTCAAAGTAGAGCTGTTGTTGCTTTGCGTTGAAAGGGGCCAGTTGAGGTAGTGACACAGGGGACCACCTGCTAAAAATAGGCTGTAGACTGCTTTCCCATTGCTAGTAGACTAGAGCCATGTACACAGCTCTGCAGCACACAAATATGCCCTTCTGCCCTTTTGTTTTTCTTCTTACTGCTGTGTCACATTCAACATCACGGACAGGCTGGAAAACAGGTTGGTAAAGAGTAGAAAGCAGCATGGGGGCCACTGAAAATGTTACATTGGTTTCTGTTTTTTATATATCTCTTATTTAGTCCCTTTTTCAAACTCAGTCCAGACAAATTTGAATCAATATTCGCATTCTGCTTGGGCAAAGACGTATGGTATTTTGTGGTAGCCCGTCATTGCATCTAGCCAGTAAAGGGGATAAAATTAGTGCGTTTACCTGGGTGTTGTGTTTCTATCACTGCCAAATGGAGCCAGCACTGAAAAATACCCTTGACTACTGCAACTGAACCACTTTGAATCATATTCCTCAATTTATCCTTCTCTGCGCAGCTTCCTCATTTAAACAAGAATCATATACAAATAATGTTATCACGTTAAAAAGGGAAACATTTCACGTTAAGACAACATAGGTGATCACATTATAATGTGAAACGATTTGTTATAATAAATAAAATCATCCTTTTCTGACTTTAATGCTTCACATTAAAACAATATATGTGATTATGTTAAAACATTACAACATTACATTATAACAAGATAAGTATAATAATAAAGGTTTCTTGTTATAATGTGAAAATATCTAGTTAAAATGTGGAAAACATCTTGTTATAATGATTAAGTTATCACATTATTATGTGATACTGATCCATGTTTTTCGTCTGGAGTGACAGTGATATGCTTCAGTATTTTTTAAATGGAGGAAAGTAACACAGACCACAGCTAAAAACTACAAAGTTTTTCATTCATTGTGATGTGTAGGTTGCAGGGTTTTGAAAGAAATGCAGCTTACACACCAGGCTTTTTGTATCACTACTCCAGAGTTTCGCTGAGTGATAGCCAAGGGCTATGATGCATGCTGCAGGTCTACCCACCTACGGGTCCCATGCGGGTTCTGGAAAGCTTACTAGAAAATATCAACACATTCTTACTCCCTAACTGGCAAATATGGTTCAAAAGCTTCAAACCATGATGTTCTGGGTAACTCTTGCATCAGTTTGGGATGTGTCAGGTTCCATGTCAATGTCTGCTTGTTATATGCTACAATGTCTTTCATACTAAACTCTTCACAGGAAACATAGGTTTCACAAGCAAAATTGCTTTAGAGTTAGGCAACAAAGCTGTTTTGCAACAAAAACTACTTTAAGTACAAAACTATCCTACTTGGTAAGGTTTGGAAAAAGGCTTAGTTTGAGTTGAAAAAAACTGTCCATTACGGTAACTTGGTGAGTATTTCCCCTGAGTACTATGTCATGTGACATACACCAGTAACTACATTACATGGTTGAAAAAACTCAAAGTTGACTTTCCACCTGGGACACTGGTCTACGGGTAAAAGTCTGGTGTGTGTTCACCCATCTGTTCCACTCAGATTGTCTTGCTCTTCCCAGTGTTTTTGGTGCAATTGTGATTGCTCTGGAATTACTTCTATAAGTCCTCAGTCTTGACAACTGCAACTATAATGCAGAACATTGGCTCTTAACAGATTGGTGGGTGTGGTCTTAAAAAAATCTTGACCCTCGCATACCAGAATGGCTACTCCCTGCTCTGTGTGGGTGACTAAAGCATCGCCATCAAAGAGCATGGATACCAAAAGGCGAAGCTCCGTTGAATTTTTGCCAACAGCCACTAGGGGCGCTGCCGTCATTTTGGACTGTTGAGCTTGGACTGTTGCGCCCAGACAACATGCAAGATGTCAAGGAGAGAGGAGAAAAAAAGTAAAAGAAAACAGTGTAGTGCAATTAACTGCAACAACTATCAGTGGAACACCCCGCACCTGGCCTTCCACCCTTTCCCAATGGATCCTGACAGGTAAGAACTCCTGAGGTGTAAGTTTTTAAGTGTTTTAATATCAATTTAATATGCCAGTTTACTGGACCATTTATATCAGAACTGATTACTGCTTAACATTAAAATATATCATATTAAAATATATATATATATATATATATATATATATATATATATATATATATATATATATATTATTATTATTATTATTATTATTACTGTGCCCTTACTGTACAAACTGTAAATAAATCTTTATTCCTGACTATGTGACATCGCGATTAATGTGTTTCTAGTTAGGGACCGAGCCTAGAGGCAGAGGACTGCTCACAGAGCAGTCCTCGCCGAAGGCGAGGACCCTATTGTTTTTGCTCCATTTATTATTAGGGACCGAGCCCGAAGGCAGAGGACTGCTCACAGAGCAGTCCTCGCCAAAGGCGAGGACCCTATTGTTTTTGCTCTGTTTATTATTATTATTATTCTTTATTCTTTCTCCCGCCGCCTCTTTGAACTGGAATTTGACCCCCTACACATACTCAAAAACTCACCAAAATTGGCACGCACATCAGAACCGGTAAAAAATTTTAGAAAATCATGACATTAACCCCTAAAGTGCCAAAATGGGCTCTCTAGCACCACCTAGGCACACAAAAATGGCCACCACGGCCTGTAGGAATGTCGCTGACACCCCTGACCTAAATCCAACAGGAAGTGAGGTATTTGCCCTTTCAAAGTAAGATTTGCCTTAAAACTGCCTTTCCTAAAAAATCTTCTTCTCATACACCGCTTATTCAATCGGCTTCAAACTTGCACAGATGACAGATCAACTCATTCTAATCAAAAGTTATTTGTAACTTTTTCATTACTCGCTTAGTTTGGATTTTATGGCCTCCATAAGGTGAGATGTCAGAAAAACGTCCGGACGATCTTCGAAAGCTGTCCCATAGGAAATGAATGGCAGCAGGGGGAAGACAGACACCAATCTTAGGGCTTTTTCTAGCATTTACAGCGTCTCCATACTTTGTGTTACAGACTCCATTCCAACTCTCAAATGTTGCCACAGGTCTCATCTATTCACTCATGTTTTCATCTTTTTCATATCTTTTACCGTTTTTCATCTGTGCCTCTCAAAGTACCATGAGCAAAAGTGGAGAAATTCTCAGTTTACAATGGGTGTGTATTGCACGGAATGCTGTGAGCTAGAGTGGAGAGGGCTCTAAAAATCGTCTAAAACTTTTGTCTTTAACTCGCTGCCATGGCCACAATTTTCACTGTACAGACACAATTTATACCACAAAACGTAGGAAAATTTGTCCTGCTCACAGATATGTTGACAAGGAATCTCTCACACGTACACATTTTTGCTGAGTGGCTCCAAAGCGAAAGGGAGCGCTGATTTTTTTCTCATTCACTCCCATGTAAACTCAGAGGAGAAATTTCTGGAAACAGCTGGGGTGCAACACATTTTTAACTCGCTCCCCTGACCACATTTTTGACTCGAGAAATATAAAACGCGACACGTGCGTTCACGAGACGTGGCTGACTCTCAAAATCACTTTATTTTCTTGGTTGGACCAACGGTTTGGGTATGCGAAGCATTTGTTCGAGGAGTTAAATCCCTTTATAAAAAGCCTTTGGTGATCTGCTCTCCTGACGTGTCTGTGTCTGCCACAGGTGCAGGCAAGTCATTAATCGCCATGACAACGGCTGCACACACAGACACAGCCACAGGGCTCTCTGGTCTGTGTGTCTCACAGTCTTTAAAGGACAGATTACAGCAGCAGAAACTTCATTTGAAACAGAACACACACATTATTAACCCCTACAGTGCCAAAATGGGCTCTCTAGCGCCACATAGGTGCACTAAACTGGCCACTGCAGCCCGTAGGAATGTCGTATCAAGATCAAACCAAAACTGGAGTGTTCAACCTACAAATAACACGCTAACACCCATGACCTAAATCCAACAGGAAGTGAGCTATTTGCCCTTTCAAAGTAAGATTTCCCCTCAAACGTGCTCTTAAAAAAAAACACATCTCCTCCTACACTGTTTATTGTATCGGCTTTAAAGACACACACATACCAGTTCAACTGCTGCTAAACAGATCTTCTGTATAAGTTTATCTCATGATCACATTATTTTGATGATTGGACCAGCGGTTTGGGAATGGGAAGAACTTCTTCGAGGAGTTAAATCTCCACTAAAACAGGTCTCTCTGTGTTCTGTCTCTCTCTCTCTCTGCTCTTCTGCCAGGTGCACCTACTTCATCACCATGGCAACCGCTGTCACACACAAACTCACAGAAACATGATGTGTGTGTGTGTGTTTAAATCTTACATGCAGACATGACAGGGGCACAAACTCCATTTTAACCCTTTAGGTGCCAGACTTTATTGAGGAAAATATTCCATTTTCATTTCAACATTTCAAAAGGCTGTGGCTTGAAAGTGGTGAGAGATAAAGGCATACTGTAAATGAGAAAACTATTCATCATGACCCAAAGTTTGTCATGGGATTAAATTAACTCATCTAATTTACATATTGTAACGTCACTAGGCGGCGGCCATATTGGATTTCATAAAGCTCAGTAAAACAACATTTTGAACATATTTACACAGTAAATTTATTTTGTTTTGTGTTGTCTCTTCCTCAAAATAAAGGACGAGGAATCTGATGGGAATAAATTCACTCATCTAATTTGCATATCGTGACATCACTTATCCATACCTACAGCTACAGAAAGCATTCAAACATCAAAACGTTAAGCTCTGTAAGGATTTTCTGATGTTTGTAGCAACATGTTTGATATTTCTAAGTAATTCACAGTGACGACATAAGCTGGGGGCCGAAACGGGTGCGAGTGCGAGGTCCCGCCAAACACTGCTTGCAGCTTTAATTTCTTTCTTTCTTTCTTTCTTTCTTTCTTTCTTCCGCCGCCTCTTTGAGCTGGAATTTGACCCCCTAAACATGCTCAAAAACTCACCAAAATTGGCACGCACATCAGAACCGGTGAAAAATTTTAGAAAATCATGACATTAACCCCTAAAGGGCCAAAATGGGCTCTCTAGTTCCACGTAGGCACACAAAAATGGCCGCCACGGCCTGTGGGAACGTCGTAGATACATGAAACCAAAAGTGGCGTGTTCGTCTCATGAAGACCTAAAAATCACGTGCTGACACCCCTGACCTAAATCCAACAGGAAGTGAGATATTTGCCCTTTCAAAGTAAGATTTTGCCTTAAAACTGCCTTTCCTAAAAAATCTTCTTCTCATACACCGCTTATCCAATCGGCTTCAAACTTGCACAGATGACAGATCAACTCGTTCTAATCAAAGTTATTCGTAACTTTTCCATTACTTGCTTAGTTTGGATTTTATGGCCTCCATAAGGTGAGATGTCAGAAAAACGTCCTGACGATCTTCGAAAGCTGTAAGATTTTGCCTTAAAACTGCCTTTCCTAAAAAATCTTCTTCTCATACACCGCTTATCCAATCGGCTTCAAACTTGCACAGATGACAGATCAACTCGTTCTAATCAAAAGTTATCCGTAACTTTTCCATTACTTGCTTAGTTTGGATTTTATGGCCTCCATAAGGTGAGATGTCAGAAAAACGTCCTGACGATCTTCGAAAGCTGTAAGATTTTGCCTTAAAACTGCCTTTCCTAAAAAATCTTCTTCTCATACACCGCTTATCCAATCGGCTTCAAACTTGCACAGATGACAGATCAACTCGTTCTAATCAAAAGTTATTCGTAACTTTTCCATTACTTGCTTAGTTTGGATTTTATGGCCTCCATAAGGTGAGATGTCAGAAAAACGTCCTGACGATCTTCGAAAGCTGTCCCATAGGAAATGAATGGCAGCAGGGGGGAGAAAGAGACCAATCTTAGGGCTTTTTCTAGCATTTACAGCGTCTCCATACTTTGTGTTACAGACTCCATTCCAACTCTCAAATGTTGCCACAGGTCTCATCTATTCACTCATGTTTTCATCTTTTTCATATCTTTTACCGTTTTTCATCTGTGCCTCTCAAAGTACCATGAGCAAAAGTGGAGAAATTCTCAGTTTACAATGGGTGTGTATTGCACGGAATGCTGTGAGCTAGAGTGGAGAGGGCTCTAAAAATCGTCTAAAACTTTTGTCTTTAACTCGCTGCCATGGCCACAATTTTCACTGTACACACACAATTTATACCACAAAATGTAGGAAAATTTGTCCTGCTCACAGATATGTTGACATGGAATCTCTCACACGTACACATTTTTGCTGAGTGGCTCCAAAGCGAAGGGAGCGCTGATTTTTTTCTCATTCACTCCCATGTAAACTCTGAGGAGAAATTTCTGGAAACAGCTTAGGTGCAACACATTTTAAACTCACTCCCCTGACCATATTTTTGACTCGAGAAATATAAAACGCAACACGTGCGTTCACGAGACGTGGCTGACTCTCAAAATCACTTTATTTTCTTGCTTGGACCAACGGTTTGGGTATGCAAAGCATTTGTTCGAGGAGTTAAAACCCATTATAAACAGCCTTTGGTGATCTGCTCTCTTGAGCTGTCTGTGTCTGCCACAGGTGCAGGCAAGTCATTAATCGCCATGACAACGGCTGCACACACAGACACAGCCACAGGGCTCTCTGGTCTGTGTGTCTCACAATCTTTAAAGGACAGATTACAGCAGCAGAATCTTCATTTCAAACAGCAAATACACATTATTAACCCCTAAAGTGCCAAAATGGGCTCTCTAGCGCCACATAGGTGCACTAAACTGGCCACTGCAGCCCGTAGGAATGTCGTATCAAGATCAAACCAAAACTGGTGTGTTTGACTTACAAATCACACGTTGACACCCATGACCTAATTCCAACAGGAAGTGAGCTACTTGACCTTTCAAAGTAAGATTTCACCTCAAACGTGCTCTCAAAAAAACACATCTCCTCCTACATTGTTTATCGTATCGCCTTCAAACAGGCACACGTGCCAGCTCAACTGCTACTAAACAGATCTTCTTTATAACTTTATCTCTCTCACCATTACTTTTTTTGATGATTGGACCAGCAGTTTGGGAATGGGAAGAATTTGTTCGAGGAGTTAAATCTCCACTAAAACAGGTCTCCTGTGTGTTCTGTCTGTCTTTCTATGCTCTTCTGCTAGGTGCACTTACTTAATTACCATGGCAACCACTGTCACACACAAACTCACAGAAACATGATGTCTGTGCGTGTCTACATCTTACATGCAGACATGACAGGGGCAGCATCTCCATTTTAACCCTTTAGGTGCCAGAGTTTATTGAGGAAAATATTCCATTTTCATTTCAACATTTCAAAAGGCTGTGGCTTGAAAGTGGTAAGACATAAAGGCATACTGTAAATGAGAAAAATATTCATCATGACCCCAAAGTCACTGGAGTAAATTCACGTATCTAATTTGCATATTGTGGTGTCATTAGGCGGCGGCCATATTGGATTTCATAAAGCTCAGTAAAACAAAATTTTGAACATATTTACACAGTAAATTTATTTTGTTTTGTGTTGTTTTTGTTGTCTCTTCCTCAAAATAAAGGACGAGGAATCTGATGGGAATAAATTCACTCATCTAATTTGCATATCGTGCCATCACTTATCCATACCTACAGCTACAGAAAGCATTCAAACATCAAAACGTTCAGCTCTGTAAGGATTTTCTGATGTTTGTGGCAACATGTTTGATATTTCTAAATAATTCACAGTGACGACATAAGCTGGGGGCCGAAATGGGCGAGAGTGCGAGGTCCCGCCAAACACTTTGTTTTTTTTAAATTTTTTGGTAGATTGGCTTATGGGGTGATTTTGAAGGAGTAATTAAGTTAATCTCATAAGTGGATGTAATATGTAGAGATGCCATCTAGGCCGTTTTTCTTCATTTTGTTTTTTTTAAAGTCTATATTTTGCTTTACAAAAACGTGAAAAAGCAGCTGTGACCAAGCTATCATGAGGTGAGTAGCATTGTAAGCATAATTAATAGCGATATACTTCAGTTTGTCTGTGTGTTTTTGTATGCAAGCGGGTCTGCTGCGGTCTGCTGACAGTCCAAAATGGCGGCGGTAGGACGAAACCATGGGTGAGTCTGTTGCTATGGGGCGTTCTATTGAGCTTCGCCTCTTGGTATCCATGCTCTTTGATCGCCATCACTTTTCAATGAATGAAACACCTAGTCCTGTTCTGTGCTGCAAACAGTAGGATTTTTTATCTTGTGGTCATCTGAAATTATATGAATCAATTTGAAGAAGCAAAATGGCTGACACGCAGACATGTTAATTATGAATTTAAATAATAATGACAATAATAATCATCATAATCATAATCATAATAACAAGAAAAAAAGTTCTTGAAACACTTCCTAATTTGTGTTTGGCTTGGACTGGCTTTTAAAAAACATTCCACATTTGTCTCACATTTTTCAGATACTTCTGTGCTCTTCTCACAAAAATCAAATTCTGTAAAGTGGCTGGTGTAGCTCATTTTTATGGCTCCAAAAGAACTGCTGCATTGAAATGGCATTAGCGTCAAAATGTCAAAATACCACCACTGTCTTTTAAATCACAATTGAAAGATCAGATCACAGGCCTACTGTAGTAATACTATTACTACTACTACTAATGCAGGTACTGGATTTTCTCTAATAATTATGTAGCACCTTAGTATTACTTATTGCACTTTTCATATGTATTTTTTTGTATTTTCTATGTATTTGACACAGATTGTGAGAGACACAAAAACAGCCAGTTGCATTCTTATTATATTAATAATTATACATAATTATACATATTATATAGACGATGGTAATGAGGAGGAACATACGGTGTCTAGCTCACTCTCCAGGTTACAATCTTCCAGTTTGTTGCTGAGTTCAGCAAACTGCTCTGGGTATGTTGCATTCAGTTTCTCAATCCAGTCACTGACATTGTTCATGGTGATACTGTCCTCTGCTAGATCAAAGGCATTCAGTAGCAGTAAGCGTGTCCTGGAAGAGGGAAAAAAAAAGGACAATTACATGAACACTATCATGACCCTGACTTTCACCCAGCAGGGTCCTTCACTATTTGCTGAGTATAGTTTAGTATTACATCAACACTTTGTTCAAGAAATTGAAGGCTAATAAGATAAATTTTGGAGTAAATAATATGCCAAAAATGTTTTAACTCAATGTCCGCCTGATAGCTTTTACCAGACACAGTTATTTCGTCCAAGAGATGATCTGAAATACTTACAGATTGTGTTCGAAATAAAAAGAAAAAATATACAGCTTTGAACCACCCCCACTACTTTGCGAGTATATTATCACCAGTAAAACTCCTAATTAAAATATTCAAAATAATATCCACATGTGATCAATCCATTTCTGTTTTAAAAACAAGCTGGGAGCAGGACCCATCTAGTTCTGTACAGCTATATGATGTTCAGAATAGGATTCACAAAATCTGAAATCTGTTCAAACAGCACTCACCACTGCTCACCAGTGAATCAATTCTGCCAAGAGATTGCTAAACTTGGCATTCAATCCGCTGGGCTGCTGTATCCCCCTGTCCTCATCACTCTGTTTACTGTGAGATACTTAACACTTAATTACAGAAGTTCAGTAAAGGTTCTACTCCTCATGGCTCTTTACCATCGCCAAGAAAAAAATAATGAGAAATCAATAAAGTCCATAAATATTTCAAATTGGACAAACCTACATACGGACCATACCTCCATGGAGAAACTGTCCACCTCCTAAAAAAAAAAAAAAAAATGCCTGAGAGGAGACAGATGTGTCAGAGCCCGAGCAGAGCCCCAGCAGCTGCATCACATCCTGCAGTCAAGACTCCTACTAAGACTCAGTTCTTCCAAGTCCACCTTGCCAGATTGTTGAGGCTGCTCAGTCAGTCTGTGTTTCCAGCCTCTCTTGTTGCACATCAGTTGTCTGTTACCCCATCCTAATCCTGTTTCTCCTCTCCCTGCTGTTCCAACTGCTTTGCTCAGGTCCCTGTCTCCAGACCTGCCATGGATCCCCACTCAGCTCAGCTGCTCTGCTGATTCCCTGTTAGACAGCTCAGCTTAGTCTTCCTCCTCTCTAGGCAACCTGCTCAGCTCAGCCCAGGCTTCCCCTCTGCTCAGCTAAATTCCAGGCTTACATCTGTTCTCTTCTTGGGAATATGGCTAAGAAGGAAAAGCGGGTCGCCGCTAATTGGAAGATCAGTGCCTCAATTTCTGGCTCCTCTAGTCTGCATGTTGAAGTATCCTCACGCAGATACTAAACCTTAAATTACTGGTGTGTTAGTGCTTGTGAATGTTTAAACTGAGTAGCAGGTGGCACCTTGTATGATTGCCTTGAATGAATGTGTGTGTTGTAATGTGTCTATATCGCTTTGTTCTTTCTTTTTGGCTTGTGTGAGTTACCTTTTCATAAAAAACAAACAAACCCGACAGCCCAAAAAATAAATCAATGAAATTACTTGCGGCTCTAGAGTCCGTGTATCATTCGTTCATTCCATTTTCAATTTAAAATCAAAAATCAAAAATCAAAAAACGAAAAAATTGTTTGTTTTTTCATTATTCGTTTAATAATCAAATTCATTGTTTTTCTTATTTTTGATTTAATGCTCACATCAAAGATAGCAAATCGAAAAATGGGTCACGATTGAAATTTGATTTTGATTTTTCATTTGATCCAACTTGTGTGACCCCAGACTATTTTTTATGGAAGCGCATTGCATTCACTGGAAAAAAAAAATTAGAAATCTTATCTCGTAATTACGAGATAAGGATCTCGTAATTATGAGATTAGATCTCATAATTACGAGATCAGGATCTCGTAATTATGAGAAAAGATCTCGTAATTACAAGATAAGATCTTGTAATTACAAGATCAGGAAAGGTGCCACATTGGCCACTGCTTCGCTCAGAACCACATACTGCACATCCACGAAGGGGGGTCGGAACTACTGTAACCAGCTGCCACTCGGGTGGTTCCAGCTTGACTATATCCCATATCTTTATTATAATGTGTATATATTGTAAATTACGACAGAGTATTACACTAAGCAAAGAGATGTTACAACAGTGCGCACCGTATATATTTTGATCTATTTCATACTTCAGATTTATATTGTTTAGCATTAATTGGTGACAGAAAAGAACGAATTTCATTCTGCAGGGAAACGCGTGTCCTTACTGTGCATATTGAATCTTGAATCTATGTTTTATGAAGACCCTATCTGTGCTCAGAGCTGTGGCACAAGTTACGCACCGAAATCTGACAGAAGAAAAATAATAATAAGACGAAAAATAAGTAGGCTGTGTGTGACTTATGCGCTGATTAAGTGGTGGGTGATCGATTTGCCTGACATCGATTGATTTAGTTTCAGCACCGCGGTAGTGGCCAGCTCCTGTTAAGATATAAACAGAATGAAAGTGGACAAGGTAATTACAGAACTTGTCTTGAGAAATAGCTTTCAAATTGACTCAGAGATTAAATGCATTTTCAATAGAGGCAGCTTTTTAAATTAGACTATTGCTTTCTTTTCACTTTCTGCATCCACTTAAGATCGCTCTTTAAGAAGCTCTTAACAGGAGCCGGCCACTACCACGGTGCTGAAACTAAATCAATTGATGTCAGGCACATCGATCACCCACTACTTCATCAGTGCATAAGTCACACACAGCCTACTTATTTTTTGTCTTATTATTATTTTTCTTCCACCAGATTTCAGTGCGTAACTTGTGCCACAGCTTTGAGCGCACACAGGGTCTTCATAAAACATATAGATTCAAGATTCAATATGCACAGTAAGGACACGTGTTTCCCTGCAGAATGAAATTCGTTCTTTTCTGTCACCAATTAATGCCAAACAATATAAATCTGAAGTATGAAATAGATCAAAATATATACGGTGCGCACTGTTGTAACATCTCCTTGCTTAGTGTAATATTAATGTGCCTGCCAAGGCTGGATCTGTGAGCATTTGGTCGCTAAGAAGAGTGTTAAGAGTGGGTCAGCTCGATCTTACAACTCCTTCTTAGTGATCTGGGAAACGCGGCCATTATCATGTCAACATACAGGGAAAATGTGTCCAGAGTTTATTTACCGGGAGAGCTAGAGCTATTTGACTAAAGCTGACGTTATTACTGCTGTAGCATGATGTTATTAGGCTAAATACTACATTTCTAACAGTGTCTGAGCTGATTTATTGACACAGCATGCTTGTAGGCTGCTGTAACGTTAGGTTTACAGAGGAAATAACGGGAAATAACGGGATGTGATCGGGTGAAATTTTTGAAATAAGTTTGTGCTCTACAGAAAGGATCAGCACTCAGTGAAAAACCTCCTAAGCCCTATGATAAGCTATTATGGCAAGGCTTAACTATACAGACCAGTAAGCAGTGATAACTAACATGTCTTTGGGGTCATCGGGTGGGAACCTCCTTTCACCAGTGTTTCATCTAGTTGGTCCCACAACACCTCCAGGAGGCTAGACAGTGATCTCTGGCGTCCCAGAGACACTCCCCTAATGCCAGGTCTCACTGCTCCCCGCACCAACCCAATAACCTCCTTTACCTTACTTACACATGGCTTTCTCAGCCCAAACAGCACTGCCACCTTCAACCAAACCCAGGCTCCATACATGCGAGCTCCAGGTAGTGACAGTGCCGATACTACCTATCCTAGCACATTCACCATACTCCATTTCACACATTACATAGCATAACTCCAATATAAGCTAAAGTTAAAGGAGACAGATAACTCACAGGATCAGCAAACACACTCACCTTGCAGCATGGTCTCAAACAAAAGGGATTCAAATAGGCCACTCCCACACTTAAATAACCTTCCTCTTCCTGGATTTCCTCCTGAGAGGAAGTGGATCTCTCCACCTGATCTCAAGGAGTTATGTACTCTGCTTAGTAGTTCCGCCTGCTGGCCCCCAACTGACATTATTTCTTCTCACCCAGATCCATTGGCTTGCTCTACCTGCTTCATCTGACATTTCCTTCACTGTCTTCCTCAAACTCTGTCCCCGCACTCCGAGTTCCCCCAGGAGCGAGTCAGCTGATCTTGCTATGAATCCCCTACACCCCACTTCCACTGGACAAATCCTAGTTTTCCATCCTCGCTGCTCAGCTTCTGCTCCTAAGTCTGCATGTCTAAGCTTTTTTCTTTCATAGGCTTCAAGGTTCAAGGAGTCTTTATTATCCCCGTGGGGCAATTTGTTGTACAGCCAGCAGTAATAAACAAACAATTAAACAACAATCACTCAGACAACAATAAATAACCAGAGACAACAAAAAAAAATGAAGAGCAGGTCAGTCACTTATTCAGGAGAGCAATGGCAGCAGGGACAAAGGAATGTTTTAGTCTGTTAGTCCTGCATTTTGGCAGGATGTACCTACGCCCCAACAGACGAACCCTGCAGTCTGTTTTTGTTTCTGAGGGAGAGGGAGCCGTACCAACAAATGAAGCTAAAGGTGAGGATGGATTCAATAAAATGAAAGTAAAACATGCGCATAAAAGTGCTATCAACATTAAAATTACACAGCTTCCTGTAAAAATACATGCACTGGTGGGCCTTTTTACACACAGCATCAACTTGAGTTTCGAAGGTCAGCTTGTCATCTACATAAGTCCCAAGGTACTTGTAATTGTTGACCAGCTCCACTGCTTCATTCTCAATCATAACAGGGGAGATGACTGTGGGATTTTTCCGAAAGTCAACCAACATCTCTTTAGTTTTTGCTACACTGATATGTAGGAAGGAAGAGCTGCACCAGTCCATGAATTCCTTCACTACAGGTCCATGCTCCAGGTCATCACTGCTCAGCAGGGACACAATGACAGAGTCGTCTGCAAATTTAACAATGTGTCGCCCCACATGTTGACTCCGGCATTCATTTGTATATAAAACAAATAATAAAGGTGAAAGAACGCAGCCCTGGGGTGATCCAGTGGAGGAGACAAGAGTGTCTGACAGAACACCATTAACCCTCACATGTTGTGGTCTCACTGTTAAAAAGTCAATAACCCAGGCTATAAGACCAGGATCAATGTTATGGGAGTTCCTTAGTCTCTCTGCTAAAATGTGTGGCTGAATGCAATTAAAAGCGGACGAGAAATCAATAAATAAAAGACAGGCAAAAGACTTGGCTCCCTCAAGATGAGTTAGAACAAAGTTCAGCAGGGTGCCAACTGCATCTTCAACACCTCTGCCTGACCTGTAGGCAAACTACAGTGGGTCCAAGTTATTTTGGACACAGGTCAGAAGAGACTCCTTCACAATTTTTTCAAATGACTTCATAACAGTGCGACATGTCTGAAGTCATTTAGTGATATTGGAGATGCAGATGTGGGTACTGGAACTATAATAGAATTCTTCCAGAGTGAAGGGACCTTGTGAAGCTGGAGGGACGTTGAAAAAATAAAACTAAAAATATCTGCCAGCTGGACAGCACAGTTCTTGAGGACCCGACCTCCAGTGCCATCCGGGCCTGGACTTTTCCTCTCCTTGACACACTGAAAAAGTCTACAAACTGTGTTCCTGTCAACAACAACACTGTTCTGTGAGGAGAGGAGTGTTTTTAAAAACTGACAGTTCATCATTAAAGTCACAGGCATTAAAACGGTTATAAAAAACTGTTCAGTTCATCCGAGAGGACCAGATCAGGCTTCCCATTAAAGGGCCACTGTGTAAAATGGGTTGAAAACTGTTTAAAACAGTGACATCAGTGGTCAAACTCTAGAGTTTTTCAGGAGTAGGTCTATCTAGCGACGAGGTGAATGTTTATTTAGAAATCTAAGCCATGTTAGGATATTGTAATGAATCCCTCACGCGCAGGAGACCAGAGTAGCGTTCGGGAAAAAGGCCCATTTATTTGAGCACTCCAAAAACTCCGGTAACACTCCAGGGGGTAAAAGACTCCGTCCCAAACTCTGACTCTTCTAGCGTAACACACACAGTTCATACACACATTCTCGTTTACAATACCAAGCGGGTACCCCCTCCCCTCTCTGCTCCGCCAACCTCCAGCCCGCACACTGACTGACAGTGTAGCCTGTAAACAGAGCTCAGCTGTTTATTTAGCCTAGCAATATCTCCGGACTATAGTAGCTGCAATGGATGACTTTGAACGCGATTTTGAAGAGTTTCTTGTAGCGGACACAGACCCAGAGTCATACCTGTTTGAGCCGGAGCACACAGATGAGGAACTTGAATGCTGAGCGGGCAAGAAGAGAGGCTGAATCCTCTGCTCCCATTTGGCTGCACAGAATGGGATTCGGTGCTACCATTGTTGGGGAGATATATCATCAGGAGGAAAAGCGCCGCAGAGAGTGCATCACAAGGAGTGAAGTTGCGTCTTCTTTTCCTCGCAGATGACGGTTCGGGTTCATTCTCTCCTGTTGCGTGGTAAGTGTGGTCCATTCGCAAACTTCATAACTAAAAAAACCTTTCACTACTCTCTATCGACGAACTACTAACACTCTCTGCTGTTTCCTCCTCCTCCTTCCTTCCTTCAGCTGTCTTCGTTGGTTTATTTATACATGCGAAACGCGTTCTCTGGCTGGCTGGATTGTCCGCTAGGGCTGCCTTACATACATGGCGGCGCAAGATGGCGACCTCTCTAAAGCAAGGCCCTTGCTATATATATATATATACACTGCCTGGCCAAAAAAAAAGTCGCCACCTGGATTTAACTAAGCAAATAGGTACAAGCCTCCTATTGGATAATTACTGCATGGGCGATTATCTTTCAGCTGGTAACAAGTTATTTAACCCCAACTGGTGCAATGAGTTGCTTCTCATTTCCTAAACAACCATGTCGAAAGACACATCCCGTGGTCGTGGAAAAGATGTTAGTCTGTTTGAGAAGGGTCAAATCATTGGCATGCATCAAGCAGAGAAAACATCTAAGGAGATTGCAGAAACTACTAAAATTGGGTTAAGAACTGTCCAACGCATTATTAAAAACTGGAAGGATAGTGGGGACCCATCGTCTTCGAGGAAGAAATGTGGCCGGAAAAAAATCCTCAATGATCGTGATCGGCGATCACTTAAACGTTTGGTGAGATCAAATTGAAGAAAAACAACAGTAGAACTCAGGGCTATGTTTAATAGTGAAAGTAAGAGCATTTCCACACGCACAATGCGAAGGGAACTCAAGGGATTGGGACTGAACAGCTGTGTAGCCTTAAGAAAACCACTAATCAGTGAGGCTAACTGGAAAAAAAGGCTTCAATTTGCTAGGGAGCATAAAGATTGGACTCTGGAGCAATGGAAGAAGGTCATGTGGTCTGATGAGTCCAGATTTACCCTGTTCCAGAGTGATGGGCGCATCAGGGTAAGAAGAGAGGCAGATGAAGTGATGCACCCATCATGCCTAGTGCCTACTGTACAAGCCTGTGGGGGCAGTGTTATGATCTGGGGTTGCTGCAGTTGGTCAGGTCTAGGTTCAGCAACAGTATGTGCTCAAAGAATGAGGTCAGCTGACTACCTGAATATACTGAATGACCAGGTTATTCCATCAATGGATTTTTTCTTCCCTGATGGCACGGGCATATTCCAAGATGACAATGCCAGGATTCATCGGGCTCAAATTGTGAAAGACTGGTTCAGGGAGAATGAGACATCATTTTCACTGGCCACCACAGAGTCCAGACCTTAACCCCATTGAGAATCTTTGGGATGTGCTGGAGAAGGCTTTGCGCAGCGGTCAGACTCTACCATCATCAATGCAAGATCTTGGTGAAAAATTAATGCAACACTGGATGGAAATAAATCTTGTGACATTGCAGAAGCTTATCGAAACAATGCCACAGCGAATGCGAGTGTATGACCTTTTTTTTGGTGGTGACTTTTTTTTTGGCCAGGCAGTGTATATATACAGTACAGGCCAAAAGTTTGGACACACCTTCTCATTCAATGTGTTTTCTTTATTTTCATGACTATTTACATTGTAGATTCTCACTGAAGGCATCAAAACTATGAATGAACACATGTGGAGTTATGTAATTAACAAAAAAAGGTGAAATAACTGAAAACATGTTTTATATTCTAGTTTCTTCAAAATAGCCACCCTTTGCTCTGATTACTGCTTTGCACACTCTTGGCATTCTCTCGATGAGCTTCAAGAGGTAGTCACCTGAAATGGTTTTCCAACAGTCTTGAAGGAGTTCCCAGAGGTGTTTAGCACTTGTTGGCCCCTTTGCCTTCACTCTGCAGTCCAGTATCACCCCAAACCATCTGGATTGGGTTCAAGTCCGGTGACTGTGGAGGCCAGGTCATCTGCCGCAGCACTCCATCACTCTCCTTCTTGGTCAAATAGCCCTTACACAGCCTGGAGGTGTGTTTGGGGTCATTGTCCTGTTGAAAAATAAATGATCGTCCAACTAAACGCAAACCGGATGGGATGGCATGTCGCTGCAGGATGCTGTGGTAGCCATGCTGGTTCAGTGTGTCTTCAATTTTGAATAAATCCCCAACAGTGTCACCAGCAAAACACCCCCACACCATCACACCTCCTCCTCCATGCTTCACAGTGGGAACCAGGCATGTGGAATCCATCCGTTCACCTTTTCTGCGTCTCACAAAGACACGGCGGTTGGAACCAAAGATCTCAAATTTGGACTCATCAGACCAAAGCACAGATTTCCACTGGTCTAATGTCCATTCCTTGTGTTTCTTGGCCCAAACAAATCTCTTCTGCTTGTTGCCTCTCCTTAGCAGTGGTTTCCTAGCAGCTATTTGACCATGAAGGCCTGATTGGCGCAGTCTCCTCTTAACAGTTGTTCTAGAGATGGGTCTGCTGCTAGAACTCTGTGTGGCATTCATCTGGTCTCTGATCTGAGCTGCTGTTAACTTGCGATTTCTGAGGCTGGTGACTCGGATGAACTTATCCTCAGAAGCAGAGGTGACTCTTGGTCTTCTTTTCCTGGGTCGGTCCTCATGTGTGCCAGTTTCGTTGTAGCGCTTGATGGTTTTTGCGACTCCACTTGGGGACACATTTAAAGTTTTTGCAATTTTCCGGACTGACTGACCTTCATTCAGTAATGATGGCCACTCGTTTTTCTTTAGTTCTTCTTTGTTCTTGCCATAATATGAATTTTAACAGTTGTCCAATAGGGCTGTCGGCTGTGTATTAACCTGACTTCTGCACAACACAACTGATGGTCCCAACCCCATTGATAAAGCAAGAAATTCCACTAATTAACCCTGATAAGGCACACCTGTGAAGTGGAAACCATTTCAGGTGACTACCTCTTGAAGCTCATGGAGAGAATGCCAAGAGTGTGCAAAGCAGTAATCAGAGCAAAGGGTGGCTATTTTGAAGAAACTAGAATATAAAACATGTTTTCAGTTATTTCACCTTTTTTTGTTAAGTACATAACTCCACATGTGTTCATTCATAGTTTTGATGCCTTCAGTGAGAATCTACAATGTAAATAGTCATGAAAATAAAGAAAACGCATTGAATGAGAAGGTGTGTCCAAACTTTTGGCCTGTACTGTATATATATATATATATATATATATATATATATATATATATATATATATATAAAAGCATAATTATAAGGCTACGAAAACCAAACAAATTTTATTTTATAGCGATTATACACTTATATAAACATATTAATAGGTAGAATATTCAGATTCAGATTCAAATTTGACAATAAACCATGCCAAATATTACACACTGGCCCTTTAAGGGATATGTTACACTTCTTGTGTTGCATCCCCATCATAGATTTTACGCCCTCCCAAGCAGGGCGTGAGCTGCCTGTACATGCTCTCAACTTTGTCTTTATACTTGCGCCTGGCAACATTGAGCTCCTTTTTGAGCTGCTTTTGAAGCTCTCTATATTGTGTGGTGTCGCCCTGCAAGAAGCAAATATTCCTCTGATTAATTATTTTTTTGACACCTTTTGTCACCCACGGCTTATTGTTAGGATAAAGGGAAATTTCCTTCCGTGGTATTATAGAACTCTCACAAAAGGAAACATATGAGGAGACAACATCAGTGAGTTCATCCAGGTCCTCACAGACATTTATAAACAGATCCCAGTCCGTATCATGAAAGCAAACTTGGAGACAGTAAATTGATTCCTCCGACCAAACCGGAACCAAACGTCTCTCCGGCTTGTTTCTCTTCAGGACAGATTTGTAAGACGGAACTAAGTACACCGCACTGTGGTCCGACATACCCAGCGGAGCTCTTCTGAAAGATTTCTTCCGCTGAGTATTCCCAAGGAACTGTCAGCTCAATGAAATAAACTATCCGTTGACTCACTGACCACAACACTATGTCAGGCCTCTGCTTGGTACAAACTATTTCCTGGGGAACAACAAGCTTCCCCCCTAAATCTACTTGCATTTCCCAATCACAAGCACCTTCTAGGCGGCCACACCCTTGCCTCCTTACTAACTTATCCTTTCTGTATTTCTCCCCCTCACGGACAAACTGAATTGCTAAACTCCTATCCATAACACCTTCTGAATTCACCTGTCTTCGTTTCCCTTCGATGCCTGCAGCTAAACATTTCAACACCTGGTTATGTCGCTATGTATATCGGCCTTGTGACAAGCTAACTTTACAGCCTGACAAAATATGCCTTAAGGTTGCAGTACCTGAACACAATAGGCATGATGGGTCCCCATTTACCCAGTTTTAGGTTCTGGGGGGTTGGTAACACATCGTATGTAGCCCCTACCAGGAATCTAATATGATTTTCCTCCATACTCCACAGGTCCCTCCAACTAAGCTTCCTCTTCTCTACACTTTCCCATTTCAACCACTGTCCCTGTTTAGCCTGGGCCACTACCTTTGCACCCCTTAATATCTCCTCCTGTCTACTTATCTGTTCCACAACCAGCTTTCTTTTATCTTTGAGACTTGCTTTATTCCATACCGGTTTGCCTGAGCCAAGCCCCAGGCCTCCCTGGCCAAACTGAACATTACCTACAATCTCTGCATGCCTGAGCTGCCTCTACCTCCTGAACTGCCGACCTTGGGGTCCACTTCCTCCCCTTGGTTGGATTTGGAGCCACACTCCTAACTACCACGTCCTTACTCCCAGATAACAAGAGCTCTGTCCTGACCTTGGTACATTTAAATTTCTCTGTTAAACTAGATACTGGCAGCTGAAGTATCCCTTTTCCATACAATGCAACACTACTTAGGCACCTAGGAGCCCCAAACCATTTCCTAATATAGGAGCTAACCGACCTTTCAATTCTCTCCACAACGGATATTGGGATTTCATAAATTGACAATGGCCACATTAACCTAGGATATAGCCCAAATTGCAAACACCACAACTTCAACTTTCCTGGAAGTTCTGATTTATCTATTCTATCCAATCCTTCCGCCACATCTTTTCTAAATTTCACCACCTGTTCCTCATCATTCAACTCTACATTGTACCACCTAGCTCTTTACTGACTTTTCCCTAATTGTTGGGATTTCCTCATCATCTATGACAAACTTCTTATCACTTAACTTCCCGCTATGTATTGAGATGCTTCTAGACTTAGGCTTGATCTTCATGCTGGCCCACTTGAGGTTCTTATTTACGTTCTCTAGTAGCCTCTTTGTACATGGCATTGTTGTGGTCACCAGTGTCATGTCATCCATGTAAGCCCTAACTGGTGGAAGATGCAACCCTTTCTGCCGTCTCTCCCCACCTACCACCCACTTAGAAGCCCTGATGATTACTTCCATTGCCATAGTAAATGCTAATGGAGAAATTGTACACCCTGCCATGATGCCTATTTCTAGCCTCTGCCAACCTGTTGTGAAACCTGCCGTACTTAGACACAACCTAATATCCTGAAACCACGCCTTCACTAAGTTAACAACTACCTGTGGCACTTTGAAGTAGTCAAATGCACTCCAAATGAGGCTATGCGGTACTGAACCATTTGCAAGATCTAAAAATATTACATGCAGGTCCCTTTTCTTAATCTTCGCTGCCTGAATCTGGTGCCAGATCATGCTAGTATGCTCTAAACACTCTGCAAAACCTGGTATTCCTACCTTCTGCACCATAGTATCTATTAAGCTATTCCTTTCTAAGTAGCTAGCTAATCTCTGCGCTACTACACTAAAGAAAATCTTCCCTTCTACATTCAAGAGAGAAATCATCCGGAATTGGCTAAGGTCCACAGACTCCTTCTCCTTAGGAATGAGGACACCCCCTGCCCTACGCCATGCTCTTCGGATAATTTGTTTCTCCCAAACTATTCTTAGCTGTTTCCACAAAAATTTAGGATATCAGGTGCACTTTTATAAACCCAGTAGGGGACTCCATTAGGCCCTGGGGCCGAAGAAGCCTTTGCATGCCTGACGACCTCCTGAACTTCTTTCCACCTAGGTGTCCTGACATCCATCTCATGCTCTATCCCTCCTAATGGGGGGATATCCGGTGGGAAACCTACTATCCTATTCTTCTCTAAATCTGTATATGTATTTCTCAAATATTCTTCAACCTCTAGCCTTTCTGCTTTGAGCTGCCCTCCCTTTTCCTGGCTGAACAACCCTTTAACAAACTTAAAAGGGTCCCTGAAAAAACCTGTCCCTACATGTTCCTTCTTTCTCCTCTTTTTTCTGAGATGCTCTGCCCTTCTAAGAACTGCTAGCCTGCTTCTCAACTCCTCTTGCAACACATTAATTCCCTCCCTTTCTTCTTCTGTAAATATTGTTAGTGAAACAGAAACAAGCATTAGTTAGGGGACAAGAGCCAAGAGTCACAAAGACTCACGTATGTTAAAAGTTACTTACAACCGGTGTATTTAGGCTACTGTATGTGTCCGGGGTCCTTCGCCTGTGGAACAAGTAACATGACTACTAACTTGTCCCCAAACGAACGCATGTTTCTGTTAGGCCTATGTGTTTCACTAACGTTCTTTATGTATTATGAAGAATGTCAGACTGGCCAATCAGTGGCAGAGTTGGGCCCGGAGTCACAAACAGCGCATTTCGACTGACACAGAACCGACACGGTGCCGGTTCCTGAACCTAATTAAGTAGGCTACTTACAACAGCATGAAAGACAATCTGACATTCTGTGTGTTGTTGGTTATTTCCTTAAAAACTACGACTTTATTCTGGAAATATTACGACTTTATCTCATAATATTTCGACTTTATTCTCGTGATATTATGACTTTAATCTCATAATATTTCAACTTTATTCTTGTAATATTATGATTTTTTCTCAGTTATGACTTTATTCTCGAAATTTACGAGTTTTTTCTCGTAATATTTTGACTTTATTCTCGAAATCGATCTTTTTTTTTCTTCAATGTGGCCCTAATACTCCGTCGTACCCTAATACTCCGTCGTAATTTACAATATATACACATTATAATAAAGATATGGGATATAGTCAAGATGGCACCACCTGAGTGGCAGCTGGTTACAGTAGTTCCGACCCCCCTTCGTGGATGTGCAGTATGTGGTTCTGAGCGAAGCATTGGCCAATGTGGCACTTCCCTGATCTCGTAATTATGAGATAAGGTGTCTCATTTTCTTTTTATCCAGTGAATGCAATGCGCTTCCGTAGAAAATAGTTCCGGGTCACGCAAGTTGGAACAAATGAAAAATCAAAATCAAATTTTCAGTAATGCGTTTTTTCGTTTTTTGATTTTAAATTGCAAATGGAATGAACGAATGATACACAGACCCTCTAGATTACACATATACACAGCATCTGTACAGTGTTTAAAGGCATACACCTGCACACTGGTGTAAGCATGCACTCACAAAGAAGCTGTTTACACCTGATAATTTTAATATGTCTTGTGTCTTGGGTGATCATCACAAGTGGACAGCTCTAAGTCTGTCTATTCACACCTGGCATTAAAATATGTCTCCAAATGTGTCCTGGGTGACCACTTGTGATCTGATCTCACTTTCCTCCTCAATATGCAAATAAACACATGAATCATTTTCATTTACACAGACCAAATAAGATGTTGCTGTTTTTAACTGGTGTGAGGTTTGTCATGTTACACTGCCTGGCCAAAAAAAAAGTCACCACCAAAAAAAAAGGTCATACACTCTAATATTTCGTTGGACCGCCTTTAGCTTTGATTACGGCATGCATTCGCTGTGGCATTGTTTCGATAAGCTTCTGCAATGTCACAAGATTTATTTCCATCCAGTGTTGCATTAATTTTTCACCAAGATCTTGCATTGATGATGGTAGAGTCTGACCGCTGCGCAAAGCCTTCTCCAGCACATCCCAAAGATTCTCAATGGGGTTAAGGTCTGGACTCTGTGGTGGCCAATCCATGTGTGAAAATGATGTCTCATTCTCCCTGAACCAGTCTTTCACAATTTGAGCCCGATGAATCCTGGCATTGTCATCTTGGAATATGCCCGTGCCATCAGGGAAGAAAAAATCCATTGATGGAATAACCTGGTCATTCAGTATATTCAGGTAGTCAGCTGACCTCATTCTTTGAGCACATACTGTTGCTGAACCTAGACCTGACCAACTGCAGCAACCCCAGATCATAACACTGCCCCCACAGGCTTGTACAGTAGGCACTAGGCATGATGGGTGCATCACTTCATCTGCCTCTCTTCTTACCCTGATGCGCCCATCACTCTGGAACAGGGTAAATCTGGACTCATCAGACCACATGACCTTCTTCCATTGCTCCAGAGTCCAATCTTTATGCTCCCTAGCAAATTGAAGCTTTTTTTTCCAGTTAGCCTCACTGATTAGTGGTTTTCTTAAGGCTACACAGCTGTTCAGTCCCAATCCCTTGAGTTCCCTTCGCATTGTGCGTGTGGAAATGCTCTTACTTTCACTATTAAACATAGCCCTGAGTTCTACTGTTGTTTTTCTTCAATTTGATCTCACCAAACGTTTAAGTGATCGCCGATCACGATCATTGAGGATTTTTTTTTTTCCGGCCACATTTCTTCCTCGAAGACGATGGGTCCCCACTATCCTTCCAGTTTTTAATAATGCGTTGGACAGTTTTTAACCCAATTTTAGTAGTTTCTGCAATCTCTTTAGATGTTTTCTCTGCTTGATGCATGCCAATGATTTGACCCTTCTCAAACAGACTAACATCTTTTCCACGACCACGGGATGTGTCTTTCGACATGGTTGTTTAGGAAATGAGAAGCAACTCATTGCACCAGTTGGGGTTAAATAACTTGTTGCCAGCTGAAAGATAATCGCCCATGCAATAATTATCCAATAGGAGGCTCGTACCTATTTGCTTAGTTAAATCCAGGTGGCGACTTTTTTTTTGGCCAGGCAGTGTATATACACACACTTACAGCCTTTGTGAGGCTAACCAGGCAGACAATGAACTGACCGTTCACTGGGACGAGAGTTTCTCTAGAGACGGTCCTTCAGCTCTGTGTCTGTGTGAGTACACCAACAGAAAGTTTTTTTATCTGGGCATCAGATAAGCAACGTGGCCTGGGACACATGAGTGTTCACACTGCTGAAAGAAGACCTTCTTCAAATGTGATCTGAGAGATCAGATCTAAACACACATTAGTGAAGACACATTCGTAGAGCTGTCAACTTGAAATCTGATCACCCAGAATGCATGTTAATACCAGGTGTAAACAGGGCCATATACACATTAGCAAAAAAAAAACGCACATACCTCTCGAGACAGTCCTCGTAGTTGACAGTGGCCTTGAACCCATAGATGGAAAAAGTGACAATGCTGGCAAAGATGGAGGTTCCACTGTTGATGACAGAAACAACGATGGCCTGGCGCTCAAAGTTGTTGTTGTACTGGTTATAGCTGGCAAAGGCTATGAGTGTCCCAAAACCCAAACCCAAAGAGAAAAAGATCTGAGTGGCCGCATTGATCCATGTAGTAGGGTTGGCAAGCTGTTCCATCTGAATGCAGACAAACACACATGCACATATGGACACAGGTGCAGACACACACGCGCACAAGCACAAAACATTACACGTTACATTTTCAGCATTCATAATACATTTCTTAATAGTTCAGCAGAGGCTTCTCAGGTGAATGCACTGTCTCACTTCCACATTCATAGACTGTTTGAAAATAATGGACAAAGCCACTGTGACATCACCCATTGGTTTCTGGACAACTGTTTGGAAGTCTTGAATTTGGTATTTTGGCTGTCACCATCTTGGTGTTTTGCAGCCTGAATTGGCCATACTTTGACAAAAGGATGGAGTTGTGGAGGAGGGAGGAATGGATTTCACTGAGGACCCCACACCCACCTACACCAGAAACAAGATGCATCCATAATTTACGTTAAATGTGATATTAATTGGGATGCTAGCAAAAAACAGGCATGAAACAAAAAGTATTTTTTAGTACAACTGATCACTGAACAAAACCAAAATGTTATAATTAGCTTTGATAAAGTGAAAACACAGTGTGAAAGAGAGTCTGAAAGAGTTCTGAAACCAGGGTCAAATTTCCACACTGTGGAAAACAATAAACGTCATTTATGGGCATGCCACGTCTGTCTTCTACTCTCTGCATTGGTGTTTCACTAAGGCCCAGATCACACAGAAAACCTTTTGGCAGCTGGAGGCGGCTTTTTGTAATTGTTTTTAATGAGAATAAAGCTTTTTGCTCGCTCTTTTGGCATTACTACACCCCCCAGAGTGCTCTGAACTTGAGGTGAAAAAATTTCAACTCAGAACAAAAAAGCACCCCCCCGTCACCTCTACATTTTTCCCATTGTCCAAACAGATGATTTGAGAGGCGGGCCTTCTGTGGTGGTAATGATGACCTGTTTACAGTTGGTTAACAATAGAGGAGAAACTGGTGTTAGCAGTTGCTGGATACTAGGGCATTAACAACTTTGATTTTTTTCAAGTCGACTTATCTGTCAATAAAATCGAGTTGAGTCGACAAGTCATTTGATGACGTCATCACATTG
The DNA here is from genome assembly GCF_041903045.1 of Epinephelus lanceolatus. Classification (NCBI taxonomy): domain Eukaryota; kingdom Metazoa; phylum Chordata; class Actinopteri; order Perciformes; family Serranidae; genus Epinephelus; species Epinephelus lanceolatus. The sequence continues at coordinate 45,500,758 of NC_135743.1, read as the reverse complement.
ACACGGCGGAGGAAATAATACATTTTATTTAAAAGCACCTGTCTCAACACTCAAGGACAATTACAGAGCATTAAAAACACAATTAAAATAACAATTAAAATAAATAAAAACAACAGACAAGAGTGACACAAAGTAAAAATGGATGTGGGCAATTAAAGGGAATATGCAATTTGGAGCAGATGGGTTTTAAGTTGTGATTTGAAATGGGGTAGGGAGTCCATGTTTCTGAGGTCCGGGGGGAGAGAGTTCCAGAGTTTGGGAGCAGAGCGACTGAAAGCTCTGCTCCCCTGCTGAGCCAGGCGGGGGGCACAGAGAGGTGGAGGGAGGAGGACGACCTGAGGGAGCGAGAGGGGGTGGCGATGTGGAGGAGATCAGACAGATGGGGGGGGGGGGGGGGGGTGAGGTTGTGAATGGCCTTGAAAGTATACAGAAGGATTTTGTAATGGATTCTGAATTTGACTGGAAGCCAGTGAAGCTGCTGGAGGACAGGGGTGATGTGGTGAAAGGAGGGGGTTCTGGTAATAATGCGGGCTGCAGAGTTTTGGACCAGTTGAAGCTTATGGAGGGATTTGTGACGGGCACCAAGGAGGAGTGAGTTAAGTTACCGGTGAGTAGCGGCAGCAAGACGCGCCAGCGTCCACTTAACCCAACTGAGAAAGTGAAGTATCTCCACACATGTGATGTGTGTCTGTCAAGGCCCGAACATACTCGGGCGGAACGTATGCGGAACGTGGTCCACGTGGACTCAAAGTGGACGTCCGCAAGCCCTGTGCGCGCAAAGCTCAGATTCTACAACCGCGCGGACTCCGCTCCGCGCACCAGTGACTGCTCAGCATGTATTTTTCACATCGCGGGGATTTTTCACAGACATTTTTAAAGGAAACTACAACACGGAAGTGCGCTCGACTATGAAAGCCCGAATAACTGCGGACATTGACTTTTCTGTTAATGCCCTACTGGATACCCAGAGCTATATGGCCCAACTATAGACAGCAGGTTGTCAAACTGTCAATTCAATTAAAAAAAAAAAGGCAGTGCGGTGTGCCTCACATTTTGCAGCCTGCAAAGTTCTTTGTGGGTTGGGGCTGAAGGGCAGAGCTCTGCTTGAATTTGTACTTGTTGAATTAATTCATCCATCACATGATAGTTTTTAGATGGCAAAATGTGCTGGGATTGTACATTTTACATGAAATAGGCTCCTCACCTGCATCGTTTAACTCTTAGCCTTCATGAGTGCATCAATGTTAGGTGTGCAGAGTCATCCAGTAGGCCGGATTGGACCCTTTGACAGACCGGTTCTGGCCCGCGGGTTGTATGTTTGGGGCCTAAAACATGACCTGCTCTATTGTCCATTTTACTCTAAATGGGACCATGATCTACAAAATAAACATCATGTGCTTGATTAAGGAAGACGTGACACTAGCAATTGAGACCGTACACTCAATAGGAAAATGTTTACTGAGGTAATAAATCAAGTGAGAAGTGTATCACAGACAAAGACTCCCCCTCCTGCCAGCAATTAGTTAGGTAAACCCAAGGCTGTAATGCAAAGCCCCCATACACTGTACTGCATGTCTGTATGCCTATTGCCAAATCTCAAACACAAACTTACCTTTGGTGTGAACATGTATTTGACACCATTGATGGCACCATGAAGAGTGACGCCCCGGATCAGGTAGATGAAGAGGACCACATATGGAAATGTGGCTGTGAAGTACACAACCTCGAGATGGAGCCAAACAGCAAAGTTAGGGTAAAAGTTCAAATATGGGAGTGAATGTGTGGGGAGGAGGTAGTATATAATTCCATCATATCCCCACAATCATTCCTCTTGTCTGGTCAAAGTAAAACGAAAACACTTGCATGCTTCATAATTTCTTAAATGCACATTCTTTTAGTTGGTCGGATAGGTCCACAGGTCTATTACAAATATTTCAATTGTTAGTTCCTGTGATTGTACCTGATTGGATGACCAAAGACATTTCATATGGCTAACAAATATATAAGAATACAAAAATAGTTTTCTGTAGTTTTAAGTTGAGATTTCATCACTTGACATACTAGATCAAAGTCCTCTTAGTGGCCTTAGGCTATATTAAACTAATTGTTGACTGTGGTTAACGTTAATGTACAGTATTGTTAGACACTTAATACTGGTAACATGAATATGACCTATCTTTCATTCCATAAATGTCATTTCTACATACTAAATTAAGATGATTATTATTCCACTAATGTAGAATCCTATGCAGTTCATGAGGATAATGATTTGGCTACGTGTTGAGGGGCAAATGTAAACTGTATGATTTGAGTTTGACACAAAGAATGTATGTAATATTTTCAATAAAATGAATAAATAAAAATACTGATCATTATTTATAACTTTGTTTTGACATATTCATTTTTATCATTACATAAAGTATATCCCTAGTCCTTGATTTTTCAAGTGTATTAAAAGCTTGTAAGTTTCATCTGGCAGACTAGAACCAACCATGTACAGTGAGGACTACCTTTCAGTATCTATGTCCAGCCCAGTCTCATTCCAAAGTCATCAAATACCGCTGATACGTCAGTGATTTCAGTGTCACCTGATGCCAAAAGTGACCTTTCGTGGTGGTGTGATGCGCTTTTAATGTGGCCTGACAGTAACCTTTTGCGGTGTTATGATACACTATCGGTCAGCCCCTGTCACAGCATAATGCTATGCAGACGGGTGGTGTCAGTTCATGATGTGGCTGTATGGCACCTGTTGCAGCAGCATGATATGCAGCTGGACAGCATCAGGTTGAAATTCTTTTATTTATTTTTTTATTCATTTTATATACTTAAATCCCCCTCGGGCTGGAGCATAATGCCATGCCGGAGGAGAACGCCGACCTGTCCCCCCCGCCGTATGGAGCAACAACCCAATGCTGCGGGGATGCAGACACGCAGCAATCTCATTCGAAGTCACTTCTTGTGAGCTGTTTGGTATATGCATTTATTTTTCTATTTTCATTCAGTAATATGTAATGCAGAAATACATCTTGATTAAACATATGCTGTAGATTAGAATACAAGTGCTAGTGTGACCCAATAAACTGCAGAGCATTGCAAAGTTAAGCAAATCAACATTTACTGAAAAAAAGACAATTGAAATCACTTTCTAGATTCAAACATTATTATCAAACGAAATACACAGTCTTATTAACGTCTAATTACGTTAAGCCACGCAAAATCACATTAAAGACACATTGTTTCAGTCACAAAATATATTAGGCTATAGCTCTAACATTTATCGTGGCAAAAAAAACAAAACTAAACAGTTTTTTATCGTATAGCCTATTTTACACAAAATTAATATTCACAGCCAATATAAGAAAACTTAAACGTGACAGTTGAGTGTATTATTTGTGTTTCCTTTTACGCAGGTGGAACTTGCTCGCTGTGCGCACCTCTCCTCCCTCTCCAGTCCCTGGCTGTGGGTCAGAGGCATCTCATCTACTGTGCCCCCACCTGTTTTATTTGCAGAGGATTTATTATATGCCAATTTTTCTTTTGTTCTTCTTCTGATATCTTGATATCTTCTTTTCACTTCATCCACTGTCCGCATCGTTTTACCAACAGCATTTACTTTTTCACAGATTTCTTCCCATATAGCGTTCCTTTGTGAGACAGTCAGGTTTCTTTGCTGTAGCTCATTTAAGTGTTAATTGGCCTCATCTACCAACACCTCTAATTCCATAGGGTCGAATATCACTTTGCGCTTTCTCTCCAAACTCGCCATGCTGCAAACTACCATGTCATCAAGATATCTTAATGACAACTCAAAATGGTACCACTTTACTTGAGGTCAAAGAATTTATTCATTACACTGTCATAATGGTGTGATGACAGCCAGTTTTGTGTCCTATCCTGCCAGACATCTATCTGACCGAGTGTTAGAATCGGTCTGTAACCTTGGACATCTTTTTATAATAATCATTATGTCACCTTGTCATAAACACAAAAAGAGGTGCAATTTTTGTTCATGTCAAGTTGTTATGACAAAGACATCTTCTGGTAATATCATCCTGGTTAATGCCAAGTTGTCATAATAAGGACATCCCAAACAAATTTAATGTCAAGTTGTCATGACAAAGACAACTTCTGGTAATGTCACTTTAATTAATGTCAAGTTGTCAAAATCAAGACAACCCAAACAATGTCAACTTGTCATTACAAAAACCGAATTACACCTTAAGCAACACAAAGGAGGATTGCACTTTTTACCTCACGGGGTCCCCCTACAACGGCATTGTCTGTTACAACTATTGCAAAATATTTTCTGCGCGTGCATTTGTTGACAAGCCAACGATACCGGTGAACATCCTGAAGCTGGCCGTGTAATGCGCAATCATTATGTACATACATGATTAGGCTGATTGCTTTATTTATTTATTCATTTTCGAAACTCAGAAATGAGTTGCTCTCTGCATGTCAGGGCTGACCTCCTCACAGCGCGCGCACACACACACACACACACACACACTATGAGGGGTCAAACGTTTCACCCAACCACACTACAACGTGTCACTTGCGCCTGCTTAGGACACATCAGATCTAATCAAACTGTGTGAGCGCACGCCTACATTTTACATAGGGTTACTATGGAGACACGAGTGTTACACGCATGCCTGCTACATGACGCGCAGGCGTTGTTCGCTCCACTCGCATGACTCGCTCACATGTCTTTTCAGGACGCGTGCACAGCGCGTGACAAACGGCACATATAGGCTACACTACACCTGTGTGTGCGTGTGAATCTCGCACACACACAGTGCATGTACACATCATTAACACCTGAATGCGTCAAATTACTTTGGCAAACTGTCCGTCTCCACAGTTTACACGTGCAGGCAGGCGTGTGTGTGTGCTTCACAACTGACATCTTTGACCCCAGCACTCACACAACGCGTGTATGCATGGACGCGTCTTTTTTCTTCTTATTTCTCATAAATCCATATATGTAGGGTTGCCTTTCTTTGCTTTTAAGTCTGCATCCTAGTCTCTTTATCCTGGATCGATCCAGCGCCACGAGCCTAGACCCCGGGGGAGGGTCTCGTTGATCCGGCCAGTTAAGAGTTTGTTTTAAAGTATGACATCTCAAGTGTTTGTGTTATATTTGCAGTCCTGTCAATTATAACTAAAAGCCGAGCGCACTCAAAAACCTCGCTCCGTGCGGTGCTTTCTGTCTGTGGAGTGCACATCTTTAAAAAAATGTTTGAAAGAAAAGTAACCAAAGATAAGGTGTCATATTGAAGTTTCGTTTGAAAAAAGTATAATTTGAATTTTGAAACTTGTTTTGTTGATGTTTTTTTGTAATAAATTTCTTTTTTTTGGACTTCAAACATTTTCTCAGCGCATTATTGATCACGCGAGTTAAGACTGAAGCCAGCCGCCACCTGTAGAAAGTGGTTCTAAACACAATAAAGCCTATAGTTTGGGAAAGTATAACACAGAAGTCTGCTGGTTTTAATCCGCTCGTACCCTATTACGCTATTAATTAATAATTAAAATTGAATGACCCAAATCCGTGGATATCACAGGTTGAGGTGGAGCAGGTCGCTGTTTAATGATAAATCTGTGAAGCTGTCCATGGTGCTGAATTAACACACCTCATTTTAATCCACCTCAACCTGTGACCAGGAGGGTGAAACTCTCTACTCTGCAATGCATTCAAATAGTTTGATACCTTTTAAAAATCTAATACTCCATGTAAATTATGGGGTAATATTTTCAGTCACAATGCTAACAGTCTACTCAGACTACCATATGCTGGAATCACTCTAAACGTTAAATAGACATACATTTACAGTTTACATTAAAAATATAACAATTTCATGAGACACATTTTTTCCTTGATATAAAGCTGCATTATAACAGATGATCTGTCACACGCATTTTGGGACACTTCAGTGTCAGTTGCTCGCTGTGAGTCTCAGCGCAGTAAAATGGGCTTTTTTCAGATGATCAATTTACTTGACTTGACTTATATTTTCGATAGGCTATTATTTTTTTCGTTATTGTATAATTGTTTTCAGTTAATCAGGCAAGTTTATTCTATTGAAATTTATAATAGTTTTCGTATGACATGCTACCTGTCACACGACACGTTGTTGCTTCGAGCTGACACTTTTGACCCCTGCGATCACATGACATGTCAACACATGCACGTCTAATAACCACACGTCTAGGCGTGTGCAGGCATTGCACGCGCATTGCATGTGTAACAAGTACACAGTGAATGCACACGCAGTGCACGCGAAGCAAGTACACGGTGATGGTTGCACATGCAATGTACACGTATCACGTACGCAGTGAATGCACTGTGTGTGTGTTCGCTTATACGTTTCACCCCTCATACACACACACACACACACACAAAGTGTGCGATAAGTGCGATAAAACCTCTGCTAGCCAAGCCAATACTTACTAATACAATCAGTACATAATAATCAATACATGTGATCAGCATGTAGAAAGCCATATTTCAATCTGCTCTGTCCGCAGTCTCATTCACTGCTATTATGATTTATGATTGCGGTCGACTCAAGCACATCGCGCTCACGTGCTAACAGCAAACTGTTAAAGACAAACTAAAATGAAAGCTGTCTGTATATAGGCTAACACTTTATCTTAAAATGTACCTGAGGCAGCCGACCTGCAGACAGTAAGTCTCCGAAGTAGAGGGTGACAGAAGTAACAGTGCCAGGTCACCATTGGTCGGGCATCCCTCCTCCTCTTTCAGCTCTCACCAGTGTGTGAAAGCCGGGCCAATATTAATCCTTGTTCGAGCTCTTGTTTTATCACTCTCCCGTTTTCTTTTCTTTGTCTCCTCGGACAACACCTTCACCTTCTCCCTTTTCTTTGTCGCTTCAGCCATGACAACCACGTCTAACTTCGTTCACCTTGGTTTGGCTACGCTAGTCTAAAGAGAGGAGGGGATATGACATATGCCGTAAAGCAGCCGAATTTTGTAGTCCTTTTGTGTCCGGGTTCCTACCTGAACCCCGAAACTACATAGTGCCAGTGCAAGCAAAACAGACGCTCTCAAGCAATGATGGAGGTGTCATCCAACCTATTGTGAGTTGATGTAGCATCACAAGGATCTTGGATATATATTTTGAGGGCTCAAAAACTCTTTATGACAAGTTCATGACAGTGTCATGTCATAGTTATGACAGTAGATACCTTCAAGTAAAGTGTTACTCAATAATGTTTTTTCTTAACCTAATCCAGTGCTTTTGTTGATGTCCTAGCGCTGGTAGCGGCACACTGAAACGTCAACAGCATATGCAGGCGGATATGTAGCACAGCGATATGTGATGACTTGGGATGTGAACAGGTTGGTATGCTCTTAATACTTGCAGTTTTAGGGACTTGGAGCTCGCTTACCTTTCCAGTTGACTTTACTCCTCGGACAATGAACAGGTAGGTAATCAGCCAGGAAAGCAGGAGGCACAGGGCCTGGCCTGTATGAATGCCTCCATTTTCTTCAATAGAAGACGAGATGTTTAGTGTTTGCCTGTAGAAGAAGTACTGGGTGGGTGTAGCCGTTTCACACTCCTCTATAGGTCCTGTCCAGTTGGAATTGATTGGGCACTCTGCCCATGGCAGGACTGACTGGCATGGGAGTGAACATAGAACAGTATCGGTATGTTATCATACTGTGTAAACCAGATCCAACATTTTGTATGCATTTATAGTATTAACTACTGCAAAAATAACGGTAGTTTGTTAGTTAGCAGCTCACTTGAAATGAATGAAAGAGGTACCAGAAACTCCATCCATTGATGATGTTGTAATAGAGACACAGATACAGGGATGTCACAACACTAGCAAGACCTAAAATGAGAGAATTATACAAAAAATAAATAAAATACAAAATTCACTACAAGGAATTATTTGATCCCATTTTAAATAATCTACAACCACCTATTCACCCATAATTCTTCCAAGTCATTTTGTCCATTTGAGTCAAAAATAGATTCAAAGGTCTATGATGTAGAAACCAAGTCCCATGAGCAGGGTTAAAAAAAAAAATCAAGAGATGCAAAAGTTTTGGTTCGTTCGACAGCTTTGAAAAGTAATGCTTCACATACTGAAATACATTACTCAGTGACCAGTTACAATGGTACATAAAATCAAGCTAACTTAGTTAGCCACAAAAACAAAACTGAGATCCACGCAGAAACCACAACCATACAATGCACTGGAAGCAACAGTATTTTACTGACAGTACAGTATAAAGTGACAGCACTTTGTGTCCAACTTTTCCACCTTGTATTTGCTGCACATCTAGCCTTATAAAATCCAACATGTTGTTCTCTTTTCTGCCACCAGAGGGGCGAGGAAGCTCCCTCATCACTGCTTTATCTGGATGCATTGAGGAGTTCCAAAACTGTACTGATGCACAGTATTGTCAGTTAGTTCAGTCAGCACATACCTATTCCTCCCAAATATGGGCTGATGGCAGTCCATGCCCCGATGCTGCCTCTACTCATCTTCTGACCAATGGCAAGCTCCAAGTAGAATAAGGGAACACCCTCTAGAATCAGCATGACCAAATATGGAATCAAGAATCCACCTGAGGGTGAAAACATACTTTTATAGTAAAAACATAAAAGTTAACATTTGAACAATAGCACTGTTGGGTTTCACAGCACCACAGATGATTTGTCATTTGTTAAAATGACAAATCATCTGTGGTGATTTGTCATTTGTTAAAATCTAAACTGGATATGTGAAGGCATTTCTTCTCTGCATGCTCTTTGTTCTTCAAACAAAGAGAGCTATTTGACACTCATCTCCACAGGATGCCCCACCTCACACCTCAGTAAGAGCCAAATCTCAAAACTTGATTGGACAGTACTTTTAGGCCCTGTTTTTTTTAAAAACGGAAAAGTCTGTCCTTTGTGTTTTAAAAAACTTCTGCGTTTATATGACGACATTATTGAAACGATCCCTGTTCACATGGAGCCGCAAAATCTGCTGGAAACGCTGTAGTATGCACGCCAGGCCAATGGGTGGCAGTGTAAATTTGCAAAGCAACACCATGGCATGACGCCATGCACCTGCGCTGAAGCGCCTTCCTCTACAAAGCGGTGATTACAAACCAAAACAAAGAAGACACAATGGCGAAAGCATGCACAGATAACTTTGTCTGGATGGACGACGAGGTGGAGTTGCTACAGTAACAGATCTACACTTCACTTCAAATCAACGGGGTGTGCAGCACAAACAGAGCTCGGCATTGTTGTTGTGATGGTCGACTTTCTCACGCGTGCCTAGTGACTGGGACCGTAATGCACATGTGCAAAAAGTCTCCGTTTTCAGAGGAACTGCATATTGCAGGTTTACATGACAACGGAGACACTGCCATTTCCAAAAAGTTGCACTCTGGAACCCATTTTCAAAACGTTGTGTTTTCAGGCACCCAAAATGCCACTGTCATGTAAACAATCAGCCAAAACACAACTAAAGTTTACCTTTTTCAGTTGAAATCGTTGTCGTATAAACGGGACCTTACAGTGACATGCCCCACGACGTGCCCTTGCTCACGGCAGGAGCAAAAATCTGGAAACCTGAGAAATTAGAATGCAAACACAAGGTTTGCAACTAACTTTCCAGCAACAAGGAGAACCAAGTTGAGTTAGTTCCTCAGCGTCTAACTCTGCAAGGACCCAGAGCGACCGGCTTCCTCAGATCTGCACTTTCAGAACAAGGACATGACAAAAACTGCCACTGGAACCACAGCTCTTTCCAGCCTTCCTCTGCTGGCTCACAAAACCAGCATGCCTCATACCAACTCTTCCCTCCATTCATTCAAGGATCGGTAATGTTTCAACTGGGCATAGCTTTATCACAGCTGTACAGACTAAGCAAGACTGTTTAACTTGTATGTATTTAATGCTGTTTACTGAGTTGTTGTTGTGATTGTTTGCGGTTAGGTTGTTGGTTAGTTGGCTTTGCCAAAGCTGAGTGATGTTAGTTTGCTAATGCTGTTTGTTCACAATGTCTTGCATGCAACTTAACATCCTCTGCACTAATCCAGACCCCTTGCAACACATATCACATTCACATAGACTCATTTACAAATTTGCTTTCAACAGAGCTACACCCAAAGAGGCAACTCAAAGTCTCGCTTCCCTTCCTTTGTCTTTTTCCTGACCACACGCTAAACAAGACCCTGATCTGAAGCCAGCTTTGATTCAGCCATCTTGTAGTTCTCTGTTGTAAGCCATTTTGTTTTGTAGATCAAACTGCCCTTTGATTACCACACCCGCCTTTGTCTTTCTCTCTCTTGCACGCATGCACACACACACACACCAAGCTTTTATATAGTTAGTTAGTTAGAATTTGTGTGTTTTGGTTTTGCTTTGCTTACTTTATGAATAAATATATTTTTTGGAATCACACCTGCTGTCTGTTTAATGTTGCACAAGAGTGAATGAATAGTCAACCTCTGCTATGTCAAGAACTCCGAAATCCTTCAGGCTTTACTATCAATTTTGGTTATTGTTATTAATTTAATTATTAATCAAAATTCCAAATTGATAGTTTAGTGAACTTTATGAGACTGATATCTTTAACTGGCTATCATTTTTTCCTTTTTCGGAATGGTGCCCCACAAGGTGATTTAATGTAAATTAAGTCATATTATTTAACATAACTAATAATTACTATTAATAATATATTAATTTTTCAGATAGCCATTTTTATACTTTAATTGGAGATCTATTACAAGGTCAGGTTAAAGCTTAAGTCCCAACAAATGGTGCCGCCATGTAAAACATAGCACTGGTGCCTAGATCACAACAAATACACTGCCTGGCCAAAAAAAAAGTCGCCACCTGGATTTAACTAAGCAAATAGGTACGAGCCTCCTATTGGATAATTACTGCATGGGCGATTATCTTTCAGCTGGCAACAAGTTATTTAACCCCAACTGGTGCAATGAGTTGCTTCTCATTTCCTAAACAACCATGTCAAAAGACACATCCCGTGATCGTGGAAAAGATGTTAGTCTGTTTGAGAAGGGTCAAATCATTGGCATGCATCAAGCAGAGAAAACATCTAAGGAGATTGCAGAAACTACTAAAATTGGGTTAAGAACTGTCCAACGCATTATTAAAAACTGGAAGGATAGTGGGGACCCATCGTCTTCAAGGAAGAAATGTGGCCGGAAAAAAATCCTCAATGATCGTGATCGGCGATCACTTAAACGTTTGGTGAGATCAAATCGAAGAAAAACAACAGTAGAACTCAGGGCTATGTTTAATAGTGAAAGTAAGAGCATTTCCACACGCACAATGCAAAGGGAACTCAAGGGATTGGGACTGAACAGCTGTGTAGCCTTAAGAAAACCACTAATCAGTGAGGCTAACTGGAAAAAAAGGCTTCAATTTGCTAGGGAGCATAAAGATTGGACTCTGGAGCAATGGAAGAAGGTCATGTGGTCTGATGAGTCCAGATTTACCCTGTTCCAGAGTGATGGGCGCATCAGGGTAAGAAGAGAGGCAGATGAAGTGATGCACCCATCATGCCTAGTGCCTACTGTACAAGCCTGTGGGGGCAGTGTTATGATCTGGGGTTGCTGCAGTTGGTCAGGTCTAGGTTCAGCAACAGTATGTGCTCAAAGAATGAGGTCAGCTGACTACCTGAATATACTGAATGACCAGGATATTCCATCAATGGATTTTTTCTTCCCTGATGGCACGGGCATATTCCAAGATGACAATGCCAGGATTCATCGGGCTCAAATTGTGAAAGACTGGTTCAGGGAGCATGAGACATCATTTTCACACATGGATTGGCCACCACAGAGTCCAGACCTTAACCCCATTGAGAATCTTTGGGATGTGCTGGAGAAGGCTTTGCGCAGCGGTCAGACTCTACCATCATCAATGCAAGATCTTGGTGAAAAATTAATGCAACACTGGATGGAAATAAATCTTGTGACATTGCAGAAGCTTATCGAAACAAGGCCACAGCGAATGCGTGCCGTAATCAAAGCTAAAGGCGGTCCAACGAAATATTAGAGTGTATGACCTTTTTTTTTGGTGGTGACTTTTTTTTTGGCCAGGCAGTGTAGTATCCCCTCTTTTACAGTATCACTATTATAATTTATTTTTGGTGCCTCCATGTGATGCCCAGAATTGTTTACAATTCTAATGGTGCCCCTTGGTGAGGCCTAATATTGTAGTTTACAACAGCAGTCATAATGGTAGTTTGTTACTGGGCCCTTTTTTACAGTATACATGTAAGTGTTTGGTGATTCCTGTCCTCACTCGCAGAACAGCGCAGTTTTGGTACTTGGCATGTGCCATGATTGGCAATTGTAGCACCTATATACACCGATCAGCCAAAACATTAAAACCACTGGTGGGTGAGGTGAGTAACATTGTTCATTCTGCTATAATGCAATGTTCTGCTGGGAGACCTTTTTCAAAATTTCTACAATTTTGGTAAGGCCTTGCAAGTGACTGACTTGAAATTTGGTACACATATCCACCTCAATGTGCTTTGCAAAAAGCCTCTTCGACCATAGAAGCCAGACATGATGCGGGTTAACCTAATTTGCATAATGTGAAAAACAGTAATGTGACATCTACCAATATATTTTAACTCTAATAACACCAAACTGGATTGGCTGTGGCTCAGGAGGTAGAGCAGATTGTCCACTAATTACAAAATCATCAGTCTGATGCCTGGCTTCCCAGTCCGTATGTCAAATCCTTGAGATATCCTTGGGCAAGATACTGAACCCCAAATTGCTCCCAGTGGCTGTTCCATTGGTGTGGAAGTGTGTATAAGCTGAGTAGCAGGTTGAATCTTACTGTATATGGTAGCCTTGGCCACCAGTGTATATGTGAATATGACATGTGGGGCTCTAGTTTCGCAAGGTGGTGCAGGGTGGCGAACCCGTGCAGAGCTAGTTTCGAGCAGCGCAACCCGAGGCGCCCTCAGTTTGGTAGTTTGGTAGACCGAGGTGCGTTGAGATGGGTGTGGTGGCGCAGCAGGGGGAGGTGTCGACAGATCCAGCTTGGCGCAGTGACAGTTTCGTGCCAAAAGGCTTCGCCGAAGGTGTGCTAAAAGCTCACCAACTGAAACCACGTCTACTGTCAGCGCAGGGGGAGCACAGCTGGCGTAAGCCGAAGTTTGGCTGACGGGCGGACAGTGCGCACACGTCAACAAAACCTCACAGGCAGGTTTCCAGAATATCAGGCACATTAACGATGCAATAAATACCCAAAAAAACACTATTCAATGCAACTATCTGCAATCAGCACATATATGTATCTCTATATCAACTGTCCCGTCACATCTGATGTCAGATCAAAGGGGATTGGCACTGTTTGGCACGTTTGGCACACGTAATGGAAACCCAACCTGGTTTGATTAACACAGTTGCAAACTAATGAGTTCACATCCCTCTCAGACAACCACAAACAGCCACAGCATCAGATAGGGAGTATATATTCAGCAACTGTCATCTTAGAAAAGTCAGAAGAAAAGAAACTGAGTGAGACTGCAAGAGAGAAAGAGAGAGCGCGTGCGCACGAGAGAAACGCAACATTGATTCACAATTGTGGTGACCTCCTCCCAGGCTACCTTTGCATCATCAGCCTGTGGAGGTCTGCTCGCAGTTCCGTATATTCGGATACTGCGAGCTTGGACCTCCCGGACCAAAACATCAGTTTCCTCCTGGGAGAAGTTTGGCCGTCTGACGCTGCTGCTCTCTTCCGCCATGGCAAATTGAGTAAACTCTCATTACGCCTTCGCACGGTGCATTTAAGGGTGAGGAGAGGGGCTCATTTGATTGGTGTGATGTGAATGGGCTGTGTAAAACCCACTCCACGCCTTCTCTCCTCCCTCTTTCCGACTTGTGCCGGTAGGAGGGACGGAGGTGGGATAAAGGAGTAGCTGCGCCAGGGCGCACGGTGTGCCAAACTTACAAAATCCGCCTAGCCACACCCAGTTGGCAAAGCGTAGGTGCGCTGCGCCTCCACTGCGCCCGGTCTGCGAAACTAGAGCCCGTGGTGTTAAAGTGCTTTGAGTTGTCAGAAGACTGGAAAGGCTATACAAGTGCAGGTTTATGCAGGTCCAAAGTTTATATACACATTTCTATTAAAATAAGCAAGACTGGTCAAGAGACATGGCCGCCATTAATCAGAAGGTCTTTGCAAAAGGCAAGGCCTACAGGAAATTGACCAAAACTCATTAACAACCGCGTTTATCTCATTATTAGACTCCATTGGCTTCAGTCAGGGTGTACATGAACCCACTCATTGTTTTAACCATACCCTCAATCTAGTTCTGACGTATGGATTTGAAATTGATAACCTAAAAGTCTTTCCACAGAATCCCTTGCTATCGGATCATTATCTGATTACTTTTGATTTCTTTTTACTCGATTACACGCCACTCAGCAACAGTTACTATACTAGATGTTTATCAGATAGTGCTGTCGCAAAATTTACGGAAAAGATTACTCTGTCGTTAAATTCAATACCAAGTCCCTCAGTAACAGAGGTTTCCTGTACCGACTTTAACCTCTCCCGAATTGATCATTTTGTTGATAGCGCTGTAGGCTCGCTGCGAACAACACTTGACTCTGTAGCTCCTCTTAAAAAGAAGTTAAAAAAGCAAAGAAAGTTCGCTCCTTGGTATAACTCTCAAACCCATAAGTTAAAACAAATATCGCGAAAATTTGAAAGGAATTGGCAATTAACCAAACTGGAAGAATCTCGTTTAATCTGGGCAGACAGTCTCAAAACGTATAAGAGGGGCCTCCGCAATGCCAGAGCAAACTATTACTCAGCATTAATAGAAGATAATAAGAACAACCCCAGGTTTCTTTTCAGCACTGTAGCCAGGCTGACTGAGAGTCAAAGCTCTATTGACCCTTGTATTCCTTTAGCCCTTAGCAGTAATGATTTTATGAGCTTTTTTAATGACAAAATTCTAACTATTAGAGGCAGAATTCATGACCTCCTGTCCTCAGATAGTACCTATCTAACCTCAAACACAGCTGTAAAACCTAATATATATTTAGATTGCTTCTCCCCAATTTCTCTTCAAGAACTGACCGCAATGATTTCTTCATCTAAATCATCAACGTGTCTCTTAGACCCCATCCCAACTAGGCTACTTAAGGAGGTCTTTCCTTTAGTTAACACTCATATATTAGATATGATCAATCTATCCTTATTAACAGGCTATGTATGGAAGCGAATCGTGACTAATATTTAAATTAAAATGTATTTGCAGAAATGCTTTTTCATTTAAAGAATGTGGCTGCATTATTTGACTCATATATAAAATTAATCATCAGTCATCCTATTTGCATTTTAATTTTCTTCTTCAAGACTGCTCATTCTTTTACTTAATTAAAATGAAAAAGAAAAAGTCATTTGAGATTTAATTTTCAAAATATGCCCCAGCAAATAGATACCAAAATTCAATATGAAATGTAAAATTTGAAAATTAAAATGCATTTACAGAAATGCTTTTTCATTTTAAGAATGTGGCTGCATTATTTGACTCATAAATAAAATTAATCGTCAATCATCCTATTTGCATTTTAATTTTCTTCTTCAAGACTGCTCATTCTTTCACTTAATTAAAATGAAAAAGAAAAAGACATTTGAGATTTAATTTTCAAAATATGCCCCAGCAAATAGATACCAAAATTCAATATGAAATGTAAAATTTGAAAATTAAAATGCATTTACAGAAATGCTTATTCATTTTAAGAATGTGGCTGCATTATTTGACTCATAAATAAAATTAATCATCAATCATCCTATTTGCATTTTAATTTTCTTCTTCAAGACTGCACATTTTATGCCATAATCAAAAAGAAAACAAAGAAGACATTGCTATTTCATTTTCGTGGTCTGCCCTGCAAAATAGTGCCCATAATTTGAAAATGATTTGGCAATCTGAACGGCGCAGGAGAGTGACGTCAGTAGCTGCTCTTATTCAGCTGACCGTGCTACCCATCTAATACGGTAGGGGGCGGTGATATATGGATGCAGACAAAACTGAAGTTATTGTTCTTGGCCCCAAACAACTCAGAGACTCTTTATCTGATGACATAGTTTCTCTAGATGGCATTGCTCTGGCCTCTAGCACTACCGTAAGAAACCTCGGAGTAATATTTGATCAAGATTTGTCTTTTAATTCTCATTTAAAACAAACCTCACGGACTGCATTTTTTCATCTGCGTAATATTGCGAAAATTAGGCCTATCCTGACCCGAAAAGATGCAGAAAAATTGGTCCACGCTTTTGTTACCTCTAGGCTGGATTACTGTAACTCTCTATTATCAGGTAGCTCTAGTAAGTCCTTAAAAACTCTCCAGCTAATTCAAAATGCAGCAGCACGTGTACTAACAGGAACTAAGAAACGAGATCATATTCATCCTGTTTTAGCTTCTCTGCACTGGCTCCCTGTAAAATCCAGAATTGAAATTAAAATCCTACTGTTAACTTATAAAGCTCTAAATGCTCAAGCTCTGTCATATCTTAGAGAGCTCATAGTGCCATATTATCCCACCAGAACACTGTGCTCTGAGAACGCAGGGTTACTTGTGGTCCCTAAAGTCTCCAATAGTAGATGAGGAGCCAGAGCCTTCAGCTATCAGGCTCCTCTCCTGTGGAATCATCTTCCTGTTACGGTCCGGGAGGCAGACACCATCTCCACATTTAAGACTAGACTTAAGACTTTCCTCTTTGATAAAGCTTATAGTTAGGGCTGGCTCAGGCTTGCCCTGTACCAGCCCCTAGTTAGGCTGACTTAGGCCTAGTCTGCCGGAGGACCCCCCTATAATACACCAGGCACCTTCTCTCCTTCTCTCTCTCTCTCTCTCTCTCTCGTATTCTATTACTGCATCTTGCTAACTCTGGATGTCACTAACTCGGCTTCTTCTCCGGAGCCTTTGTGCTCCACTGTCTCTCAGATTAAATCATATCGCAGCGGTGCCTGGACAGCGTGATGTGTGTGGTTGTGCTGTTGCCGTGGTCCTGCCAGATGCCTCCTCCTGCTGCTGCCATCATTAGTCATTAGTCATATTTCTACTGTTATTATACACATGACTATTGTCACACATGTATACTGCCAGATATTAATACATACTTTCAACATATTGTACCACAGTAGCCAGAACTATAACTATAATATTATTACTTTCAATAATGTTGTAAGCTACTGTCATTACCTGCATCTCTCTCTCTCTCTCTCTCTCTCTCTGTCTCATTGTGTCATACGGAGTACTGTTAATTTATTATGCTGATCTTTTCTGTATGACATCTATTGCACGTCTGTCCGTCCTGGAAGAGGGATCCCTCCTCAGTTGCTCTTCCTGAGGTTTCTACCGTTTTTTTCCCCCGTTAAAGGGTTTTTTTTGGGGGAGTTTTTCCTTATCCACTGTGAGAGTCATAAGGACAGAGGGATGTCGTATGCTGTAAAGCCCTGTGAGGCAAATTGTGATTTGTGATATTGGGCTTTATAAATCAAATTGATTGATTGACCGATTGATTGATTGATTGATTGATTGATTGATTGATTGATTGAAATCAACATAAATCCTGGTAGATTGGTCAAGCATTTTGAACTCAACCCACAGAGGGCACCACCAATACTGAAAACATGTACCTCAACTGGTGGACAGAATTTAACCAAATTTGGTGCACATGCTCTGGGGGCAACTATGAACCAGTTATCAATTATTAATTATCAACCAAATATTAATAATGATTAGTGCCTGTGGGCGTGGCCTGTTTTGCATTATATACTTTACTATGCTTTTTCAGAATTTGCTGTGAGCTGGGATGAACTAAAGACATGAAACTTGGCTCAGTAACTGAAAATTATGTCTTAATGTTTCTCATCACATTTGATCCCAATGATCTCAAGGCGAGCGTTATAATTTACAGCCAGTGAAAACTATGACAAGCCATATCCCTCACACTGTAAGTCTGATTGACTAGAGATTTGAAAACAAGTACAATTCAATGTGCTCTACAAAAAAGCCTTTTTACATGTAAACAAGAAATGTTTCTTTCTATAACAATAAACTATTTATCTATTTATAATTTGAAAGGTTTCAGCTTTTAACATGATAACATATTGCCAAATGTGAAACTCATATTGGAATGAGGGAATGGTATGTGGAGGAAGGTTAAGTTAAGAAACATGACTCATTTACAAAATCTGTTCTACTGCATGCTTGGGTTGAGACATTGCGAGTTTCTGCTGTTATAAAGCATGGTGGATGATACTTTATAAAGTATGCATACCCTAATAAGGACTATGAAATCCATAGGGCTGCACAGAAGGAAGAATGAGTGAAACTTCATTTTGCATTTGCTCAAATTTTTAAAAATCTGTTGACTTAAATGAAACTTAAACAAGTTTGCCATGAGGATGTGCATGACATATCTAAGCAAGGCAGCAATGGCCATGAGTAAAACATCACAGTACTACTTAATGGCCATATCTCTTTAATGATATTTTCCACGGTATACAATTTCAGCAAAGTTGAAAATTGACCTTGTAGCAGCAGCTTGCCACTGGCAGCAGCTGCAACTGGGTGCATGCAGCAGCAGCAGCTAACACCTTCCAGCTTTTACATGTATTTTCTTCAGAAAATTCAAATATTCTAGTTGTATATTATTTTGCCTTTTGTTGAGCATCTGTCTACCTCTGTACCATTTGTCATACAAAGTTCATTTACATATCATCTGAGGAGATGTATCCTATTGCTTTTCTTAATTTCAAATGTTTCAGTATTTTTTTTATTATTAAAATTTATAATGACAGTCTATGGGAGTGAGGTCTGTGGCTACTACTTATATGAATACAACTGCTGCTTTTAATACCACTACTACTGTGGCTATCAGTACTACTACTAAAAGTAGTGGTACCAGTAGCAGTGCTACTACTCCTACAATCTTTCTGTTGTATTGCTTTTTTGAATTTTCTCTGTTTTTAATTAATATTTAATCTGCCTCTGTTTCTGATGATTTGGGCCTCTGTCTCTTCAAGTAATCAGATTGCTTTGTAATGTAGTGGTAACAGCACATGCCACCTGTTTGCACCCCTTGTGGGACAGGTGATCGGAGGTTCACATCCTTCCCAATGTGGCTGTCAAAAAATAATAATTGTCTCAAACCCCACATGGCTGATTGGATCATTGATCACGCCTACAGCAGTGTCTTTTTGCTTCTAAGATGTTTCAACAGTTAGGACCTCTTTCCTTTTTATTGTTTATTATTCACTTCTACTGACCAGGATGCTTGGTAGCACATTAGGGTAAAGCAAATGGCGCAAATCAATGTGCATTTTGGGAAGTGCAAGGGCGATGATTGCATCATGACTCTGTAAAGCTTTACCTTGACCTAATGGTGTCTCTGAGTCAGTTTACATGCAGCGCTTAGACATGTTAATGCTGTTTGCAAAGCACATAATAATGTCTAAATTTCTGACACGTGCTTTGTTTTAGGCAAATCAGTTTATCCTTGACCAAATGTGAATTTATGCCCTGTGCTGCTGCGATCCTCCATTGGCTTTGTGTTTAAACCCTGGTAATAGTCAGCTTTCTCTGTTAGATAGCAAGGTTGTAGGGTCAATACCCTCCATGTAACATGGCTCTTATGGATAAAGTTGCTCATGAACCATCATTCAATATGAGTCTTATACTCTTTGATATTATATTATTTTACCTTTAGATTGATATGCATTTTTAAAAGCATTCATCTTTTGTTGTCCAGTAGACAGGTACAGTACATCAGAAAAGACCACTAGTTCAAGCTACTTTTGTGCCCCTATTAGATCCAAAGGTCGTGAGTTTGTATCCTGCTAAGGGCATGAACACAAAATTCAAAGTTGCACAGATGGGTATGCTGATTGAGTCTGTAGCATTTGATTCAATATCACCAGTAGGTGGTGGTAAATGATTTAAATAATTGCTGTTGTAGCAGCAGCTTGCAGCTGGCAGCGGCCACAGCTTCCAGCTCTCACACTGCATTTTCTACAGGAAATGCACATTGTAGTTAATGATTAAGTAAAATGATTTGACAACATTTTGTGGAGTTGGTGAATCAAAGAAATGCATTTAGTTGTCTCCACCCAACCTTAGAAGCAGGCTGTCACATGTCTCACTGCTTTCTCCTCAAAAGTTACATATTATGGTAATTAGTCAGTAATTACAGCAGATGTATTCTCATTGTTCAGTGATCCGTGCATATAGACACATAAAGACATAACAAGTCTGTCATCTACACTCATTATATCTACGCTGGACACATTAGAACCTATTGACAATGTCCATCAAAGCCCCTGTAAATTCTTATCTTTCTTGTTATACTGCTGTTTTGTCCTCACTGATCCACACAAGAGGGGTAGGGAAACAGTATAAAAGCAACTCTTCATTCTTATTGACAGAGAAATCTTTTTACATAGTAGCTAATGAATACTGTAGAGCAGTGATGAGCAAGATTTCTCCTTTGTCATTAGTTTAAAGTCCACATGGTTTAATAAACTAAGCACAAAAAGGAAGGACATTTTGTGTTTGGTAGATTATTTCTTTGTTGTAACAATGCTTCTTGGCAAAAATTTTTACACCGTTGGAAAGCCTGTTTATTTCCCTTTTAAATGGTGCCACATTTGGTGATGTTTGGTGGATTGGATGGTTGAAGTCTGAAGAAACAAGACATATTGGCAATTTAACAATTTATACATTCAACAAACAGGAGCCTCAGTAGCGTGTGGAAGAACCATATACACAACCAAACACAAATTTCCTTACTTTTTGTACTTAGTTATTAAGCGTCATACTTGCATCTGGCTATGTTGTCGGGTTGGTTTGCTGTCTCTGTCCTGTAGCTGTCTGCTAGTGTCTTATTTTACAGCAGGAAATGGCACTTCAAAATAAAAGCTTTTTACTGAAAATGTACTGTACTTCAAAATAAAGTGTGTTTTTTACAAACTTGACACATTTGTGAGTCACTTTTCATAATGGACCCCTGACCTATTCAGGAATTCAGGCATTCAGGAAAATTAGTTGGTCAGTTTTGAGTAGACAAGTTGAGTTTTGTTTAACAGTTTACTTGGGTTTTATTGTTTTCTTGTATTCTTTTGTTGAACACTGTAAATAGAGCACTTTAAGTAGTTTTAGTAAGAGTGAGAAGCCCTTTTTGTTTGGCAATAACACCTTTTCCACCAACATTCCCAGGAACTTTTATTAACAGGAATTTATTTACCTGGGTAAAAGAATTCCTGGTAATCTGTGTGGTTTGCGTTTCCACTGTACCTCAAAGTTCTGTATGTATTCAAATTAGCGTGATGACGTAGATGATTCAGCATGTGCCTTGGCTGGTAACATATTGCTGGTAGAGAGAGGAGAGCTGTTTGTCTCAACCAGCAGCTAAGTTAAAAAGTATTTCAGGACAAGTTTCAGACTAAGTTAGTTTACATACTGACAGCTGTCATTTGGCTTCTTACTCCCTAAGGTTTAATGTCACTTGCAGTAACGAGCATAGCTGCCGTCAACTCGAGTCATTTTCGAGTTATCTTCACTTCATTTCCACCGCGGCCACGCAGGTGTTCACCAGTTACCGTGTCGTGTAGGCTAGTGAGTGTGTGTATGTGTGTGAATGTGTGTGTATGCGGAGGAGTTCAGCGCCAGCACAAAAGAACCCGATACTGTTAGCGCTTATCAATACTACGGTCTTTGATAATGTAGCCCTGGGGCTAATTTAGTATCGGGTTTCGGTACCCGAGTTTTTCTTTTGTGGTGGTGACAAAATGGAGTTTAAATTGGAGGATTTCACCACTGAAGAGACCGTGGAAATACTAGATAAATGTAAAAAATCTGATTTAGTCTTGATTGCAAATTTGATGTGCAGGTGCCAATAAATGCAAAGAAAGAGAAGTTAAAAGAGCTCCTGTGTACTAAGCTGAATGAAAGGGGTCTGTTTGGTGAGCCTGCTCCCACGGGTAGAGTTGAGCTGGGTGGACCTGCTGATATTCCTGCCCCTTCTCCAGACCCCCAATCAAAAACTAACATGACTACAGAGGACGGGGAGCTAACCCTGCAGATCAGGCAGATGGAGGTGTGGAAGCATGAGATGGAGGTGGAAGCCATGCATTTCAGGGTAAGGGCACTGGAGATAGAGCGGGGAGCCGCTGTAACTGCCAGTCCATCGACCCCTCACCAGTAACCCAACCCTAGTCCCCAAGACAGCTTTGATGTGAGTAGGCACATTGTACTAGTCCCACCCTTTAGAGAATCTGAGGTAGATTCATATTTAAATGTGTTTGAACGTACCTCAGCTACACTGCATTGGCCAAAGAATGGTCTTTTGCTGCAGTGCAAATCAGTGGGAAAAACTCAAGAAGTGTGTACTTCTTTGACAACTAAAGAAATCCTGAATTACAAAGCTGTGAAAGCCACTGTCCTTTGTGCTTCCAAGTTAGTGCCAGAAGCATATAGGCAAAATTGTAGAAATTGTAAAATAACTGCCAACCAGACATATGTGGAGTTTGCAAGGGAGAAAAGGGCTCTTTTTGACAAATGGTGCCAAGCCAGCAAGGTTAAAACATTGGATGACATGCATGAGCTCATATTGCCTGAAGAGTTTAAAACTCGGCTCCCCAGGAAAATTTAATCTAAATGAACAAAAAGTCACATCCCTCACTGCTGCCACAGTGCTGGCAGATCAATTTTGATTTAACTCACAAAAACGTCTTTTCTCTTCCAGTTCATTGTGAACCAGTTTCAGCTGACCGAAAGGTTAAGTCTCGAAAAACTGCTTGTCACAACCCTACTGCAGCCACTGAAATTTGTGAGTATTTTACTGCCATGAGCAAGAACACATCATCGCCGCCTGCCCCACTCTAAAAAGAAAAGAGCAAACCAAACATAGAAAGGCCCCTCTTCATTTGGTAGTGATTCAAACCAAACCACTCTCCATGCAAAATGTGACTTTGGCAGAAACAGAAAAAGACAAAGTGAGGATGAGGATTTCAAACCATTTGTTAATGAAGATTATGTTTCGCTAGTGGATGAGGAAAAGCATGTCCCCATCACCATTCTGAGACATACTGATGCAAAAAATCCATTCATCGTGGTGGTGTGTTACCCATTTGGCTCAGTCTTACTGTGGTGCAGACGTTCTGGTGTGGGGTGTCCGAATGAGTATGATACACACGCCTTTGCATTCCATTCAGCTGTCATCCAGAACTGTGACAGGTAAATTTCAAATTGCTGTGCCTCCTGAGTTACTGATTGCCGGTATTTATCTTATCCTCCAGAATGATTTGGCTTGCGGAAAAATTTTCCTGTCTGCCGAGGTAATTGAAAACCAAACCACAGAGGTGTGTGTTTCTGGCTTTGCTGCGCTAAACTCAGACGCCCTGTTCCCTGTGTGTGCCGTAACTCAAGCTCAGGCACAAAAACTTGGGAGACTTGGTGGACCTTGGTGACTCTTTTATGAGTATCTCTGATCCAACAAGCTCACCCTCAGAGTGTAAAGAAACTGTACCTGTCTCCTTTGAGCTTCAGCCTGATGACAAAACCCTGACACTTTCAGTATATAGATAACAGCTGATTAGAGTCCAGCAAAGTGATGTTGATTTGTCGTCTTGCTTATCTTTTGTGAAAAACAAGATGTGAATAATCTCTGTCTTACTTTATTGATGATGGTGTTCTGATGCGCTGCTGTTCTCCAAGCTCTGGTTTTACGCAAGTCTGTGTGCTAAATTGTTGTGCCTCAGCCTTTTCGTCTGCAGGTCCTGAGCTTAGCTCATGACCATAGCATATCTGGCCATTTCGGTATCAGAAAAACATACAATCGGTCCTCCATTATTTCTTATCTATTTCTGGCCAGGATTGTAATCCGATGTTGTTAAGTACTGTTGTTTGTGCCATACCTGTCAAATCTCTGGCATACCAAATCAGGTGATTCCCGCTGCTCCATTAAAGTCGGTTCCTGTTGTTGGAGAACCATTTGAACATGTTATAGTTGACTGTGTTGGAACTTTACCAAAAACAAAGTCCGGTTACCAGTACGTCCTCACTATGATGTGTGCGGCAACACGTTATCTTGGGGCCGTACCGTTGCGCTCAGCACATTTGGCCTCCCAAAATGTATCCAAAGTGACCAAGGATCAAATTTAATTTCCAAAATCTTTGCTCAGGCCGTGTTAGAGTAAAATGTTGAGCAACACACTTCCAGTGCCCTAGAGGGCCAGGGTGCATTAGAAAGATTCCACCAAACTCTGAAAAGCATGCTTTGCAAATTCTGCACTGTGCTGAACTGTGAGTGGGATGAGGGGTTGCCCCTGTTGTTTATTTGTTTATTTGTTTATTATGAATGCCTATTAGTCTTCACCTCAGCGAAGACTATTCTTCCTGAAGTCCAGACACACATCATAAACATACATTACATACACAACATACATAACAATCAAATTAAAACAACATAACCCGATCAAAAAACACAACATCAAAACACAACCACAACTACATAGCACTTAGCACACTTAACCTACCACAAAGGAAAACATCAGAGAGAATGAATAATACACCTTCTCTCAAATTTAAAGATGATGGATGGTGACCTTTCACCTACTCCCGCCCACTCCCCACCTACTGAATGTTTGAATCATGTATATAGCTCATATATCTTAAATGTTTGAATCATGTATACCTTGTATTACTTAAATGTTTGAAGCATGTATACCTTGTATAACTTAAATGTGTGAATCATGTATACCTCGTATTACTTAAATGTTTGAATCATGTATACCTCGTATAACTTAAATGTGTGAATCATGTATACCTCGTATAACTTGAATGTTTGAATCATGTATACCTCATATAACTTGAATGTTTGAATCATGTATACCTCGTATATCTTGAATGTTTGAATCATGTATATAGCTCATATATCTTAAATGTTTGAATCATGTATACCTCGTATTACTTAAATGTTTGAAGCATGTATACCTCGTATACCTTGAATGTTTGAATCATGTATATAGCTCATATATCTTAAATGTTTGAATCATGTATACCTCGTATAACTTGAATGTTTGAATCATGTATACTTCATAAAACTTAAATGTGTGAACCATGTATAGCTCGTATCTTAAATGTTTGAACCATGTATACCTCGTATAACTTAAATGTTTGAATCATGTATAACTTTTAAATAAACGTTTTGGTAAGCGAGCGGTTGTGTTCATTATTGATTCAACATGTCGGAGAAACGTGTCATGAAAAAGGTTTATTACGACCCGTCTCACCCGGGTAGTTTAGGAGGAGTCGAACGACTCCGCAGGGCCGTACAAGATGAGACGGGCAAAAGAGTAAACCCTGACCGAGTCAGAGAATTTTTAGCCGAGCAAGACGCATACACTCTGCATAAACCTGCCAGAATACATTTTCCCAGAAATAGGGTTTTTGTACCGCGACCTCTGAACCAATTTCAAGCGGACCTCTGTGACATGCAAGCCTTGACCGAGCACAACGACGGTTTTAAATATCTGTTGACGGTCATCGATGTGTTTTCAAAGAAAGCGTACGTGCGAGCGCTAAAAAACAAAACAGCGTCCCAAGTCGCCAGGGCGTTTGACTCTGTTTTAGACGAAAGTCAGACCCCTGAAAAGTTACAAACGGACGCGGGTAAAAAATTCTTTAACAGGACTTTTAAGGCGCTGATGGATAAACGCGGTATTAAACATTTCGCCACGGCCAGTGATCTGAAGGCCTCGGTGATTGAGAGATTTAACCGTATGTTGAAAACTAGAATGTGGAGATATTTTACAGCCAAAAACACCCGCAGATACGTAGACGTCCTGCAGGACTTGGTTAAAAGCTATAATAACGGCTATCACACGAGTATAAAAATGACGCCTATGCAAGTGACGACCGAGAACACCCTGCAAGTTTTTCAAAACCTGTACGGCTCGATCCCCCTGAGCTTCCAAGAAAAGTTAAAGATGAATTTTAAACAGGGAGATCTCGTGAGAATATCTAAAGTGAGAGGCGTGTTTGATAAGAAATACGAGCAGAGTTATACCGACGAGGTGTTTACGGTGGCTGAGTGCGTACCCCGAGTACCCCCCGTGTACAAACTGAAAGATAATGCCGGAGAACCTATCCGGGGTACGTTTTACGAAGCGGAGCTGCAAAAAGTAAAGATACCGCGAGACAGGAGCTACGCGGTGGAAGAAATTTTGGACCGACGCGTCGTCGGCGGAGAAAAACAAGCGTTGGTACGCTGGAAAAACTGGCCCGAGAAATTCAACAGCTGGGTCAAGGTCGGCGAGCTGAAAAATCTATAAGAACGCGCCGTACGTCAGATTCGTATTCATTTCATTTCATCATGTCTCAGATCTCAGGCGGCGAGGGGCTTTACATTACCCTGCCCTCCAACGCCAGCGCGCACGTATTTAAAAATAATACCGGCTCCAGTTTCCACGTCGACTTGGCACAACATATTGACCTGGAGGGCCCGTGGCAAGTGGCCTTGACGGAGATTTCGTACCCGCACACGTGGCATAACATTCCTCAAGACGCGGCCTACTTTGAGTGGAGAAAGAAACCCGTGACACCCGACGGGGAGACCGTAGTCAACCGTCGAAGGTTCAGAGGGGGATATTACGCCAACTTTGAGCAGCTCAGGGCCGAGCTAAACACACATCTTAGAGTCGTCGACAGCGACTTTTTTTAGCGTTTAACAACATCCAAAAAAGATTTGAATTTCAGGCGGGCGGTCAGTATCATCTGTGCGTTTTTCCGCCCGCGTCTTACATATTGGGCATGAAATCGGGAGAATGGTTCACGTTCGACGCAAGGTTGCTGCCCCACCCGGCCGATATAAAAGCGGGGAATTACCACCTTTACTGCTACAGAGACGTGGTAAGTCATCAGCTCGTAGGCGACGCCTACGCTCCGCTCTTGAGGACCGTCCCTATACAAGGGACGTACGGAGACGTCATCACGCAGTGTTTTAATCCCGCCTCGTATCTACCAGTCATCAAGAAACACATTGAAAGAATCCACGTCGAGATTAAGACCGATCAAAATAAGCCGGTAAACTTTACCTTTGGCAAGACTATCGTGAAACTCCATTTCAGACCCGCAAAGACCTCGTTGAAACCATGACCCCTTACCACAATCCTCGTCGTTTTGTGAGCTACTATGAAAACCAAGCGGGCGGAGCCCTCCCCGGTTTTTACGGCTCCCCCGTCATGTACGGACGAGGGATAGGGTCTATATTTTCAAGATTATTCCGTTTCGTGTCCCCTATCGTGAAAAAAGGTTTTGCCATCGCTAAGCCTTATCTCAGGTCGGCCGCTAAAAACATAGCCTCGGAGGTCATAAGCCACGCCGTAGGTAAAATAACGGGTCGAAACTCTGATCAGACGTCTCAAGAAGGATCCGGGGGTATTATGGTTTTGGCCAGAAGAGCGAGAAAGAGACCTCCGGGGGAGCGCATTTCACGAGGATCTAAAAAACGTCGACGCTCTGCCAAGGGCAAGTCAGTCGGTACGAGAGGCGCTAAGGGAAACAAGTCTACCCGGAGCCCCTCAGCAGCGGCGATAAGGTCCGGCGATATCTTTTAGTCATCAGCCCGGAGAACACTGGCTAGCGCTCACTCTGGACCAAGACGCCACTTTTTTCGACTCGTTCGGACTACTGCCCGACTTTGTCTATTACCCGAAAACCGTGTTACAATTTTTAAAAAGCCGTTGTAAGAAAAAATTACTGTACCAGAAAAGACAACTTTGCTGCGGACAGCATTGTGTTTATTATTTATGTCATAGGGCCTGCGGGCTACCTTTTGAGAGCGTGCTATCTCTGTATCACGACGACGTCATAAAAAGCTCGGGGCTTGGTTTTTAGGCTGGCTTTTTTATTTACCAGCAATTTGATAATTTTCTTTTGCCTTTTGAGTTTTTGATATTGAGCCCTGGTCAGGGGAATGTTTCCTTTCAAAACATTTAAAGAGAGTTCGCACAAAGACTGAAGAAAGTCGGAAGAGCCGTGGTTAAGAATATCTTTACGCCTCTGAGGCGTGGCGTGACACAAAGCACGCAGTAAAGGAGCGTTCCTTTTTAAACACGCAGACATGACGACGATGATGATGATGATTCAGGAAGACCGTGATTTAGGTAGATAGACGACGGGCCACTGCTCCGGTAACAACCCCGATCTCAGTCTGTATTGTTCTGGGCAATTTGGAGTGAGATCTACGATTAAATAACCGCGAGCGTCTCTGGTGGCATCTTCAAAGCTTTCTGAAAAAAAAAGTTTTTCTCAAAGGAAAAATTTGCTGAGCCAATATATTTATCTGTAACCTATCTCTGGGGGTTTTAAACAAGACCAGGTAATTACTGTTTAAGCTGCTGGTCCGACTGTGTTTGCCCCGATGAAAAACATTCTGCATCAGCATCATGACGCTCATGTTCCTGTGGTGTCTGTATTGTGTAAAAATCTTGACTACTTCGGGATGGTCGGAGGCCTGAAAAATGACGTCGTCCAGGATAATCAAGTGACTTTGATCGGGGGGAAACAGGTTCTCATCATCAAAAGAATCAGGCAAGCCTTCAACAAATTTAATCTTTTTATTCATCTTTTGCAGTTCACCGTACATAGGCTGGAACGAAGTATATATCCATACAATATTTTCAGGCACCTGAGACAAAACATCTTGACAGTTTTCCAATACACTTTTTACAAAAAAAATTTTTCCACAACCGCTGGGTCCCACAATCTGACATGAGAAAGGCACTCGCAGTCTAGGATCAAAGTCAATCGGCCGGTGGTCTGTGGAATACATTTCAATAGCCAAACGGCAAAGTTTCACCTGTGGAAAGCAGCCATCTCTTGTCAAATACCACACGAAACCTTTTTAAAAATGACGAGTTTTTAAGCAGAAACCCGTTTCTATCCCTCTTTATACCGTGTTGAAGAGTCTCGATAAACCCCTCCTCCTCCTCCTCCCTCTCCCCCGTATGGTGGTTTTGCAGGTAACCCTCTACCAGCTCTTTGATGCTGTCAAAATTGATTTTTTCACAACATTCGTGCGTCTGAGTAATGCCCTTCACCCGCAACACGGCTCGTTTGTTTTTTCTGGTCAAGTAGGCGTAACTTTTAGGACCCGCCACCGCAAATTCCTGTATGGTGTCGCCCCCCAACTCGTCAGTCAAGTCTCCCAAATAATTACCCAGTTTGAGCCCCTTCTCTCCCTCTTTTGCGACATAAATTAGAGAGTCGGTGTCGAGGTAAAGTACCCGAT
This sequence comes from Epinephelus lanceolatus, assembly GCF_041903045.1. Lineage (NCBI taxonomy): Eukaryota > Metazoa > Chordata > Actinopteri > Perciformes > Serranidae > Epinephelus > Epinephelus lanceolatus. The sequence goes on along the minus strand of NC_135743.1, from coordinate 45,471,419 downwards.
TTTGCAATTGATGCAAATAGTCGTATAACTTTAGACGGCCGTAGGCTGTGGTGAATGCCGCGATAAACACGTTGTCCGTCTTGTTGGGGGGTGCGATATACTGATCGCCGTGACACCACTGAATCAGAGCCATGGTCTCGTTTAGGAAGGAAAAGTATTTGACTTTGTGTTTTTCTGAAAACATGTAACTGAAAAACTCCTCCGGTTCCCTGACGAGCACGGTCTGGTTCAGGTTACTTCTCTGGGCAAACTTTCCCCATAAGCTATTTAGACAGAGCTTAGCCACCTGTCTTTTAGCCAGGTTCGGTTGAATTTTGTCCACGTCCAGCAAAACGCCCTGATTTGCCCCGTAGTCTGCAATGTACTTTTCTCTACTCTCCGGATCCGAGGCCTCGGCAGGGTAGCCCGAGGCCTCCTGTTTACCCTTGAGAAAAGTGTGCATGTACTCTACAAATACGTCGTCGCTGCGTCTATCAAAGTGCCAAACCTCTGTGATCTTACCTAAGCGGTACCCCAACTCCAAGGCTTTGTTAAATTCGGGAGTGACCCAAACCCCCGTCAACGCCCTGAGCTCATCGACGTGGGCACACGAGCCGGCCTGAAAATTAAGATCGGCGCACGTTCGACAGAGGGTGAACACCAGTTTACCCGAGGGTGTTTTGTAGGGCAACACAGGGAAAAACAAACCTCGAGGAGGGTAGACGACGGCCCTGATTAACCCAAAGTAGTTTTGCGGCTCTTTGAAATCTCGGTAAACTATTTCGGGGTGTCCCAGAGAATAGGGAAAGGCGCAGTTAACGTAGGGATACAAGGATGTCACGTCCACGTAGTGTACGGTTTCGTTCGCCGCCGCCGTGTACCTCAGCCTCACGGCGCTCGTCCTACCGCCGTACAAAGCGTCGCGGGGTGACAAAGGTCGGGGGGGTTTGGCACGCTTGAGAAAATCTCTCAGAGGTGGATGGGATGTTTTTCAACTCGAGCCAATCGTGCTCTCTCATCACGTTCACCTTGAGACCGTGGACGGACTCTAACATCTGTATACGCGCCACGGTGGAAGCGTGCAACTCGTCAAACGGTCTGCCCATCAGAGGGCAGGTGTCGTGGTGCTGAAAGCAGGACGGACAGCCGTGATAAAAACAACCCAGAAACTCCCAAGCCGTTTTCACGCCTCGGACCTCGTCCTAACCGTCTACAAAGTAGCGACCGATCTGTTTTTCGCCTGCGTTCAACGCGTGCTGAATAAAGACGCCCTCGGTATGCGCCACCCACTCTAACCACTGAACGCCGGCGTTTGAGTAGGTTTTGCGACGTCTTCGATAGTCGTCGGGAGAAGGAATGGCCAGGGTGTCGGGACGTAGGAAATTTGTGCGAAACACTTTCATGCAGGCCGAAGCGATGGTGGCGCAGCTGAAAGGGTCCACGCCCGTTTCGTCGATGTAACCTTTTCTGAAAATGTCGCAGGCTCGCGCGAGGATATCCACGTCGCTTTGACAGTAGCGGACGGCTTCTTTCTCAAAATTGAATGTGCCGTGATGCATCCTCTCGTACCACGCTTCAAATTCTCTCTTGCCCTCTCTACTCATTTGTTTGATGCCGTAGGCCTCTGGCTCGGGGTAGGGGCCTACGTACTTTAAATGATTCTCGGAGCTAAATCGATGGGGAAAAAAACCCTTGTTTTTATCGGGAAAACCTAGGGCTTTGGGCAGAGCCGACAGACAGCACGTCAAGAAACTGAGACTATCGATGTATCTGTGTTCGTAATCGGGGTCGGTGAAACGTACGACTTTGCTTCCCTGCATTACAAGCGCCTCGGGCTTCAGGTTCAGAGACAGCATGGCATTGAGCACAATGTATCCGTCAAATCCTCTAGCGTTGTGAGTGATAAAGACGGATTTTCTGTACATGGGTCGTCTGAAATGCAAAATAAACTGTTTGGCGCAATCTACGCCCTGAGCATTCCACCTTTTGCCGTCGAGGGTTTTCGTACACACCAGAAAAGGGATGTGCGCTCCCAACGAGTCTACGTACGTCTCGAAATCGTAGAAAATCAATTTCTCTGTATGTTTTGTCTCGATGGGTAAACGCTGTATGTAACACAGGTGCTCCTCGCTCTCGTCTTTTTCTAGGGTCGCTCCGCAGATTTTACATTTGACTTTTGGACACGCGTGTTGTTTAAAGTTACCGTTCATAGCGATGTAGTATAGCATGTCGCATTTTTTGCATCTTTTAATCAGCTCACAATTACTGACGTATTTTTCAGCCACGGGCCTCTTTACGGGCTCTTTGTGTTTGGCTAAACACGACGCGGAACGGCACGTTCTGTTACAGTCAACGCAAACTACGGGTCGGAGCTCTCGCTCGCTACAGGAGGGGTCCGAGCAAATGGAGCAATGACCCTCGCAATAGTGACACGCGACGGAGGTGTACCCCGCGTAGCAATACTCGCACACGTACGGCGAGCCTAGGAAGGATTTCAGGCTCGTTATGCCGTAGTAGTGTTTTTCAAACATAAACATTAACACCGTCTTTTGTCTTCTTGGTGAATCGGTCGCAAATTTAAAAAAGCTGTATTTAAAGAAAACCGTACGAATGTTAACGTATGCTTTATTGATTGTAGTAGGCCTATGTGCTTAAAAGCTCACTCCATAATGGTCACCCCATATGCTAAGGTGATTTGGAGAAACTGACGCAAAGTGAATAGTATGTGTGTGTGTGTGTGTGTGTGTGTGTGTGTGTGCGCGTGTGTGCGTGCGTGCATGTGTGGAGGTGAATGTTGGGTGAGAATCGCTTGCACTTTCACACTTTGTACTTTTAGTTAGAACTCATCTTTTCACCTTCTGTAACTAATATAATTAACGTGTTTTTTCATGTCACAAACAAAAAGAGTTTAAATAAACTGAATATTTAATTGCTGTGTGTGTGTTTGAGAGAAAGAGAAAGGGAAACAAGAAGATGGTGAGGATTTATTTTAACTACATCGCCGTATCGTGATATTGTGTCTGGCGCGTCTCCTTCCCCCCTCCCTACATCCTGGCTCCCACAACATTCACCCCGGTGTGTTATTGGGAAAGTTCTTCATTCACAAATGTGGATATTTTAAGACTCATTGCAGGAATGAGCTACAACTCTCAAGTCCCTCAGTCTTGTTAAAGAAAAGAAAGCCCTTACATTATTTTCTTTACTAGAAACATTTAAGTATGATTTATTTTTTATTTTAAACCTTTTATTTTAAACCGTTCAGGTCACCATCCATCATCTTTAAATTTGACAGAAGGTGTATTATTCATTCTCTCATCAGAAGTAGCCAATGATTTTTTTTTTCACATTACCTTTTTTAAGGTTCTTCAAATAATCACCAGGGCCCAGTATTTCAAAACTTGTAATCTTGATCAGAATAATCCAGATAATGAAATCCTCCTTTTCTCAGTCAGGGATCAAGGTGATCCTGCTGACTTTATCTGGGTATTTCAAAACATTGGCAGGGCGGGTCACTTTGATCCCAATCTGACCAGATACGGATTTCCAAATCTCATGACTCCGCCCCGAATCTGAAACATGGCGGACCAAGTTACTTCACGAAATGAGCAGTTGGTAGCACAGCTTTCACATCAAAATGTAGGTTTACCGTTATCTAATGTGTAGCGTTTTTAAGACCATACAAAGGCCACCCACCATCTCATGTGAGCCAGCTATTTGAATTGTCACCTACTTAAAACGTGGGCGTACCGATCTCTAATTGAGCCGAAGTCATGCTAATGGTAGCTAACGCGATGTATTTTACGGTCTGTGGTTTAATTTAAAAGGGATTTAATCTGAAGTACATCATACATGAACTCTTTAAACACCAACCTGTTCAGAGTTTAACGTTTTGTTATTGCCAACACAGCAGACTTTTTTTCTTTTTTTTTTTTTTTATATGTGTCTCAGAGCAGACTGTATAGGAAAAATACATAGTAACATTACTAGTATGAATTATGCGGTTCATTCATAAATGTCAGAGGACTGAGTTTGGGTATGCTACAGTAATGCTGATGATATGCTTTTCTGTACTTAAACAATTTCTGTGACTATTGTGGATTCCTGACAGAGAATGGAGACTGAGAGGGCGGTGAGACAAATTGAATTGGCTGACAAGCAGCTCAAACTGACGCTGCTTCAGCAGAGAGAGACAGAATTGAAGATAAAACTTGTGGAAAAGAAGCTCACATCAGACCTGTGAGCAGTCTTTAGGTTCTGTGACACTATTGTGATTTACATTTTGTTTCTAATTGCTTTTTTATACTTTGTTTGAATTGCCATGTGTTTATTATGTTAATCCCTGTGTTGTTTTTTGCACTCTATGTAAAGAAAAGAATGTGCTATACAAATAAATTTGCTTTGCATTGCATTTCCTTGCCTTTGTCTGGCCACAAACATATGTTGGATGTTTTGGTACAAACAAGTTACAATGTTAGGTGAAACTAGATGTTGAGAAATAGGTCTGTATGTGTTACTCTTATTTACAGCAGTTTCAGAAAGTATGCCCACAATATTTTTCTACGCTTGAAATTACAACTAAAACACTAATTTAGATTAAGTGTAATGAACATCTTGAGTAACAATATCTATGAGAAGTGGAGCTGAGGCTTTGTCAAATCCACCTCTGAGGTGGGATCCAAATAATCCTGAAATTTGGTATCAAATTGATCCAGATCTCTGCCTTAACTTTTGAAATACCCAAATGCAGCATTTATCTGGATTAAAGGGAGGACTGGATTACCAGGTCTGAATCCTGATCCCCAGGATCAGGATCCTCTTGATCTGTATTGAACTACCCAGTTTTCAGATCAGGATTTAATCCAATCCGGCCAGGATAATCCTATCAGATCACTTTGAAATACTGGGCCCAGAAGAGCATTCATAACTCAGAAAAAGAATCATCTGTCTATATAAACACAACTTTACAGATCACAGCTTCTTTTAAATTTTTTTGGATCTCAATTTATTGGATATCCTAATTATATGTGGTGGATGCCTATTCCAGTATGTCATCGCTCTATACACAAATACAAACTCTACACATTCTCTTAAAGGTCATATGTATAGCTGTTTCATCAAAACAAATATTTAAAAAAAATAATACATCCATAGAATGTCTAGAAAGGTGTAGAATTAAAGTCTATATTTTCCTGAAAAAAAAAAAAAATTACAGTAGAGAAATAATTGTTTTAGAAATTTTGACGGGCCCAAAATGTGCCAATATTTTGATTTGGTTACGTTGGTTACGGAGGGGGGGGAGCTCAGGGTTGCCAGATTGTGATAGCTGCAGAGGTATGGCTTCGTCCCAGCGCTATCTATCGCAAATTCTAGCCGACCAACAGAGAAGCAAAACCAGAATCAACATCGGTTCAGCTTTTGATTGTTGGTGTCAGCTGAAGGCAGAAAAAGGGCTAAAAAGCCACACAGAAGTTGCTGCGTTCCTTCTGGACAGGTAAGCTAATGTTTGCTAACTAACGCAGCAGGGTTGTAAAAAGATATATCTGCTGAATATATCTAATATCTAGTAAAGCCGAACTAGTAATTACACTGCACCTAGATGAAATATGTTAAGAAAAAGTAAGGTTGATGGTTAATCCCAGATATTTTAGCAAGTTCTCTAGAAATGACGTTTTTGGGACTGTGATTCTTCCGGTTTTAGAGTTGTCAAATAGTGTTGTAAAAAAGTAAATCTACTGAATATATCAAATATCTAGTAAAGCCGAACTAGTACTCACACTGCACCTAGATGAACTATGTTAAGAAAAAGTTAAAATGTCGGCTAATTTCAGTTATTTTACCTAATACTCTAGAAACAGCGTTTTGGGGACGGTAACGTTAGTTTTTTGCGGCTTGTTGTAAAATAGAGTCGTAAAAAGATACATCTACTGAATATATCTAATATGACTATATATAACTATCATATTATTATTATTATTATTATTGGTGGGAAATTATAACAGAGGAATATATTTGCCGTTTTAATATCAAGAACACTTTCGTGTTTTTGTGTGTATACAGGACATTGCTGAATCAGTGTCCACCACCAGGATCCTATAATTGACTGATTACGTTAGCATTAGTGACGAGTAGAGCTAAAAATGCTTTATGGAGATTGTTACAGTGTGTTACAGGGCGCACAAGAGAGGATTCATGATTTATTATTATTATTTTTTAATTACTACACCACAAAAGACTCTTCACTTATAGTGCCGGCGCCCTATGTACAGAGGCATTGCCTCACTGCAGCAGCCGTGGGTTCAAATCTGGCTCGCGGCAAAAAAGCCAATAAAAATAATCTTAAAAAAAAAACAAAAAAACAAAAGACTTGACACTTGACATCGCTGTCTCAAGTGTCTGTTGTTTACGAACCTGGCAACCTGTAGAATTGAAGAGTGGAGCGAGAGTGGGCAAGTGTGGGTGCGACACCTACTGACCGGGAAGTATGAATCCTATATCTATCACCTTTAAGTGCATTAGTTCTTGGTATAGGTGAAGTAAAGTGGGCACCCCAGGCATGCCTAGTCGCATAGCCATGTCTAGTATCAGTAGGTTGTAACTGTAACAGCAATTTCTCCGGTCTACCCAACTGACCAACATTAAACAGAAAAATCACCCTGGCTACATGCTACTCTTTGATCTACTTCATCCAAGTCAGTGCAGTGTGTATCCATTCAACACTACTCCTCCCAGAGCAGCGGAGCGCTAGTCGTGCCGCCCTGTTCTGAGTGATCTGTAATTTGTTTAAGTCCTGTTTTGAAGCACTAGACCATATTGTTGGGCAGTAGTTGGTTGGGCATAATACTAAAGATTGCAATACCAATTTAACTGCATCAACAGTCCATAAATGTGCGCCCCTTTTTATCACTGAAATATTACTACTCATTTTAGACACCATTTTATTGTTGTTATTATGTGAAGACCAGCTAAGTGTTTTATCTATAATCACTCCCAACAATTTGACCTCTCTAACTTGCTCAATATTGTCACCCTGTAAAACCAAATGTAATTCAGGATTAGATCTTAGCATATATCTAGACCCCAGCATGATACTCTTTGTTTTTGAAACATTCAGCTTTAACCTATTTTCACAAACCCAATCAGAGACCAGTTGTTGTTCGCTATGAGGGAAACCTTGCAGGAGTCTTCAGGGTTCAGTCCAGCCGACTTGGTTTTTGGCCACACTGTGCATGGCCCTTTGCGTCTGTTGAGTGAGAGCTAGCTCTCCGATAAATACAGCACTAAAGTATAACTTGGGCTACTTAAGTTCGTTCAGAGAGAGATTACATCATTCATGTGATCTGGCCCCATGATTCACTTGCGACCTCTCAGTCAAAAATGAAAACAAATTATGACAAAAGGTCTGTTGCCCAGAAATTCCAGGCAGGTGACCATGTACTAGTCCTGTTGCCTATAGTTTGTTCTGGCCTGCAGGCCAATTTTTCTGGCCCATATGTAGTAGAACGAAAACTCGGTGAAACGGATTATGTAATGTAAAAAAACTCCGGACCATAAGAAAAACACTTGTGTGTCATATCGACATGATTAAAAAGTATGCTGACTGCGATACTTGCGCAGGCTCATCTCCTGTTGTTCATCTGTTGCCTCAGTGTGAGTCGCTCCGGCCCTGTACAGTCCTAGTGATGACGGGCAGGATGACAGACGCAGCTCTGTTTATGTGTGGGCCTCAGAAACTGTGAGATATTGTCAGACCTAAATGCATATTTGGCGCATCTGTCTGATTCAGCCAGGTCTGACATCAGTGCACTCTTCAAAAGCTTTCCCAGCCTTTTTGGTGACATATCCACTCAAACTAATATGTTAAAACATGACATTGATATGGGAAATCACAAACCTATTAAAAAGGACTCATATCATGTTCATCCAACTAAACACTCTGTGATGCAACAGGAGGTAAAATATCTCCTTGATCATGGTTTCGCCGTTCCAAGCAGCAGTCCTTGGAGTTCCCCTTCCCTCCTCATTCCTAAAGCTGACCAAACCCCACAGTTCTGTAATGATTACCGCAAGGTTAATGCCACTACAAAACACGATTCATTCCCGCTTCCATGCATGGAGGACTGTGTTGATCGCGTGGGATCTTCCAAAGTCATTTAACAACTTTGGCTGAGTACTGGAGAACTGCGCATGTGTTGGGGTATACGCTGTCCCTGTGAAAAGCTCTGTCACAAAGGTGACTTTTTATCCAGTTTTAAGCCATATTATATGCTACACTTTAAGATCCTGATTGTTTTATCTATACATTTTAATGATGAAGAGCTTTTAAGTCATCAGATGCCTGCATCTTAAGTTAAATTGGCTAACAGCTGGATGATGACCGATGTTTGTTTTTAGCCTGATGGCTAGGCTAAGCTTTGAGCACTTTTATGGACTTTTATGATCTGCCTGTGTGATGGCTGAGTGTAGACCTAAGTGTCATTAAGGGCTGGGCGATATAGACAAAAATTCATATCCCGGTATTTTCAGGCTGAATGGTAATATACAATATATATCCCGGTATTTTCTACTAAGTGGGCTACATGTTTAGTTGCAAGCTGATCCATGGCTGAATCCCCTGTTATTTCTGCTACATGTATTTTTCCACAGCATGGCAGGTAAAAGAAGTTTACCTGTTGGAGGTGAGCTTTTTGCAAAGGTGCAGTAAGAGCCTGTTGTCTGCAGGTCTTCATCAACATCTCACTGTGGCTGTTTCTGCTTTTACTCTTCGTGTCTTAATTGAAGAAACACCGCTAATAAAGTTTCGCTAATTTGGTAATAAACATATTTTAATTCCTATAGAGTCTTAAAAATTAAAGTTTCTCATTATTTTGTTGTGTAAAAAGTTTTACTGTGATGCAGCAAAATTAGGAACTAAAATATAGCAGATATGTAAAGTACCAATAGGACACAGGAGAGAAACTAAACTCCAAACCACAGAGTAGTATTGCATGGTATACTGGTACCAACGGTAGACCACGGTACTTAAACACCACGGTACATATGATACCATAATGCTGGAGTCCCGTAGTACTACGGTGCCACTACTGTGGGATAAGTTCAAAGTCTAATCGCAAGAGGGTGAGTGTCCATGCACCGTCCAATAACGGCGCACGCTGGCCACCTGGCACTCAATATGCTGCTGCAGTGGTTTGTTTTCCAGTGACATTTCAGGTATTAGCTGAGCTATTGAGTATCTTTAAGCAGTGAAAGTTATTATTTATTTCTTTTTACTTGTAGGCTAGATTTGTTTATATATGCTACAGTGATTTGTTTTCCACAGAGCTCTACGGTGCAAGCATTTTACTCACATTTGCAACTAAAAATAGTTTTGCGCGAGCAAAAGAAATCATTCAGGAGCACACTGTGCCAGTACAGATTTCAACCAGCAGCAGAAACGAAAGGCGAATCCTGACAGTTGTGGGTTGAACGGAGGACACAGACAGGAATATGACGGAGCGCTGTGGCCACGCAAGATAACGGCTTATCGGCAACCGAGAAGCCCAGCTCCTGGTCCAATAATTTCCTCTTTGTTGGTGCCATGACTGCCCAGAAATTCCTGAACAGCCGAGCCATGGCGGCACACAGGTATGTGACGTGTCAGAGGAGAGATGAGCCGTTCACATTTCTCTCTTTGTGGCAGGTAACGGTCCACAAACCTCACTGCACTTAAGGGACTGTTCGTAACTTATCAGAGGAGGAGGGTGGCTGGTTGATTTTTATTTTATTTATTCATTTTATTTTGGTCCCCCCATGTTAATCACTTATTGATGCTGTTTTTGAAGTATGAATAAGTCAACAAGTAATTTATTCCATTGAAATATCATTGATGTATTATAGAATGTGATTTATCTTTTTATAAATGACAAAAGGCACATCTGCCTAATTTTTGTTGTGGTATCGTGATACTACTCAGAACCGTGATACTTCCACTGGTATTGTACCGTGGGTCCCAATTTTGGTACCGTGACTACACTACCACGGAGATTCAGTTAGAAGCTACAAAAGTCCTGAGAGCTGAACACATAGAGACTTTTACAAATGCCTTTCTCTCTGGTCTCCTGCAGACAGAGGTGAGTAGAGTCTTACAACACACATACTTGTTCGAGGGGGAGAAACGGGCCAGTCGGGGGTTAGCTGCGGTCGGCTAAACGCTGCTTGAGTGTGGGCAGCCCGGCTTTTGGACTGGAGTAGGTGCGCAGCTCGGCGTGGCACCACCAATAAACCAATAACAGATAAACACAAATTGACTGGAAGTGGCTAAGAGTTACAGAGGAAAAGGCCTACAGTACTGTACGTGTGCTACTGCGGTAACTTCATTTATCACACAGACTGATTTAGCATAGCTTGTGCTATACAGACCGATGTCTCACTGTAGACTAATTAACAAACAGATTAAACAGAGGAGCAGCTCTGTGTCTCTCTAAGTGTTGATGGAGAACTTGGAAGTGAGTGTGTGGGGCAGAGCTGTGTGGAATATGAGAGAGGAGAGATGAACACTGGTATGCATTATGTGACTCACCTTGACCCTATATCAATACAAACGGTATTGTCTAAATTTACATCTTGCTTGAAAACATATATCAATATATTGTAAAAAATCAATGAACCGCCCAGGCCTAGTGTCATTCATGTTAGCTTACCGTGACAAAGAATAAGAAAAGCATCACTCATCCGGAAGCCGAGCTCAGGGAGAAAGACAAGCTAATTTTGGAGTTTTCCTCTGTCACCACGGCTCAGGCTAAACACCTAGCCATCCTGGGCTCCCCCAGCTGTGTCAACAGGAATGCAACCTGTCCATTTCAATCCTGTGTCTGCTCCATTCCAGAAACGGACAACGATCCAACTCTTTCCTGGACCGGCTCCATCATCGCAGGAGTCCCTGAGTGTGTGGCTGTTTCAGCTTAGCCTGGGGATTGGTGGTCTCTCCTGGGGGCTAAGCCCCAAGCAGCAGACAGTACTCCCATCCCAACTGTGACTCAGTCGCCCGTCGGATCCAGTGAGCTCAACCCCATGTCAGTGGGAGCACTGGACTATTAAGGGCAAACACAGTGCAAAGTGCCTGTCTCCCTGAGCTCCACCTTGGGACCTTTCGATGGCCAACAGGTACGACATCCTCAACATGTTGGAGTTTCCGCTGCTGAAGGAGTGCTCCAATCTTCCACCGCCTCCTCTGTCTCCAACATGCCCCAGCTCTCACTGGACCAAACGCCTGCTCCCTCATCGCAGCCAAAGCCAATCCACTTGGTTCCGCATGTTCTTTCTCCGTTAATCAAGTAGAGCCAGGGCCCTCTAACAACAACGTATTTAGTCATCACAACTGTCTTTGTAACTAACCCATATAACTAATAGACCTAACAGACCGTTTTTGAAATTCAATCTGATATATTCTCAATCTCTTACAAAATCTAGGTGGACTTGCAGTGTAGTAAACTTAAACAACCTTTTATGCATCCCTACATCTAGTGACTGTACAGATCAAAGCAAGACAGTCAATCTTACTAACCACCTCAGATCTCTGTACACACACATATCACCAGGTGCTAACCCTCCTCACAATAAAACCATACCAGTGACCCTGAGTATGGCACTATTAAATGTGTTTTAATCTGCACGTGGACAAACAATCTGACTCTTTTGCATAGAATTTTTTATAATTTATCAATTAATCAATCAATCAATTTGATTTATAAAGCCCAATATCACAAATCACAATTTGCCTCACAGGGCTTTACAGCATACGACATCCCTCTGTCCTTAGGACCCTCGCAGCGGATAAGGAAAAACTCCCTCCAAAAAAAACCTTTAATGGGGGAAAAAAATGGTAGAAACCTCAGGAAGAGCGACTGAGGAGGGATCCCTATTCCAGGATGGACACTGCCATTTGAGGATTTTTCTCCTTTCATCCAGAAGCCACGCCACCTTTTGTCTCCCAGCCTGCTGCGCCCAGACTGCTGTTCTTTTTGCCTTTTTGTTTTCCCAGCTTATGCTACGGTCCTCAGTTTTTCCCTGCACCTTTTTGTATTACAAGAACTTTTCACTTTTAAACTGCATCGCTGACTCTGTGTGTTTGTGATTCTGTTGGGATTCATTCAGTTTACAAGCGTGAGCTTAACAGAATGAACTGGCCAAGCAATGAATCCCTCAGACACATTACCGGTTTCAGCATGCTCTGGCCAGTCAGGGTTCCCTGCTCGGTCAACACAAGCAACTGTTGCACTGCACATTCCCTGGTAAACAACAGCAATCAGAGTCTTCTTCACCATTTTTGGACTGTGGCAGCTGACTCCTAATGGAATGAGCAGGCTCTTTCACATGCGTTTCACAAAGGACTAAATGAACATATTAAGGACGAGGGTCACTTCCAAGGACCTTTTAGGCCCTTGTTAATCTGACTATTCGTTTGCACAATCGATGTAGGGAGAGACTAGCAGAAAGAAAGTCTGACAAGTCACTGACTCACCCTCACACTGGGGCCCAGAAAGTACTCCCTTTGTCTGTTCCTTCCACTCCTTCCAACTCCTCTGAACCACCGGAGAAGAAGGAGAAGAACCAATGCAGTTCAGATGCGCATGGCTGACTCCGGAGGAGCGTCTACGGACGATAAAGGCTGGGGACTGCTTGTACTGTGGGGCCAAGGGACTCCTGCTGGCTGCCTGTTCAGTGTGGCCAAAAGATCTGGCTCATGCACAGAAGTGGGGATACTGGTGAGCCAAGATTCTGTTCCTTCTAAAGACTCTTCCCCACCTAGACTGCAAATTTCTGCTAACCTGTTTGTGAAGTCGGTTAATGTGCCTCTTTTGGCCCTTATTGACTCTGGAGCAGAGGAAAGCTTCCTGGACCTGGAATTGGCTAAGCAAATGGGTTGTGAGTTATTACCTTTAGAAACACCTGTGTTAGCTAAGGCTCTTGACGGCAGTTCCATCGCCAGGGTAACTCACCACACCGCACCTATTAAGAATCATGTGAGGTAGATACGTCTACTCAGGAAGCTTAGGCAGGCTTCTGCATCAGCAATGGGACTCCAGTCAAAGAGTGACATGGGACAGGGATCTCAGTGTTCTTTGTTCTTCGCAGTGATCCTGAACAGTTATATAGTCTCTGAAATAATAATGAGGACAATATACCAAATGTGTAAGTATACAGAAGGCAGTGAATTAAGTACTTTATAACATTATATTATCAACTTAAAGCTACTAGCCTTTACAACTAGCGTAATAGCATTTAAACAATAGCACATAATTATTAACTTGCATATAAATCATTGAAAACACCAGACTAGCCCTTTAACATCAACATAGAGACATTAGCACCCACACATGCTAACATATTAACATACTAAGATTAGCGGTTTAGCATTAGCAGCTACAGCTTCAACCTTAGCAACAAACCATTATAATGTAATTATTTATGCCATGTAACTGACAAATAACTGCTCAACAGCTCAAGTTAGGTCATCATAAACATCCCAGAAGTTTACAAATGTAGCAGAAACTACATCAGTCTTAATGATAAGCCTGTTAGCCAACTTACTTCTCTCATGCACTCATATGCTGCTCAGATGCCGACTGTCCAGACCAACGTGAAGCAACTATGGTGAGCACACGTTAAGGACCCTTCAGGGGTTCTCTTAGTAGTCCAACTCACTGCCTGACCAAAATGACCAGACCGTTCCTTAGGCAACAATGCCACCTACTGGCGAAGATGGGGAATTCAGAACAGCACCTGTCAAGCTCACTTTATCCGGGAACCACACAGAGCAACTTAGCCTCTACAGTGTTTCCCACAGGATTTTGGGAAACTATGGGGGGGGGGGGGGGAGACATTCCTCCTCCCCCACCCCCCCACGGAAGAAAATTTTTAACATTGTAAATTGAAATTGAAATGAATTTGTATACAAAATGTACAGAAAGGTAAAATCATCAAGTTTTGAAAAAGTATTGCAATTTAATTTTGTCTTTAATGTTATTATCTTATATTATCTTTGTAATATGATTATCTTATATAATGTTATTACTATCCTAAAACATTCTCCAGGTCCTCTGTAACTCTGCAGGACTTATTTCCACCCTGCCCAGTAGCAGTACCGTGGCAAACGGTCCCCAACTGTGGGGAGAATGGAGCAGGCTTCCCCGGAGGTCCGCCGCTTTTCCCGGTCCCTCTTCTCCACACTTTGGGCTCTAGTTTCGCAGACTGGGCGAGGCGGGGACGCAGCGCACCTGTGCTTCGCCAACTGGCGCAGCTATTCGTCTGTCCCACCTCCGTCCCTCCTACCTGCGCAAGTCGGAAAGAGGGAGGAGAGAAGGCATGGAGTGGGTTTTACACACATCACACCAATCAAAATGAGCCCCTCTCCTTGCCCTTAAATGTGCCGCAAAAGGCGTAATGAGAGTTTACTCAATTCGCCATGGCGGAAGAGAGCAGCAGCGTCAGACGGCCAAACTTCTCCCAGGAGGAACCTGATGTTTTGGTCCGGGAGGTCCAAGCTCGCATTGTCCGAATACACGGAACTGCGAGCAGACCTCCACGGGCTGATGATGCAAAGGTAGCCTGGGAGGAGGTCACCACAATTGTAAATCAATGATGCGTTTCTCTCGTGCGCGCGCGCTCTCTCTTTCTCTCTCACAGTCTCACTCTGTTTCTTTTCTTTTGACTTTTCTAAGATGACAGATGCTGAATATATACTCCCTATCTGGTGCTGTGGCTGTTTGTGGTTGGCTGAGAGGGATGTGAACTCATTAGTTTGGAGCTATGTGTTGGGTTTCCATTACGTGTGCCAAACGTGCCAAACGGTGCCAATCCCCTTTGATTTGATATCAGATGTGATGGGACAGTCGATATAGAAATACATTTATGTGCTGATTGCAGATAGTTGCATTGAAAAGTGGTTTTGTGGCTATTTATTGCATTGTTAGTGTGCCTGATATTCTGGAAACCTGCCTGTGGGGTTTTGGTGACGTGTGCGCACTGTCCACCTTTCAGCCAAACTTCGGCTTACACCGGCTGCGCTCCCCCTGCGCTGACAGTAGACCTGGTTTCAGATGGCGAGCGTTTAGCGCACATTCGGCGAAGCCTTTTGGCACGAAACTGTCACTGCGCCAAGCTGGATCTGTCAACACCTCCCCCTGCTGCGCCACCACACCCATCTCAGTGCACCTCGGTCTGCCAAACTACCAAACTGAGCGCGCCTCGGGTTGCGCTGCTCGAAACTAGCTCTGCGCGAGGGTTTGCCACCCTGCGCTGTGCCGGGAAACTAGAGCCCTTTGACTTATTTCCACCCAGCCGGCAGTGGGACTTATATTCATTGTGCCGACAGTGGCTTGGAAAACCGCCCGTAACCGTGTCAAACGGGGAAGAGGGAAGAGGGAAGGCGGCTGGAGTTCCTCCAACATTTGCGGTTAGATTATCATATTTTTTTATTGACAAAAATATAGGCTGCTTCGGCTGATTTTTTATTATGCGCACATGTGCCCCTAAATATTTTTTACAGTTCGCACACACTTATTTTTAGTCGAGTGAAACGCTCGCACTGTCGAGCTGGATCTGACAGCCTGAGCACATCGGCACAAAACGCTACAGCGTTCGAGATATTATTTATATCATGAGAAGTCAATACTTTTGGCAGCCTAAATCTTATAATTTGGAAACTATGGCGGGTCAAATTAAACTATGGCGGGCCGCCATAGTTTCGTTAATTAATGGGAAACACTGCTCTACATAATCTCTGCTCCATCTACTCCTTTGGTTTTGGGACACCCCTGGCTCAAGAGACACAACCCTCACATAGACTGGTCATCAGGAAAGATTATAAGCTGGAGTGAACACTGTCATCTTTCCTGTCTGAAATCTGCCTTGTCCCCCATTCACAGTGTCCATGACCCCCCACGGTGTAGACCGAGCCTGTGGACCTCTCATCCATTCAACTGGAGTACCATGACCTCAAGGAGGTTTTAGCAAAAGTCAGGCTCAGTCTCTTCCTCCTCATCAGTCCTACAATTGTGCCATTGATCTCCTTCCAAGGGTGCCACTTCTGTCTAGCCACCTGTATACTTTCTCACGCCCGGAGCGGGAGGCAATGGAGAGGTATATCTGATAGCTTGACACAGGTATAATCCATCCTTTATCCTCTCCTCTTGGTGCAGGGTTAAATGAGTACTCTCTACCTCTTTTAAACGCTGCTTTTAAACCTCTCCATGGCTCCACTGTTTAGTCCAAACTTGACCTTTGCAACCACTTGGTGCGCATTAGCGAAGGTGACGGGTGGAAAACAGCATTTAACACTCCGTTGGGCCACTTTGAATACTTGGGCATGTCATTTGGGTTAACCAATGTCCCTGCAGTCTTCCAGACATAGGTTAATGATGTTCTTCGTGACCTCCTAAACCAATTTGTTTTAGTATATTTAGAGGACATTCTCATCTTCTCAAAAGACATGGACGAGCATGTCAGACATGTCAGAATTGTTCTCCTCCGTCTCCTTGAAAACCGTCTTTTTGTAAAAGCAGACAAGTGTGAATTTCACATCCCGTCAGTCAGTTTTTTTGGGTTATATCATTAACCAAGGTCAGGTTCAGGCAGGTCCTGCTAAGCTTCGCGCTGTCGCTGACTGGCCTATACCCCAGAGCCGTAAGGATTTGCAGGGGTTTCTAGGTTTTGCAAATTTCTACAAGTTGTTCATTCAAGACTTTAGTCATGTGGCAGCCCCCCTTTCCCGCCTAACCTCCATTAAGACCCAGTTTGTTTGGCGTGTGGTGGCGAAAAGGCCTTGAAATGTTTGACAGTAATGGTCAGGTTAGAAGCAAAACATGTTTACTTAGATTTAACAACCTTGAATGGGGCAGAGTGACAAGAACAGAGTGTTCTAAAACAGACACCGTGTGACATTGTTGCAGAACAAGCTGTATTAAGATAAAATAAGTGCAAGCTCTGGAAACGGCAGGAAATCACACGCACACACACATACACGCACACATGGAAAGTTGGATATGATGTCTATCTGTGGAGGAGTATAAGAATGGTGAACTGTTCTGCGCTGCTGTCTTATTGTTGCAGTATGTGAAGTTGTAAGCTGTGTCTTCAATAAAATACCCCCCAAAAGGCTGTAAGAACGACCTCAATTCATATGAGTCTTCCTTCAGCACCAGCTGCCAGCCAGTTAACTGTTGAGGTTGTTGCTTCAGACTCTGTGGTGGGGGCTATCCTCTCTCAACATCTGGGCCCAGAAAACAAGCCTCACACTTGTGCTTTCTTTTCTCGCCATTTGTCTCCTGCAGAAAGGAGTTATGACGTCGGGAACCGGGAGCTGCTGGCGGTGAAGCTGGCCTTGGAAGAATGGAGGGACTGGCTGGAGGGAGCGGAGCAGCTCTTTGTGGTCTGGACAGACCACAGGAACTTGGCATATACCCAATCAGCTAAGTGGTTGAACACCTGGCAGGCCAGGTGGGCTTTGTTCTTCAGGAGGTTCAACTTTACCCTCACCTATCACCCAGGTACCAGAAATACCAAACCTGACACCCTGTCCAGACTATACTCACCTGAGGACTCCAGTGAGGAACCTGGGTCCATCCTCCTCCGCATCATGGCCACCCTGTACTGGAAGATTTAAAGAAAGCTAAAAGAGGCTCAGCAAGATCAGCCCGATCTCCGTACTGGTCCCCCCAACAGATTTTTTCATCCCTGAGTTAGTACGCGATCAGTTGCTGCATTGGATTCATGCCTCTCGCTTCTCCTGCCACCCGGGGTTCAACCGGACACTCTCCCTCCTTAAAAGGTACTGCTGGTGGCTCTCTATCGACACAGACACCAAGGAGTTTGTGGCTGCCTGCTCCACCTGTGCCCAGAGCAAAGCCTCCCACCAGGCCCCAGCTGGTCAGCTTCACCTGCTCCTGGTTTCTGGTCATCTGTGGTGTCCCGTCACCTTGGATTTCGTCACAGGTTTGCCACCATCCCGAGGTAATACCACCATCCTCACCATTTTCGATAGGTTTTCCAAAGCTGTTCACTTCACTGCTCTTAAATAACTGCCCTCAGCCTTTGAGACTGCCTTAGTCGACAATGTAGTGTGCCTTCATGGAATTCCTGTGGACATAGTTTCTGACAGAGGTCCACAGTTTATTTCACATGTATGGAAAGCTTTCTGCAAAGCACTAGGCACATCTGTAAGCTTGTCTTCTGGTTTCCATCCCCAGTCCAACGGTCAATCAGAACACACTAACCAGGACCTGGAAGCGGCTGTGTGGTGGAATCTAATCCAAATTCCTGGAGGTCCCATTTGGCCTGGGTAGAATATGCTCACATATATGCTACCCAGCTCTGCCACTGGGCTCGCTCCTTTTGAAGCTTCCTTGCGATATCAACCTCTGCTCCTCCCTGTTGCCGAGACTGAGCTTTCAGTACCGTCTGTCTAGGATCATCTCCACCGTTGCCGGAAGGTGTGGAGAGAGACTCGCTCGGCTCTGCTCAGGTCCTTGGATAAAGCTAAAGACTCCAACCAACGCAGGCACCCTGCCCCCGTTTGGCTGTCATCTCAAAACATTCCCCTGAAGGAAGAATCTAGAAAGTTAGCATCCAAATTCATTTGCCCATTTACCATTAAAGAAATCATTACAGTTTGCCTTGAGTTACCCAGCTCTATGCGAGTCCATCCTGCATTCCATGTTTCCCAGATTAAAGGACAACTTCAGTATTTTTCAACCTGGGCCTTATTTCCCCATGTGTATGTGTGCGTATGATTCATAGGTACAACTTGTTCTAAAATTGGATCAGTATTGAGGGAGGCGGATGCAACCGGGAGCCACGAAACAAGCTAAAACGGTAACGGGGGCAAATGCATCCCGTATAAGTTTGCGCATTAAAAGTGCTTTTTTTCGCCACTGACCGGTTCAGATCGCCAGTGCTATCTCTGTAGATAGCATACTAAGCATTTCCCTAACCTTCACCTCCTCCCGGCTGTGACGTCATCTTGCGAGAACTTTGCTTGTTGCTGGAAGAAAACAGAGGAGCCATGCTGAGTGCCGCTCAGAGTGGCGCTGGTTGTCCCGGAGTACAGTTAAGAGTTTTAATGCATCGATTGAAAACAATGGTTCATGTTTTTGCTTATCCGAATTGCAAGAACAGGATGTCGCGCAACACCCCGTACAGCTTTCACAGGCTGCCTTTGTCGGATGGCGATGCTGAAGTTGTGGCTAGTTGTGCTACAAATGGACACTCTTGTCCAGACACTGCACCTTGCAGACCATCGGGTCTGCAGTGCTCACTTCTCCCAAGATGACTACTGCCAGCCGAAGAAGAGAAGACCTCCAATCCCGAAACACCTCTTCCTCAAGAAAACGGCTGTCTCACAAGTAGAGAGAGCTACAGACACAGTGGAGGTAATGTTATATAAACAATGTTCGAAACGCTTAGTATGCTATTTACAAGGATAGCACTGGTGATCTGAACCGGTCAGTGGCGAAAAAAAGCACTTTTAATGCGCAAACTTATACGGGACGCATTTGCCCCCGTTACCGTTTTAGCTCGTTTCGCGGCTCCCGGTTGCATCCGCCTCCCTCAATACTGAACCAATTTTGGTACGAGTTGTACCTATGAATCATACGCACACATACACAACGGGAAATAGGGCCCAGGTTGAAAAATACCAAAGTTGTCCTTTAAGATTGTTATGTTTAGCCCTCTAACACTTACCTGTGGATTTTTCTCCTTTCATCCAGAAGCCATGCCACCTTTTGTCTCCTTGCCTGCTGCGCCCAGCCTGCTGTCCTTTTCGCCTTTTTTTTTTCTTTTTGCCAGCTTATGCTACTGTCCTCAGTTTTTCCCTGCACCTTTTTGTATTAAAAAAAACTTTTCACTTTTGAACTGCATCTCTGTCTGTTTGTGATTCTGTTGGGATTCATTCAACAACATGGGGAACATAATCTACTCATATGGAGTAGAACGGTTTCTCACGGTACGGTATCACTCTTCACCAAAGGGAGGAAACCTGAAAACATCAGAGCAGGAGTTAGAACAATACCTGGAAAGTATGTATGGAGATGAGAAGAAGCACAAGCAGATAACCGATCCAGCAGACAACCACCAGATGGACACCAGTCCTCCAAAGTGGAGAGAAGTGGAGCAGGCAGAAGAGCAGGGAAGAGCTTTATCAGCGCCAGGGCCAAATGGAGTTCCATACCAACTGTACAAGAACGCTCCTAACATTCTCCTTATCCTGTGGAAGCTAATGAGAATGGCCTTGGAGAGGGGAATCATACCCAAAGCATGGCGCAGATCCGGTATAGTCCTGATCCCGAAAGAGAAGGAATCCACGGACATTAGCCAATTCCGTCCCATCTGTCTACTCAATGTAGAGGGTAAGATCTTCTTCAGCGTCATAGCTCAGAGGATGTCCAACTATCTGGAGAGAAACAATCTTGTAGATACATTGGTACAAAAAGCAGGCATCTCGGGTTTTTCTGGATGCCTTGAACATACCAGCATCATTTGGCACCAGATCCAAACTGCTAAGACAGAGGGAAAGAATATTCATGTTGTCTTCCTCGACCTAGCCAATGCGTACGGATCCGTCTCACACAGTTTCCTTTGGGCATCTTCTAATTTCTTCAGGATACCAGCAACCATCACAAACATCCTCGTTAAAAAGTCCTATTTCCGAGATCTGCAGCTCTGTTTCACTTTACCAGAATTTGCCACTGCATGGCACTGCATGGAGATTGGCATAGTGGCAGGATGTACCATCTCCCCATTGGCATTCACCATGGTGACTGAAGTCATCATAAGGCCTCCAAGTCGTGGTGAGCATCTGACTACTGGAGTCCGTCTACCACCCATCAGGGCCTATATGGATGACATGACAACCGTGACAACGACAGCACCATGTACCAGGCGGCCAAGGCTGTGTTGCAGGCCAAACAGGGCCAGTGGATGAGATGGGAGAGTGTGGTAAAACGAAAGATCAGCTGGAAGGACATGTGGGACATGGTGGCGAGCAGGATAAATTTCCTCAATTGTGCCACCTATGATGTCCTTCCATCCCCTCAACATCTCAACCAGTGGGTGGGTGAAGATCCATCATGCCCCTTGTGTTCAACACCAGCTACACTCCTGACACATCCTCACTGGTTGCACAGTAAGCCTCTCTCAAGGACGGTACACCTGGAGACATAACCAAGTGCTAAAATGCCTGGCAGCAACCCTGGAAAGCAAGAGGACCACGATCAATGCCTTGCCGCCCAGAACAACTAGTTCCAGCTTGCCAATGGTGTTCGTTCAAGAAGGGGAACAAGGACATCGCAAGTTCCAACCAAGGAGAACTGGAGGCAGCCCGGGACTGGCAGATGCTGGTGGATGTGGGCCAACAGCTCACAGTCCCACCAGAAATAGCAATATCACACCTGAGGCCTGACCTGGTCCTGTGGTCCAACTCACAGCGCAGGGTATACTTGGTGGAGCTCACAGTTCCTTGGGAGGATGCTGTGCAGGAAGCCTTTAAAAGGAAAAAACTGCAATACTCCGAACTTGCAGCAGAGGCTGAACAATGAGGCTGGAGCGTTATAATCCGCCCAGTAGAAGTCGGGTGTCGGGGCTTTGTGGCAACATCAACAATAAGGCTGATGAGGGACCTGGGCATCAGTGGACAAGCACTATGCCAGGCCATCAAAGAGACATCAAGGGTGGTGGAGCGGAGTAGCCGGTGGTTTTGGCTGAAAAGGAAAGATCAAATAGGCTGGCTGGACTGATGCAGAGGGGGGTGGTTCTGGGACGCTAGAATCCACTGCTTAGCCTACTGGAGACCTTGTGGGCTTAATCAGCGAAACATCAGTGAAAGTAGGATCCTGCCTGACAACCCCAGTGATGTCCAGCCTTCCTCAACAACACCAGAGTAATACAGCGCTCAAGTCCTCTATGTCTAGGTATGCAACCAGGCACAAGCCTAGCTTAGGGAGGAGGATGCCCCTGCCATGCAGAGTCCACAGGCACTTTGGATTCCTAACACCATATCCTGTGTAATTGAAATATTCAGTTTACAAGCATGAGCTTAACAGTTCTTTGCGGTATTAATAACTGTGAGGTTTATTCGTATGATACTGTGGCCTAATCATCCATGTGGACTGACCATTTGAAATCCCTCCATGAGATTTTTGATCGCCTGCATTCTGCTTCACTTACTTTAAATTTGGCCAAATGTGAGTTTGGGAAGGCTGTTGTTACCTACTTGGGTAAAAAGGTAGGGCAAGTTCAGGTTTGCCCAGTTGCTGCCAAGGTACAAGTAATCTTAGATGTCCCAGCTCCCCGAACCCGATGTGAACTCTGTCGTTTGCTGGGGATGGCTGGGTATAATTGTGTGTTCTGTAAAAACTTTTCTATTGTAGTGGCTCCACTGACAAACTTAGTTAGCCCCAAAACTCCCTTCAATCAATCAATCAATCAATCAATCAATTTGATTTATAAAGCCCAATATCACAAATCACAATTTGACTCACAGGGCTTTACAGCATACAACATCCCTCTGTCCTTATGAACCTCGCAGCGGATAAGGAAAAACTCCCCAAAAAAACCCTTTAACGGGGGAAAAAAACAGTAGAAACCTCAGGAAGAGCAACTGAGGAGGGATCCCTCTTCCAGGACGGACAGACGTGCAATAGATGTCATACAGAACAGATCAGCATGATAAATTAACAGTAATCCGTATGACACAATGAGACAGAGAGAGAGAGAGAGAGAGAGAGATGCAGGTAATGACAGTAGCTTACAACAACATTATTGAAATTAATAATATTATAGTTATAGTTCTGGCTACTGTGGTACAATATGTTGAAAGTATGTATTAATATCTGGCAGTATACATGTGTGACAATAGTCATATGTGTATCATAACAGTAGAAGTATGACTAATGACTAATGATGGCAGCAGCAGCAGGAGGCATCTGGCAGGACCACGGCAGCAGCACAACCACACACGTCACGCTGTCCAGGCACCGCTGCGATATGAGTTAATCTGAGAGACAGTGGAGCACAAAGGCTCCGGAGAAGAAGCCGAGTTAGTGACATCCAGAATGGCGGAGTTCCAGTGGTCAGTTGGCATTTGAGGCCGCCAAAGCTCTCCTCTGCAGTGCCCCTGTGCTTGTCGCCCCAAACTTCACACAGCCTTTAAATTGGAAGTAGATGCCAGTGCGCTTGGGGCGGGTGCTGTGCTTCTGCAGGAGGATGAGCATGGCATTGATCGCCTGATCTACTGTTTTTCCAGAAAGTTCAAAAAACACCAGCTTCACTATAGCATGATTGAAAAAGAAGCTTTGGCCTTGCTTTTAGTGCTATAACATTTTAAAGTGTATCTTGGGTTCAGAGAAAACGTTTTCTCTGTCCACAATCCTTTTGTGTTCCTGACTCAGATGCAGAATCGAAACCAGTGTCTCATGTGCTGGTCCTTGTTGCATATCAACACTGATATTCGTTATAAGAAGGGTCTTGATAACGTCATGGGTGATGCTCTGTCTAGGTTTTGAATCAAACAATTAAAGTTAAATGTTAGATTTTCAGTTGGGGAGGTGTTATGACCCAGGTCATTATTTTTGGTATTGATGTGCTTGTATTGGTCTGTAGTGATAAGTCAGATGGTGTCTCTCCTCCTTTCAGAGTGTGTGCATGTTGTTGAGTGTGATTGGTTGTTGCAAAGCCGGTGGTGTTTGCTGATTGGGCTGTCCAAAGACATTGCTGTCACCAGATTGGTCCACAGCAAGACAGAGGATTTTTAAATCACCAGCTGACAGAAGCGCTCTCCTCCTTTTCACTCTTTAACCAACAGAGCCAGAACTTAGACTGTGATTGTGAAATTGCTGTGAGTATCTGCAGGCCAAAAACCTTCTGATTTAGGTGAAGTAGTGTGAATATTTGGATAACTTTGGCATTCAGGAAAGTTAGTTGGTCAGTTTTGAGTAGGCAAGTTGAGATTTGTTTAACAGTTTGCTTTTTAAAGTTATCAGTGGGTTTTCTTGTATTCTTTTGTTGAGCAATGTAAATAGAGCACATTAAGCAGCTTTAGTAAGAGTGAGAAGCCCTTTTTGTTTGGCATTGCCATGTTCTTTTCTGTTGTTTTGAATGGTAGGAGTTTAGGTTAGAAAATTGTCAGGGACCATGAGTATATGTTTGTTTGTTGTTTTGGGCACTGCTCACCTCTGAAGCGAAATAATCTGCTTACTTTGTTGAAAAGCTTAATATTGTGTAAGTGGCCTTCCTTGTGAGTGGGAAGAGTGGGGATTTGTAGCATGTTATGTCTAGGTTCCCCTAGACCAGGGACATAACAGTGATTTGGACCAAATATTGCTATAAAGAAACACAGCAACATTTTAAAAGATCTAGTTAGCACTAGGGCTGCAACAATTAGTCGACTAATCGGTGACTAATCGATTATTGAAATAATCGGTGGCTATTTTAGTAGTCAACTAATCGGTTTGAGTCATAGAAAAGTACTATGAAGTACCCCAAAATACTCTTATTGCAGCTTCTTGCATTCAAATACTGGCAGCTTTACACACTCTCCCATGACAGTGAACTAAAACCCTTTGGCTCGAGTATGAAACAAGACATAAGATGACATAATTTTGGGGTTTAGGAGAGACAGACCTAGTCAGCACATGGGACAATAGTATCAGCATGTCTCTTCTGTAAATAGAAATGGAACATCAAACAATAGTGTGATACTTTTTTTTTTACTGCAGCATTGCTGCCATGCCAGAAAAGGAAAAACGGATCAGTATCATGTTAATATGCGAAATTTATTGCATTTTTTTTTGTTACACCAAGATGTTTTTCACCTGACAAAATATTTTCATGATATTACAACATACAAACTTATCATGTTAACACAGCGAGAAACTGCTGGTTTTATAAAAAATATACAATTTATCTTGTTAGGATGTGTAATATAATGTCTATAAAATCTTTCATGTTATAATGCATTGACAAATTTTTATAACATGAAACTATGTCTAAATGGTGTGCGAGGGGGGATAAATTAAGAAAACTTGGCTCATTTACACAATTAGGTTAAGTTCTACTTCAAACTTGGGTTCAGACATAGGTTTTAAAATTCACGGGACTGTAAGGAAGGAAGAATGAATCCAACTCTCTGGAGGTAGCATAATTTCTCATTGATTAGCTGAAGGGGCACAGAAGGCTCCATGAATAAAGTTCACAACCAGAATATGTATCACAGGGAGTCCACCTTTGCAAAATGGCTGCCAAGCTGCACACAACTGTTCAACAGCAACAAACAACAAAAATATGCATGTTTTTTTTTTTTTTTTTTTTTTTTGCTTGTTTTTTTTTTTTTTTTTTTTTTAAATCAAGACCTCCGTGGCATTTCCAGCAATGATTATGCCACAAAATGCAGTGGTTTAAAGCTAAGTCACACATTTTTTCCTAACCATAAGTAAGTGCTATGTTGTTATGTAAGTGCTGTAATGTATTCTTTGATTTTGAAAAAGAAGCCTTATGTCATTACGTCGTTATAGCCTTTCTGAGGCTATTTGGTTAAATCAATGAGTTTTATTTCATGTAAGAAATATTTCCCCCTCGCAATCTTGAACAGCCCCCTCAGCATGGCTGGTGCTTTCACCCTCTCTTTCTATGCTTTATGTATCCATAGAAAAATAGCAAAAAGAACAAAATTACCAGCCAGATACATGTGATTATCTTTGCTGTTGTTTTGGAACCATGGACAGCTGGTTGCTCTGTGTAGATGCGGCACTGAAACGAAGTGATAGACAGATAGACGGACAGACAGAAGTAATACGTCACTTAGTTTAGCTGATCAGACAGAGAATAGTTCATGAATTCAAAATAAATTTCACGCTCTGCTAGAGCTATGCTCCTATGTGGGTGCTCTAATTAATAAATGTAATCTTTGATTTTGAAACAGTAGCCTTATTGTTGTTTTTTTGAATGTCTTATGTAATTACAAGATTAAATCAATGAACTTTATTTTGGAAAATAAAAATTGGTCCATCACAGTTTTCAACAGCCCCCTCAGTTCCTTCATCCCTCTTTTCATATTATAACAAAATATCAGTACATTGCAATTACAAGAAAAATTCTTGTTATTACGTGATAATTTTGTATGTCAGAATGACTTAAAAATATCTTGTTATAACATGAATATATCTTGTTATAATGTAAAAACATTAACATTAAAAACATTAAAACACTAAACTTTTCACGTTATAACATGATACTGATCTGTTTTTCTTTTTCTAGTGTGGCAGCAATACACTTTTGTAATATGTTACAAATATGTTACATATATGTAATATGTTGAGTTTGCGGAGAAAAATCCAAACTTTTAACTGAAGGAGTGGATCTTCTAGACTATATATATAAATAAATTGCATTATTATTTTATATTATATATTTTATTATACGTTATTATATTTTAAGTAAAAAAGAGGTATATTTGCAAGAAGAAAATCTAAGTTTCAAATGACCCCCTCATCAATAACTTGAATCAAAGATTCTGTATTTATTACAATGAGATCTGATGAACTCATTTTTTATTAGTGACAAATTGCAATGTAACCAGTTTTTGTATTCTGAACAGAACTTTACGGTACAGTAAGATACTGTGAACAGTGCATACAATATGATACTGTAAATAGCAAAGCATTGTGGGAAAATACTCGGTCACTACTGTAGTTCTACTTTACTGTGAATCAACTTACAGTACTATGCCTGCCCACTAGAAACTGACCAACAGACCTTTTTACAGCAGATATTGTGAAATGACAGAGTAGGAGAAGCACAGGTGTATTCAATAACATTAATGACAGCTGCATTTCACTTAGAAGAGGTCCTGGTGTTGTCCATGCTGGCTCACTGGAACCGCTTACTGGGACACTTAATGAAACTGAGCCATCATTAATGTTAACAATTTCACCTGTGCTTGTCCTACAATGACAAGTCAAAATGTGTGCTGTGAAAAGTAGGGATGTCCGCTATATAATATCGGCTGCCGATCGGTATCGGCAGCCAATATTAGCAAAAAACGTGCATCGGCATCGGATCGGACTGCATGGAAAAATGCCGATCCAAGAACTCCAATCAAGTTTTTCATAGAGTCCGTTCCAGATTTTCTGGCCAGCCCAGCGCTCCGCAATTCAAGCAGTCCATTCCAGTGATCCGCTCCAGCACTTACTATCAATCCACCAGGCCAGCATGCAGATGGCAGACACACACGGAGGGTAGGAAGAGTAGCGGTCAATTTAGTTAACTGACTATTTGTTTTCTGCTCTGGTTTTTTGAGAGTGATATTTTTATTTGGTTTACACTCCACTGGGCAACGTGGAACGCGGAACTAAATCGTCTCAACCAGTTGACGGTCGGACCATTTAAAGCGGTGCACCCACCGAAAACATCAGTAGAGAATTGTGCGGCTGTATTTAAGACAACTCTTAACCTGCACGGCAACACACAGCACCATTGAAGTAAGCTCTGAAAACTTTCTCGTTCTCATTTGGCTCATGGTAGTTGCATGTCACATCATGTTGATGTAGCCATGTGAAATACGATCCAGAGTTTTCATGGGTGTTTTATTGTGAAAATTGACCAGATACTCTCGTCTTTTCTGCACCTGCCTTCCTGTTTGACTCATCTGGTCTGTGCAAATTGACGTGCCGTAGCGCGGCGTCCATCAGAAATAGACCCGGCGTGTGTTTTTAGCGGAGCGGAGCGCCGAGCCGCTTCTAGGCCGTGGCTGGTGGACCTTACAGCTTACATGGACTTGAATGGCCGCTATTAGCTCCGGCACCCGCGCCTCGGCCGGATCGTGCACACCATGGATCCAGTGGGTTGCCATAAATGGGCCTGTCCCGGAGGCATTCAACTACCAGAGGGCTTTTGAAATCTTCTTTTTGAAGCCGCGTAAAATTAAATGCAAATCGTGAGGGAGGGAGGAAAGCAGTAATTTGTGTCTGTTTGTGTGTAATTAATTTAAGTCTTACCTTTTGTTTTCTTTTCGTATTGCGTATTTTGTATTGTTTTGCATATCTATAACTGTGTTTGTGAGTGAGAGAGTTTTAAAAGAATATTTTGTCTGCACATGCTTTAAAATAATAAAATAGCCCTCCATTAGGACGTTAGTCATTTTTCTTTTGATTACTGAAATGTTAAACCACTAATACTTAGCCGTATTTTAAGTGTAACCCTTCACCATAACATACCACTAGTGTTTTTATCAGTAAAAATAGAACATTTTTCACATATAAAAAGCACAAATATGTTGACATCTAGGCATATTCTGCCATCATAACTTGGCTCTCAGAATTCACCAGATTGATGCCTTTAAATCAAATAGATACAAAATTTTCTCCCAGGGCAGCATGCCCCCGGACCCCCCTACAAGGTTGGATGTAGTCTCCAAAAATCCTGTGGGAAACACTGATATACATATATATATGTACATATATATCTTATTGTTCAGACTTAGATATTTGACCCTACTTATATGTGCCCCTGTATCAAAAGGACTGGCCCTAGCTTGGCCCTCCCATTGAAACTGGCCTAGAACCACCACTGAACTGACTTCCATGTTGTAGCGGCTGGAGGTGGAAGCGGTGAACCGCATTTATCTGCCATTGTTACGGAAGGTTTATATCCACAAGCGTCCCTGTTACGAGCGTATTTGTTGTCTCACAGACTCTTCCTGGTCTGTCCGAATGCAATGATTGGTCGTAGTTTTCTTAGAACCATATGGTACAATTATGAGATTTTATCTCTGGTGGAATTCACTTACATTTTAGTGTGCCATCAGCTTATTAATAGCATTTTAACCTAAACAAAGAAAAGCTTAAAATGTCCAGAAAGGTAAGTATTCCTTTAATTCAGCTAAGTTACATAAAGATTATTAATGTTATCTAGCACTGGTCTTTGATACCACCAAAATATTATTTAAATATTATGTCCATCCCATCCATTCATCCATTTTCTAACCGCTTATCCTCTTGGGGGTCGCAGGGGGGCTGGAGCATATCCCAGCTGACATTGGGCAAGTGGGCGGGGTACACTCTGACATGTAGAGACAGACAACCATTCACACTCACATTCACACCTACGGCCAATTTAGTGTCACAAATTAACCTACACTGTCCCCAGCCTGCATGTCTTTGGACTGTGGGAGGAAGCCGGAGTACCCGGAGAAAACCCACGCTGACACGGGGAGAACATGCAAACTCCGCACAGAAGGGCTCCCATGGCGACAGTGCTAACCACCACACCACCGTGCTGTCCTCAAATATTATATGACATATTTTTTTCCATCTTTAGTGGTCTTTCATCTTGCTAATGTTAGTGGGTAGTAATGACTGTGTGTGTGTCTCTCAGTGGCTCAGCACTCTCAGAGGAGTGTTTGGTAACATCAGCCTGGATGTTGGAGCATTTTTCTGGCTTTGGACACTTGCTGTGGTCCAGACTGAAATATCTCAACAACTGCTGGATGGACTGTGATGAAATGTGGTTCGTACATTCATATTCCCATCAGGATAAACTGTAACATTTTGGCGACCCTCTGACAGGAACATATTGCTAGCAATTTTTCATTTCAGTCATGGACTGTGACTTTGTTGAAAGTTATTGGAACTAATTGTAAACTGAAACCAAAAAATAAAAAATCCTACAAAAAATTATACAATACAATAATAATTAAAATACAGTAAAAACAACAACAACAGCAACAACAACAAAAACAGTAACTTACTGGCATCCCGCTGCCGGTAAGTTGCTGTGAAATTTACAGCAACCTTTTTACAGTTGTACTACTTACTGTACCACAGTACTACTATACTGTACTGTGACACAGGGTTTTGAATAGATTGACAAATTTCATATTCATGCAGTAGAAAAACAAATGGCTTTTCTGGGCTGCAGCTTTCTGGCAGTTAGAAATAAACAGCTGGAATGACTCAGGCAGTATGAGAGTTTACTGCTGAAATTTTGAGAGGAAAACCCACTAAAATTGTGGAAGTTATGGATAATTTCTGTACTCATGTTATTTTACTACTGTGTATTGTCTCTTATCACCTCACTATGGTGCTACAGAGTGTAAAGTCTGTAGATATTGCTGCATGCTGTATAAATGTCAACTAATTCCGGTTCTACCCTTGTTTATGACCTGCAATAAGTTTACTGCCAGTCTCAACTATAGGTCAACTGACTGTCTAACTCATTCAGTCCAGTTTTTTGCATATTTACGCCAGAAACAGCACCTGCATGACTCAGATTACTGGCAACAAGTCAATAAACCGGAGGATATGTTCCCCTGTACCAGGAATAGCCTAACTACTACTGATTTAATTTTTTCTCGATATTAAAAGGCAGAGGTACAATTGTGTGAGGTCTCGGGTTTAAACGAGGATAACACACTACTGTAAATTATTTACACTGACACCCACACTCTCACTCATATTAAATAAAACTGGGCGTGTTGTGTGGAAGTGAAATGAAAAGGCTCGTCATATTCAGGTGCAGCTAAATCTCACATGAGAATCAGTTTTGTTGAAAATGAAGGTGGTTTCTCTATATAAATTGCAACCACACTGGTGGAGAGCACAGCCCGTTGGTAAAACATGAACTTGTCACTATTCAGTAGGCTATTCTTATGTAAATGAATCGGTCACTTACCTCCGCCGTGCATTTGACAAAGGTATGGAAAACGCCACACGTTTCCCAGTCCGACTGCGTACGATACACATGCCAGAACAAACTCTATGGGGTTGTCCCAGTTGGGTCTTGCTCCTTTTTCCATGTCTGCGTCCTCAGAAGGTCTCCAGGTTACTGCTCCACAGCCAAACCTCAACCAGTCAGTACAAGAATAACAAGTGGATCAGTGCGCGCCGCGGTGTGTGCGCCCTGATAACGTTTCTTAGCTCACTGTGATTGTGATGTGGTCACTCTCAGGAGGAGGGTCTTCTCACCATTCTTATTTTATTTGTTATTACATAACCACTCCTCCCATGAGCCTTTGACTTTAGAGCGCTGTAAACGCTTTTAATATACAGCGGGGGAAAAACGTATTCAACACGTCAACATTTTTTTTCATTATAGCCTACACACACACACACACGTATTTCCACACAAGAAATTTACACCACACATTGCTATTACCTCAAGAAACCTACACAGATAAAGAAATGATCATATTTTAATTAATCAAAAACTTGAAAATACCAAAAAAACAAAATACCAAAAAATTGAACATACCAACTGAATTTAATAGGCCTACTTGGTGAAGAAGCCTTTGTTTGTTATGCCAGCTTTTAAGAAGAAATCAATCTCACAATGTCCAGGTGGATTTTGGTGCATTCTTCCACACAAACAGTCCATAAATCTAAAAGATTCTGGGGTGGGGGTGCTGGGGTTGGGTTTGCTGGTGAATCAGGTTGAAGTCTGATGATTGACTGAGTCATTTGGACACCTTTATTTTTTCCCCACTGGAGTCAGTTGAGAGTCTTACCCAAAAGCTTGTTTTATTTTTGTTTTACAAAATTTGTAGAAGCCTGTAGATCATGGGTCAGACGAGACAGTACAACGTGTAATGTTAGGAGGAGAAATAGTTTTGTATATGACCTTAATAATACCACACCTACAGTGAAGTTTGGAGGTGGAAGCATCATCGTTTGGGACTGTTTCTCTTTTTGTAGTACCAGCAGAATTCACATAAAAAAAGGGAAGATGAATGGAGCCATATACCACAAATTTCTTTAGGTTGCCATCCACCAGGACGGTGAGAATTAGACACAGGTGGAGTTTTTCCTTATCCGCTGTGAGGGTCCTAAGGACAGAGGGATGTCGTATGCTGTAAAGGCCTGTGAGGCAAATTGTGATTTGTGATATTGGTCTTTATAAATAAAATTGAATTGAAAAAATTGAATTGGACCTTCCAGCAAGACAACGATTGAAAACGTGATGCAAAGAAGAGACTCAACTGGTTCCAGAGGAAGAAAATAAAGATTGTTTGAATGGCCCAGTCAAGCACCACACTTAAACCTGAAAGAACATTTGTGGAAGAAGCTGAAGATCAAAATTCACTGTGACAGATCGATTACCCGATACAGGAAGCAAACGCTGGCACTGCAAACAAAAGTTCTCCACCAAGTATTAAATACATTTCAGTTGGCATGTTCAGTACTTTTTTCCTGTGTTATTCATCTTTATTTCTCATACCCATTTATGGCTTGAAATGTTATGATTTCTTTATCTGTGTAGTTTATTGAGTTAATTCCAGTGTCTGGTGTAAATTTCATGTGAATAGCTGTACTAGAAATATGTTTAAGGAAAATAATGTTGATGTGTTAAATACTTATTCACCCCATTGTATATAGTCCTTAAATGATAAAAACAATTTTCTGTTAAAAAGAGGAGGTGTTAAAAAGACTATGGTCAAGTACAGCACTTATCCTGGGAGTTAGTTTGGGCATAGAGAGTATGTCTCAGTCGTAGTGTATGTCTCAGTTATGGTGAGAGGGAGGCTGTTGTCAGTCAAAGTAACTGTGAGGTGGGCAGGACATGGAAGATAACCCAGGTGAATGTTTAATTGTACACATTAACCCAACAGCACCCTGTCTTAGCAGAAAGCCTCTACACCTGAACCTGACCCAACAGAAAAAGACAATTTTCATTAATTTTTAATAATTATGTAGTTATGTAACCATCATGCTGTGGAGCCTGGACTGTGCCACTGGAATAGATATGGAGGTTTATAGCATTAAAAGTAGTTGAGTGATTGATAATTATAAAGCAAGATTGAGTGATCAAAGTTGCATTTAAATGTTTTATGGAGCTCAAACAAAAATACCAATAATAGAATTATATTTGCCAATTAATGATTAATTATCTTGATGTCCAACCCTGGAAGCCAGCAGCAGGGGACCTGATTGGCCTGATTTGATTTAATTCTTCATATGTGGTGAACTAATGACCTAATGAATTTTGGTAAAAGGTACATGGTCTTATGGAAGCACAATCATTATAAACATTCATAGTGTGTGTGTGTGTGTGTGTGTGTGTGTGTGTGTGTGTGTGTGTGTGTGTGCTGGAGGGGCAACTGCAGACAACTGTTGACAAATGGTGTGACCCACTGTTTACATCAATCCAGTCTTCTTTTCTTTTTGTGTGGGTAATCGTCCCACCAAACCATTCACTTATTGCAAAACTATTTGATAAGTACTGTTATTTTACAATATTGTATTTACAGGACCCATAAACAAGTCATAGTTGGCTCCATTGGTTAACCATTAATGAAACAGTTAATATATTTCAATGACACCGACTTCAAGGTAGAATGTGATGACCCTGCATCCCTCTTCAGAGATAACCTACAACAGGTTGAATATCAACCTGGACACATGAATAATATGAATAAGCTCTTGTCTGGGAGCCATCTCTCATACTGAACCCCGACACCACATAACCCACGTCTACCTGCTGACTTGATTCTATCCCAGCCATCTGTTTGGCATACTTTTGATTTCATAATTGATTAGAATCAATTATAATATAAACAGTATCTGACTTGAGTGCCTTCCCTCTCTGCTTTTCCTCCCTCATCCTACTTCCATTTAAGCACAGACATGGTGATATATTATATATGTACATTAATGGGGGGAAAAAAAGATGGCAGGGGTCCACACAATGTTGTGGATACTCTCCAAAGACTGTACTTGTCATTACTTTTAAGTGCGGCCATTTTGTCATCTTTACCCCCCAATGTTTGGGCAAGAATTAGATGTGTTCACAACACACCTCTGAACATTGGATTTGTCTTTATTCACCAGCTTTTCAGAGAAGGCAAAAGAAAAAAAAAACATTGGGAAAGACAAGCCCACTTTCAACCCCAGCCCAGTGTCACACTTACAAACATCCAGTCCTAGGAGAACAACATGAATGATCAGACCAGAGGAATTTGGCAAATCCAGGGGTGGTGGAGTCTGTCTTATGACAAACAATTGGTATAACCCTAGAAATACCAACTCACTTTGGGCATCATCTCCACTATACATACCACCACAAGCAGACACTGACACAGAGTTATTAGAACAGGACATACCGGCAACAGACCAAGTACCCAGATACTGCCCTCTCTGTGACTGGGGACACACTTTGTGTCCCACAAGAGAAGGTAGGATTCTGGACCATTATTCTTCTCCATTCAAGGAGAGTTACAGGCAGTAGTGTAGCTGAGGGTATACACAGGTATCTGGGGTACACTCACCTCTCATTCTGGCTGTTTACAGTATACCTGGCTATCTGCCCAAAGCCATTGGAAAGTATAGGAGAGTATACCTTCTTCCTCCTCGGTAATCTACCCATGTAGTGCACCCATCTCATCAACTACCACTACACCACTGGTTACAAGGTTAAATGCCCAGACGCAATGAAATGGTGATTGAATATGAATAGTTAACAGCATAACAAGTGGCAGTTGGTGTAGTAGCCTTGGCCGCCAATGAGTGCTTTAAGTGGTCAGAATACTAGAAAGGCACTACACAAGTGTAGGTCTATACAGTACAATTGCAGTTACAATAATACATTTTATTTATAAGTGCTTTCAAGTCACCCAAGGACACTTTACAAAACCAGATATGGATAAATAAAATAATAGCTGAAAGGAGTCATACAATTACTGTAAAACTGAGAATATAAGTCGCACTGGCATATAAGTCGCAGCATTTTTTAAGGTCTCAAACAGGGAAAACAAGGTTTTATATTACTATTTGTTAATAAAAATGTTATACAAGTTATTCCTACACTGTTTCCCTTTATTTTTAATTTGAAACACATTCAAAACACAATAACCTCTTAAAGCCTCTGGAAACCCAAATCCACAATAGCCTTCTAACTATGTAATTTAGGTCTTGTGTACATAATATTAAACATGTAAAACAATTAGAAATCTGTTTCCATCCAAATTCGAAATATCTGTCTTTTAAGTTTTTGTACATTCTTGAAATTGGGTTTGATTTGGCCATGGTTATCTCTGAGATTTATTATGCAATAAATTCCAAACCAATCATAAATCATCAGTCAGTTGTCTCATCCCGCCCCCCAGTGGCAGCGCAACAAAACCTTTCTGCTCCAGCTAAATCTGCCTCTTTGAGACTGAGCCAACTCCTCTTTCTAGTCTGATGTTTAGAAAATACAGATTGTAAACTGGCTGAACCGCTCGGCTGCGACCCAGCGGAGGCTCTGCCTCCGGCGGGCTCCCAGCAGCACTCGAATCAGGTTGACCGGCTCCAGAGCCCGGACAATCCGAGCCTTTGCAGCGCGTGGAGCTGCCGGAAGAGGCGGCTTGTTAGCGGCCGGGCTTGCCCCCCGGGCCCAGTGCCCGTGTCGGCTCGCGGGGAGGGGACGTAATGTGCACCCTTCCTCACCCCTAACCCCAAGCAGTTAGCTTTGCTACGCATAAACATATCCCCAATCGTGGAGGTGATGCTGCGGGAAACAACACAATTTTAGCCGGAGGGGAACATTATTCGAGGCGGGCAAATACTTCTACACAACGCCAGAGAGACGGCCGGCCGGCACCGGTCTCTCCCGCTTGGTGTGTGTGTCAGAGTAAAGACATATTTAATCTATTAAGACTGGATGTGTTTGAATGAAAAAGGCTATTATCAGAAAAACGGAGCAGATTTATGTTTTCAGTGAAAACATATCTCAATGAAGAAAGGCTAAGCGCTAGCCTCCCGTTGTCATTCATCTCAGCTAACATCCGGGCTCAACCGGGCACGTCTGCAGCGCGAGTCCCGTAGCAGCTCGCCCCGTTAATCAATTACAGCGGCTCCACCGGCAACGAGAGCGGCGCGACAACTCTATTTTACGCGGCTCCTCTATTGTTTATCCGTGACACTGTGTACATGGGGACATTTGAAAGCGAGTAGACGACAAACAGTACAGTAAACTTGTAGATAACTCAAATATATGTAATAATTTAGGTGGAAAATGCTTTAACATTTCATGCAGCCTACATGCAGCCTCTCGGCTCAGCAAACGGTAAACACCCCCGCTGGTTTCTCTACATGTCGCTTCCGTACGCAGTCAGTGGAGCCCAAATGAATACGCCGTGACGCTACGTTATGTTTGCAGCCGGTGGAGCCTGGCCGTAACATTGCATATAAAAGTTATGCTAACTATTCTACGAAGTAACATTAATATGAATCACAAAACATTTTGAAACTTACCATTCAGTGACCACCTGAAAGGAATTATTTTTAGCTTCTGCTTCGTCCTCTGAATCATCAGAGGGCTCAAACATGTACGGCTGGATTAAATTTGTGGCAGCCATTGCTGAGCCAGGCAGATATCAATCAAAACGGGGGAGCTGTCAATCAGAGCGTTATCTGCCACGCCCACTCTGTCCTGGCAAGTGGTCTAAACAGCAAAATGAGCTGTTTTTAAACCGGGTTTTCTAATAGTTATTAATGGTTATTTTCACTCAGACTTTTGTGGATGATTAATGAGACACTCAACTTTGATATAATATATGCATTTTTACTATTTCAAGCTGTGTTTCCAAAGGCTTTAAGCAGCTTTGGTTACTTTTCAGATTGCAATTTTCCAAACAACCTCTTCAGGAAATAAAATTACGGTATAACAACATCTGAGCCATAAAAATGAGTTTAAATTAATGTTAAACTTCTTTTTTCTTTTTTAAGAAGACAGCATTACAGTACCTTATTACAGTGTGGGCTGTAACTATACATGCTTACTCAAATCCCAAAAACGAATGAGTTTAAATTACTACATAGCGCCATCTTGTGGGTCAAATTACCTATGTCAGCATTTACCTTGGTCTGTAGGTCGCACCGGTCTATAACCCGCACCCAACTTTTTAGATGAAAAAAAAGGGAAAAAAAGTGTGACTTATACACCAAGTTTTACGGTAATAAACCTGTTAAACTGAGTTATTTAGAAGCACATGGAACTACTATACAGAAAAGATACATGATGTGATTACCTCTAAATGGTGTCTTGTAAAATGTTTACCGGAGGATATTTCTCAAATCTTTGATAAAAGGATATGATGTGTAATACTAATCTTGAGTGTCTCAGATATGCAGTATGATTCTTATCAGTCCCATCATAACGAACACATATTACATGTTAACGATCTGTAGAGGTGCTGCCACAACATTAGCGTATGTGTAGGAGCTATTTCTAGATCTTTGTATGAAGGCACCAAATTGGTCCAGTAGATGGCAACTTTGTGTTTGGTGTTATTTACCATGTAAAGGTATTACCTTAATTCAGGGGAAAGGTGTTCCTGGACAGAGGAGCACAAACAGTTCTTTGACTGCCATGCCATGCTAGGTGAACGTGTTTTTTGTATTTGTTAAATGTTTGGATATATGCAGTTTTATGGACTGTGATTATGGATTCTTGCATGCAACACAATGAAGACCATAACAATGAGCAATAAATATACTATAAAAGGTGTGAAACCAAAGTTCGACTCTCTTATTTCCATTAGACACTACTAAGCAGCGCTATGGCCAGTGCATCCATTATTAGCCTGTCTCTGCAGCCCCTCGGTGGCTTTAAGCTTAGGTTTAAGGTTCATTTATACTCCCTTTACATACAAAAATAGACATTTCCATTTCAAACATTGTAAACGTCACTGCCTCATACTTGTATGCATCCAATTAGTTCTGTTCTGCCATTACTTTAATTTCTTCGTTATCTCCTACCAATGTATGTTGCTTGAACTACGTTACATGGCCTCCATGATGGCCAGCGGTACTTCTCCACTTTGTCTGTATCTGTAAGCTTTCAGAAAACATGCACAAATACAGATGAAATGAATGCAGAGTACGAACAGAGGGGCCTGTTTGTCTCTGTCTCCGTATCTAATGTTGAAAATAAATGAGCCCTTAGCCCCTACAGTGAGAACAACCAACATACTACAATCTTAAACTTCTTTATGTTTGCTGATTAATGTCAGTCCTAAAACCAGCATAAAAATGTACTATCGCCAACAACTTGACTGGTGTTTATTTGTGGGAAACCCTTCGCTTCGTGTATCACTCCCAGGGTTTAGGAAAAAGTGTGCATCAGGTGTAAATGGTATACTGTGTATTTTTTCATTTTTCAAACTTTGAAGACACTTGCCTACTACCTGGTGCTGCATGAATGTGCAATTAAGCGTTCAAGACCACAAGGGTAAATGGTAAATGGACTGCACTTACATAGCACCTTTCTAGTCATCCGACCACTCAAAGCACTTTTTACACTACGAGTCACATTCACCCATTCACACACACATTCATGCACTGGTGGCCAAGGCTACCATACAGGGTGCCTCCTGCTACTCAGCTTTTAACACACTCACACACTCACAGACATCGGGGGCAATTTGGGGTTCAGTATCTGTTTCAGCATGAACTTTATTTCCGATAAAAACAAAGGCCAACCTGCACATGCGCATCAGTCCCCTTACACAGAACCTGCACTATCATGAGACGCCACTAGGCGTCCTCCAATAACAAGCATTAACATATGCCTATAACATCTCCTTCCCCTTAGCTGTTGTGATCAAACAAACATTAACATATTAATTTGTGGGCAGACCTTAAATCTCTGGACTGACCTAATAACTTGTGGGCTGTCCCCTTTTAACTTCCTTCAAGTCTGCATGTACATCTATAGCAGTTTCACAACACTGCATTCCAAACACATATATGCCTTTTTTTTTTTTTTTTTTGACATATGTGCCCTTAATGCACGCTACTTAGACTCACAAGTCAGTCTTTAGACGCTTTGCTTAACTATACAGGGACTATAGAGGGATTCGCCTCATTGTTTACAAATACTTCCGGGCAGAAAACCAGCAGAGCTTTTAGCTATATATATAGCCTATATATCACATTTTTCACATCACTGTATCACCGTTTGGACTAATCCGATGTTTGTAAAGTCTATAAACACAATGATTGAACAAACATTACTATTTCTGTGTGCACGTTTAGCTGGGCTAACCATTAGCTGTTAGCCCTGTTAGCCGTTAGCAGTGTCTATAATAGGTAATAACTCATTAAACGGTCCATGAAAAAAATATCTTTTCCAGCGGATATCTTAGTTACAACATGATTGAGCTAGCAAAGCAGTTTTGTGTTGCTATGTGTGGTATTTATTCAGTTTTGGGAAATCACGATGTCTAGAAAGCATCAGTGGCTGCAGCTGACAGGGACAGCTAACAGCAGCAGCAAAGCTAACATCAGGACGTCATCTGTTAAAAGCCTCCCGTTGTCAGATATGACATGACACTACTCCAGTTAGCTCAGTAATGTTGTAACCAAGACATCCACTGGAAAAAATATTTTCTTCACGGATGAGCGCACGTTTGATAAAACAGAGTTAAATCTCTCGGCATCCATTTTCAAGCTCTCTGTGTGTTTGTTTCCTTGCGGACGAGAAAAGGAGGAGCGCACGTTTCCGAGAAGGCGTGTCCTTTTCAAAAATGCAAGAGGCGTTGCTTTGTTGCCGGCCATTTTTGCCGGTGTGTTAAACACACTTTTGAAAGGAGTGTCCCCAGACTATCAGAAGGCGGAGATCTCTGATTGTCTGGTGGCGAGACTACACGCAACTCAATGAACAGTCCTGGGCTATGAGTGAACAGTCCTGGGGCATAACAGTCCAGGGGTATTAAGCCAAGGATAGGTGAGGAATTGTGTGTGCGTGTGTGTGTATGTGTGGAAAGGGGGGGGGGTTACAAGTTCAGTCTTTGTCCACAGATCTTCCCGGTGTAGAGTGCTGACGCTGCATCCGTGCAGCTGGGGTTTGAGGAGATTACCCCTGTCCTGCTTCGCTCTGACATGAGACAGTCCCTGTCTCAGCTGACGCTGTCTCTCCAGTAACATGTCCCTGATCAGGATTGCTCTGCTCTGGCATTCCCACCTGCTGTGTTTGGGCTGAACGCTCTGCAACACGCAGATCCACACGGTTGCGTCTGTAAAGTGTGCCGTCAACATCCACCATGTATGATCGGGGAGCCACCTTCTGAAGACACTGGCCGAGCCGCCACCGTCCTGTGCAGTCTCCTGGAAGGGGCTTCATTCTTATCCAAGTTCCAACATTTAGCTCAGGGAGTTCTCTGGCAGAGGTGTCATAGGCTGACTTTGCAATCCGCCGTTTCCATCGCAACTTTTCTGCAACTCCGTCCACCATGTGTGGCAGAAGCAAATTGTCAGTGACTGGCAGTGAAGTTTTGAGCCTGCGTGACATTAAGCGTTGTGCGAGGCTACTGTCCAACCCCTCTGTTGGTGTGTTGCGCCAGTGGAGGATGGACAACCACGCATCTGTGCCATCAAGTTTCGCCCACTTGCAGAGTGATTTGACTATCTTAACAGCTGATTCCGCCTTACCATTCGATTTGGGGTGTCGGGGTGAGGATGTGATATGGCTGAATCCCCAGCTGGCTGCAAACCTCCTGAACTGTTCGCAAGCAAACTACAAGCCGTTGTCAGTGATCACTTTGGCTGTCCATATCAAGCAAACTGGGCCTTGCAGCATGTGATGAGCGTGCCCACAGACAGATCTGGCAGCTGGTCGATTTCCCAAAAGTTTGAGTAGTGGTCCACAAGGATGTCCTTGCCGGCATAAGAATAAACATCTATGCTCCCTGTCTGCCAGGGACGTACTGGTATATCGTGTGACATCATGGATTCCTTCTGTTGGGCTTGTGCATATTCATTACACGCAGAACAGTTCGCCACAAAGTCTTTTATCTCTGCTTTCATGCTTGGCCAGAAAAGCGTATCCCTGGCTCGTCTATAACATGCCTCCCCACCAATATGGCTGGTGTGTATGCATTTGAGCAGGTCTGCTCTCAGAGCCTTTGGGATGACTACACACTGCCCTCTGTATAGCACCCTGTTTTGGACATTCAGTTCATCCTTAAAGGGCCAGTATTCCCGCACTGCCAGCGGGATGTCCTTGTAATCTGGCCACCCCTCGATGATAACAGACTTCAGTTCCTGAAGTGCATCATCCGTTTCAGTGTGCTGTGTAATTTATTGGAATCTGAAGGCTGTAACGTTCAGATGCTGCGCTTGGTCAAGCTGTGTGTACACATCCTGGTTGCTGTCCATGATGTACGCAGCATGTAGTGCATGTGGGGTGTCCGACCCGCGGCCAGATGGAGTTGCCCTGCTCCAAGTCTCACTGACATACATCTCGGGCCCTGGCTTGTACACAACGTTGAGATTGTAGTTTTGCAGCTGCAGCAACATGCTTTGGAGACGATTGGTGCTTTCAGGAGCGGTCTCTTGAAGATAGTTATTAAAGGCTTGTGGTCTGTTTCTGCAGTGACTGTCTCCCTGCCATATAAGTACTGGTGGAATCTCTGGCAGGTGAAAACTATGCTCAAACACTCCTTCTCTATTTGAGCGTAGTTTGCTCTGTTTGTGTCAGTGCTCTTGAAGCAAAAGCCACGGGCTGTCCCCCTTGTGACAAGCAGCACCCCAGTCCGGTCATACTAGCGTCGCTCTGGATTGTAACAGGCTTGGTGACATCATAATATTTGAGAACAGGTGTGCTGGAGACCATCTGCTTTATTTCTCGCACTGCATCCTCATGTTTGGGCAACCAGTGCCACTGAGTGTCCTTATCCAGGAGCCTGCGGAGTGGATCACAGGTCTCAGAAAGCTTTGGCAGGAATCTAGCAAGATACATTACGAACCCGATGAAGCATTGCACAGCTTTCCCATCCATGGGTGTAGGCATTTCCAACACAGCCCGTGTTTTCTCAGGGTCGATTTTCAGGCCGTCTGAGAACAGTATGTGACCATGGAAGTGCACAGCCTTGAGCTTAAACTGCAGCTTGCGCTCACTCAGCCTGAGCTTCACAGCCCTGCAGTGCCCTGTGAGGGTCTGTAAGTTGTTATCATGGTTGTTCTCGGCTTCTGCATCTGTATCACCGCAGCTGACCACCAGAATGTCATCCGCTATTGGTTTGATGCCAGCCAGACCCGATAGCAGTTTGTGCTGTTTGCGCTGGTAGATTTCAGGTGCAACTGAGACTCCGAATGGGAGCTTTAGCCACCTCATTCGGCCCCACGGTGTCCAGAAGGTTGGCAGACCAAGCTTGCATTGTAGGAAGGCATTGCAAGCATCCACTAGTGTAAAAATGTGAGCTTTGGGCAGCTCATACCAGTCCTCTAGCGTCGGCATATGGTAGTGAGACCTCAGCAGTGCTTGGTTCAGAGGCTTTGGATCGATACAAAGTCTGATTTTTTCTGGTTTTGCGATGGTCACCATGTTACTAATCCATGCTGTTGGCTCAGTCACCGATGTGATGTTGCCATCTCTAATATGTCTGTCCGACTCTTTCTTAACTCTCTGTTTCAAGGCAACTGGAACGTTGCGTGGCGCGCACTGTACAGGTGTTACACTGGGGTCCAGTTCAAAGTGCACCTCACCTGGGACTGACTCAATTGGGTCCTTGAAGATGTCCTGGTATCTTTGTAACAGCTGTTCCTTTGTGAGCGGTGTGGGCTGGCTTGCCTCTGCTTTTTGCAGCTCATCTGGGATTGTGATGCTC
Source organism: Epinephelus lanceolatus (assembly GCF_041903045.1). Taxonomy (NCBI): domain Eukaryota; kingdom Metazoa; phylum Chordata; class Actinopteri; order Perciformes; family Serranidae; genus Epinephelus; species Epinephelus lanceolatus. The sequence goes on along the minus strand of NC_135743.1, from coordinate 45,428,833 downwards.
ATAAGGCCCAGACGTTCACGTGTCCCCTGACAGCAGAGGCTCTTACTTGGATTCCACAATTTCAAATATGAGGTTGTGCTTCTCTCCCCGAATGATACAGTCTGTGTGGAAAGTCCCAAGTGACCACATCCATTGTCCAGAGTACAGTTTAATCCTGGATGCGCTTGGGAGTAATGCAGTTCCCGGTGAAAGCCTCTCTTTTGTCCTGCGGCTCATTACGTTGCAGGTGGCACCTGAATCTAGCTGGTATGCCTGTCTTTTCTCATTCAGAATCAGGTGTGCAAACCACTTTCGCTTTCGCCTTGGGTATTCCACAGTGTTAATGCATTCAGTGGCTAGAAACAGTCTGTCGTCAGTATCTGAGTCCCCTTCTCCTTGCTCAGCATCTTCAATCACATGCACTTTTTTTATTTTGTCCGACTTATTACTAGCTTGGCATGCTTTGGCAAAGTGGTTTGAAATGCCACACACTCTGCATATCTTGCCATAGGCTGGACATTGTTCTCTGCCTCTCTTGTGGTTGTTTCCACAATATTTACAGCTCCCTGGCGGGTCTCTCCCTGCCATTTTTCCATACATTTTCCGTCGCTCACCTTGTCTGTGCACAGCATGCACGCTGTCCGTCTGTACTTGTGGGCCTTATGCATTTCTCAGTCAGTTCTGCGAGCCGGCTGATTTCGACTGATGCCTATAGCGTCAGTTCCTGTTTGCGCTGCAAGCGCCGTCTGGTGTCCTCACTAGCAACACTGAGCACGAGCCTGAACCGTATCAGCTCGTCCTTAAGCTCTCGATACTCATATGATGACGCTCTTTCTCTCAGCCTCATCAGAAAACTGTCGATCGGTTCATCAGTCTCTTGTGTACAACATCCAAACATGTATCTTTCATAAATCACATTCTTCACCGGCTTGAAATACGTCCCCAGTGCATGCAATATAGCCTTCGGGTCCTTCTTTTGATCCTCCATTAATATGAGGCTGTGTGTGTAGATGTGCCGGCACTCGTTACCCATGCCGCTGCCCGAATTTCCTCCGACTTCTCGCTCAGACCTGTTGCCAGCAGAAAGTCCTCGAACTCTGCCCTAAAAACTTCCCAGTTTTTTGCTAAATCCCCGGACATTTGCATGCCTTCGGGTGCAGGAACATTACTCGCCATGGCGTGGTTTTCTTTAGCGGAGCTAGACTGCTTCTGACACCATGTTCCAGCATGAACTTTATTTCCATTAAAAACAAAGGCCAACCCGCACATGTGCATAAGTCCCCTTACACAGAACCTGCACTATCTTGAGATGCCACTAGGCGTCCTCCAATAACAAGCATTAACATATGCCTATAACAGTATCTTGCTCAAGGATACTTCGACATGCATGTATCAGGACCATAGATATTAATAACTAGATACTGGACAGGCCCTGTGGTGTAGTGGAGGGTATACGCAGTTATACAGGGTATACCCATCTCTTTTTCTGGCTGTTTACAGTATACCCACCTATCAACCAAAAAGCCATTGGAATGTATAGGACAGTATACCCACTTCCTCCTTGGTAACCTACTAGTACTAGTACTACACACAACTCATCAACTACCGCTACTCCACTGGACAGACCCTAACTCTCTCTCAGCATTCAGAAAGCCACTTCCTGTCACCATCCTTCTTATACAGGAATACAAACAAAGGATGGCAAAGGAGGTGTCTCGGTTATAACAATGGGACTCTGGAGGCACGTAAGGATTAAAAACCATTACATCACACTCATTGGATCCTCACACCCCACGCTTCAGGATTTATACACCCGAAGGTGCAGGGTCAGTGTTGAAAAGGCCATCCCTTGGTGTGGTTAAACCGGTTAAAGTAACATGCTCATGCTCTGTCAGTATTAGCTAGCTCTACCTGGACTATTAAAGCCAAATGTGTACTTCTGTGTTGAATGGATACAGTACCTACGGTGTAGGCTCTGCATTGAGGTAACCCTATGCCTTAGCCTGATGTGCACCTCCCTAGAAATGTAACTACAGGTCGCAGCGACGCAGACCTCCTGTCTTTTTTTGTAAGCTGAAACCATTTCCCGAATTGGAAACAAAAGCTTTTATTTATTATAATTTCACAGGTAAGAAACATTGCTCATTGCTAGGCTAATTTATACAATGTAAGATGCTAAAGGCTTGACCTAATAACATTAGCATGGCATATTTCCTTGTGAGTTGTGATGGAGCCGAATTTTGTAACGTTACTTTTGTTAAATGTTGCCATTGTCCCTGGCTTCAGAGGAGTCGAAGAAATGTCTGCTAGCCGCTAGGCTAATTTATACAATGTAAAATGCCATAGACTTGTGCTAAAAGCATTAGCATGTTGTGTTTGGGGGGAAAATGTGTTCAAAAGAAAGACAGGTGCTTTGTCTGTGAATCCTGCGAGTTATAGTGTGTACTTGTGTGTTTTGGGTGTGTTTTTAATCAACTAAACTTTACAGCACTTCACAGAATGACGCCGCTGACTAGTGTTATGGAAGTGTAACCACAGAGTTACACAGACACACCACCGCACAAGTATAAATGCTCACAACGGCGTAGACCACGTGCATAGGCTACGGCGTAGGCTCTGCAAAGAGCTGAGGCACAAGTGTAAATCCTGCTTAATTCATCTGTATGCTGTAAGGTCATGCTCCACCCTTCTTGGCTTAGATGATGGTGGCCCCCAAAAAAGAAGGATATTGACTCACAATGGTGGCACTTCTTACAGTGTGTTTTCCTTTGCTGGACTAAATTTGTGGATATCACAGTGTGCCTTTTATTTTATTTATTTAACCATTATTTAACCAGTAAAACAACAACTATTCAAACATAGTGGCCTCTCAAGAAAAACAAGCACATTTCCTTATCACTACATTGTCCATGATGTCCTTAAATTCATCAACGGATATAAGTGTTTCCAATTCTAAATGTTAGCTTCAGTAACTGACTGTTGTGCTAGATTCCTTGCCTATTGAGCATTCATTTAATTGCACTGCAAAAAAATGCAATGTTTCTGTGCAATATAGTCTGTTTTACAGTGTAACTGCAGTAATTATTATATGTTCAGAGTCAAAAATTTGTGGCCGAAGCCGAACCGAATGAAATTAAGCGCTTGGCCGAATACCGAGTACTGAATACCGAATACCATTGTTTAGTTTTTCATTAGTTTTTGCAGATGAACACCCTCCAGATTAGTATTGTCACGGTACCAAAACTGGGACCCACGGTACGATACCAGTGAAAATATCATGGTTCTGAGTAGTATCACGATACCACAGCAAAAATGAGGCAGATGTGCCTTTTGTCATTTATAAAAAGATAAATCACTTCTCTATAATACATCAATGATATTTCAATGGAATAAATTACTTATTGACTTATTCATACTTCAAAAACAGCAGCAATAAGTGATTAACATAGCGGGGATCAAAATAAAATAAATAAATAAAATAAAAATCAACCAGCCACCATCCTCCTTTGACAAGTAAATAACAGTCCCTTCATAAGTAAAGAACAATCCCTAAAGTGCGGTGAGGTTTGTGGACCGTTACCTGCCACAAAGAGAGAAATGTGAACGGCTCGTTTCTCCTCTGACACGTCACATACCTGTGTGCTGCCACGGCTCGGCTGTCCAGGTACTTTTGGGCAGTCATGACGCCAAGAAGAGGACATTATTGGAGCCGGCGTGTATCGCCGCTAAGCCTATGGCCACCGTACTTGACAGGAATACATTCCTGTCTGTGTCTGTGACCCCGGTTCAACCCACAACTGGCGGGATTCGCCTTTCGTTTCTGCTGTTGGTTGAAATCTGTACTCGCACAGCGTGCTGAATGATTTATTTTGCTCGAACAAAACTATTTTTAGTCGCAAATGCGAGTGCAGTGACGGACGGAATAAAATATCGCCACACTGCCGACATTTTACTCCGTCCGTCACCGCACGCTGTTTGATTGCGTTATCAAAACACATCGCTATTATTCGGCCTTGCTTTTCACTTATTCCACCGAATACCGAATGTGTTTTTTTGTTTTTTCAATATTCAGCCAAATATATTCGGTTACCGAATATTCGGTGCATCCCTAGCTAAAATGCCCCCCCTCCCCCCCCAAAAAAAAAAAAAAAAAAAAAAAGAATGTAGGGACCTTGGGGCACTGTCGAGCAATAAGCGAGTAGGATGCCCTCACCAGTAGCTCCTGCAGATTTTTAGTTTAAAACTTTATTTTGTCAAAACCATACATGCTTTAATTGAAGAAGAGTTCTGGTGGTATACGTAACTCTCTCAATTTGAAGAGGAATTCCGTGGAAAATGCCGAAAAAGGTCACTACAAAGTTGGACATGAACAATGAAGCAGGCCCGATCGACGCCTCCAGCTCAACCACAGACACAAGTGTGGGCGAGGTCGCCCAGAGAGCTGACAACAGGGATGTGCTGGAGGCTATAGCGTCGCTACACTCAGAGCTGATGCTCGTAAAGTCAGAGATTCGCAACAAAATCTTGGCTGAGATTTCGGAGGTTACCACCACATTGAGAGGATAGATTGCCGAAAATGACACATACCGATAGCAACACTAAGGGCCCAAATTAATACACAAAACCAAACTTTGAAAGAGCTAGCAGATTCGGCTAACGGCACTTTGGATACACTACAGGATTTGGAAGACAAGGTGAAGAAACTTTCTGGGCAAGTTAAAACTCTCTCAGAAAAATGTCTGGACCTGGAAGGCCGATCGATACGACAGAACTTGAGAGTAGTCGGAATCAAAGAGGGGAGAGAAGATGGCCAGAAAACAAGGGACTTAATGGCTCACATGTTAAAGAAGGTATTACACCTTGAAAAAGCACCAGAAATAGACTGAGCCCATAGAGCCCGGTGACAATGAGCCCCCTAGACATCTCATTGCAAGATACATTACTGTCATGCTTATGAAGACATAATACAGAAAGCGATGTCCATCAAAGATCTAACATATCTTAGCCAGCTGATCCAGATTTTCAGGGATCTCCCACCTGAAGTGGTTAGACGCCGAGCCACATTCACCCCAGTTAGAAGGATGCTACGCGACAAACCTGGGGTCAGATTTGGATTACTGTATCCCGTGAAGGTAAGAGTGTCTCAAGATGAGTCAGAGATGTTCTTCATGGATCTAGAGGAAGCCTATCAGTATGCCGAGCACCTCTCCAGACCTTCAGCTTAAGACTGAGGAGGATTTTGCATTACGGACCTCTAGAGAAAAACTGAGAATGAGGAATCTAACGTGAACCTCATACAGGTGACCATAGAATGCAGTTCTTACAGAGAGTTATCGTTTATATGTAAGGTTAAATTGCACAATTACTGTTAATAATGTTATTCACTGTAAAATGTTGTGGCCTATCCAGTTCAAGGGCTTGAAGTTATGTTTACTGACTGACCTTTACTGATGAGCCAAATTGTGTAGGGGGCTTTGCTTATATCGACAAGTGTTTGACAATTATTACTACCTGTCTATTCTGTTTTGATAGGGTGTTATTTGATAAGCATATTATTACACATTTTATGCTGAGTCGGAAATTTCCAAACTGGATTACAAAGACAGGATCACTCAGGAAGGAAATGAATAGTTCATCTTAAATCTATTTAAAGGGCAAAAAAAAAAAAAAAAATCTTTACTATTATCTTACTCGGGATACAAGCAAGATCCTCTCCTAAAAGTTATATGATTACTATAACTACCAGCAATTTCGGTTTTGGGTTCATTGTATAACTGTGGAGCTACACTTGAAGGGCAGGATGACAGGGATCAAGAACTGGTGGAGCAGTAGCGGGTGGCGAGTCTAGACTTAGACTTAGACTGTTAGACTTAGACTGTTACTCTGACGTGCTGATGTATTGCAGTAAGTGAGTTGTGTCATTTCCGGTGTTTCTGTGACAGCATCTCTGTACTGCTCTAGTGAATTCTACTAGCCTGCTTTATGCTTTCTCACTTCAGTTGCTTTAATATCTACTTCAAGTCTTAACCCACACTAATTCTGTTTAAGCACTCATAGCTCTCCTCCTTTTTACGACTTCCCTGCTAATCTCTTAGCTGTTGTTTGCACGTTACTAGCCTTGGTAGCTACATTAGCTTTACAGTTAGCGATGGCTTCTCCCTCTGCTCTTTCTTGCTCGGTGTGCCGAATGTTTAGTTATGCCTCTGCCTCCTTTAGTGACAGTGGTAATTGTAACAAGTGTAGCTTATTTGCTGCGTTGGAGGCGAGGCTTAGTGAATTAGAAGCGCGGCTTCGCACCATGGAAAATCATTCAGTAGCTGCGGTAGTTAGCCAGTCCCCTGTAGCCGGTGCGGAGCCACATAGCATAGCCTCCGCTAGCGGTCCTCCGGTAACACCCATTCAGCCGTGAGGTTGGGTAACTGTTCGCGAGAGGCGTAGCTCCAAGCCGAAGCCCACGGTTCACCACCAGCCTGTTCACGTTTCCAACCGCTTTTCCCCACTCAGCGACACACCCGCTGGGGATAAAGCTCTGGTTATTGGCAGCTCTATTCTGAGGAACGTGAAGTTAGCAACACCAGCGGCCATAGTCAAATGTATCCCTGGGGCCAGAGTGGGCGACACTGAATCAAATTTAAAACTGCTGGCTAAAGCTAAACGTAGATTCAGTAAGATTGTTATTCACGTCGGCAGCAATGACACCCGGGTACGCCAATCGGAGGTCACTAAAATTAATATTGCCTCGGTGTGTGAATATGCAAAAACGATGTCGGACTCCGTAGTTTTCTCTGGACCCCTCCCAAATCTGACCACTGATGACATGTTTAGCCGCATGTCATCATTTAATCGCTGGCTGTCCAGGTGGTGTCCAGCAAACGATGTGGGTTTTGTTAATAATTGGCAAACTTTCTGGGGAAAACCTGGTCTTATTAGGAGAGACGGCATTCATCCCACTTTGGATGGAGCTGCTCTCATTTCTAGGAACCTGGCAAATTTTATTAGTAATTCAAATCCCTGACAACCCAGAGTTGAGATCAGGACTCAGAGTCGCAGTCCTATATGCTTATCTGAGCTTCTAGTTCAGTTACCCACCCATAGTTTTCATAGTTTTATACAAACGGTGTCTGTCCCCCGACTACCTAAATTATTTAAATCCAAAATTAAACAAAGAGGAGTTGTGCATAACAACCTCATAAAAATTAAAACCTCTTCTGTGACAGAAAGACAAAACAGGAGAATTAAATGTGGACTGTTAAATATCAGGTCTCTATCGTCTAAAACAGTGTTAGTAAACGACTTAATATCAGATAATCATGTTGATATACTCAGTCTCACTGAAACCTGGCTGTGTAGAGATGAATATTTTAGTCTAAATGAGTCCAGTCCTCCCAGTCATAATAATATCCACATTCCTCGAGGCAGCGGCCGAGGAGGGGGAGTTGCAGCCATTTTTAACTCTAGTCTGTTAATCAGCCCTAAACCTAAATTAGATTATAATTCATTTGAAAGCCTCAGTCTTTTACATCCGACCTGGAAAACCTCGCAGCCACTTTTATTTGTTATAGTGTACCGTGTTCCTGGCCCGTATTCTGAATTTGTATCTGAATTCTCAGAGTTTTTATCCAGTTTAGTTCTTAAATCAGATAAAGTTATTATTGTAGGCGATTTTAACATTCATGTCGATGTTGATAATGACTCCGTGGCTACCACGTTTATCTCATTATTAGACTCCACTGGCTTCAGTCAGGGTGTACATGAACCCACTCACTGTTTTAACCATACCCTCGATCTAGTTCTGGCGTATGGAATTGAAATTGATAACCTAACAGTCTTTCCACAGAATCCCTTGCTATCGGATCATTATTTGATTACTTTTGATTTCTTTTTACTCGATTACACGCCACTCAGCAACAGTTACTATACTAGATGTTTATCAGATAGTGCTGTCGCAAAATTTAAGGAAAAGATTACTCCGTCGTAAAATTCAATACCATGTCCTTCAGTAACAGAGGTTTCCCGTACAGACTTTAACCTCTCCCGAATTGATCATCTTGTCGATAGCGCCGTAGGCTCGCTGCGAACAACACTCGACTCTGTAGCGCCTCTTAAAAAGAAGTTAACAAAGCAAAGAAAGTTCGCTCCTTGGTATAACTCTCAAACCCGTAAGTTAAAACAAATATCGCGAAAATTTGAAAGGAATTGGCGATTAACCAAACTGGAAGAATCTCGTTTAATCTGGGCAGACAGTCTCAAAACGTATAACAGGGGCCTCCGCAATGCCAGAGCAAACTATTACTCAGCATTAATAGAAGAAAACAAGAATAACCCCAGGTTTCTTTTCAGCACTGTAGCCAGGCTGACTGAGAGTCAAAGCTCTATTGAGCCTTGTATTCCTTTAGCCCTTAGCAGTAATGATTTTATGAGCTTTTTTAATGACAAAATTCTAACTATTAGAGGGAAAATTCATGACCTCCTGTCCTCGGAAAGTACCTATGTAACCTCAAACACAGCTGTAAGACCTAATATATATTTAGATTGCTTCTCCCCGATTTCTCTTCAAGAATTGACCGCAGTGATTTCTTCATCTAAATCATCAACGTGTCTCTTAGACCCAATCCCAACTCGGCTACTTAAGGAGGTCTTACCTTTAGTTAACACTCATATATTAGATATGATCAATATATCCTTATTAACAGGTTATGTACCACAGTCTTTTAAGGTAGCTGTAATTAAACCTCTCCTAAAAAAGCCCACCCTGGATCCAGAGGTGTTAGCCAACTATAGACCAATGTCTAATCTTCCCTTTATGTCAAAGATCCTTGAGAAAGTAGTCGCAGACCAGCTGTGTGATTTTCTCCATGATAATAATTTATTTGAGGAATTTCAGTCAGGATTTAGAGTGCATCATAGCACTGAGACAGCACTAGTTAAAATTACAAATGACCTTCTGATTGCTTCAGACAAAGGACTTGTCTCTGTACTTGTTTTATTAGATCTTTGTGCGGCGTTTGACACTATTGACCATCAAATTCTACTGCAGAGACTGGATCACTTAATTGGCCTAAAAGGTTCTGCACTAAGCTGGTTTAAATCTTATTTATCTGATCGTTTTCAGTTTGTTCACGTTCATAATGAATCATCCTTACGTACTAAAGTTTGTTTTGGAGTTCCGCAAGGTTCTGTGCTCGGACCAATCCTATTTACTCTATATATGCGTCCTTTAGGTAACATCATTAGAACTCACTCTGTAAATTGCCATTGTTATGCGGATGATGCACAGTTGTATTTATCTATGAAGCCAGAAGAAAGTAATCAATTAACTAAACTTCATAATTGCCTTAAAGACATAAAAACCTGGATGAGCACCAGTTTTCTGATGTTAAATTCAGACAAAACTGAAGTTATTGTTCTTGGCCCCAAACAACTCAGAGACTCTTTATCTGATGACATAGTTTCTCTAGATGGCATTGCTCTGGCCTCTAGCACTACCGTAAGAAACCTCGGAGTAACATTTGATCAAGATTTGTCTTTTAATTCTCATTTAAAACAAACCTCACGGACTGCATTTTTTCATCTGCGTAATATTGCGAAAATTAGGCCTATCCTGACCCAAAAAGATGCAGAAGAATTGGTCCACGCTTTTGTTACCTCAAGGCTGGATTACTGTAACTCTCTATTATCAGGTAGCTCTTTTAACCCAGCTAGCAGGGAATGTTCCCACAACAATGGCTAACATTCCTTATAGGTTCTGTTAATGTTTTAAAGAAAACATTTTCATCTAATGTTCACAGAACATTATACTTATGTTTCTTATTTCAAATAATGTTCCTGTATTGTTAAATGTTAACAAAGATAGAATGTTTTAGATGTAACATTCTAAGAATGTTTTGGGGATGTTAGAGAGGTAAGCAATTGTAGAATGTTCCTCTATAAAACATTACCAGAATGTTACATAATAACAAAGGAAGGACATTCTCAAAGAAACATTTTAAAAATATTTTCAGGATGTTATTAAGGCCTCTGATTACATTATGTTATTTTTTAAACATTTTTACAATGTTATATGATGATAAATGAAGAATGTGCACAAAGCAATATTTCAAAAATGTTTTCCGGATGTAACTGATGCCTCAGATCACAAATAACATGTTTCCGTAATATAATTTATAAACAAAGGAAGAACGTTTTACCCATAGAATTCTGGGGATATTTTAGGGACAATGTTTGGTAACAGATTACAGAATGTTATTTTATAAAATGTTCCCACAATGTTAAATGATGTCATATGAAGAACATTTTTAAATAAATATTTGAAAAATGTTTTGAGGATGTTATTGATACCTCAGATTATACAATGTTTTTTTCAAAAATATTTATGTGACGTGATATGTTAACAAATGTAGAACATTTGTCTACAACATGCTTAGAATATTTTGGGGATGTTGTTGAGTTAATTGATTATAGAATGTTCTTCTATAGAACATTTCCATGATGTTACAGGAAAACTACAAAAGAACATTCTCAAAGCATCATTCAGAAAATGTTTTAATGGTGTTAAAAAGGCCTCAGATTACATTATGTTATTTATAAAACATTCTTACAATGTTAGATGATGATAAATGAAGAATGTGCACAAAGCAATATTTCAAAAATGTTTTCAGGATGTAATTGATGCCTCAAATCACAAATAACATGTTTCTGTAATGTCATTTATAAACAAACGTTTTACCCATAGCATTCTGAGGATATTTTGGGGACAATGTGCCTCATTCACTAATATCTGTGCAGAAATGTTCTTACTCTCCGCAAAAAATAAGTAGGCCTACTTGCGCAAAATCACAGTCGGATTCATGACACGTGCGTACCAGCTAATTTTGTTCTCACCACTGTGCGTATGTTAGTAAATCAGAACCATTCTAAATTGACAGGTGCGTGTCCGCGATCTGCAATCAGCATACTACCACGCCCCCATTTCTCCATATAAGGAAACTGCTTGCCTAGAGTTGATTCATGAATGAAGGAAGCGGTTACACGAGGAGAGAAGTAGTAAATTTCACAGTTTGTTAGAAGCGATGGCGCCAGGTCTTACAGGAATGCCATGGGTCATTGTAAGATTGTGGAGGACACAGCATGCCAGGATGATCTTGCACACCTTCTCAGGGGTATAAAGTAGTTTGCCACCGGCCGTATCTGATCCAAACACATCCAACGGCCCTTAAGCATGCCAAAAGTGCGCTCTACGGTGCGTGTGTGGGCATGTATGTTATTATAGCGCACCTCTTGAGGGGTTTCAGGGTTTGCGTATGGTGTCATCAGCCATGTTTTAAGGCCATATGCCCGGTCACCCAAACAATATTACATTTTAACATTAACGGAATAGAGACTTACTGAAAATACTAACTTAAAACAATTGAAATAAAAGACTAGAACAAAAGATGCTCACCAACAAGCCATCCACTTCTCACAGCCCCTGCCTCCAAACGCATTCCCACTGTACTGTTTTGCAAAATAAATGAGTCGTGGGTGCCTCCTGGCCAGCAGGCCACAGCCTTAAGGATATGGCAGTTGGCATTACAGATCATCTGCACGCTGATGGAGTGATAGTTTTTCTGTTCATGTTATTGTTAATATTTTAATTGTCACAATGATGAGGGTGAACGTATGTCAATTTCATGGTAATTTAATCCATTTGGCCAATATATTAGTAAAGTAATTATTTTAAAAAATGTTAATTAAATCTCTTTTTCATGAATGTGGTTTTATAGACTCTACATGTACTTAAAAGGTATGTTTGCATTTCCTAAGTCAGTTCCTGTGCGTACGCATGGTCTGAGGCAGTTCTAAATTTGTTCGCAGAGTAAGAACAAATTCGGGTAAGAAAATATTGATGAATCCCAGATTTGTGCGTCAAATGATCGTACGCACAGTTTAAGCACAGATTTGTGCGTACGCACTGTTTGTGAATGAGGCCCAGTGTTTGGTAATAGATTACAGTATGTTATTCTATAAAATGTTCCCACAATGTTAAATGATATCATATGAAGAACATTTTTAAATAAACATTTGAAAAATGTTTTGAGGACATTATTGATACCTCAGATTACGCAATGTTCTTTTCAACAATATTTATGTGACGTGATATGTTAACAAATGTAGAACGTTTGTCTACAACACGCTTAGCGACTGGACTGGGAGACGAGACTGGTGCCAAGCAACACATAAACATTTTCCTGGTTTGCGCTGATGTATCCAGGCTTCTTTCCTTCCCTTCATCCCTCTGACGCAGGCCAGTGCCACTGAGGGGCAGTTATGTTTCCCTCTCTCTGTTTAAGCTTTATGCATCTATAGAAAAATACAATTATTGGCCGAGATACATGTGACTACACTCTCAGAAATAAGGGTACAGTACGGGTCCTTTTCTGTCCCCCAAGGTACAATTTACACTAATGTACCCCCTAGGACTAATTATTGGACCTCAAGGTAACTATATGTACCCTTTTGAGAGTACAAAAGGTACATATATGTTCCCAAGCAGTGAAGGGTACATATATATTAATATAATATTAATATTGTTCTTTCTTTAATATTAATTTTACTCTTAAATTTCAAGGTTTGTACAGTTTCCTTATTTATTCAAGTTAGATTTTAACTTTTAAGCTATAGTTGAATAACCTTGAAATAAAAGGAGTTTTTTTTAGTAGATTTGCAGATATGAAAAATGCTGATACAATTATCCAGTCAACATTGTAATTATAACATAATATTGACTGTAAGAAAATTAAAGACAACACACATGCACGTGCGCGCACGCACACACACACACACACACGGTCAAACATACACAGTAAAATCAGTTATCTACAGCCTGGCAGACAAAGCACATTAGCCTTCTATAACCTGATAGACATAGTGCAGGTCAAAACCTCCAGGTAACGGCAGCCCGATGTTGTGGATTTAGCTTCAGTTCATCACTAGCCTCCCTCTGGATGTAACGTTCCGTTGTCTGGACCTTTTAGACACACAATTTCATTTTTTCACCATTCTCTCTCTCTTTGGAAGTGTCTTGCTGCTTGCTTCTCCTGAGTATTGTTCTTCACCTTGATTTTCAAGTCTGCTTTTCATGAGCAACATTTTGTGGATGAATGAATTAACTTAGGAGAAAGTAAGTTTGTTCACAACCGTGTGTGCCTCAAATGTGAGTTTGCATTTTGCAATAAAATTAGTTCGGGGGGCATCAATCTTAGATTTCGCAAACTTGCATGTCAGCTAGCTAACGTTAGCTGTTCTCTGCCTGTAGAGACGCTTTAGCCAGCTCTACTTTTAATTGGTGCGTCAAACATGTAGCGCCAACCGTGATTGGTCGTTGGACTTAACATTGATAAAACCAACTGTCTCCCAGGCATTTTTCTCTTTTGGCCTGCAGCAGGGGGGGACGAAGCTCGTGTCATGGCACTCGCTGGCCTTTCAACTGAGGATCTTTTGAAAAAGATAAGTGAAGCAGGTATAGAGGTGACCGAAGTTGAAGCCCAGAGATTCAGAGGTAACTTAGGCTAACTACATTTAAATTTAAACGCAGTGACATGTCAGTTCACAAAACGTTAGCATTAATTAACGTTAGCATTAGGGCGCTTGGTAGTGCAAAGGGGTCTCGTAGCTCGCTCGCTAAGGTAACGTTAGCTAACATTAATAAGACTTATTTCACCAAGGTTGACTAACATAAAAGGCACTGGTAGTTTTCCTGCCAGAGTTTTTCCTCATCTCATGTATTTCAAATCGCCCCTAAATCTCGCCACAGTCAGCTAATGTAAAATGGCTCCTTTAGCTTGACGGCTAACCATTTTCCTTTCCTAGCTAATGAAAAATCACACATAACGTTACTGATCACCAAGGTTGGATAAAGTTATTGTAAAATGGCGCCTGAAGCTCGACGGCTTACCCTTTATTTTTAAATGTACAATCTAATGTAAAATTGCACATAGAGCTCACTGAGTTCGGCTTGCTAGCTAACCTTGCTAACATGAATTTCTTTCCCACTTATGAGCCAACTAAAATTAGTAAATAAAAATAAATAAATAGCGCGAATAACCACTGTGCAATGGTAGTGTAGTTTGCAAAAACTACATGTAAAAAACATCTTTCTCTGTTTTCCAGGGCTCAAAAGTAGCACCATTTACCAGCCCAATTCTAAGATGCAAGTGGTTGGTAGATTTGGTGGTGATTGAAGCAACAATGGTATTGATTGGCTAGTCAAATGGTCATTTACAACTGACTGATTGACATAAAAGTTAATTTTACACCCAGCTACAACTAATGTAAGATGCGATAAAATTACTGTTTGCTTTGCATGGAAAGTTAAATAACTTTAAGGCGTCATAGTGGTGGTAATTTAGCTGTTTATACGTATATGGGGTGTGTTTTCTTAAACTTTTGATATAGATATATGATGGAGGAAACACTGAATGCTACTGTAATTAATTTAGCATGGCTAAGGCATGCTTTGTGTTTTTGGCAGAAAGCTAATATTATCTCCTTAGCTAAGTTAGCTGAGTTTGTATTGTTTTGTCTTGACTGCTTTCACGTGAAGTGTGCAGCCATTTCATCTCCCTCTGTTTACTTTTTTCAGATAATGATGTGGATGGTGACACAGTGGATTGTGGCCTCACAGAGACTATGGTTGCCCACTTGTTTCAAGGATCTTTCAAGAAGCAGGTCAAATTCAATCAATTTGTGAACACACTAAAGGATCCAGTGATAACTCTGACTTTAGAGCATGTGCTTCCAGAGGAATGGCAGCAATCCACTAGTTCAGCCACATCAAGGTGAGTGTGTGTATGATTTTTTGCTGATGATTTGCTCATATAATTAAAAGAAAAAATCTGCTTTATTACAGCAGTAGAGCTAGTGGGAGACTGCCTGCTAGTTTTGACATCCCATCATTCCCCAGACATCTACAAACAAAACTAGACAACAAAGAACCATGTCAGAAAAACCCAAAGGATAGACACACAATAATCAGAGTTCTCTACGAAGCTGTGGCACAATACACAATGTAAGTGTGTTGAAGGTAATTTCATTTCAGCTCAGTTTGAGTTGTTACTGGCATGTTGCTGTCATTATGGTTAAGGGTATCAACTTATCCAGTCAGAGAAACATTTCCACGGTCAGTGGTGCATATCTTGGTGAAAAAGAAAGCTACTGAATCAAAACTCCTGCCTCATTTACTTTGCTCAGTAGAATGTATGAGCCTCCTAGGTTGTGAGTCAGACATGAAGGCAAGGACACAGTTAACATGGTTGTAGCTGTAATTTGGACATAATGATTCCTGTTTTGAGTCAGATGTGTATTTGTGAGCATTTCTCTCTCTCTCTCTTTCTCTCTCTCTCTCTCTCTCTCTCTCTCAAAATTCTCATAAGGCATCAAGCGTTCTTGGTGAGGATCCATCCTCCATTGAGGCTCATGTGAAGGTTCTGCACAGCCAGTACCAGAAGATGCAACCAGACACCAAGATCGTACGAGACCGTATGCAGCAAACCTTTGCATGGCGGCAAAAGGAGATTGCAGATGGCATGACTGTGGACGACACTTTCTTGAGGACACCAACCGGGGTAAGTGAAAACATATCTTAAAGTAATAGTTGGAATTCTTATCCATATAGTGTAAATGAAACAGTAATTCATCAACATTAAAAATGAATTAATGACTGTGAATTTGAATGGCTTTATATCATGAAAAGTGACATGTAGCCTGAACTCTGATTCTAAATAAAGCTCAATTTTTCATCTGTATAATTCATGGACCTGCGAATATACCCCGTCATTGTCCGCAAGTTTGTTTTTGTAAGGTTTCTACTAACTGTTTGAGACCTCTTAAAGGGGCAATAAGCGGAATTCATCATTCATCATTTTTAAATTGAAGGCATTAAAGGACAACTTCGGTATTTTTCAATCTGGGCTCTATTGCCCCATGTGTATGTGTGTGTATGATTCATGGGTACCACTCGTTCTAAAATTGGTTCAGTATTGAGGGAGGCGGATGCAGCCGGGAGCCGCGAAACGAGCTAAAACGGTAACGTGGGCAAATGCGTCCCGTATAAGTTTGCGCATTAAAAGTGTTTTTTTTTTCACCACTGACCGGTTCAGATCACCAGTGCTATCTCTGTAAATAGCATACTAGCCTTTCCCTTACCTCTGGGCTGTGTGATGTCACGAGCTTTGCTCCACTGTGTCTGTAGCTCTCTCTACTTGTGGGACAGCCGTTTTCTTGAGGAAGAGGTGTTTCGGGATTGGATGTCTTCTCTTCTTCGGCTGGCAGTAGTCATCTTGGGAGAAGTGAGCACTGCAGACCCGATGGTCTGCAAGGCGCAGTGTCTGGACAGGAGTGTTAGCATCCATCTGTAGCACAACTAGCCACAACTTCAGCATCTTGCTGTCCGACAAAGGCAGCCTATGAAAGCTGTACGGGGTGTTGCATGACATCCTGTTCTTGCGTTCGGGAAAAAAGGCCCGTTTATTTGAGCACTCCAAAAACTCCGGTAACATTCCAGGGGGTAGCATGTAAAAGACTCTCTGACTCTGACTCTTTTAGCGTAACACACACACTTCATACACACATACTCACTTACAGTACCCAGCGGGGCAGCCCTCCCCCTCTCTGCTCCAACACTGACTGACAGCTGACTCCACTCATACCACACTCACCACTGCCCCAGGGCCACTACGATATGCTATCTACAGAGATAGCACTGGCGATCTGAACCGGTCAGTGGCGAAAAGAAGCACTTCTAATGCACAAACTTGTTTCGCGGCTCCTGGCTGCATCCGCTTCCCTCAATACTGAACCAATTTTAGAACGAGTGGTACCCATGAATCATACGCACACATACACATAGGGAAATAGAGCCCAGGTTGAAAAATACCGAAGTTATCCTTTAAGAAATCGCTATGTGAAGAACTATGGGTGTGGTTTCATTTGTAGTATAGTCACACGTCACACATCCTCTCTGTGTGTTGATCTCCAGCCTCTTGTTTACATGCCAGCCTGGCTTTGATGTCCTGATGATTGGAATTGAAGTGAGATTGAGGTTTGTGTGTTAGGAGCTGGGACTGAAATATCCTTTCCTTTAAAGAGTGCACATCCACTGTACTGATGCAGTAATTTTCTTGATGGTGTGTGTGTCAGAGAGAGAGAGAGCAAGCCACAATCTACACAGATGATGCCAGATATGATAATGCCAGAGACTTGATGGTTCCAGTGGAGGCAGGACATGACAAAGCTTGCACTGGATTTACATTGACCATGATGAACCGTGTACACAAAGCATTTACAAAAAAGACAGATTAAGTTTTAAGACAAGAATGAGTGATGTCTACAACTGCCTACTTAAAACTTTCACCACTGCTCATGCTGTTACCACATTGGTACTACTACTTAACTTACTTACTGTGTCTTAAATTTGTTTGAGAAAGAATTGTGTTTTGCGCTTCAATTTAAACGGGTTAATTTTCAAATATCCTACCTTCTACATCTACTGCAGTTACTTTATTTACAGTACAGCTTGAAATACTTAAGTTACTGATCCAGGTACTTCAAGTACTCTACAATTATCATCCTTGGCGTGTTAAACAAACATAACACAGAGGGATCTATTTTCATTCCGGTGCAAGTCCAGTTTTTGTCCAAATCCTGGCATAACAGCAATTTTGCGCAGGTGCAAGTGCAGCTGCGCTGCATGCACTAGCAAGTTTGGTGAACTGGCTTATATTCTGATTTTCATTCTGAATTATCTGCTTTTCTAAACCATTTTTCTCTCTCTCTCTTCATTTTTAGAGGCATGCCAGAGGAACCACCCCAAGACCCTTCAGAAAACCATTGATCTATGCATCTCAGATACCCTGAGATATGCTCCCCACAGAAGGAGTCTGGTCAGTGTTTTGATTTGGTGAAAAACACATATTTAAAAAAAGATGCAACCCCCCACCATACAATTTGTGATAAAATGTGAGCAGATATTGCATATTTGTGAATTGTGAATGATGCACATTGAGAGACTTTTCTTTCTGTCATTAGGTTTATTTTTTGATTATTATTATTGCATGAATTCTAGTTGAAATGCGGAAATACACAACAGATAAGAATGTGTGCAATGATGCAGTCTAGTTTTTTGTTTGGAGGGAAGTTGTGTGGGTGTGCTGACTTAAGGGGTGTACTACAAAGCGAGATTAGTGTGTTTAGCAAGGTATGTTGAGTCTAAAGCCAGGCTTTTCTGTATCACAAATGGTGGCTTTCTTTTAATCTGGATAGATCACCATGGTAACTTATGGTTAGCTCATAACCTAGTCCTGACCAGGTTATGTTCAGAGTTTCATCTTAAATAAAAAGCACCATTATTTCACCATTTGAGTCCGTTGGAGATGGCGTCACCTTTCCATTGAAAGTCCAGTGGAGCTGGGAGTCAGAATCGTTCGAGCATCACGACGGAGGGAGGGTTTTTGGAGATCGCACTTTTGGCTGTGATCACTTTTTGTTGAATTCTTTGTAGCTCTCCATTAAAACAATCTTCTCCTTTTGCCTGAAATAAACAGCCTACATTTGCTGCATTTTGCACAGAAGTAGAATCATATGACACCAAACGTCCCCTTTTATGTGAACGTGCACAGAGCACAAAGCTGAGACTCTGACTTAACAAATCAGGTTGATAACCACCGTTGTTATGTGAATAAAGTGAGCCTACACAGAGAAAACATGTCATTATTTGACTCTGCCCTGTTTACTTCAATATTATATAGTAATAATAGTATAGTAATTATTAGTCATTGTATTATTATCACTGGATATTACCTTACTTTTCTTTGTATCTACTTTACTTGGATATTAATGGTTATTTCCAGTAATTACTTCATAATTAATGGTATGTAATTTAAAGGATTACCAAAAAACATCTGATGAATCAGAAACAATTATGATTTTAAATACTCTTTTTGTTATAATGCAGGTGAATGAGGCAAGTGGACCCAGTTCAGAGGATGACTCCTGTCCTGCAGAGTGTGAGGGGAGCCCCACACTGCTGTCGGAAACATCTGACATATGAACACACAGTACATACAGTACACACACATGCACGCACACACACACACGCACGCACGCACACATGTTTTTGTACTTTTGTTTTTTTGTCTTGTATTGTGTTATTCAAAGTGGTTTATTGTTACATATAGTAGATGACCTTTTTTGTTTTGTTCTTGTATGGCTTTATTTTTAAATTGTTCTAAAAGGTCTAAAAGTTTTTGAATTAAAAGGTTGTTAAATATTTACATGGGTTCACTGTCAAATTCTATTATGAAGTAAATTGTCAGTGATTCTATGACCAGTGGTTGGTCAGTAAAGTTTAATCTTGAAATTGAATGGTGATGTCATAATATTTCAATGTTTAAATATTTCAATTTAAAATTATAACACAACATTTGTAGATTTTTTTTTTCAAAGCATGTTATACAGCCCTCAAGTAATATCATTCTGGAAACATTAAAAACTGTCAGCTGGAAACCTTTTAAAGAACATTAAGGCATAATGTTATAACAGTGTTTTCATTTGTAACATTTTAAGAAGGTTATCACAAAATATTTTTACAGTGTTTTTAGAGAACATTCTCTCAGAATGTTTTGGGAACTTAAAGAAAACTTCCCGCTAAAAACATTACAAGAACATTCTAGGTAACATGGTCAGAATGTTTTCAGAACAAGAAATTGCTAGCTGGGAAGTCTTTAAAAACTCTCCAGCTAATTCAGAATGCAGCAGCATGTGTACTAACAGGAACTAAGAAACGAGATCATATTTCTCCTGTTTTAGCTTCTCTGCACTGGCTCCCTGTAAAATCCAGAATTGAATTTTAAATCCTACTGTTAACTTATAAAGCTCTAAATGGTCAAGCTCCGTCATATCTTAGAGAGCTCATAGTGCCATATTATCCCACCAGAACACTGCGCTCTGAGAATGCAGGGTTGCTCGTGGTCCCTAAAGTCTCCAAAAGTAGATCAGGAGCCAGAGCCTTCAGCTTTGTTTATTTCATTTTGTTTGTTTGCTCATTTAGTTTGTTTCATTGTTGATCCAGTAGTTCTATTTTTGAATTATTACAGTAGTATTTTGCCTTTTATGATATTAGGTGGTTTCTGTTAATTTCTTTTGTCCTTTGTTATGTTAGTCCTCCGGGGCCTTGATTGATTTCCTCCAAGAGACTTTTAATAGATTCTTCCAGCAGTCCTATGTGTTTATAACACATTTCTTGTTTGTCTTTTTCTTTGCATGAGTGCTGCAGGACTGGTGATAGCGTGGCCGCCCGGACGGTGGAGGGATTGGTGTTCAGAGTTCCTCACCCCAGCTTCACACCCCCTTAAATGTGTGTGCGTGTAGTGGTAATTTTGCACATCCTTCACACTTTATAGTTTTCCCTTGTAGTTTGGTTATTTTGCTCTGTGTGTGTGTGTGTGTGTGCATGTGTTGGGCAGGGAGCGTGGTGAGTACTCTGTCCCCGTTTAACTTTCCCCTCCCCGACTACGGCTACGCCCAGCCGTCCTGTAGTGCTCCTGCCTGTACTTTAAACCGTTTAGATTAATTAAAGTTTGGTTTATTTTAAATGTGCTGCTTAGTGCAATAAAGATTGTAATTTTGGGGGAAGCCCTTTGTCTCTGACCATTATTTGACCATCATCTGTATCATTTTGGGGGGATCTGTGGCCTTTTAGATGGTTTAAGTGAGCCTTATAATTGAAGTAACTTCAAAGTAACTAACCAAACCTAATTCTCAGCCCTGATACGGCTCTGGCCACATTTGTTAATGCCTTGGTGACAGCTGGGGCAGTGATCTTATGCAAAAGGATGGCCTCAGGAAAACGAGTGGACACACACATTACAGTTAACAAAAACTGATTGCTGGACTTTGTTCTCAACTCAACTCAACTTTATTTATAGAGCACTTTAAAAACAACCACAGCTGAAACAAAGTGCTGTACAAAAATAAAAACATAAGACAAACAATAAAAACAATAAAACAGTAAAACAAGAGTAGAGTCTCACGCTGGGTTAAAAGCCAAGGAGTAAAAATGGGTTTTAAGACTAGTTTTAAAAATGGACAGTGACGGGGCCAGTCTAATGTGGAGAGGTAAATCGTAAATAAAAGACTGGCTGACTCCAAAATAAAGTGCGTTCGGGGCAGAGGACCAACACAATCAACAATGACATGCTCGAATGGCTCACCCACAGCAGGAACTGGCTGTAGAGGGGCTGGAGGCACTACCTGATTTGGCTTCCCCACAACCTGGCAGGTAGGGCAGGTTTTACAGAAGCGTGACCAGACCACAAGTGCTCATGCGCTAACTCTAGCACATGCTGACGGCATCCTGCAGGCACCACTATCTGGTAAATAGTACCCCAGTCCTCCTCTGCATCACCTGGCTGTGACACCTACCTACGCATTAACACACCATCATCCACAAAAAATTACTGCTTGTCAGTACACTTACTAACATTAGTAGCAGCAGCAAAACACTTTGCTAAGGACTGGTCAACTTTTTGGGCGCTGATTAATGACTCATGGGTTAACGACAATGACACTGCAGGAGCAGCACCAGACTCTGGCACAGCCTCAGGCTCCTTCACAGCGCAGCTCACTGAACCACCACCAGGGGGCAACCTGTCATCAGCCAGCACAGAGGAGAACAAAGAGTCAGACAAAGTGACATCCTTGGCCTGCTTACGGGCCTGAGCTCGGGTCAGTACACAAGCAGTAAACACGTTTAGATGAGATTTGGCAAGGTTAGCATGGTCAGGTTCTGAAACTGGGACATCTACAACCTCAGCAACAGGATACACCTTACCACCAGCGATGTCATTACCCATGATGAAGTCGACACCGTTGATGGGAAAACATGCTTGAACAGCTACTGGGAAGAAACCAGTTACCAGCTTTGATCGCACATGATCATTGTGAAGAGGTGCAGGCACGAAACCCATTTCAATACCTCTCACCATTGCGCTCGCCTGGCAGGCAGACTGCTTATTCAATGCCAGGACACTGGAGAAGATGAGAGATTGAGAGCACACTGTATCTCGCAACACAGTGACCGGACGTTGATCCTCAGCTTTCCCTGAGAGAGACACAAAGCCGTTAAAAATGAAAGGCTTGAAACATTCATCTGGCTCTCTTGGAGCTGGGAACGGACTGCTGGGAACCACAGTCTTAATCAAACCCACACCCTTAGGCTGTTTAAGACCCGCCCCCTGTTGCTTTTTCTTCAAGGCTATACATTTGGCAACAAGATGACCAGGCTTACAACAGAAAAAAACACAGCTTTTCATTCTTACCAGGAGATGGCACAAGAGGAGCACTTGTGACAGGCATTTCATCAGTTTTTAAACTGCGAGCAGGGAAATCGCGCCTAAACGTGGCCTTATGGGTGAGCGCAAACTCATCTGCTAAAGCAGCGGCCTGTTGCAGATTGCTTACCTTCTGTTCATTTAAATAAACGACAATGTGCTCAGACAAGCAGTTTTTAAACTCCTCCAACAACATTAACTCACGTAGCGAGGACCGATCTTCAGCCCTGCATGCTGCACACCATCTGTCAAATAAAACGCTTTTCTCTCTGGTAAAATCAGCATATGTCTGATCTGACATTTTTCTGAGGCCATGGAAACGCTGCCGATATGCCTCGGGGACCAGCTCATACACGCAAAATGGCACCTTTAACCTTGTCATAATTTAAGCTGTTCTCCACCGACAGAGAAGCACAAGCCTCCTGAGCCTTACCTGCTAACTTGCATTGCAAAAGAATTGCCCACACATCTCTTGGCCAATGCAAAGCCACGGCAATATGTTCAAATGCACTAAAATACGACTCAACCTCTGCCTCGCGGAACACAGGGACCAAAGAAATGTTTTTACTCACATCAAACGCAGATGACCCTGACGTTGACTGTGTGCCAGTTGCAGCACGAACTGAGCTGGCCTGGATCTCCAGTTGGCGCATTTAGATGGCTGTCTCTGCCTCCAGCTTTTTGAGCTCCAACTCCCTCCGAAATTGGAACTCACGCTCACGTTCGTCTTTCTCCATCTGAAGACGAGCTAGGCGGACCTTTAACCGGGCATCTACCCTGGAGCAAGGAGATGACTCTGCAGAGTAAGGCATGAACTGCGGCAGTGTGAGCGGCTTTTCCTCCACTCCACCACCCCGCACAGCAGGTGTGGTACCGACAGGCTGATGCTCGGCTTCCTCCATCACCGGAGATTCAGAGCGATCAACCGCTGCCCCGTCCTCCACACTAAGAGACTTAGGTGATGCCAGTAAGCTCAGAACCCCTTTATCAATTAAGCCATTTAAGACCACCGCTTTAAGCTCTGCCTTCAACAGGGAACTCACAGCAGATACACCATAATGTTCAGCGATCTCACATAGATCACTCTTCCTACACATGTCGAGCTGACCAAGTGTAGGGTTTACAATAAACTCATCAATGTTGAAGGCTGCCATACTCACCACAATAAACAGAACAACAACACAATCCAACACCGCCGTTACCACGAAGCTAAGCTGCTATATCAATTTTCAATCAATCAATTTTATTTATAAAGCCCAATATCACAAATCACAATTTGCCTCACAGGGCTTTACAGCATACGACATCCCTCTGTCCTTATGACCCTCGCAGCGGATAAGGAAAAACTCCCCAAAAAAGCCCCTTTAACGGGGAAAAAAAAGGGTAGAAACATCAGGAAGAGCAACTGAGGAGGGATCCCTCTTCCAGGACGGACAGACGTGCAATAGATGTCGTACAGAACAGATCAGCATAATAAATTAACAGTAATCCGTATGACACAATGAGACAGAGAGAGAGAGAGAGAGAGAGAGAGAGAGACAGAGAGAGAGATGCAGGTAATAACAGTAGCTTACAACAACATTATTGAAAGTAATAATATTATAGTTATAGTTCTGGCTACTGTGGTACAATATGTTGAAAGTATGTATTAATATCTGGCAGTATACATGTGTGACAATAGTCATGTGTATAATAACAGTAGAAATATGACTAATGATGGCAGCAGCAGCAGGAGGCATCTGGCGGACCACGGCAACAGCACAACCACACACGTCATGCTGTCCAGGCACCACTGTGATATGACTTAATCTGAGAGACAGTGGAGCACAAAGGCTCCGGAGAAGAAGCCGAGTTAGTGACATCCAGAATGGCCGAGTTAGCAAGATGCAGTAATAGAATACGAGAGAGAGAGAGAGAGAGAGAGAGAAAGAGAGAGAGAGAGAGAGAGAAGGAGAGAAGGTGCCCGGTGTATTATAGGGGGGTCCTCCGGCAGACTAGGCCTAAGTCAGCCTAACTAGGGGCTGGTACAGGGCAAGCCTGAGCCAGCCCTAACTAGCTTATAAGCTTATAAGCCTAACTAATAAGCTTTCTCAAAGAGGAAAGTCTTAAGTCTAGTCTTAAATGTGGAGACGATGTCTGCCTCCCGGACCGTAACAGGAAGGTGATTCCACAGGAGAGGAGCCTGATAGCTGAAGGCTCTAGCTCCTGAGCTACTTTTGGAGACTTTAGGGACCACGAGTAACCCTGCGTTCTCAGAGCGCAGTGTTCTGGTGGGATAATATGGCACTATGAGCTCACTAAGATATGACGGAGCTTGACCGTTTAGAGCTTTATAAGTTAACAGTAGGATTTTAAATTCAATTCTGGATTTTACAGGGAGCCAGTGCAGAGAAGCTAAAACAGGAGAAATATGATCTCGTTTCTTAGTTCCTGTTAGTACACGTGCTGCTGCATTCTGAATTAGCTGGAGAGTTTTTAAGGACTTACTAGAGCTACCTGATAATAGAGAGTTACAGTAATCCAGCCTAGAGGTAACAAAAGCGTGGACCAATTTTTCTGCATCTTTTCGGGTCAGGATAGGCCTAATTTTCGCAATATTACGCAGATGGAAAAATGCAGTCCGTGAGGTTTGTTTTAAATGAGAATTAAAAGACAAATCTTGATCAAATGTTACTCCGAGGTTTCTTACGGTAGTGCTAGAGGCCAGAGCAATGCCATCTAGAGAAACTATGTCATCAGATAAAGAGTCTCTGAGTTGTTTGGGGCCAAGAACAATAACTTCAGTTTTGTCTGAATTTAACATCAGGAAATTGCTGCTCATCCAAGTTTTTATGTCTTTAAGGCAGTTATGGAGTTTAGTTAATTGATTACTTTCTTCTGGCTTCATCGATAAATACAACTGAGTATCATCCGCATAACAATGGAAATTTATAGAGTGATTTCTAATGATGTTACCTAAAGGAAGCATATATAGAGTAAATAGGATTGGTCCGAGCACAGAACCTTGCGGAACTCCAAAACAAACTTTGGTACGTAAGGATGATTCATTATGAACGTCAACAAACTGAAAACGATCAGATAAATAAGATTTAAACCAGCTTAGTGCAGAACCCTTTAGGCCAATTAAGTGATCCAGTCTCTGCAGTAGAATTTGATGGTCAATTGTGTCAAACACCGCACTAAGATCTAATAAAACAAGTACAGAGACAAGTCCTTTGTCTGAAGCAATCAGAAGGTCATTTGTAATTTTAACTAGTGCTGTCTCAGTGCTATGATGCACTCTAAATCCTGACTGAAATTCCTCAAATAAATTATTATCATGGAGAAAATCACACAGCTGGTCTGCGACTACTTTCTCAAGGATCTTTGACATAAAGGGAAGATTAGACATTGGTCTATAGTTGGCTAACACCTCTGGATCCAGGGTGGGCTTTTTTAGGAGAGATTTAATTACAGCTACCTTAAAAGACTGTGGTACATAGCCTGTTAATAAGGATATATTGATCATATCTAATATATGAGTGTTAACTAAAGGAAAGACCTCCTTAAGTAGCCTAGTTGGGATGGGGTCTAAGAGACACGTTGATGATTTAGATGAAGAAATCACTGCGGTCAATTCTTGAAGAGAAATTGGGGAGAAGCAATCTAAATATATATTAGGTCTTACAGCTGTGTTTGAGGTTAGATAGGTACTATCTGAGGACAGGAGGTCATGAATTTTGCCTCTAATAGTTAGAATTTTGTCATTAAAAAAGCTCATAAAATCATTACTGCTAAGGGCTAAAGGAATACAAGGCTCAATAGAGCTTTGACTCTCAGTCAGCCTGGCTACAGTGCTGAAAAGAAACCTGGGGATGTTCTTGTCTTCTTCTATTAATGCTGAGTAATAGTTTGCTCGGGCATTGCGAAGGCCCCTCTTATAAATTTTGAGACTGTCTGTCCAGATTAAACGAGATTCTTCCAGTTTGGACAATCGCCAATTCCTTTCAAATTTTCGCGATATTTATTTTAACTTACGGGTTTGAGAGTTATACCAAGGAGCGAACTTTCTTTGCTTTTTTAACTTCTTTTTAAGAGGCGCTACAGAGTCAAGTGTTGTTCGCAGCGAGCCTACGGTGCTATCGACAAAATGATCAAAGTCGGTACAGGAAACCTCTGTTACTGAGGGACTTGGTATTGAATTTAACGACGGAGTAATCTTTTCCTTAAATTTTGCGACAGCACTATCTGATAAACATCTAGTATAGTAACTGTTGCTGAGTGGCATGTAATCGAGTAAAAAGAAATCAAAACTAATCAGATAATGATCCGATAGCGAGGGATTCTGTGGAAAGACTTTTAGGTTATCAATTTCAATTCCATACGTCAGAACTAGATCGAGGGTATGGTTTAAACAATGAGTGGGTTCATGTACACCCTGACTGAAGCCAATGGAGTCTAATAATGAGATAAACGCAGTAGCCAGGGAGTCATTATCAAGGTCGACATGAATGTTAAAATCGCCTACAATAATAACTTTATCTGATTTAAGAACTAAACTGGATAAAAACTCTGAGAATTCAGATACAAATTCAGAATACGGTCCAGGAGCACGGTACACTATAACAAATAAAAGTGGCTGCAAGGTTTTCCAGGTCGGATGTAAAAGACTAAGAACGAGGCTTTCAAATGAATTATAATCTAGTTTAGGTTTAGGGCTGATTAACAGACTAGAGTTAAAAATGGCTGCAACTCCCCATCCTCGGCCACTGCCTCGAGGAATGTGAGTATTATTATGACTGGGAGGAGTGGATTCATTGAGACTGACATATTCATCTTGACACAGCCAGGTTTCTGTGAGACTGACTAAATCAATATGATTATCTGATATTAATTCGTTTACTAACACTGCTTTAGATGATAGAGACCTGATATTAAACAGTCCGCATTTAATTCTCCTGTTTTGTCTTTCTGTCACAGAAGAGGTTTTAATTTTTATGAGGTTGTTATGCACAACTCCTCTTTGTTTAATTTTAAATTTAAATAATTTAGGTGGTCGGAGAAAGACACCGTTTGTATAAAACTATGAACACTATGGCTGGGTAACTGAACTAGAAGCTCAGAGAGGCGTATATATATAGCTACAGTTAATGCTACGGCTAAACACTAGCCTAGCTGTACACTAATGTTACTTACCTAATGTTAAAGCACTCGCTCACCTCTACCAGCAACACAGTAAGCCCAATGCCGGATGCCACACAGTTAAAATACAGAGCCAAACATTTAAACAACAAACTTCCGCAGTACCTACTTAGCAAAAACTTTACCTACCTATCTTCTGGAGCGTACCGGCTCGAGACAACTTTAAAGGCTGAACTTCAGCGACCGAAGCCCTGAAATGCCTACCCCCGACAGAGAAGTTTATCTCCACCCAGAATTACTCCGAAAATAAAAAAGGCAAAATAATAAATGAGTGTCCGAAAGGTTGGACAACCCATCTGAACACTCACCTAACTAGCTGGAGAAGCCACCGTACACTTTACAAAGGCTGGACACTGGGCAACACTCCGACACCACACTTACCACGACAACTATGGAGACAATACACAACACTACGGCCCAAACAACAACCACTTCCCGGTTACCTTCTTACAAAAAACAATCCCGGACGAGCCCCCAAATATGTTATGTCCCGCCCAGGGAGTTTTTGGGGTGTTTTTGGAAGAAGGAGAGAGGAGAGCAGGTTAACTTTAACTGGAAAATTATTTATTTACAAAAAAATAGAATATAATGCAAACCTAAAGCGGGCTGCTCCAAATGAGCAGCCGGACCACCTATAAAACATGAGCAAAAGAAACGTAAATTTGGGCCAACAAAGCAGCAACTACAAAACACACACCAAGGGAGTACTGTAGTGTAAAAGTTAAAACCCTCATCAGATATTAAACCATATAAACTGGATAAGATACAAATAGTTATATAACCATGTTAGTGTGTAGACTTTTGCAAAGACTAACCCTGCATTCGTGTGTAATATGCAATGTAACGGTGTGAACTCTTAGTGACATCTTAGTTATGAACTCTTATTGACACACATAACCATCACGCACTGTGTAATGATATAATGCACTAACCTACACTCACATGATGTTGTGAACTTACAATGACACTTATACAAGTTACCACGTGTTGGGTGAAGAAGATAACACACTCACATGATTGTACTGCTTAATGCACTTAAGAGTTTATATAAAGGTCACACACACACTCAAAATGATTGTGTCACGAGGAACTGCAGCATGTGAGTCATCCAGGATCACATGTTTTTCTAAAATTAAGAACACGAGGGACTATAGCATGTGAGTCCCCACAGATCACATGATTTTTAAAAAACAGAGCAAGAATTGTTCCGGAAATACTGGTGGCAGATTCCAGCTTGAACCGGAATAACGGCAAAAGTCTGCCACCAGTAAAAACGTATCGAAAGGGGAAGGACTACAGAAATGGGTGGAGATCTCTTTGACCTCCACCAGCATATAAGCCAGAGCGCTGAGAGCAGTTTTTCAGTCATCCTCCGGAGGCTGACTCGTTAGTTTGTCTGTGTTGTTGCCTGTGAACACAATAAACTCGATTGTACCAGATTCTGCCTATCTCCAGTGTTTTTCTAAGTACCTGCCAGCTGAACCTAAGATACTGAATTGACAACAGAAGACATTTTAAAAGAAGCAAGGAGGACAGGTTCGGGAGCCATCAGGCCCAATTCCAGGCCCCGATTTCCGTCACCTCAGTACTCACCAGTCGTTTAACGCGAAAATGCTTCTAGGCTACTTGACAACACACGCCACACACAGCTCTGCTGCCACGGTCCACTGAACAACCACGTTGCAGCCAGTCCTTCCGCTTTTTATGGTTCCCCCATTACAATTGGCTTCAGGTGTGCTGATCCACCAGTAATGAGGGAGAGGCGGGACCTGGAGAAAAAAAAGGAAGGGGACACAAAGAAAAACAACACACAGGCCAGCGGCCGTAACAACATTGCTAGACTGCTTGATGAAGTTTTCTGAAACTGTCAAGGCTATTGCTCCTCTCAAGTGCTATGCTAAGCAAATCAAGGGTCTCAAACCTAAAAATAAGTGAAGCCACAAGTGTTGAAGAAAGACAGGAAGCAGAGCTAATCAAGTTGGCCCAAACGAAAGCATTCCACAGTCAAATCAAAGATACAAAGGAATACAATGAAGTAAAACCGAAAGACAAGGCAAACAAGCTACACAAATTAAGTCTATTTGACTATGGTGTGCTCACAGTTGGAGGACGTTTGACAAGATCTGGCCTTCACCCAACATCAAGCATCCTGCCATTCTACCAAAGACAAGTCATTTGTCTTATTTACTTAAGCTCTACCAGGAGAAGGCGTATCACCAAGGAAGAGGAATAACTGTAAATGAGTTACAATCCAATGGAACACGGGTCATAGGATGCAGCAGCACAGTTAGCTCACACATTTACAAGTGCACACCATGACAGAATGGAAACAACACCTCCATTCACCTATTGTGGCATAGATTGCTTCAGACCGTTTTGTGTGAAGGAAGCACAAAAAGAATTGAAGACGTATGATATTCTTTTCATCTGTTTGTGTTCTAGAGCCATACATATCAAAATGCTTGATAATCTTACCACAGATGTCTTCATCAGTGCACTGCGTGCCTCCTCCTGGCCAGTTTGTGTGCCAGGATCTGTACCTACGGCCAGTGCAATTATTAGCAAGTGAATATTGAACAATGTGGAATAAGGAGTATCTCTTTAATCGTCAACAGAGACAAACTTGGCAAAATTACAAAGATTAATGACATTGTCATCCTTCAAGAGGACAATACTCCATGAAATCAGCGGAGATTGGCAAGAGTAACATAGGTGTACCCCAGCACTGATGGAAGAATCAGAAAAGTAAAAGTAAGTAAAATTAATTCTTGATTCAACCTTTGACAACAAAGGAAAACGCAGCACTAAGCCAGTCTATCTTGACAGGTCTGTGCAAAAAAAACAAAACGTTCTACTGCTTAAAGCAGAATAAATGTCATTTCATAAGTATTATGTCCATTGTATGAACTTGCAATGAAAATGTGACATAAAAGGGGAAATTGTGAAGTGAAATCACAATTATTGTTTAACTGCCATAAATATTATTTGTCATAATTTAATATGTTTTGTTTACATACATATTTTTTACATTATTTATTTTCATGAATATTGTCAAGTACTATGTTGCACAGGGGACACTTTAAGTTGCTGCAACCCTCCTCCAAGAAGACACGTGCAGCAGAAAAGTATTATGCTCTCCTTAAAAGTTTAAAAAGGCATGTTACATTGTGTAAGTTACATAGGCAAATTAAGCAAGGCCTCTGGCTCCCCCTCATGCAGTGTGTGTGAGTGTTTACAGCTTCAATGACAGGATGAAACAGAGCTATCCTTCTGGTTACGAAAGGTGAAAAAACACCATAAGAGAGACTTGAAGGAACAGCAGTCAGGTAAACTGGGTTCTTTCATCTCCAACTTTGATGTCAGCAAATTACAGTAACGTTAAGCTGATGTGTTTAAGCTTGCAGTGCATCTCTCTGTCTGCTGAGCCAACTGCGCAATGACTTTCTCAGTCTGTCTGTCTGTCTGTCTGTCTGTCTGTATCTTTCTTGCTTGTTTGCCTCTCACTTCCAGGGCTGTGTTCTGTGACTTTGTGCCTGTCTGCCTGACAAAAATGAGAGGAAAATACAACTACTTACTACATCTGATAAACACCAACGGGCAACAGTGTTTATAAACTGCAGCTTGGTTCATACGCAGGCCCGCCCCTCCCTAAACGCAGAACACGCGCTGTGCGTAGGGCCTCATCTTCCATGGGGGCCACATTTTGCGCGAGGGGACGCATTTGCGCATATGCGCAATGGATGCGCACATGTGCTACCGTGAGGCGCGCGTAGAATCAGTTCGAGGAAGGAGACAAGAGACCTGACCGCCCATGCGTCGCTGCAATGATTGACAGCACTCGACATCTGAACAATCAGAGGGGTGCGCTGGCAGGCACTTGAAGAGCTGCAGCAGGTGAAGAGTTGTCGACATGTCGTCCAAAAGAGCCTCAGGAGTATGTGCGAGGGCGGGCGGGCGGGCTCCACGGAGGGGGAGACCCGAGCCTCGGGGGTATGTGCGGGGCCGGGAGGTCGGATGCTCCCAGAGAGGGGAGAGAGAGAAATATAGCTAAATAAGATGCAAATAGAAAAGAATGTCTCTGTATTTTATTTCTGTTTTCAGTGTTTAATTAAGGTGGGAGAGGCGGGGGGCTGAGGGAGATCGGACGCCTCCAGAGAGGGGAGAGGGAGAAATATAACAAAATAAGATTAAATAGGAAAAACCTGTCACCCTCTTTTATTTTATTTTCAGTGTTTAATCAAGAGTGGGGGATTGAGGTGGTGGAAGTTACTTTCTTTTGATGAGTAATTGATGGCTATTTGTGACTCAGATTTGTTTATTTATTTATTTCAGTTTGAAGTTATTTTTATTTAATATTTATTTATTTCAGGTTGAATTTTTTATTTTATTTGACTCATACAGCCAAACTACTGTATCTACAGTACATTTGTTATTGCCAATAAAGGTTGTCAAGTTAAATGGCAAGTTGTTGTACGGTCATTTTGTACCTATGATACATTTGAGATGGGGGCCTCCAAATAAAATTTCGCTTAGGCCCCCAATTTGGTCAGGGGCAGCCCTGTTCATACGACTGCATTGTGTGTGAACATGCGTTTATATGTGCATACACGCTCACACCCACTAAAGTTAGCAACCTCTGTGAAACTAATATGAGGGTGATGACACTCCTCGCAGGCACAATTAATTTCAAAACAAGTCAATGATTATCTAGACTCTTAGTCAAGGTTTAGTTAAAACTCTGGAATAATGCAGTATGGAAAGCAAAGGATTGTATCACAGTGGACACTTTTTACCTGTCATACATGCCATTCTCTCAGTTAACCCAGTAAATTTCCACTGACCCTTCCTCTCCACCACACCCACCTGCCAGCCTATCACCTGTCCACACATCTCCCACTCCTGCCAGTCCACCACACCCACCTCATCAAGCCAGCTGCTCTCACCTGTGGATCATTACCTCCTGCCAGTATAAAGACTCCTGCTTCACAGACTCTCCTTGCCAGATTTTTCTTTGTCATTCCATGCAAGACTTTCCAGCATTTCTTCCTGGACTGCTTCCCTGTTGCCGACCTCACCTGTCTCTGACTCTTCTGCTTTGCTTGCTCCCTGGTAAACCACTCAGTAGTGATGGTGAGATGAAGCTTCATGAACCATTGAAGCTTTCCAGCAAATTGGTTCAGAAAAGGGTTCATTGTTGGGAATGACTATAAATAATAATAATAATAATAATAATAATAATAATGATATATAATAAAATATGATTAAAAAATGTATACCATATAACTTCTTTTTATCAATATAGTGTATTTTCTAGTGCGTATATTATGACTATATTGTATCACTTACATGTATAATAAACTGTGATTGTTTTGTGAATGCATCCTGTGTGTGTAAACCAATCATTTGGGCAAAAATTGTATTGTGGGGTAGTGTCATATAATATAATAATGGCAGGAGGGGTAATATTCGTGTTCTGTGTCACGTCTGTGCAAACCCCGCGCCAAGATCTGAACCACTTCCCAAACTAGTCACGTGGTACAGCCGGACAGCGAGGCTTCGGACGTCATCAATGATGAAACAATACAA
Organism: Epinephelus lanceolatus; assembly: GCF_041903045.1. NCBI lineage: Eukaryota > Metazoa > Chordata > Actinopteri > Perciformes > Serranidae > Epinephelus > Epinephelus lanceolatus. The sequence continues at coordinate 45,395,723 of NC_135743.1, read as the reverse complement.
GCCTCGATATGCGCATCGCGGAAACACTTCCTAGATTACTCGACACACGCTTTGAAGCATTGGCACAGCACATAACATCACTACCACTCAGCCTTCTGTCCCCTACAAAGAGCTCTGCTTCTACGTTCCTTGTTTCTGTTTGCCTGTTCCCCATGGCTGTGTAGAGGGACTGCCAGTCAGCTTTCCATTGATCCACTAAATATATTTTGAATTGATGAACTATTCTCTATCTGATCAGCTAAACTAAGTGACGTATTACGTCTGTGTGTCCCTCTATCTGTCTATCCCTTCGTTTCAGTGCCGCATCTACACAGAACAACCAGCACTGTCCATGGTTCCAAAACAACAGCGAAGATAGTCACATGTATCTGGCTGGTAATTTTGTTATTTTTGCTATTTTTCTACAGATAACGCATAAAAAGAGTGGGTGAAAGCACCAGCCATGCTGAGGGGGCTGTTCAAGATTGACCAACTGGATCTGGATGAGCCATTTGAATTTGATGACTGCCCGTATTTATTTGAACATGGAGTACACGGATGTACACGGATGCAGAGCTCATTGAAATAGAAGAGTGGACGAGGAGAGGGAGCAGTGTTACTTAGGTAGCACATATACTAAAATTACAACGGGCAGAGGAACATGTCCGAATCCACTGTCAGTAAACACAGATTTCTCCTTTCCGTTATGTTGTCGGATAATTATACTAACAATCCGAGCCTATCTGTGTGAAAAAAAATGCACTTTTAGTGGATGTATTTTGACGTTGTTTGACGCTGTCTGAGTGCGTTCATCAGTGACCGGGCCCAACAGCAGTGGACTACTCCTCCGTTTATTATTAGGGACCGAGCCTAGAGGCAGAGGACTGCTCAAGGAGCAGTCCTCGCCAAAGGCGAGGACCCCCTTGTTTTTGCTGCGTGCGTTTATTGTGGACCGACTCCAACAGTAGTGGACTACTCACAGACCAGTCCTCGCCGAAGGCAAGGACACTATTGTTTTTGCTGCGTTTATTATTATTATTATTATTATTATTATTATTAGGGACCGAGCCCTAAGGCAGAGGACTGCTCACAGAGCAGTCCTCGCCAAAGGCGAGGACCCTATTGTTTTTGCTCCGTTTATTATTATTATTACTCTTTCTCCCGCCGCCTCTTTGAACTGGAATTTGACCCCCTAAACATGCTCAAAAACTCACCAAAATTGGCACGCACATCAGAACCGCTGGAAAATTTTAGAAAATCATGACATTAACCCCTAAAGTGCCAAAATGGGCTCTCTAGCGCCACCTAGGCACACAAAAATGGCCGCCACGGCCTGTAGGAACGTCGTAGAAACATGAAACCAAAAGTGGCGTGTTCGTCTCATGAAGACCTAAAAATCACGCGCTGACACCCCTGACCTAAATCCAACAGGAAGTGAGATATTTGCCCTTTCAAAGTAAGATTTTGCCTTAAAACTGCCTTTCCTAAAAAATCTTCTCATACACCGCTTATCCAATCGGCTTCAAACTTGCACAGATGACAGATCAACTCGTTCTAATCAAAAGTTATTCGTAACTTTTTCATTACTCGCTTAGTTTGGATTTTATGGGCTCCATAAGGTGAGATGTCAGAAAAACGTCCTGGCGATCCTCGAAAGCTGTCCCATAGGAAATGAATGGCAGCAGGGGGGAGAAAGACACCAATCTTAGGGCTTTTTCTAGCATTTACAGCGTCTCCATACTTTGTGCTACAGACTCCATTCTAACTCTCAAATGTTGCCACAAGTCTCATCTATTCACTCATGTTTTCATCTTTTTCATATCTTTTACCGTTTTTCATCTGTGCCTCTCAAAGTACCATGAGCAAAAGTGGAGAAATTCTCAGTTTACAATGGGTGTGTATTGCACGGAATGCTGTGAGCTAGAGTGGAGAGGGCTCTAAAAATCGTCTAAAACTTTTGTCTTTAACTCACTGCCATGGCCACAATTTTCACTGTACACACACAATTTATACCACAAAACGTAGGAAAATTTGTCCAGCTCACAGATATGTTGACATGGAATCTCTCACACATACACATTTTTGCTGAGTGGCTCCAAAGCGAAGGGAGCGCTGATTTTTTTCTCATTCACTCCCATGTAAACTCAGAGTAGAAATTTCTGGAAACAGCTGGGGTGCAACACATTTTAAACTCGCTCCCCTGACCACATTTTTGACTCGAGAAATATAAAACGCGACACGCGCGTTCACGAGACGTGGCTGTCTCTCAAAATCACTTTATTTTCTTGCTTGGACCAACGGTTTGGGTATGCGAAGCATTTGTTCGAGGAGTTAAATCCCTTTATAAACAGCCTTTGGTGCTCTGCTCTCCTGACGTGTCTGTGTCTGCCACAGGTACGGGCAAGTCATTAATCGCCATGACAACGGCTGCACACACAGACACAGCCACAGGGTTCTCTGGTCTGTGTGTCTCACAATCTTTAAAGGACAGATTACAGCAGCAGAAACTTCATTTGAAACAGAACACACACATTATTAACCCCTACAGTGCCAAAATGGGCTCTCTAGCGCCACATAGGTGCACTAAACTGGCCACTGCAGCCCGTAGGAATGTCGTATCAAGATCAAACCAAAACTGGTGTGTTTGACTTACAAATCATGCGTTGACACCCATGACCTAATTCCAACAGGAAGTGAGCTACTTGACCTTTCAAAGTAAGATTTCACCTCAAACGTGCTCTTAAAAAAACACATTTCCAACTACACCGTTTATTGTATCGGCTTTAAAGACGCACACATGACAGTTCAACTGCTGCTAAACAGATCTTCTGTATAACTTTATCTCTCTCATCATCACATTTTTTTCATGATTGGACCAGCGGTTTGGGAATGGGAAGAACTTCTTCGAGGAGTTAAATCTCCACTACAACAGATCTCTCTCTGTGTTCTGTCTGTCTCTCTCTCTCTGCTCTTCTCCCAGGTGCACCTACTTCATCACCATGGCAACCGCTGTAACACACAAACACGATGTGTGTGTGTGTCTAAATCTTACATGCAGATATGACAGGGGCAGAATCTCCATTTTGACCCTTTAGGTGCCAGAGTTTATTGAGCAAAAAAAATTCCATTTTCATTTCAACATTTCAAAAGGCTGTGGCTTGAAAGTGGTGAGAGATAAAGGCATACTGTAAATGAGAAAAATATTCATCATGACCCAAGGTTTGTCCTGGGAGTAAATTAACTAATCTAATTTGCATATTGTTACGTCACTAGGCGGCAGCCTTATTGGATTTCATACATCTCAGTAAAACAACATTTTGAACATATTTACATAGTAAATTTATTTTGTTTTGTGTTGTTTTTGTTGTCTCTTCCTCAAAATAAAGGACGAGGAATCTGATGGGAATAAATTCACTCATCTAATTTGCATATCGTGACATCACTTATCCATACCTACAGCTACAGAAAGCATTCAAACATCAAAACGTTCAGCTCTGTAAGGATTTTCTGGTGTTTGTGGCAACATGTTTGATATTTCTAAATAATTCACAGTGACGACATAAGCTGGGGGCCGAAACGGGCGCGAGTGCGAGGTCCCGCCAAACGCTGCTTGCAGCTTTGATTATTATTATTATTATTATTATTATTATTATTATAAATGACTTGCCTTTTTGGGAGGCTTAACATACCCGAAAACTCATGAAACTTTGCACACATCTCAGAACTGGTAAAAAATTTGATATTTTACGGGTCTCGTGTGCGGGTTCCAAAAAATGGCTCAGTAGCGCCCCCTACAAAAGTTTGAGGAAACAGCCCCTGAAGCTAGTTTAACCTACATGTATGAAACTCGGCAGGCTTATGTAACGCCCAGAGACGTACAAAAAAGCCTCTAGGAGGCATGCTCTAAACCCAACAGGAAGTCAGCCATTTTGAATTTACTGTGCAATTTTGGTGCATTTTTGGCCATTTCCAGGGGTCATAAATGAACGAACTAGTCCTAGAGATTTCATCCGATTGATTTCAAACCTTGGTCTGTCCCATCCCAAGACCTTGAAGATGAAAAGTTATCAAAAGCTTGAGTTTTTGTCAATGCGTGTGACCGTGGGATGGCGTCAAAGTTAGGGGTCTCGCCACTAAACAGGAAGTAGTTTATAACTCCAGCATACATGGTCCAATTTTGGCCAAACCTCATAGGATTGATGACAGTCCCGCCCTGAACACATCTACATGTCAATAATTAGAGATAAACATAGCGCCCCCTACTGGCAATGGGAAATGTCATGTTTTAGACTTTAATGTACATCTCCTACAGAATTGACCAGATCCACTTCAAACTTGGTAAAAAAAAGTCATAAGACGTTGATGATGCTTTTTTGTGGAAACTGTGAGTTTTCATCAAAGGACGTGGCCACGGCGTGGCGGCGAACTTTGATGTTTCGCCGTGATGATAAACGTTGCTGTAACTTGACTCCACGTGGGAATATCTTGCCAAAACTTCACACATATGATGACAGTCCAGCCCTGAATACATCTACACAGGAATTTTGAATCACCGCCATAGCGCCACCTTCTGGCAACAGAAAGCTACTTTATACATTTTTTGATGTCCCGCTTCTAGCAGGTTAATCAGACCCACCTCAAACTTGCTGGTCTAAGTCCTTAGACCTTGATGATGCTTAAAAATGAAGCTTTTTAGTTTTCATCAAACGCTGTCACCGTGGCGCCGCCTTCTTCGCCATCAAACACGATGTTGTTTTGAAGGGACAAGGGATGCTTGAAAACTCACCAAACGTGGCATACACATCACACGTCACAAGTCCTGTTGTCTGATGTGATTTTTGTGCTTTGATGCACCAAGATGGCTCAACAGCGCCCCCTAGAATATTTCAATTAAGCAGCCCCCAAAGCTGCTTTGACCTGCATATATGAAACTTGGTAGGCACCTGTAACACTCCATTACGTACAAAAAAGTCTCTTGGAGCGGTGCTCCAAACCCAACAGGAAGTCCGCCATTTTGAATTTACTTGTGCCACTTTTGTGCCTTTTTGCCCATTTCCAGGGCTTGTAAATTAACAAACTTGTCCTACAGATTTAATCAGATTGGCTCCAAACTTGGTGTATGTAGGCGTGACTACGTTGTGACCAAAAGTTATCACAGGATTTGCCCAATGTTGAATGGCGTGCCCACTGCTGAGCGTTGAATCTTGAGGTCTCGCCATGAACAACGAAATTGCTTTAGCTTTGGCATAAATGGTCCAATCTCCACCAAACTTCACATGATTCATATTAGTCCCGCCCTGAACACATTTTCATTACCATATTGCCTGAAAATCATAGCGCCACCTAGTGTCGAAAGGAAGTACTTCTTATCAGACACTTATCTTTGGATTACCCTGAAATTTCAGTGCTGTGGTCTATATTTGATGTACACAAACATGACATATCATTAGTGTCTACGCGCGCTGCAGAGGGTTTACTTTTGATGTCTCGCCATGAAACAGGAAATTGCTATAAATTTGGAGTAAATGGTCTGTTGTCCACCAAACTTGACATGATTCATATTTGTCCCACCCTGAACACATTTATATGACAATATTCCATGATAGTCATAGCGCCACCTAGTGGTGAAAGGAAGTACTTCTTACCAGACACTTATCTTTGGATTAACCTGAAATTTCAGTGCTGTGGTGTGTATTTGATGTACACAAACATGACATATCATTAGTGTCAATACGTGCTGCAGAGGGTTTAATTTTGAGGTCTCGCCATGAAACAGGAAATTGCTATATTGTTGCCGTAAATGTTCTGATCTCCATCAAACTTCAGATGATTCATATTAATTCTGCCCTGAAAACATTTATATGACCATATTTCCTGATACTCATAGTGCTACCTAGTGGTGACAGGAAGTAGGTCTCAAACACTTATCTTTTGATTTATCTGAAAGTTAAATGCTGTGGTGTATATTTGATGTACAAAAACATGATGTATTATTACTGCGCTCTCCAACTCCCTCTAGTGGAAAGAGGAAGTGATAAAAAATGTGAAATATGTCATTCCAGCACTGTATCAGGGATATGCCAAGTCACTCCTGCATGCGATGTCTAACTTTAACAGAAATGAATTGACACGTCAGAAGACGTCTTGCCAGCCCCCCCGAGCTGCATGAAGGTGCGAGGGCCCGTTCCTCGCTGCTTGCAGCTTTAATTATTATTATTATTCCGACATTTCGTGTCCCAATTTCGCCCCTTTCCCAAATTTCAAAATGCTTCTAACTTTCCACATTCATCCGGCCACATCCCAAATTCGATATTTTTGGGCGGTTGCACATGGTCGACGCGAAATGCCGAAATAGCGCCCCCTACAAATTTTCAAAATGCCCTCCCCACTGGGGTTTATTTGTCATAGGCAAATAAAATTTGGTACGCACATGTATCATACGAAGACGCACAAAAAAGTCTCTTGACATCATGGTAAAATCACAACAGGAAATTGGCCATTTTGTTTTGAATTTTTTCGTTATGGCAATTTCCATCACTGACATTTGAACGAACTCCTCCTGGGGATTTCGTCCAATCGACTTCAAATTGGCTACAGATCATCCTGAGAACATGCTAGATATGTTAATATCCCACCTTACTCATAGCACCCCCTGGTGGTGACAGGAAGTGACCAGTTTTTACTTTAACATGTACTAATGCCACAAACTTGACCACATCAACTTCATTCTACTTCTAATGCATGCAGAACAAGTTGGTGAACCTATCTTATGAACGCTGTAAAGCTACGTCTAATGGTGTCCATGTGGCAGCGTGGCGACTATCGATCCCTTGCCACTAAATACGTTTGGCATTTTGATGGCTTCAGCGACCTCACCTCCTCATGAAAATTGATAAACAGGTCAAGAATGGTGAGCTCTTGTATCTGATAGGGGCGTCGCCCATGGGGGGGACAAAATGCCTCTATAGCGCCCACTTGAAATTTTCAAAAACCCCTCTCCATAGGGGTTTTTTAGAGTTGGAAGATGAAAATTGGTACACATGTGTATGTTGTCCAGACGCACATAAAAGTCTCTGGCACCAATGGTCTACTCCAAACAGGAAGTCGGCCATTTTGATTTTGACTTCTCATTTTGGCATGATTTCCACATGTTGTATTTTAACGAACTAGTCCTAGGGATTTCATCCAATTGACTTCAAATTTTTTACAGATTATCCAGAGACCATGCTGATCAAAAGTTATTAAAAGCTTTTCTCTATGTCAATGGGCGTGGCCGCTATGGCGCCTCCCTCGCTACTAAAAACGTTTGGCTTTTTGATGGCTTCAGCGACCTCATATCCTCATGAAAATTGACACACACGTCAAGAATGGTGAACTTTTGCATCTGATAGGGGCATCGCCCATGGGGGGGACAAAATACCTCTATAGCGCCCCCTTGAAATTTAAAAAAAAAACCTCCCCATAGGGGTTTTTTGGAGTTGGAACATGAAAATTGGTACACGTGTATGTTGTCCAGATGCACATAAAAGTCTCAGGCACCAATGGTCTACTCCAAACAGGAAGTCGGCCATTTTGATTTTGACTTGTTATTTTGGCGTGATTTTCTCGTTGTATTTTAACGAGCTAGTCCTAGGGATTTCATCCAATCGACTTCAATTTTTTTACAGATCATGCAGAGACCATGCTGATCAAAAGTTATTAAAAGCTTTTCTTTATGTCAAGGGGCATGGCCGCTATGGCGCCTCCCTCGCCACTAAATACGTTTGGCTTTTGGATGGCTTCAGCGACCTCATATCCTTATGAAAATTGATACACAGGTCAAGAATGGCGAGCTCTTGCATCTGATAGGGGCGTGGCCCATGGGGGGGACAAAATTCCTCTATAGCACCCCCTTGAAAATTTCAAAAACCCCTCCCCATGGGGGATTTTTGGAGTTGGAACATGAAAATTGGTACACATGTGTATGTTGTCCAGACGCACATAAAAGTCTCAGGCACCAGTGCACCAATGGTCTACTCCAAACAGGAAGTCAGCCATTTTGATTTTGACTTGTCATTTTGGCGTGATTTCCACATGTTGTATTTTAACGAACTAGTCCTAGGGATTTCATCCAATCGACTTCAGATTTTTTACAGATTATCCAGAGACCATGCTGATCAAAGTTGTGCTCTGCATGTCTGTAGGTCAAAGGGCGTGGCTGCTATGGCGCTGCCATTTTTGATTCATCGCCATGCATATTCAATCAGCTCTCTCTCCCACATAATTCATCCAGACGGCTTCAGAATTTCTGTACATGATAAGAGCCCCGCCCTCAATGCCTCCATATGCTCGTAGGCAATCTCGCTCATGGCACCCCCTTGTGGAAACAGGAAATGCCATCTTTTACACTGACAAACACCAACCTCAAGCTCCTGACCTGATCAACTACATTTTGTGGCCACATGACGATCAAGTTGATGAATATCCACAGTGACACACGTGTCCTGTCATGTTGCAGGCTGCCGCGGCAGCGGTGCAGACTTTTCATACTTCGCCACGGAACATCAACTTGGTATAAATCCTTTATGCGCCGTCCGATTTGCTCAAAATTTCACGTGTGATGAGGGTCCACCCCTGAACGCACCTGCCCACATCTGGTTACGCTCGTAGCGCCACCTGGTGGATGAACGAAACATTGCGTTTTTTTGCTCCTGCCCCCTTCTAGTGCCCCCTAGAAAATTTTATGCCTCGAGCCCTGCCTGTGAGGTTCACCTATAGGCATGAAAATTGGTGGGCTCATAGAACATACCAAGATGCACAAAAAATTCTCATGGACCGATGCCGAAAACCCAACAGGAAGTCAGCCATTTTGATTTGAATTTTTGACATGTTTGAACAAACTCCTCCTAGGGATTTCTTCCAATTGACTTCAAATTGGCTACAGATCATCCTGAGAACATGCTGATCAAAAGTTATTAAAAGCTTTTCTCTATGTCAAGGGGCATGGCCGCTAGGCCGTGACAAACTTTGGCAACTTTTCGTTTTCTCGTCATCGAATTTCGAACAGACCTCACGCCCACATACTTGATCTCAGCAGCTTCAAACTTGCTGGACATGATGATGGCTCCACCCCGATACGTTAATATCCCACCTTACTCATAGCGCCACCCGGTGGTGACAGGAAGTGACCAGTTTTTACTTTAACATGTATTGATGACACAAACTTGACCACATCAACTTCACTCCACTTCTAATGCATGCAGAACAAGTTGGTGAAGCTACCTTATGAACGCTGTGAAGCTACGTCTAATGGTGTCCATGTGGTGGCGTGGCGACTATCGATCCCTCGCCACTAAATACGTTTGGCTTTTTGATGGCTTCAACGATCTCATATCCTCATGAAAATTGATAAACAGGTCAAGAATGGCGATCTCTTACATGTGATAGGGGCGTCGCCCATGGGGGGGGCACAAAATGCATCTATAGCGCCCCCTTGAAATTTTCAAAAAACCCTTCCCATAGGGTTTTTTTGGAGTAGGAAAATGAAACGTCATACCACGTCAGGGTTAACTTACTCTGAGTTTTCACATAACCCTTTCAGTTATGTTTGCTGCTTGCCCCCCATGGTGGCGCGGGAGAGCGAGGGCCCGATCACAGCTGCTTGCAGCTTTAAATAAGATTGTTATTCACGTTGGCGGTAATGACACCCGGTTACGCCAATCGGAGGTCACAAAAATTAATGTCACCTCGGTGTGTACATATCCAAAAACTATGTCGGACTCCATAGTTTTCTCTGGATCCCTCCACAGTTCAACTACTGATGATATGTCATCAATCAATTGCTGGCTGTCCAGGTGGTGTCTAGCAAACAATGTGGACTTCATAGATAATTGGCAAACTTGGGAAGAACCTGGTCTGATGAGGAGATGGCATTCATCCCAGTTTGGATGGAGCCACCCTCAACTCTAGGAACCTGTCCAAGTTTATTAGTAATTCAAAACTCTGACAACAAAGAGTTGAGAGCAGGAATCAGAGTTGCAGTCTTAACCGCTTCTCTGAGCTTCTAGTACAATGGTGTCTTTCCCCCCATCCACCTAAATTATTTAAATCAAAAGTTAAACAGAGGAGTTGTGCATAAAAACCTAATAGTAATTAAAACCTCTTCTGTGACAGAAAGACAAAAAAGGAGTATTAAATGTGGACTGTTAAATATCAGGTCTCTATCATCTAAAGCAATGTTAGTAAACAAATTAATATCAGATAATCCTATTGATTTACTCAGCCTCACCGAAACCTGGCTGTGTCACGATGAATATGTCAGTCTAAATGAATCCACTCCTCCCAGTCATAATAATACCCACATTCCTCGAGGCAGCAGCCGAGGAGGGGGAGTTGCAGCCATTTTTAACTCTACTCTGTTAATCAGCCCTAAACCTAAACTAGAATATGATTCCTTTGAAAGCCTTGCCCTTGGTCTTTTACATCCGACCTGGAAAACCTCACAGCCACTTCTATTTGTTATAGTGTACCGTGCTCCTGGACCGCATTTTTATCTGAATGAGACTCCATTGGCTTCAGTCAGAGTGTACATAAACCCACTCACTGTTTTAACCACACCCTCAATATAGTCCTGATGTATGGAATTGAAATTGAAAACTTACCAGTCTTTCCACAGAATCCCTCTTTATCAGATCACTACTTAATAACTTTTGATTTCTCTCTATTTGATTACGCGAGACTCAGCAACAGTTACTATACTAGGTGTTAATCAGATATTGCTGTGCCAAAATTTAAGGAAATGATTCCATCGGCATTTAATTTAATACCATGTCCCTCTGTAACAGAGGTTTCCTGTACTGACTTTAAACTCTCCCAAATTGATTATCTTGTGGATAGTGCTGCAGGCTCGCTGCGAACAACACTCGACTCGGTAGCACCTCTTAAAGATGGTAACCACGCACACACACAGACTTGTGTCTGTCAGAGTGAAACCATTGTTATGCTGATTAATGAGCTGCATGTAGTTGAGGGACAGACAAGGTGACAGCCCAAGCACTTTAAGATGGCTTTCAAATGTCTCAAACTAGTCCTTCCTATTCACAAACCGTGGGTCCAATCATCAATCTGAGCATACCAGCAGAGAGATACACTCGTCCCGAACGCAGACATACAGTGCCCTCCAAAAGTATTGGAACAGTGAGTCCAATTCGTTTACTTTTGTTGTAGACTGAAAACATTTGGGTTTGACATCAAAAGATGAATATGAGACAAGAGATCAACATTTCAGCTTTTATTTCCAGGTATTTACATCTGGATCTGATACACAACTTAGATGATAGCATTATTTGTAATTGAACACAAAATTTTTAGGTGAGCAAAAGTATTGGAACATATAAACTTAAAATAGATTAAAGTGAATGAGACTTAATATTTAGTTGCAAATCCTTTGCTTTCAATAACTGCATCAAGCCTGTGACCCACTGACATCACCAAACTTTTGCATTCTTCTTTTGTGATGCTTTTCCAGGCTTTCACTGCAGTCTCTTTCAGTTGTTGTTTGTTTTGGGGGGTTACTCCCTTCAGTCTCCTCTTCAGCAGGTAAAATGCATGCTCTATTGGGTTTAAGTCTGGAGACTGACTTGGCCAGTCTAAAACCTTCCACTTCTTGCCCCTGATGAACTCCTTTGTTGCTTTGGCAGTGTGTTTTGGGTCGTTATCTTGCTGCATGATGAAGGATCTCCCAATCAGTTTGGTTGCATCTTTCTTTAAATTAGCAGACAAAATGTTTCTGTAGACTTCTGAGTTCATTTTGCTGCTGCCATCATGTGTTACATCATCAATGAAGATGAAAGAGCCCGTCCCAGAAGAAGCCATGCAAGCCCAAGCCATGACATTACCTCCACCGTGTTTCACAGATGAGCTTGTATGTTTGGGATCATGAGCAGATCCTTTCTTTCTCCAAACTTTCGCCTTTCCATCACTTTGGAAAAAGTTAATCTTTGTCTCATCAGTCCATAAAACTTTTTCCCAGAATTTTTGAGGCTCATCTCTGTACCAGTTCTGCTGTATTAACATCGGGTTTAATACATTTTGCTTCCATCTCTCTGCCCTGCTCTACTCTACTTCAACGCTACTTAACTCCCTCTTTACTCTACCAGTAGACTACCACATCCACCTGTTGCACAAAACGCACACAGCAGTGTTTCCCCTAGGATGGAGTTGTAGCAGCGGAGGTGAAGCACACGCATGAAAAATAATTTTCACACGTGTGAAACTTTTTTGTATGCTTGCAAAGCACAGCCTGCTGGGATGTTTCTGTGTATCTTCTGGCACCAGAAGGGCTCTTTAGGACTAAGTACATAGGCTACAGCACATGTGTGCACAGTAATGAGCAGGTAAAATGTCTGTCTAGCTTACATATGAGGTGTCTCAAGATTTAGGAAAATAAAATTTTATTGAATATAATAAAAGTAAAAAGTCACTTGACATGCTGCTGTTTTGTGCTATGATCTATTTAAGTGCTGGAAGTTGTTATTTACGTTACAACGCCTGAACGCAACACAAGCTCAGCACCAAGAGTGCCGTGCTGCGCTGCTGTGCGAGCAGCGTGTTTGTCTGTGCGTCTGTTGATGGTTATTTACACACTGTCCATAACAATAACTTTGTCAGCTGACAAACTGCACCGGGCTCGGGGTCAGGTTTGGTCAGGAAAATGCGGCCCGAGCCGCTCTAGCGTGCTCACCTGTGTGTGTGTGTGTGGTGGAACTCCGCCATGCGCGATACAGAGAGCACAGGAGAATTGTTAACGCGTGACCATGTAGAGACAGAAATGACACGATGACATAACACCATAAATAGTATATTGTTATGTTATTATATGAACCGTCCGTCGCGCAAAATAATATTACTTTAGTTTATGAAGAGGTAAGAGAGCTTTCTCCTCTCCTCTACATTGTGCAGCATGTAGAAAGGCTTCAGTGTTGATTGGCTTCACTTGCGCCATGTAACCAATCAATGGGGGCTGTGGGCAGGACATTGTTACACAGCGTGTGCCTCTGACTTCTGGCAGAGAGACCTCTGCATCAGAGCCGAAGGAGCACGTTTTAAAATACATTTATTTTATCAATTAGTTATTAACTTTTACTATTTTTAGCAACTTGCCCGATTGGGCAAGTGAGTTGTTAGTTTACATGCCCGAGTTTTACTTGCCCCGGGCAATCGGGCAATCATTACTGTTGAGCCCTGCGATGTCAAACGATTTCACACAAAGCTTGCATCTAGCTCTGTGTGTGAATTGGGAATCCTTGGCCAACCAGTATATATGGTATTGTCAAGCCATCCATCCAAAAACTTGCATCTACCCCTTGTGAACCACGTGAGACTCATCTTCTTGTCGAAGGTGCAGTGTTGGAGTGAAACTTGATACCTGGGGGGCCAGAGGAGGGTCATGGGGCAGCGGACTGGACATACCACTTGTCAATCAGGTAAAAGGGGCGGTATGTTTTCTGAGACGTTTGCTCTCACACAAACTGTGCCTGGTCCGGCATAAAACACAATCCGGATTGATTAAATTATTTTTGGAAATACCTAATTTTCTATTTTAGAAAACAGTATTTTAGAACAGTGGTAATAGTCTGGAAACATAAATATTTTTCCATACTTTATTTTTCATTTTCCATACTTTTTAATACCTGGAAATTGATCAAATTTATTTCCATACTTTTCCATACTTTCCATACTTGCGTAGGAACCCTGGAAAGAATAAAGAATAATAAACGTACCAAAAACAATAGGGTCTTCGCCCTTCAGCCGAGGTCCCTAATAATAAATGCACCAAAAACAATAGGGTCCTCGCCCTTCAGCCAAGATCCCTAATAATGATAATAATAAACGCACCAATAACAAATAGGGTCCTCGCCCTTCAGCCGAGGTCCCTAATAATAAATGCACCAAAAACAATAGGGTCCTCGCCCCTCAGCCAAGGTCCCTAATAATACACTGCTCAAAAAATTAAAGGGAATGCATAATCTTCACAGTGTAACTCAAAGGCAATCAAACGTCTGGGATATCACCTTCTCCAGTTAGGAAGCAATACTGATTGTGAATCAATTTCACCTGCTGTTGTGCAAATTGGACAGACAACAGGTGGAAAGGAGAGGCAATTACCAAGACAACCCCTATTTAGGAATGGTTTTGCAGGTGGTGGCCACAGACCATTTCCCTCTCTGCGTCCTTTCTGGTTGATTCTTGGCTAGTTTTGCATTTTTCCAGTGCCCTCACCACTAGTGGTATCATGAGGCGGTATCTACAGCCCACAGAAGTTGATGGCACATCCATATGCGCAGTGGCCAGAAGGTTTGCTGTGTCTCCCAGCACAGTGTCAAGAGCATGGAGGAGATACCAGGAGACAGGCCAGTACACCAGGAGAGGTGGAGGGGGCCGTAGGAGGGCAACAGCCCAGCAGAAGGACCGCTATCTGCTTCTTTGTGCAAGGAGGAACAGGAGTAGCACTGCCAGAGCCCTCCAACATGACCTCCAGCAGGCCACTCGTGTGCATGTTTCTGCCCAAACTGTCAGAAACAGACTCCATGTTACACCCGCAAACGTAATAACAGCCCACAAATGTAATAAACCACAAACGTAATACAAATCTGCAGCTTTGAATGTAATAATCCCACAAACGTAATACACTTCCCACGAAGGTAATAGCAGCTGCCTACTACAAACGTAACACACAATTTTCCGCAAATGTAATAACTATTACATTTGCAGGAAATTATTACATATGTGGGAAGGTGAAAATCTAAACTGTAATAACTTCCCACAAATGTAATATGAGACTGAATAATGATCTTTGTGGTTGTTGTTGTTTGTTTGTTTACTTATACACCTGCCAATAGTGATGCGTGTGTTGACAAGCAACCCGCAGGTCGGGTGGGGTAGGTCAAAAAGTAAGTTGAACATTGGACCGTGACTGGCTTCTAAAATATTTGTGATGTCACAAATCATGCTTGTAGCCCTTCCAAAGAATGAACGACATATTCAAGTTTTTGGCTTTTGATATGCAGACATATTTTAATTAAATGGTTCAAACATAGGCTACATAAGCCACCAACATAGGCTCGTAGCCCTAGCCCTTAAAATCATATGAGCATTTTCAGCAGATAAACGTGAAAACAGCCTTCGAGTGTCAAGCTCTGCACATACATCATTCTGCACAGTGAGGCTCAAACATTCATCTGTAGGAACAAGAAGAAAACACATTTTTGAGTGGAGGAGGATTAAGTTATTGTAAACCATGGTTTTTAAAACCTTACAACCTGTACCTGACCCCCTATGAGAGCCAACACATCCCACAGCGCCGCTGTCCGAGGTGCTGAACAGGTACTGTAGGCCAGATGCTGCAGAGAAATCCGTATTAACAAGAGGCAGAAGAAAATAAAATAAATCCAATTAAACGACATATTTGCTGCCACAGAGTAATTCTGTGAACTGACAAGGAATGACCAGTGTGTGTGTGTGTGTGTGTTTCTGTAAGTTATTTCTAA
This sequence comes from Epinephelus lanceolatus, assembly GCF_041903045.1. NCBI lineage: Eukaryota > Metazoa > Chordata > Actinopteri > Perciformes > Serranidae > Epinephelus > Epinephelus lanceolatus. Next base: position 45,380,217 of record NC_135743.1, on the reverse strand, counting down.
TTTACTCAGAACGCTGCTCTGTCACTTTCTGACCCGCCCCACCCGACCTGCGGGTTGCTTGTCAACACACGCATCACTATTGGCAGGTGTATAAGTAAACAAACAAACAACAACAACCACAAAGATCATTATTCAGTCTCATATTACATTTGTGGGAAGTTATTACAGTTTAGATTTTCACCTTCCCACATATGTAATAATTTCCTGCAAATGTAATAGTTATTACATTTGCGGAAAATTGTGTGTTACGTTTGTAGTAGGCAGCTGCTATTACGTTTGTGGGAAATGTATTACATTTGCGGGATTATTACATTCAAAGCTGCAGATTTGCATTACGTTTGTGGTTTATTACGTTTGTGGGCTGTTATTACATTTGCGGGTGTAACACTCCATGATGGTGGCATGAGGGCCCGACGTGTACAAGTGGGGCCTATGCTCACACCCCAGCACCACGCAGCCCGATTGACATTTGCAAGAGAACACCAAAATTGGCAGATTCGCCCCTAGCGCCCTGTTCTCTTCACAGATGAGAGCAGGTTCACACTGAGCACATGTGACAGATGTGACAGAGTCTGGAGACGCCATGGAGAACGTTCTGCTGCCTGCAACATCCTCCAGTATGACTGTTTGGTGGTGGGTCAGTGATGGTCTGAGGAGGCATATCCTTGGAGGGCTGCACAGACCTCCACATGCTAGCCAGAGGTACCCTGACTGCTGTTAGGTACCAGGATGAAATCCTCAGACCCATTGTCAGACCATATGCTGGTGCAGTGGGCCCTGGGTTCCTTCTGATGCACGACAATGCCCGGCCTCATGTGGCTGGAGTGTGTCAGCAGTTCCTGGATGACGAAGGCACTGATTCTATTGACTGGCCTGCCTGTTACCCAGACCTGAATCCAATCGAGCACCTTTGTGACCTCATGTATCGTAGCATCCACCTAAATGAGTTTGGTTTCCATGGGTTGTTCTTACATTATTTTGTTCTCAGCAAATTACACTATGTAATCAATTAAGATTTTCATCTGGAATATTTCATTCATCGAGATCTGGGGTGTGTGATTTAAGTGTTCCCTTCATTTTTTGAGCAGTATAAACAGCTGTCAATGACATGTTGTCAGAGCAGTGCTATACAGATGGTAAGGCAAATATGAAGTCAAACACTAAAAAACATTCTAAAGCAAAGCAGTTTATGACTAACATGAGAGGTAGTCAAGAGAACATGAAAGTCATGGAGATAACAGACAGAAGAATACTGCAAATCATTCAGAACTCGGCCACCCGGATCATCACCTGCACCAAATCATCTGACCACATCACCCCTGTTCTCATCCAACTTCACAGGCTCCCTGCACAATACCGCATCCACTACAAAAACCTTCTCCTCACCTACAAAGCTCTCCACAATATAGCCCCCACTTACCTCTGTGACCTCCTTCAGGAATACACTCCCCCCCGCACCCTCCGCTCAACCTCTGCTGGATTCTCTCAAACTGGACACTGTGCATAACACTTGTTTTTATGTTGATGTTTTGTTTTAATGATGTCTTACTGATCTTTTTTCTTCTATGCTCTGTAAGGTGACCTTTGGTGACTTGAAAGGCGCCTCCAAATAAAATGTATTATTATTATTATTATTATTATTATTATTATTATTATTATTATTAATATTACAGCCTAGAGTAATTGATCATACACTGTCAGGTGCAACAGAGGATGATAATGCACAGAGACCTGCAGAAAGACCCAAAGGCAGCTGTTAGATTAATAGAACTACTGTAACGTATAAGTTCTGTACCAAAACAGGCCTATAAATTTCATAAAATACAAAACACATCTCAGGAAACTGGCAGCCAAGATGATGATATGGTGAAGAGAACATTAACTTTGCAGTAAATTTGCCTTAATTAAAACATTTTATTTATTACTTTCAGTATCATATTATAACTCCAAACTCATTCACATTAAGGCATTACAATTCTTAAGTCAAATGAGTGTTTTCCCTGGTGTTCATGACTCGAACTACAGGTCCTGACCATTTATGAATTTTGTTTGTACCTAAGAGTAGATTCTAAGTACAGAAGTAAACTGACGAATGCCACAAATTCTCTTAAGTCACTTGTATGTGCCACATGGGTCTTGCTTATGGCCCACTAATGAAGAAGCATTAATCTACCTTAAGAGAGAAAAAAATTAGTAATGCATGTGGGTGATCCTCAAGTTGAACATTCTTAGTGCCAGGATGACTGCCTGACTCAAATTATGCGACTTCATAGAAACACAATATTAAACAATATTGTTTACATTTAACAAATACACTCAACAAAAATTTAAACACAGCAGGCACTCAACGAGTATATTTCTCTCAAATTTTGGTCACAAACCTGTTAAAGTCCGTGTTAGTGAGTACTTCTCCTTAGATAATCCATCCGCCTCACAGGTGTGGCATGTCAAGATGCTGATTAAACAGCATCATTACAACACAGGTGTGCCTTGGGATGGTCACCATAAAAGAACACTATAATATGTGCAGTTTGATCACACAACACAATGACACAGATGTCCCAAATTTTAAGGGAGCTTGCCATTGGCATGCTGACTGCAGGAATGTCCACCAGAGCTGTCGGCTGTGAAGTGAATGTTAATTTCACTACCATAAGCCGTCTCCAATGTCGTTTAACTAAATTTGGCAGTACATCCAACCAGCATCACAACCGCGCAAGTCAGTTTCAATGACAAATTGCTGTCAGGTCCAGACCCTGGTGAGGACAATCAGCATGCAGATGAGCTTCACTGAGACAGTTTCTGACAGTTTGTGCAGAAATTCTTCAGTTGTGCAAATCAACTGTTGCAGTAGCCATTAGGCTTATAGTAGTGCAATTAACATTCAGTTCACAGGCAACAGCTCTGGTGGATATTCCTGCAGTCAGCATGCCAATGCCACGCTCCCTCAAAATCTGGGACATCTGTATTGTGTTGTGTGATCAAACTGCACATTTTAGAGTGTCCTTTTATTGTGACCATCCAAAGGTACACCTGTGTAGTAATGATGCTGTATAATCAGCATTTTGATATGCCGCACCTGTCAGGTGGATGGATTGTCTTGGACAAGGATAAGTGCTCAATAACACACATTATTAGAAATTTGTGACCAAAATTTGAGAGAAACATATTTATCGAGTTCATAAAAAAGCTTTAGATCTTTTAGTTAAACCTGTGAAAAATTGGAGCAAAAATGTTTAAATTTCTGTTCAATGTACACTGAAGGAATTTCAGAAATAACGACATTGTTTAACAAGCAAAATATTAAGTATATCCATGCATCTCCGTCCCAAATCAAATCACACAGTCATTTGGATCAGATTGTCCATGTGTAGCAAACAGCTGACCAGTGCTGCTGAAACAACATCCAATATAGCAACACAATTGTATCTTTAATGAAAGTGTGGCGGGTACAAGGAAAAATGACATGAATGTAATAACCAATGATATTATTATGGAGGAATGAACTAAGTAAATGTTGGCACCTCAATACCAAAGACAGCTGCCAGTCTGCCACTAATGCTCTGAAACAACAACCTGTAACTTGACTTCCTGCTGCTGCAGTTACTTGATATTGTGTCAGATTTAGCATGTTAAGCAACAGTGTCTTTAACATCCCTCTAAAGTGTTAATGTTAAAAGGTTAACAATTCTGTTTAACTATATGTTCTCTGTATTCCTGCTCACAAGTGACTCATCTGAGAGCAAGAATTAAGTAAATAACACAGAATTCGAATTCTAATTTAAAAGTTCCATGACACCTAATGACACCAGTCAGTTAATGATACACTTGACTGACGAGAAATGTTACCAGCCTACATGTAGTGTTAAACAGGCTCCAAACAGGAACAAAGCATTTCTGCCTTCTACAGTATTATTTACATTCTGCAGTGGCCTTCTAATCGATCAACCTCATGATTTTCACTGTGTATTGGTAACTATCAGTGACACTCATAATAATCACAAACATATGTTAAAGGGATAGTTCAAGTTTTTTGAAGTGGGTTGTATGGGGTACTTATCCAGAGACAGTTATGTTACATACAGTAGATGTCAGTCAGCATGCCCCCAGTTTGGAGAAGCACGCTGGTGTCTGACATGGAAGCTAAGCATTCTACTGCTGTGGATGGGTCAGCAATTTAACATATTTTAGCCACCTATGAAAAGCCCCACCTTAAAATATCAAGATCATTTTCAGTGTACGCTATATTGAGGGTATTTTCACTGCTTTAACTTAATGTCAGACAGTGATTTCCCACGGAAAAATGAGGCCATTCTATCGCCATCTTCAAAGCCAGACTCCATTGAGAAATACAGTGATTTAACATTGCTGAGCACAGGAGCTACTGGTCTACTGCTGTCTCCATCAGTTAATTTGTTTGTGTTATTATGTGACTTTGGTGTTTAAAAGGGTTAGTTTCGTTTCACCAAAGTCACACAATAATACAAACGAACTAACTAAAGCAGCGGTAGACCAGCAGCTCTCTCGCTTCACAAGGTCAAATTACTGTTTTTGTCAATGGAGTCTGGTGGCTTTGACAAGAGCATAGATGGGGAAATAAAGCTAACTGTCTGACGGAAAGGTAAAGCACTGAAAATACTTTCAGCATACCATAGACTTAAAGTGATATTGATTTGTTTAAAGGTGGGACTTTTTTAGGTGGCTAAAATATGTTTTGTTGCTGACCCATCCACAGTTGTCGATTCCTGAGCTTCCACGTTGGACTCCAGCCTGCTCCTCCAAAGTAGGGGAGTGCCGACTGACATCCTTTGTATGTAATACACTGTCTATGGATAAGTACCCCATACAACTCCACTTCAAAAAATTCCAACCATACTGTCTAATATATACCTGATATTTTATATGAAGTGATAGAGACCGCTCAAATGCATAAGTCAAGTTATGAATTGATATTTGGTATTCTGAGGACTTGCAATAACACACTTACAGGGTAATTTTAATTTTGGTAAAAGAAGGCCGGATGCCTTGGGGCCATTGGAACAGGACAGTCTCATATCCATTACTGGTCTTGAAGACTCTGAAACCGATAGCATTTAACCCAGGACAGAGCAACTGTACATGGAAAGACATAAATGGCAATGGTGAAAAGAAAAGACAAGAGGCAAATTAACAGTACAGCTGTACTGTGATATCACAGCAGCTGTTTTGATTCTGATCCCGATGCATCCATGAGGGGAATGAAGTGGGACAAACATTTATGTGGGATCTCACAGCATTCTTCTGAAATCATGAACAATCACATACAGTAGGAATATACTCCAGAGGTTCATTGTCCAGTAAAACTGTGGACAGACAGACCTGTCCACATGTCAGTAGCTGCAGTGTGGACAGCAGCAGGCCCGTGCACTCCCAGTCTCTGTCTTTCCGCCTTCGTGGTACACGAGGCCGGCCCTACTTACCACCCCCCTCCTCCACTCCACCCTCTGTTAGTAAAGGCTCCAGACCTGCTGATGCTGATGTTGGGTGTAAAGTGATGAAGAGCTAGAGGATGAGGTAGTGAGCTCACCAGGGCCTAGCTGCTTTCCACACACACACATTCAGTCCAGCTTTTCCTTCTGGACCAGCTTGGGAGCATCTACAAAGTCCAGTCCATTAAAGAGGATGAGGCCGCCCGTCACCACGCTGGCTGTTCCCCAGAACAACACATAGGCCAGAGTCTCAGTCCATGTGTCACCTGACAGGGGACAGGAGGTCATACCAAGTCAGTTGAAGACATTTAAAACTAATTTGGCCTCCCCTGTCAAAATATTGTGGGGACTCTACAATGATAGTAATTAGTGCATAGTGGACATTAATTCATTTTAAGATGATTTGTAGGTATGAAAATGCCTGTTAATTTGAGTTTCTTGCAGGTTTGTCTTACCAGCCATTAGCAAGCAGATGATACACATGGAGAATGCTACCACCATGACGATAGGCAACTAAAAAAGGACAAGAGTCACATTAAAGACATTGGAAAGAAAAAACTATCAATTTTCCTGAGCGCTTCTTACCGTCAGAAACTTCCAGTCTTTGGGGTCATGCAGTGGGGTGGACCAATCAGTTTCATCCACAGCATAGTTCCCCAGGAACAGATCAATTGAGTCCTGCATTAAAACAGACCAACTGTTTCAACAGTAATTCTTCTCTGCAGTTGACTCTGCAGTTGAGAGTATCTCCAAGTGGCCAGCATTGACTACTCAGCTGCTCTGTGATTATTCATACTTCTGTCGAGTCAGCTTTAGGCAGTTTTGTTGTGTAGAGCTTCAGGATTTTTTGTATGCAAGAAATGTCAGGGTGTATACTATAGTACCAAGAATTCATGGATGAGAGACGTGAGCTGACTGGACATACCGTAAAACTTCAATTAAAAGCCTAGTCCCAATTAAACGCCCAGTCCATTTTACTAGCACAGTGTGGCTACACATTTTGACAAATAAAGGCCTGTCTCAATTAGACGTCTGGTCTGGTTGCCGAACACATCATTTTTATAGGAGTTCTTTGGATGTATAAAATTGGGTTGCTTTGCTACCCACTTGAGCTAACGTTAGTTAGTTGTTTAGATCATGCATACAAATATAAATGTTTAAACTTTTATCAATATGGAGATGCTACACATCGTTAGCTTGGTTAGAATCTCCACAATTCAACCATTCAGTTCATTTTACTGAAACCATGAGAAGATGACAATTCATTCAAATCTACTGCATGGTAGCAGTAACCCAGTAAGTTAAGTAGGTCATATTCTGTTAGTTCGTAAGGGTCCACCAATTAAAAGAATCGAAGGGGTTTTTCATAAAAATGAATTCAAGTTGCAAATATTAACAGATATTAACAGGATAAAGTGGTGCTGTGTTGGTATGCCTGGTGCCATAATCCTCGGGTGCCGTAAAACAAGTGTCAGAACTCTCTCTCTCTGATGCACTCTGTCGGAGCTAAATCAAATGATTCATAATTGATGTTATCTGAAGCCTAATTTTTATACAAGTAATATTCATAGTGGTTTAAATAAACAATCTGATCGTATTTCCTATCTTTGCTGAGCAACAATTTTATGTAAAAGGAATTAAAAGCCTGTCCCATATAGAAACTTGTATACCCCTGTTGAGTTCAGTGACTCAAGCAAATAATAGCCTGGGCTAGTAATTGATGTTTTACGATACTAAACCACCTCATCATGCATTGCAGCTCTTCAGCTTGTCCAATGGTGGACTGCAAGGCAGACAGTTTACGTTACTGACAAAATGATGGCGAGTGACTCAACACTTAAATATTTAATACTTCTAATCTGCCTTTAAGCAAGACTGGAAAATATTACATTTTGAGGAAGAGGTAATGCAGTTTACATTTGTGATAAACAGTTTCCATTCAACGGTAGCTCAGACAGGTCACGTTGTGATTGATAGTCATGTTGGTCATGCTGGTATTCACAACCACAACTCTTTATTTAGTAGGCAGTGTGTACAGACTTATAATATACACTCTCTGGGTCTCATTAATCAAATGTGAGCAGAACGAATTTGTGTGTAAACTGTTAGCAGAAGGAAATTTATGTGCATTTCGGCATTCATTAATATGTTATTTGCTCCGATCTTTTCGTAGGTAAAATCTACACCTTCTTCTGACAACTTTGTATTGTGCTCTATTATGTTCACAATACAGAGATGCCTTTAAAACATGTAAGTTAAACATGGCAAGAGATTAGAAATATAACACATTTAACTCAATTAGTTGGCAAATAGCGGATTTCCATTAGGTCTTAAAAATGAGAATGTGTTATTTAAATCAATCAATACGTGTCTTCTACATTTCTGTTCCCACTCTAATCAATGAGGAGCGAGAACTCTACAAATGTATCCTCTGTTTGAGTGGTGAGACGATGAGGCCGAAGTTACTGACCAAACACTACGCTATCAGTGATGGCTGTCAAAATGTACAGTGATTTAACACTGACAATAACACGTACAGTACAGGCCAAAAGTTTGGACACACCTTCTCATTCAATGCGTTTTCTTTATTTTCATGACTATTTACATTGTAGATTCTCACTGAAGGCATCAAAACTATGAATGAACACATGTGGAGTTATGTACTTAACAAAAAAAGGTGAAATAACTGAAAACATGTTTTATATTCTAGTTTCTTCAAAATAGCCACCCTTTGCTCTGATTACTGCTTTGCACACTCTTGGCATTCTCTCCATGAGCTTCAAGAGGTAGTCACCTGAAATGGTTTTCCAACAGTCTTGAAGGAGTTCCCAGAGGTGTTTAGCACTTGTTGGCCCCTTTGCCTTCACTCTGCGGTCCAGCTCACCCCAAACCATCTGGATTGGGTTCAGGTCCGGTGACTGTGGAGGCCAGGTCATCTGCCGCAGCACTCCATCACTCTCCTTCTTGGTCAAATAGCCCTTACACAGCCTGGAGGTGTGGGGTCATTGTCCTGTTGAAAAATAAATGATCGTCCAACTAAACGCAAACCGGATGGGATGGCATGTCGCTGCAGGATGCTGTGGTAGCCATGCTGGTTCAGTGTGCCTTCAATTTTGAATAAATCCCCAACAGTGTCACCAGCAAAACACCCCCACACCATCACACCTCCTCCTCCATGCTTCACAGTGGGAACCAGGCATGTGGAATCCATCCGTTCACCTTTTCTGCGTCTCACAAAGACACAGCGGTTGGAACCATCAGACAAAAGTACAGATTTCCACTGGTCTAATGTCCATTCCTTGTGTTTCTTGGCCCAAACAAATCTCTTCTGCTTGTTGCCTCTCCTTAGCAGTGGTTTCCTAGCAGCTATTTGACCATGAAGGCCTGATTGGCGCAGTCTCCTCTTAACAGTTGTTCTAGAGATGGGTCTGCTGCTAGAACTCTGTGTGGCATTCATCTGGTCTCTGATCTGAGCTGCTGTTAACTTGCGATTTCTGAGGCTGGTGACTCGGATGAACTTATCCTCAGAAGCAGAGGTGACTCTTGGTCTTCCTTTCCTGGGTCGGTCCTTGTGTGCCAGTTTCATTGTAGCGCTTGATGGTTTTTGCGACTGCACTTGGGGACACATTTAAAGTTTTTGCAATTTTCCGGACTGACTGACCTTCATTTCTTAAAGTAATGATGGCCACTGGTTTTTCTTTAGTTAGCTGATTGGTTCTTGCCATAATATGAATTTTAACAGTTGTCCAATAGGGCTGTCGGCTGTGTATTAACCTGACTTCTGCACAACACAACTGATGGTCCCAACCCCATTGATAAAGCAAGAAATTCCACTAATTAACCCTGATAAGGCACACCTGTGAAGTGGAAACCATTTCAGGTGACTACCTCTTGAAGCTCATGGAGAGAATGCCAAGAGTGTGCAAAGCAGTAATCAGAGCAAAGGGTGGCTATTTTGAAGAAACTAGAATATAAAACATGTTTTCAGTTATTTCACCTTTTTTTGTTAAGTACATAACTCCACATGTGTTCATTCATAGTTTTGATGCCTTCAGTGAGAATCTACAATGTAAATAGTCAGGAAAATAAAGAAAACGCATTGAATGAGAAGGTGTGTCCAAACTTTTGGCCTGTACTGTACATCACCATACCTTGTGAGTTTGCTGTTGACTGCTCCAGTGGAGGCATGTGGCTGTTTCCCCTGACAGAGGTCTCTCCTACAATGCAAGCAATGCATTCATCTGCAGCAGAGAGCTGAGACGAAGAGCCTCCTGTAGCTGTTGTGGGTTTTTGTTTGTACTTAAGCATTTCTTTGCATCAAGTTTCATATCGAACCATTTTCATTTAACTTCTTAGATGGTTCTTACAACAGAGGACACAGAGTTGATGGCATCCATTACCTCCTTCCAGGCCTTTGATTGACCTGTCCCTGTCACACCACTACTAACAGAAGAAAATAAAATGTTTTTCTCAACCCCACTTCACCTAATAAACCTTCAATCTCAGCATCAGAAAAGTTTTTCTTTTTCTCTCTCTCTCTTTTGTTTGCTCCATGTTCATAGGTCAACAGCATGAATCTATCCATAGTATTTATCACATCCTTATATGGTGGTCACTGGCTATTCATGGGTGGGGATGTATGCTAATTGCTGACTAGCAGGACCGCGCTGTCAATTTATGATTGATTGGCATTCATGAACATACACACTTGTCTAAGAGTTTCCGATGGGGTTCCTGAATCTGGTGTAGAGCTTAGATCGGGCCCAAAAAATCCAGCCCAACCCGGCCCGAGCACGTTATGTTCGGGACCGGCCCGGCCTGTCCAATTAACTGTAATTATGGGCCCGAGCCCGATTTAAACCCGACATTTTTCAATAAGTTGGCTGTTATAATTAAGAGTATTAAACCACAATTCTTGTTATTTGAATGACAGAAATATAGGATCTTAATGAATGGCGCAACACGGAAGCATGATTATGTAATAAAACAGGTGTTTATTTTAGGATCCAGGTGGTGAAGGGCTGTGCGCGCACAATGTTGCAACACTGGATGTGTGGAAAGGATGACGCAGTTATTCGGCAATTAAACCACCGTTTATTACTGAACAGTACAGGTTACTGTTGGCCGTAACCACGCCAAAACAACCAACAAACAACAACTTAGCTGAAACTCCATCTGTGCACTCCTGCTCTCTCCTCCAGCTCGCTCATACACACACCAACACGCGCACTCACACAGCCCTCCTCATCCCCGTCACACTCGCACCCCGCACCTCATTTAATCCCAAACATGCCATTAACTCACAGAACATTGACTTATTAACAGAACATTTACTGCAGGGTCGCTACAATACATAGCCTATAACATTATCAAATCATAGCTTTAAAAAAAAACAAAAAAAAAAACATCATATCTGACCGGCCCGGCCTGGGCCCGTCAGAGGGAGGGGGGCTCCCGGCCCGACCCGGCCCGGGCTCGGGCTCGGGCAGAGAATCTAAGCTCTAATCTGGTGTAGATTTTTAGTACCAAGGTTTTTATGTGCCAATCTACTAACAGATTTAATAACATCTCATGATTGAGACCCAAAGTGTTTGAGTGCCCTGCAGACATTTTCTCACACATTGTTGATGTGCAGGTTGTTTTTTAGTCCATATGGTGCATTCATATATGTAGTTACATTACCACATGGACTGGATGGATGCTGTAATGGTAAAGATAGTGAAGCAGCAGCCCCATCCTTCTAATCAAGAAGAAACAGGTTTATTTCACCTTGCACAAGGACTTATCTGGCAGAGATGCCACTAATGCTCATTGTATTAGTATGACTGTAAAACAAACAGATACCATAGCATTAGTATCAATGAAGGTTTGGACCCACCTGTCTGAAACCATCAGAGAAGTTGTTTTTGTAATATCGGATCATGGAGTTCCAGCCATCCATCAGCAGCCCCCACTGAGTCCTCTTTCCGGTCCTGAAAGATCATGTTGTTCAACACCATAAAGAAAATCACTCATGTCCCCACAGGATGAATGCAAACCATTTTAATGAGCCCTGACCTTTCCTCTAGCATCATCATTTACACCACCTAACTCAAATCTAATTGACTGAGAACATGTCATGCTCCACAGAGGATAAACCCTCTCCATTTTAGAAGCTTTATGATCTATCTATATGTGTGTGTACACACATACTGTGTGTGTGTGTGTGTGTGTGTATGTGTATATATATATATACAGTCAGGTCCATAATTATTTGGACAATGATACAGTTGTCGTCATTTTGGCTCTGTACACCACCACAATGGGTTTTAAATGAAACAATGAATACGTGCTTAAAGTGCAGACTCTCAGCTTTCATTTAAGGCTTTTTTCAAAAATGTAGTATGAACCGTGTAGTAATTACAACCATTTCTTCACACAGTCCCCCAACTTTAAGGGCTCATAAGTATTTGGACAAACTAACATAATCATCAATTAAACAGTCAGTTTTAATACTTGGTTGCAAATCCTTTACAGTCAATGACTACCTGAAGTGTTGGACACATAGGCATCATCAGATGCTGGCTTTCTTCCCTGGTGATGCTCTGCCAGCCCTTTACTGCAGCCGTCTGCACTTCCTGCTTGTGTTTTGGGTGTTTTGCCCTCAGTTTTGGCTTCAGCAAGAGAAACGCACGCTCAATTGGATTCAGGTCAGATGATATGACTTGGCCATTGCAGAACATTCCACTTCTTTGCCTTAAAAATGTCTTTGGTTGCTTTTGCAGTATGCTTCAGGTCATTGTCCAACTGCACTGTGAAGCATTGTCCAATGAGTTTTGAAACATTTGGTTGAATCTGAGCAGATAATGTAGCCCCAAACACTTCAGCTTTCATCCTGCTGCTCTTGTAAGCAGTCACATCATCAATAAATACAAGAGAACCAGTTCCACTGGCAGCCATACATGGCCATGACATAACAGTACCTCCACCATGCTTCACTGATGAGGTGGTGTGCTTTGGATCATGAGCAGTTCCTTCCCTTCTTCCTTCTCTTGTCTTCCCATCATTCTGGTAGTTGATCTTTGTTTTATCTGTCCATAGTATGCTGTTCCACAACTGTACAGGCTTTTTAGATGGTTTTTGACAAACTCTAATCTGGCCTTCCATTTTTAAGGCTAACCAATGGTTTGCATCTTGTGATAAACCCTCTGTATTTATTCTAGTGAAGTCTTGTCTTGCTTACAAGAGCAGCAGGATGAAAGCTGAAGTGTTTGGGGCACCATTATCTGCTCAGATTCAACCAAATGCTTCAAAACTCATTGGACCATGCTTCACAGTGCAGATGGACATTGACCTGAAGCATATTGCAAAAGCAACCAAAGACATTTTTAAGGCAAAGAAGTGGAATGTTCTGCAATGGTCAAGTCATATCATCTGACCTGAATCCAATTGAGCATGCGTTTCTCTTGCTGAAGCCAAAACTGAGGGCAAAACACCCAAAACACAAGCAGGAAGTGCAGACGGCTACAGTAAAGGGCTGGCAGAGCATCACCAGGGAAGAAAGCCAGCATCTGATGATGCCTATGTGTCCAACACTTCAGGCAGTCATTGACTGTAAAGGATTTGCAACCAAGTATTAAAACTGACTGTTTAATTGATGATTATGTTAGTTTGTCCAAATACTTATGAGCCCTTAAAGTTGGGGGACTGTGTGAAGAAATGGTTGTCATTCCTACACGGTTCATACTACATTTTTGAAAAAAGCCTTAAATGAAAGCTGAGAGTCTGCACTTTAAGCACGTATTCATTGTTTCATTTAAAACCCATTGTGGTGGTGTACAGAGCCAAAATGACGACAACTGTATCATTGTCCAAATAATTATGGACCTGACTGTATATATGTTTATGTATATGTGTGTGTACACACATACTGTGTGTGTGTGTGTGTGTGTATGTATATATATATATATATATACATATATATATATATATATACATATATATGTGTGTGTGTGTGTGTGTGTGTGTGTATATATATATAAAATCTGTGTTAGTGAGCACTTCTCCTTTGCCGAGATAATCCATCCCACCTCACAGGTGTGGCATATCAAGATGCTGATTAGACAGCATAAATATTGCACAGGTGTGCCTTAGGCTGGCCACAATAAAAGGCCACTCTGAAATGTGCAGTTTTGCTTTACTGGGGGGAGGTCTGGGGGGGTCAGAAAACCAGTCAGTATCTGGTGTGACCACCATTTGCCTCATGCAGTGCAACACATCTCCTTCGCATCGAGTTGATCAGGTTGTTGATTGTGGCCTGTGGAATGTTGGTCCACTCCTCTTCAATGGCTGTGCGAAGTTGCTGGATATTGGCAGGAACTGGAACACGCTGTCGTATACGCCGATCCAGAGCATCCCAAACATGCTCAATGGGTGACATGTCCGGTGAGTATGCTGGCCATGCAAGAACTGGGATGTTTTCAGCTTCCAGGAATTGTGTACAGATCCTTGCAACATGGGGCCGTGCATTATCATGCTGCAACATGAGGTGATGGCCGTGGATGAATGGCACAACAATGGGCCTCAGGATCTCGTCATGGTATCACTGTGCATTCAAAATGCCATAAATAAAATGCACCTGTGTTCACTGTCCATAACATACGCCTGCCCATACCATAACCCCACCGCCACCATGGGCCACTTGATCCACAACTTGACATCAGCAAACCGCTCACCCACACGACGCCACACTCACTGTCTGTCATCTGCCCTGAACAGTGAAAATCGGGATTCATCCGTGAAGAGAACACCTCTCCAGCGTGCCAGACGCCATCAAATGTGAGCATTTGCCCACTCAAGTCGGTTACGATGACGAACTGCAGTCAGGTCGAGACCCCGATGAGGACGATGAGCATGCAGATGAGCTTCCCTGAGATGGTTTCTGACAGTTTGTGCAGAAATTCTTTGGTTATGCAAACCGATTGTTGTAGCAGCTGTCCGGGTGGCTGGTCTGAGACGATCTTGGAGGTGAACATGCTGGATATGGAGGTCCTGGGCTGGTGTGGTTATACGTGGTCTGCGGTTGTGAGGCTGGTTGGATGTACTGCCAAATTGTCTGAAATGCCTTTGGAGACGGCTTCTGGTAGAGAAATGAACATTCAATTCACAGGCAACAGCTCTGGTGGACATTCCTGCAGTCAGCATGCCAACTGCACGCTCCCTCAAAACTTGCAAGATCTGTGGCATTGTGCTGTGTGATAAAACTGGACATTTTAGAGTGGCCTTTTATTGTGGCCAGCCTAAGGCACACCTGTGCAATAATCAATCAATCAATTAATTTTATTTATAAAGCCCAATATCACAAATCACAATTTGCCTCACAGGGCTTTACAGCGTAATACATCCCTCTGTCCTTATGACCGTCGCAGCGGATAAGGAAAAACTCCCCAAAAAAACCCCTTTAACGGGGAAAAATCATGCTGTCTAATCAGCATCTTGATATGCCACACCTGTGAGGTGGGATGGATTATCTCGGCAAAGGAGAAGTGCTCACTACCACAGATTTAGACAGATTTGTGAACAACATTTGAGGGAAATGGTCTTTTGTGTGTATAGAAAATGTTTTAGATCTTTGAGTTCAGCTCATGAAAAATGGGAGCAAAAACAAGTGTTGCGTTTATATTTTTGTTCAGTGCATATATATATATATATATATATATATATATATATATATATATATATATATATATATACATATACAGTACAGGCCAAAAGTTTGGACACACCTTCTCATTCAATGCGTTTTCTTTTTCTATTTCTTTTTCTTTTTCTTTCTCTATTTACATTGTAGATTCTCACTGAAGGCATCAAAACTATGAATGAACACATGTGGAGTTATGTACTTAACAAAAAAAGGTGAAATAACTGAAAACATGTTTTATATTCTAGTTTCTTCAAAATGAGAAGCAACTCATTGCACCAGTTGGGGTTAAATAACTTGTTGCCAGCTGAAAGATAATCGCCCATGCAGTAATAATCCAATAGGAGGCTCGTACCTATTTGCTTAGTTAAATCCAGGTGGCGACTTTTTTTTTGGCCAGGCAGTGTACATACATACATATATATATATATATATATATATATATATATATATATACACACACACACACACAAATACATATACATACATATACATATATATACATATATATATATATATAGATATACAGTACAGGCCAAAAGTTTGGACACACCTTCTCATTCAATGCGTTTTCTTTATTTTCATGACTATTTACATTGTAGATTCTCACTGAAGGCATCAAAACTATGAATGAACACGTGGAGTTATGTACTTAACAAAAAAAGGTGAAATAACTGAAAACATGTTTTATATTCTAGTTTCTTCAAAATAGCCACCCTTTGCTCTGATTACTGCTTTGCACACTCTTGGCATTCTCTCCATGAGCTTCAAGAGGTAGTCACCTGAAATGGTTTCCACTTCACAGGTGTGCCTCATCAGGGTTAATTAGTGGAATTTCTTGCTTTATCAATGGGGTTGGGACCATCAGTTGTGTTGTGCAGAAGTCAGGTTAATACACAGCCGACAGCCCTATTGGACAACTGTTAAAATTCATATTATGGCAAGAACCAATCAGCTAACTAAAGAAAAACCAGTGGCCATCATTACTTTAAGAAATGAAGGTCAGTCAGTCCGGAAAATTGCAAAAACTTTAAATGTGTCCCCAAGTGGAGTCGTAAAAACCATCAAGCGCTACAACGAAACTGGCACACATGAGGACCGACCCAGGAAAGGAAGACCAAGAGTCACCTCTGCTTCTGAGGATAAATTCATCCGAGTCACCAGCCTCAGAAATCGCAAGTTAACAGCAGCTCAGATCAGAGACCAGATGAATGCCACACAAAGTTCCAGCAGCAGACCCATCTCTAGAACAACTGTTAAGAGGAGACTGCGCCAATCAGGCCTTCATGGTCAAATAGCTGCTAGGAAACCACTGCTAAGGAGAGGCAACAAGCAGAAGAGATTTGTTTGGGCCAAGAAACACAAGGAATGGACATTAGACCAGTGGAAATCTGTGCTTTGGTCTGATGAGTCCAAATTTGAGATCTTTGGTTCCAACCGCCGTGTCTTTGTGAGACGCAGAAAAGGTGAACGGATGGATTCCACATGCCTGGTTCCCACTGTGAAGCATGGAGGAGGAGGTGTGATGGTGTGGGGGTGTTTTGCTGGTGACACTGTTGGGGATTTATTCAAAATTGAAGGCACACTGAACCAGCATGGCTACCACAGCATCCTGCAGCGACATGCCATCCCATCCGGTTTGCGTTTAGTTGGACGATCATTTATTTTTCAACAGGACAATGACCCCAAACACACCTCCAGGCTGTGTAAGGGCTATTTGACCAAGAAGGAGAGTGATGGAGTGCTGCGGCAGATGACCTGGCCTCCACAGTCACCGGACCTGAACTCAATCCAGATGGTTTGGGGTGAGCTGGACCGCAGAGTGAAGGCAAAGGGGCCAACAAGTGCTAAACACCTCTGGGAACTCCTTCAAGACTGTTGGAAAACCATTTCAGGTGACTACCTCTTGAAGCTCATGGAGAGAATGCCAAGAGTGTGCAAAGCAGTAATCAGAGCAAAGGGTGGCTATTTTGAAGAAACTAGAATATAAAACATGTTTTCAGTTATTTCACCTTTTTTTGTTAAGTACATAACTCCACATGTGTTCATTCATAGTTTTGATGCCTTCAGTGAGAATCTACAATGTAAATAGTCATGAAAATAAAGAAAACGCATTGAATGAGAAGGTGTGTCCAAACTTTTGGCCTGTACTGTATGTATGTGAAAACTGACACTTTCAGGACAGTAGTTAGCCAGTTAGCAAATTAACAACACTACCTGATGCTGAAAGAAGAAAGCATATTCACTGTGCACTAGTTAACAACAACACAAACTGTTATGAACTGTTTCTGCTTAAGAGCTCAATAACTAAAGACAAAAAAAATCTTACCTAATCTTACAAGTTTGTTTGGGTCTCACTCCCTTTGACTTTAGCTATTTGTTTACTTTCCACACTTCCATTTCTCTTGTCGTGCGCTGAGCTGAACTGCCAGTTAGAGTGGTTTCATTCATTGATGGGCTCCGCCATCTCTGATGCCCATTCATTTTGCCCAATCGGCCAAAAAACAGCTGATAAGGGCCAACTAGAGCCGACAATGCCAGACCCACTACAAAGTCTAGGGAAACAGACGCTGACACTGACAGATGTGTCAGGGCCCTACACTGCACACACTTACACGGTTCCTTTGTCATTAGCAGGTAGTTAGCATGTGTTCAGCTACTGTTTGCTGCGTGAAAACTGACCTGGTGAAGTCAGTCTTCAAGGCACCAGTACCAGCATACTGCTTGGCACACGCATCAGCATTGTCTGCCCAGGCTGAAAGTGAATAGACAGCAAAGAGGACAGAACACAATACCCAAAAAGAAATAGAGGAAACAGATCATATTAATATCTTTAACCTTAAAAGAGTGATTAAAAAACTACTGAGGTCACTGGAGTGTGAGGGTGAGCCCACCATTCTGGTACATCTTCTTAAAGTCTGCCTGCTCTTCAATCTGCTGGCCCATGTGGAGGACTCCCATTCTCTGCAGGTACAAACACATTTGAGTTAAGAGGCAAATCAAAAACTACCTTCTGACTCCTCTGTTAAAGTCTATGCTTTACATAAATAACATTTATTTATGTTACACAAATAATACCGATACAAATTTATCTCCATAGGTTTCAATGCTGTGTCTTAATAATCACAAACTGCATAATTAAAAAATTGCATGTAAATTAGGGATGCACCGAATATTCGGTAACCGAATATATTTGGTCGAATATTGCAAAAAAAAAACACACATTCAGTATTCGGTGGAATAAGTGAAAAGCAAGGCAGAATAATAGCGCCGTGTTTTGATAACGCAATCACAGCAGACACAACAGCGTGCGGTGACGGACAGAGTAAAATGTCGGCAGTGTGGCGATATTTTACTCCGTCCGTCACTGCACTCGCATTTGCGACTAAAAATAGTTTTGTTCGAGCAAAATAAATCATTCAGCACGTTGTGTGAGTACAGATTTCAACCAGCAGCAGAAACGAAAGGCGAATCCCGCCAGTTGTGGGTTGAACCAGGGTGACAGACAGACTGTTCTTTACTTATGAAGGGACTGTTCTTTACTTGTCAGAGGAGGATGGTGGCTGGTTGATTTTTATTTTATTTTGATCCCTGCTATGTTAATCACTTATTGATGCTGTTTTTGAAGTATGAATAAGTCAATAAGTAATTTATTCCATTGAAATATCACTGATGTATTATAGAGAAGTGATTTATCTTTTCATAAATGACAAAAGGCACATCTGCCTCATTTTCGCTGTGGTATCGTGATACTACTCAGAACCATGATATTTTCTGTACATACTGTATTTTTGGTAGATTGGAGCGAATGAGTGATGAGGATTTCAAGAAAGCAGACGAGTTCATCAAGCTCATGCGAATCCTCTACACCAGCACCCTGGCTGTATCAAGCGAGAAGACACCAACGTGTGGGCAAATACTTCCAATCCTAAAGAAGTTGGAGACTCACTTCACAGCAGCTGATGACGACTCTGTCTTCACTGCCTCCATAAAGGCCAAGATATGGAGTGACCTGTCCAGCCGCTATCAGGTATTAATTATGCATCTACACTACAGTAACCTTAGTAACAACCTGTTAGGTGGTGTAAGGGAGATACGATTCATATTGATTGATTCATTCATTCATTGGTCTCAAATTATTCAGGCCCCTTTTTTCAATTTGCTGTCTTATAGTTTAAGTTTAAGTTTATTTCATTTATATAGCACCTGCAAACAGCATTTGGACCAAAGTGCTTCGCAGGCAAACATGTCATATACACATATATGCATAAAGACATGTAAAATACATGTGCATATAGTCTTAAAATACATCAAATTAAATACAATTTGCCATCTTGTAAATGGGTCTGAAATTGAATACTTTACAAAGCCACTGTACATCTGTCTCATGCTGTGTGTTGTAGGATGGTGAGATATCAGCATTTCTAGAGGAGGCAACTATAATGGATCCTAGATTCAAGGCTAAAATGGACAACAATGCTGCCTGGGACCGGGTGAAAGATGCTGCAGTGAAGATGGCAGGTCCAGAAGAGTCAGAGCACCAGGTAAACACATTGGCCATCTACAAATGTAACAAGCTATGAAACTGTTGTCAGCCTAAACTGTGAATTGCTGGATGCCTGTAATGATGCATCACTGGTATTTTTCAGCTGCCAATCGGGCAGGACGATGAAGATGGTGAGCGTGAGACCATCCAGTGCCAGGAGTACATCAGTGTGTCTGATCAGGAGGAAGAGGAAAATGTGGAGGTAAGGACATTGTGAATATTTTCATTTTCTTGGGAACAGGGTCTTACTCTGGTCATCCTTAAATGATCACTAACAGGATTTATTGTCTATTTCAGACTCAGAGTCATCCTCCCAAGAAAATGAAAATAACACCCTTAGAGGAGCTCTTT
Source organism: Epinephelus lanceolatus (assembly GCF_041903045.1). Classification (NCBI taxonomy): domain Eukaryota; kingdom Metazoa; phylum Chordata; class Actinopteri; order Perciformes; family Serranidae; genus Epinephelus; species Epinephelus lanceolatus. Next base: position 45,360,173 of record NC_135743.1, on the reverse strand, counting down.
GAGGAGGAAGAGAAAGAAGCCCAAACAGCAGCTGAGAACATATGCTCCCTTTCCTGCCATGAGAAAGCTGAGCAAGAAATAAAACTGTACAGGAACCTGCCCCCTGTGTCCATGAGCACAGACCCTGCTAGGTGGTGGTGGGAGAAGAGGTCCACTCTCCCCATCCTGTCAGATTTGTCTGCCACATATATGTGTGTGCAAGCATTATCAACCCCATCAGAGAGAGTGTTCTCAGTAGCTGGAGACACTATTCGCTGCGAGGGTCATAAGGACAGAGGGATGTCGTATGCTGTAAAGCCCTGTGAGGCAAATTGTGATTTGTGATATTGGGCTTTATAAATAAAATTGATTGATTGATTGACTATTAGCCAAGAATGGTGTAGGATTCGTCCAGAAAAAGCAGATATGCTCATTTTCTTGCAAAAGAACTGTTAAGAAATTTACTCATGCTCCCCAACAGCCTAGCTGGAGACACTATTAGCCAAGAACGGTGTAGGATTCGTCCAGAAAAAGCAGATATGTTCATTTTCTTGCAAAAGAACTGTTAAGAAGTTTACTCATGCTCCCCGACAGCCTAGCTGGAGACACTATTAGCCAAGAACGGTGTAGGATTTGTCCAGAAAAAGCAGATATGTTCATTTTCTGCAAAAGAACTGTTAAGAAGTTTACTCATGCTCCCCGACAGCCTAAATGTGCAGTCTAACAGTGCGATCATTTTCTTTACACAATTGTGTATTTTTCATCTAATTGCACTGTGCAACAATTAAAATAAAGTTTTTGTATTTGTATGATTGCATCTGTGTTTATTATATACTTGTTTAAGTATAGCAAGTATAATGAATATAATGTAGGAATCGGTAAGAGGAATCGGTAAGGAATCGGACCGTTAAGAAGGAATCGGTAAGGAATCGGAATCGTTAAAATCCTAACGAGTCCCAACCCTACGCACGGTCCGCTAGCATAATGCTGACATATAACGGAAATCTTCATAGACGCGCTAACAGAAATTAGCATTGAAATTAGCATAACGGCATTACAATGACAAACAATAAAGTGCAAGTGAGCAACTCTACATAACATAAGCAAATAAACTCAGAGTAATGCATTTGTATTTACAGACATATGTTTCCTGTGCTCTATTAAACTTTAACCATGTCATTGTGCACTACTGCAAGTCTGCATATTCTTCTTCTAACACTACTCAACACTGAAAAGGTATAACAACTAAAACTCAACTCATATATATACATACATATACATACATATACATACATATATATATATATATATATATATATATATATATATATATATATATATATATATATATATACACATATATATACATATATATACATATATATATCTATATATATATCTATATATATATATATCTATATATATCTACAGTACAGGCCAAAAGTTTGGACACACCTTCTCATTCAATGCGTTTTCTTTATTTTCATGACTATTTACATTGTAGATTCTCACTGAAGGCATCAAAACTATGAATGAACACATGTGGAGTTATGTACTTAACAAAAAAAGGTGAAATAACTGAAAACATGTTTTATATTCTAGTTTCTTCAAAATAGCCACCCTTTGCTCTGATTACTGCTTTGCACACTCTTGGCATTCTCTCCATGAGCTTCAAGAGGTAGTCACCTGAAATGGTTTTCCAACAGTCTTGAAGGAATTCCCAGAGGTGTTTAGCACTTGTTGGCCCCTTTGCCTTCACTCTGCAGTCCAGCTCACCCCAAACCATCTCGATTGGGTTCAGGTCCGGTGACTGTGGAGGCCAGATCATCTGCCGCAGCACTCCATCACTCTCCTTCTTGGTCAAATAGCCCTTACACAGCCTGGAGGTGTGTTTGGGGTCATTGTCCTGTTGAAAAATAAATGATCGTCCAACTAAACGCAAACCGGATGGGATGGCATGTCGCTGCAGGATGCTGTGGTAGCCATGCTGGTTCAGTGTGCCTTCAATTTTGAATAAATCCCCAACAGTGTCACCAGCAAAACACCCTCACACCATCACACCTCCTCCTCCATGCTTCACAGTGGGAACCAGGCATGTGGAATCCATCCGTTCACCTTTTCTGCGTCTCACAAAGACACGGCGGTTGGAACCAAGGATCTCAAATTTGGACTCATCAGACCAAAGCACAGATTTCCACTGGTCTAATGTCCATTCCTTGTGTTTCTTGGCCCAAACAAATCTCTTCTGCTTGTTGCCTCTCCTTAGCAGTGGTTTCCTAGCAGCTATTTGACCATGAAGGCCTGATTGGCGCAGTCTCCTCTTAACAGTTGTTCTAGAGATGGGTCTGCTGCTAGAACTCTGTGTGGCATTCATCTGGTCTCTGATCTGAGCTGCTGTTAACTTGCCATTTCTGAGGCTGGTGACTCGGATGAACTTATCCTCAGAAGCAGAGGTGACTCTTGGTCTTCCTTTCCTGGGTCGGTCCTCATGTGTGCCAGTTTCGTTGTAGCGCTTGATGGTTTTTGCGACTCCACTTGGGGACACATTTAAAGTTTTTGCAATTTTCCGGACTGACTGACCTTCATTTCTTAAAGTAATGATGGCCACTGGTTTTTCTTTAGTTAGCTGATTGGTTCTTGCCATAATATGAATTTTAACAGTTGTCCAATAGGGCTGTCGGCTGTGTATTAACCTGACTTCTGCACAACACAACTGATGGTCCCAACCCCATTGATAAAGCAAGAAATTCCACTAATTAACCCTGATAAGGCACACCTGTGAAGTGAAAACCATTTCAGGTGACTACCTCTTGAAGCTCATGGAGAGAATGCCAAGAGTGTGCAAAGCAGTAATCAGAGCAAAGGGTGGCTATTTTGAAGAAACTAGAATATAAAACATGTTTTCAGTTATTTCACCTTTTTTTGTTAAGTACATAACTCCACATGTGTTCATTCATAGTTTTGATGCCTTCAGTGAGAATCTACAATGTAAACAGTCATGAAAATAAACAAAACGCATTGAATGAGAAGGTGTGTCCAAACTTTTGGCCTGTACTGTATACATAAACATACATATATATATATATATACATATATATATATATATATATATATATATATATATATATATATATATACACACACATATATATATATATACACACACACACACACACACACATACATATATATATATATACATACATATACATATACATATATATATATACATATATATATATATATATATATATATATATATATACATATATATATATACACACACACACACACACACACACACACACATATACACACATCCAGGAAAGGCAGAGCTTGAAATGACCAAAGCTGTCTATAAACTTTGTCACGGACAGTTATATCAAATTGCAATACTTTAGAAATTGAATCGCAATACTTGTAAAATCGCAATTATTCAGAATTGCAATATAAATCGAATCGGGACCCAAGAATCGTGATAGATTCGAATCGGGACAAAAGCATATCATCCCAGCCCTATTATGTAGGAGTAATGAGCAAATATGGAGTGGAGAGAGAATGGTTTCTATGCTTTTTACACTTCATTTTATAAAATGTCCCCACTGGTATCTGTGATAGAAAAATTCTGTAACCATGTTTAACCTATAATGTGTTCTGCATATGTTGTGTACCCATGTCCTAAGGTTACTTGTTTTGATGAGACTGAACTTCTCACCTAATGATGTGTGTTGCTCATTTAACCCCTACTGTGACAGCAGTGAGAGACACCAAGGTCACGAGCCAGGGAGGCTCAGACACCAAGATTATGAGCCAGGGAGGACACCAAGTGTCCTTGTTAGTCTCAAGAGATGTGATTTAGGAATGTCAAGGCACCACATATTTTGACTGTTGATGTGCATGTGTTATGGGAACTATAAAGATAGCAGGGGAGAGGACTTGCTAGGCACTCGTTCACTGACTGACTGTTTATGTGGTTGTATGTGTGAGTGTCTCCATTCATGAATGCTTATTAAAACTCAAGAAAGACAGCCGACGTGTGAAGTCTTTTTCTTTAAACTGTTCATTAAATAGTTGTTTTGCCACCACATATCCATTGTACCAGGCACAAGCTGGGCACAGCCACTCTTTTCTGTCTTCAGTTGTTTTAAATGTTATGTCCACCATATGATTATAGGGTCCTACCCGTAGCTGTGACTGCAGCGAGCGTTCAGCCAGCAGGCTCTGGACGACATTGGTACGGTCCAGACAGTCCATGCAGTTGCTCCGAAAAGTCCCTTCCTGATTCAACAGCACCTTCCCATCTGCATCCACCAGGAAATATCTGAATCCACATACATACCATTACGTCTGCCGTACAGTTTATAGATATCTACCTGGTGTACTTGTATATCAGCACACTGACCCAAATTCATCCTGCATTTCAGCAACCATGTCCACTAAGATCTGCAGGCGGTGCCACCTCATACGACTGCACTCCTTGTGGAAGTCAAAGGCTATGTACCTGCAGAGGGGCAAGCATTTACCAAAGATATATTGAGCTCAACGTAATTAGAGGAGGTATAAATATGAGGGTCTAAAAGAACCCAGCTTTATATGAAGGGTAAAGAATGGAACTGGTGGTAATCTTACTTGATCATGCCATTACTCAAGTTGGTCACCATCTTGCCAAATGCCAGTTCCAGTGGTTTCTCTGAGCCCTTTTGATTGATCTGTGAAATAAGGATAACAACAAGTCTAAAAACTCAGTTTTGGTTACTGCCATGGAATAATCTTAGTGAAGTGCTCCTTTCAAGCCAGGGTCATATCATGCATTGAACAGTGTGAAATCTACATCTAGCTGGCACACTGATTTCATAAAATGAAAGTAAGACAGGTCATAGAATCAACAGATGATACAATTACACTTTTTCTCATCTTACCAAGTTCAAAATGACTTGTCTTCCATAGAGAATAATCTGTGAGTCAAAGTGTCTCTGGAATCCATCCATCTGAAGAGATAAAAAGAAAGGGAAAGCTGTGTAAGAAATGAAGATAAATAAGAGTACAAATACACAGAGGCTAGAATGTAAAGACAGCTTACGTGGTTCACTGTTTTGCTGATCTGTGGTTTTGGCTTGTACTTGAGATTGGGCCTTTGGGACCAGTAGAAGGGAATGGAGCCTCTTGTCTACGATGAAAAAGGGCATCATGCATAAACATTCAGAAACTCATTCCTCCATATACAGGGTCGGATGTTAAGGTTTTTTCCTACTTGCCCTGCTGGGCAAGTACTTCTCAAATCTACTTGCCCCATCTAAATTCTTACTTGCCCTGCTTAAGAGGTTCTTTTTCTGGCTGTGTAGTGCATATTTTCGCTCATGACTTATATCTTACATCAGCAGAGACGCTCTGCCAATGGAGGCAGCAGCACATAAAAAAGCAGCACACTGCAACTGGCCCCTACGAGGACAGAAACAGGAGAGGAAATACACGATTACAGGCCTGGAATTAAGTCATTTTTAGGGCAAGGCCACTTTGGCCTTTGATAAATACAAATTTATTGGGGCATTACGGCCAAAATGTGGGGCACCAATGGCGCAATAACAATATGTGCTAACTACATTGAATGAAGACAAATCAATAGATGTGTTGAAAAACAGTACTGAGTTTGTTAAAACTGGGTGTGCATGACTGGGGATATATCTCGTTTCTTGTTGTTTTGATTCATGTCCCTTATTTTTTAAGTCTTTGAAATCTCTTGATTCTTTTGTTATCTCCTAGTTATTAAGAAATTATTATTAGAAGAAGATTCTTTATTGTCCTTTCTCAGCACATTACACACATTTGACCTCTGCATTTGACCCATCCTACTGTATACACTAGGAGCAGTGGGCAGCCGCAGTGCAGCGTCCAGGGATGCCAGTGGTCAGGGTAAATGACAGGAGTATTCACCTAACATAGCGTACATATCTTTAATTATATAATTATTTATATGTCTCTATGTATATTTTTACATAAATCCCCAATATTTTATTTGACTTTAAAAAAAATCCTCTTCCTTCATTTAATTTGACAGTGTTTTTGTATTGTATTATATGTATTAATTCTCTACAGGATCTTCTATGTGCGCGATACAGAGAGCAGAGAATTGTTAATGCGTGACCATGTAGAGACAGAAATGACACGATGACATAACACCATAAATAGTATATTGTTATGTTATTATATGAAGCGTCCGTCGCGCAAAATAATATCAGTGGGGGCTGTGGGCAGGACATTGTTACGTGAGCCTGTCACTGCAGGCAGAGAGACGCTGCATCAGAGCCGAAGGAGCACGTTTTAAAATAAATTTATTTTATCAATTAGTTATTAACTTTTACTATTTTTAGCAACTTGCCCGATTGGGCAAGTGAGTTGTTAGTTTACATGCCCGACCTTGAGTTTTACTTGCCCCGGGCAATCGGGCAATCCTTATTGTTTAGCCCTGACATATATACATATATAAACATATACACACACACACACACACATATATGTATATATATATATATATATATGTATATGTATATATATATATACATACACACACACACATATATATATACAGTACAGGCCAAAAGTTTGGACACACCTTCTCATTCAATGCGTTTTCTTTATTTTCATGACTATTTACATTGTAGATTCTCACTATATATACAATAATAATACATATACAAAAACAACAGTCATGTAGCACAGTTCATGGTGGATATGATCACTTGGCCACAACATGGGCTGTGTGGGATCTGTGCAGGAAGGTGGACACAGCTGTAGGGTAGAGCAGTGTTAATTTTGTTGACAAAAACTATGACAAAAAGTTTTCGTCAAACAACCTTTATCCATGACGAAAACAAGACATTCAGTACGTTTAGATGGACAGTTTAATTCCACTTTCATTCGGAATGAAAGGCCATTCCGATTGAAAAATGGTCATTCCGACTGAAAATTAAATGCGATTAAAGGGGGTGGTTTATTCCGTTTGTCATTCCGAATGAAAGAATTTTGCGTGCACGTAAACGCTAATTCCTCTTTAAGTTTATTCCGGTCTTTCTGCTCATGCTTGTTTCCTTGCCCTTCTGGCGCAATGACGTATATAGCGCGCATAGCAACGGGCTGAGATAGAACAGTCGGACTCATTGCACTCACTGGTTTCCATACGCCAAAGCACAGTCTTCTATCTCCTTTCTTCGACCTTCTACCTCTCTTCTCCTCCTCAACAAAGCATTAGCAGAACAAGGTTGTTGTCCTACTGCTGCTTCAAGAATATAAGCAAAACAAGCCCAAAAAAGGCACTAAGAACGGCATCATCAAGCATCTTGTTATCCGGAGCGAGGACTACAGTGTTTTCTTCCGGTAAACGTAAACACGTAACATCCCCACCCCCTATCCAATCAGAAACCTTCCCTGCCCCAAACCTTGCGCAGACCCAAATATAGGCGATTAAACTGATCTCCCGTGTAAACCCTTATTTGGAATGAATATTTCTCATGTAAACTACCTGGAAAAACTTTAATTCTGAATGATTTCATTCATATTTATTTCATTCTGAATGAGAAGCCATCATGTAACCATAGCCAATGATGACCTAAAAATAGATCTTGATAATAAAAACTAAGACTAAATCTCTGTTTCATTTTCAATGAAGAAACAAGCTGTAATGAAAATGTTTTTGGTGGCCTATCGACATTGAACACCAAGAATGGCCATGCTTGTAATTATCTTCAAATGCCACATGAACGACAGGCTGGCAAAGTCTAGTAAATAGTCTGCACCAGGATGTTTCACTAGCCAGCAACAACCAGAGCAACATCAGCAATTGGTGGAAGTTGTGAACTGTAATTCAGCAGTAAATAGTCAGCCGTGTGTATCTCACTGTGGATGTTGGACAAAAACATCATGGCGGCAGAGGACGGGGGTGGTTTGTTAGGCTCCACTCGCATCCAGTTACTAACAACTATCCAGCTGCTATGGGGTATGTTTAAAAATGGTTTTAATCGTGCATTTCAGCCGTTTAGTAACGCTGCAAAGAAACGGCCAAAACAAGGAACTCAGGTGAAGTACCGTCACGCAAACAAAGGAAAAGTTTGCATGCTGCTGCTGTGTAGCTGGCTACTACTTATCTCTATCAGCTCCTGTTTTCATTCTGAAATATGTCTTAACCAATCCCTAAAAAACGGGGTGACAGGACTTTATTCTGGAAGCACTAAACTGAACCTTTTCGGACACGGACAAACCGTCATCTACTCAATCTGTATATGAAACGGCCAACACAGCGGTCAAACTAAAGCTGTCAAATCCTCCAACCAACAGGATAAATGGCACGCAGCGAAGACAATATTTTTACTGTTACTACTCGCTGGTGATATACAACTGAATCCAGGGCCACCTGTAATCCTTCAAACTACCAGCAATTACACCACGCCGAGACACATACCAGCTGCCGAGTTGGCCAGGGCTCCGGTCGGCGGCGCGGGGCGGGGTTGTGCGGTGCCTGGCCTGGATGGAGGTGTCTCGGCCCTGGGCTTGGCTCCCCGCGGTGATGCGGGGCGGGATGGTGCAGCGCTCTGCTTGGATGAGAGTGTCTTGAGCCTGGGCCACTTGCGGGAGCAGGTGGAGCTGGGCCGGATGATGGCGCAGGCGGGCGGTGAGCGGTGTGGACTCCGGACGGACTGCGCGGTGCTCCCCACTGACTACGGGCTGGCAGGTGGGTCGGAAGGCGTGCGGGCGCTGCCTGGGCCCAGCATGGGGGACATGCACGCGGGGGATGGTGGTCCGGCCAGGCTGCGGCGAGGAGAGGTGGGTGCTGGGCCCACTGACTCTCAGGCAGCGCGAAAACAAAAACAATATCTTTTCTTCCAGACTGTCAACCATGCTAAAGTGATATGGGATTGACAATCCAAGGGGATTTTAGGTGGACATCTTAATATAAGAAGCATCATTGCAAAAGGAGATCAGATTCATACATTACTGACAGAGTCAAATGTGGACTATCTCTGTCTGAGTGAAACTTGGCTTCATAATAATATTCCTACAAACATGATAAATATCCCTGGATATGTTTGCTACAGAAAGGACAGATCTTTTGGCAAGGGAGGGCGTGTTTTGATTTACATCAGAGATACCCTTAAATGTAATGAAATACAACTAAACACCTCTCTTGAATGTCTTGCTCTGAATGTAGTTTTATCACCTCAGACTAAATTCAGTATTGTGATTTTGTATAACCCTCCATCACACAATATTTCCTTTTACAAAGATTTGCAAGATGTTATGAAAAAGCTTGATTACAAATCAGAGACTATTATATATGAGGACTTTAACATCAATTGGCTGGACAAGAAAAGTAAACAAAAATTGAAAACAATCATGTCTAAATACAACTTTCAACAAATGGTCAACTCACCCATAAGAATAACTAGAAATAGCAAAACTTTGATTGATCTCATTTTCACTAATAGAGAGGAACGGATAACAAAAATATATAATTTAATAATGGGATTATCTGACCATAACATGATTTTGGCTGTAAGGAAACTATCAAAAAAACGCCTCCAGATATATCCCTGTAAAGTTCCAGAAAATACAAAAATGGGAATCCCCAAGACTAAAATCATACAGATGAAGAAGGATATTAAAGAAATTAACTGGGACAATACTCTGCAAATGGATGATGTTGATATACAGTACAGGCCAAAAGTTTGGACACACCTTCTCATTCAATGCGTTTTCTTTATTTTCATGACTATTTACATTGTAGATTCTCACTGAAGGCATCAAAACTATGAATGAACACATGTGGAGTTATGTACTTAACAAAAAAAGGTGAAATAACTGAAAACATGTTTTATATTCTAGTTTCTTCAAAATAGCCACCCTTTGCTCTGATTACTGCTTTGCACACTCTTGGCATTCTCTCGATGAGCTTCAAGAGGTAGTCACCTGAAATGGTTTCCACTTCACAGGTGTGCCTTATCAGGGTTAATTAGTGGAATTTCTTGCTTTATCAATGGGGTTGGGACCATCAGTTGTGTTGTGCAGAAGTCAGGTTAATACACAGCCGACAGCCCTATTGGACAACTGTTAAAATTCATATTATGGCAAGAACCAATCAGCTAACTAAAGAAAAACCAGTGGCCATCATTACTTTAAGAAATGAAGGTCAGTCAGTCCGGAAAATTGCAAAAACTTTAAATGTGTCCCCAAGTGGAGTCGTAAAAACCATCAAGCGCTACAACGAAACTGGCACACATGAGGACCGACCCAGGAAAGGAAGACCAAGAGTCACCTCTGCTTCTGAGGATAAGTTCATCCGAGTCACCAGCCTCAGAAATGGCAAGTTAACAGCAGCTCAGATCAGAGACCAGATGAATGCCACACAGAGTTCTAGCAGCAGACCCATCTCTAGAACAACTGTTAAGAGGAGACTGCGCCAATCAGGCCTTCATGGTCAAATAGCTGCTAGGAAACCACTGCTAAGGAGAGGCAACAAGCAGAAGAGATTTGTTTGGGCCAAGAAACACAAGGAATGGACATTAGACCAGTGGAAATCTGTGCTTTGGTCTGATGAGTCCAAATTTGAGATCTTTGGTTCCAACCGCCGTGTCTTTGTGAGACGCAGAAAAGGTGAACGGATGGATTCCACATGCCTGGTTCCCACTGTGAAGCATGGAGGAGGAGGTGTGATGGTGTGAGGGTGTTTTGCTGGTGACACTGTTGGGGATTTATTCAAAATTGAAGGCACACTGAACCAGCATGGCTACCACAGCATCCTGCAGCGACATGCCATCCCATCCGGTTTGCGTTTAGTTGGACGATCATTTATTTTTCAACAGGACAATGACCCCAAACACATCTCCAGGCTGTGTAAGGGCTATTTGACCAAGAAGGAGAGTGATGGAGTGCTGCGGCAGATGACCTGGCCTCCACAGTCACCGGACTTGAACCCAATCGAGATGGTTTGGGGTGAGCTGGACCGCAGAGTGAAGGCAAAGGGGCCAACAAGTGCTAAACACCTCTGGGAACTCCTTCAAGACTGTTGGAAAACCATTTCAGGTGACTACCTCTTGAAGCTCATGGAGAGAATGCCAAGAGTGTGCAAAGCAGTAATCAGAGCAAAGGGTGGCTATTTTGAAGAAACTAGAATATAAAACATGTTTTCAGTTATTTCACCTTTTTTTGTTAAGTACATAACTCCACATGTGTTCATTCATAGTTTTGATGCCTTCAGTGAGAATCTACAATGTAAATAGTCATGAAAATAAAGAAAACGCATTGAATGAGAAGGTGTGTCCAAACTTTTGGCCTGTACTGTATGTTGCAATTCATTGACTGATGGCTTGACCAGCGTGGTGGAGAAATACACTGTGAAAATGAAACATTCACAGAGGAAGACTCGCCTACCCTAGTTAAACAGTGAGATCTTCTTACTTATGAAAAAAAGAGCTCTCGCTCTCAAAACAGCTCTGTCAAGTGGATTGTCCACTGATCTTCTTACTTACAAAGGACTTAGAAATAAAGTGACAATGGTTTTAAGAAAGGCAAAAGCTTCCTATTTTTCTCAGTTAATAGAGGAGGCCAAAGGTAACTCTGCATCCCTTTGGAAGCATTTAAACAAATTAACAAATAAAGAACCTAAGCACAATAAGATAAGAGAGCTGAAGATCGATGGACAACCCACAACAGACAGTACGCTTATTGCAGCCGAGTTTAATCCTTTTTTTATTCAGTCAGCAGAGGAACTTGCTCAATGTTTTGATCCTCTATTACTAAATGACATTGAGCTGTTTTAAATCAGGGGACACAGACCAGCTATGCAATTATCGTCCAATCTCTATACTCCCTGCAATGTCAAAGATTTTGGAAAAAGTTGTGACAGAACAACTAGTTGATTATTTAGAGTCAAACCAACTTCTATATCCTGAGCAGTTTGGGTTTAGTCATAAACACTCCACAGAAACAGCAATTTGCTCTTTTGTCGAAAATCTGAAGTGTTTTATGGATGGGGGTAATGTCATGGGTGAAGTGTTTCTCGACCTAAAGAAGGCGTTTGACACTGTCAACCACGACATCCTGCTATCAAAGTTATCTAAAATAAATTTTTCCAAATAAGCTCTTAGTTGGTTTGCTTCCTATTTACATTCAAGAAAGCAATGTGTGAGGATTGACCAAAAAAAGTCTGCTCCTCAACAAAATAAAATTGGCATTCCTCAAGGCTCAATCCTGGGGCCGTTGCTCTTTAGTCTTTACATTAACGACCTGCCTGAAAGCTGTCTGGGGGCTGGTTGTCAGCTTTATGCAGGCGACACAGTCATATACGCGTCAGCTAAGACATCAAGTGAGGCAGCAGAGATATTCATTTTTGAGCAGGGTATGTCATTGGCTTTATGATAACAAGCTCACCCTAAATAAGAAAAAGACAGTTTCCATGTGCTTCTCCATCAAAAACATACCACAATCAGAAAAATTTTGCATAACATTGCAGGGAGAGGAAATTGAGATGGTAAAGGATTTTAAATATTTGGGTGTAGTTCTGGATTCCAGACTCAAATTTGACAAACATGGCAAAAAGATATCAAAAACAATAAAAAACAATTTAAATTAAAGCTGCAAGCAGCGTTTGGCGGGACCTCGCACTCGCGCCCGTTTCGGCCCCCAGCTTATGTCGTCACTGTCAATTATTTAGAAATATCAAACATGTTGCCACAAACATCAGAAAATCCTTACAGAGCTGAACATTTTGATGTTTGAATGCTTTCTGTAGCTGTAGGTATGGATAAGTGATGTTACGATATGCAAATTAGATGAGTGAATTTATTCCCATCAGATTCCTCGTCCTTTATTTTGAGGAAGAGACAACAAAAACAACACAAAACAAAATAAATTTACTATGTAAATATGTTCAAAATGTTGTTTTACTGAGATGTATGAAATCCAATATGGCTGCCGCCTAGTGACGTCACAATATGCAAATTAGATACGTTAATTTACTCCCATGACAAACTTTGGGTCATGATGAATAGTTTTCTCATTTACAGTATGCCTTTATCTCTCACCACTTTCAAGCCACAGCCTTTTGAAATGTTGAAATGAAAATGGAATATTTTCCTCAATAAACTCTGGCACCTAAAGGGTTAAAATGGAGATTGTGCCCCTGTCATGTCTGCATGTAAGATTTAGACACACACACACATCATGTTTCTGTGAGTTTGTGTGTGACAGCGGTTGCCATGGTGATGAAGTAGGTGCACCTGGCAGAAGAGCAGAGAGAGAGAGAGACAGAACACAGAGAGACCTGTTTTAGTGGAGATTTAAGTCCTCGAACAAGTTCTTCCCATTCCCAAACCGCTGGTCCAATCATCAAAACAATGTGATCATGAGAGGGATAAAGTTATACAGAAGATCTGTTTAGCAGCAGTTGAACTGGTATGTGTGCGTCTTTAAAGCCGATACAATAAACAGTGTAGGAGGAGATGTGTTTTTTTTATAAGAGCACGTTTGAGGGGAAATCTTACTTTGAAAGGGCAAATAGCTCACTTCCTGTTGGATTTAGGTCATGGGTGTTAGCGTGTTATTTGTAGGTCGAACACTCCAGTTTTGGTTTGATCTTGATACGACATTCCTACGGGCTGTAGTGGCCAGTTTAGTGCACCTATGTGGCGCTAGAGAGCCCATTTTGGCACTGTAGGGGTTAATAATGTGTGTGTTCTGTTTCAAATGAAGTTTCTGCTGCTGTAATCTGTCCTTTAAAGATTGTGAGACACACAGACCAGAGAACCCTGTGGCTGTGTCTGTGTGTGCAGCCGTTGTCATGGCGATTAATAACTTGCCCGCACCTGTGGCAGACACAGACACGTCAGGAGAGCAGATCACCAAAGGCTGTTTATAAAGGGATTTAACTCCTCGAACAAATGCTTCACATACCCAAACCGTTGGTCCAAGCAACAAAATAAAGTGATTCTGAGAGACAGCCACGTCTCGTGAACGCACGTGTCGCGTTTTATATTTCTCGAGTCAAAAATGTGGTCAGGGGAGCGAGTTTAAAATGTGTTGCACCCCAGCTGTTTCCAGAAATTTCTCCTCTGAGTTTACATGGGAGTGAATGAGAAAAAAATCAGCGCTCCCTTCGCTTTGGAGCCACTCAGCAAAAATGTGTACGTGTGAGAGATTCCATGTCAACATATCTGTGAGCAGGACAAATTTTCCTACGTTTTGTGGTATAAATTGTGCCTGTACAGTGAAAATTGTGGCCATGGCAGCGAGTTAAAGACAAAAGTTTTAGACGATTTTTAGAGCCCTCTCCACTCTAGCTCACAGCATTCTGTGCAATACACACCCATTGTAAACTGAGAATTTCTCCACTTTTGCTCATGGTACTTTGAGAGGCACAGATGAAAAACGGTAAAAGATATGAAAAAGATGAAAACATGAGTGAATAGATGAGACCTGTGGCAACATTTGAGAGTTGGAATGGAGTCTGTAACACAAAGTATGGAGACGCTGTAAATGCTAGAAAAAGCCCTAAGATTGGTGTCTTTCTTCCCCCTGCTGCCATTCATTTCCTATGGGACAGCTTTCGAGGATCGTCAGGACGTTTTTCTGACATCTCACCTTATGGAGGCCATAAAATCCAAACTAAGCGAGTAATGAAAAAGTTATGAATAACTTTTGATTAGAACGAGTTGATCTGTCATGTGTGCAAGTTTGAAGCCGATTGGATAAGCGGTGTATGAGAAGAAGATTTTTTAGGAAAGGCAGTTTTAAGGCAAAATCTTTCTTTGAAAGGGCAAATAGCTCACTTCCTGTTGGATTTAGGTCAGGGGTGTCAGCGCGTGATTTTTAGGCCTTCATGAGACGAACACGCCACTTTTGGTTTCATGTTTCTACGACATTCCTACAGGCCGTGGCGGCCATTTTTGTGTGCCTAGGTGGCGCCAGAGAGCCCATTTTGGCACTTTAGGGGTTAATGTCATGATTTTCTAAAATTTTTCAGCGGTTCTGATGTGCGTGCCAATTTTGGTGAGTTTTTGAGCATGTTTAGGGGGTCAAATTCCAGTTCAAAGAGGCGGCGGGAGAAAGAATAATAATAAACGCACCAAAAACAATAGGGTTCTCGCCTTCGGCGAGGACTGCTCTGTGAGCAGTCCTCTGCCTTCGGGCTCGGTCCCTAATTACTTCAAACTAATTAGACATCATATACCAATCAAAGCGGCACAGCTTTATATGCATGCCATGATTTTTTCTCATATGTCGTATTGTGTTACAGTGTGGAGTCAGGCCTCTCCGACTACAATTAAGTTAATTGCATCTCTGTATAATCAAACCTTAAAAATAATGGCCAAGAAACCTATAAGGTGGCATCACTGTCACATTTTGAAGCAGTACAATTTGCTTAGTTTTGATAATTTCCTAAAATTTTCCTCTGTTAAACTGGTTTTTAAGTGTTTGCAGAACTCAGCACCAGATGTTCTGTGCAGTCTTTTTAGCAGACAAAATAGTGATAGGATCACCAGGGGTACAGCAAGTGGTAACTGTAAAATCTTGCACCGTAAGACCTCTTTTGGGCAATCAGCCTTCTCTATAAAGGGCTCCCAGATGTGGAACTCACTACCGACCGAAATAAAACTAACCCGAGACATAAGGATTTTTAATAAAAATGTTAAAGTCTGGCTGAAACAAAATCAGAGCTGCATGCACTTTTAATGGGTCATGACTTGGTATGATTTCAGATGTACTGTACATTTTATTGTATTGGTATGTAATTTTGATGTCTTTTTTCTTATCTTTTTTCTTTTACTAAAAGCCTAACTAGGGACGGGAGTTGGAAACTAGCATTAGCTATAATCTCTGTATGCAGAACATCAGTCACATTGACTTGTTTGTAACGAGTGGAAGTGTTACTATGTTAACCTGCATTGTCCCTATCAAATAAACTAAATTAAATTAAATTATTGAATGGATTTGTGGAGCTGTTAGTTGCAGCCGTGGCTGTTTGCAGCTCTGCTTGTCACCCGCTGAATGGTCGCGGCGCAAGCAGCCACCAGCCACCGGACTTCACAGCTGATCTCCACAGGACTCCACTCAGTCCGCACTAGAGAAGGTTTATGGGTTCATGCTGTTTGACAGGCAGGTAGGTGGCTCAGTTATCTGTGAGTGTAGTTGTGCTGTAAGTAAACAGTCTGAACTCAGATCAGTTTTCTCTGACAGAGATTAAAGTTTAGTTTTAATCACCAACTCTGTGAGAGGACACGAGTTTAAACCTCCAACTGACATGTTACAAAATAAGAAAGAATTCAGGCTTTAATTACGTCATATTTCTCCCTCTTAATAGTGAGATGGATAAGTTAAGAGTTTACAATGAAAGTGGTTCCTAGTTGTCTATGATTAGTTATTTATGGTGTCAAAGTTTTTGAGAGCATAATCTCTCCAAGTTGTTTAACATCAGATTGCCCTGTTCGCCTACTACACTCATTTTGAATGATTTGTCAAAGCTGGGTTTGACACTGGACAAGAGAAGAGCACTGTTGGCTGGACTTACGGCTGCAAAAAAACTAGTTGCTACACGCTGGAAACCTCCACATTCACTATCTTTTCGAGCATGGGTTCTAACATATTTAGATATTGTTTATTTGGAGTTGTCGACAGCTAGAGTCCACAGAGCAAAAGAATCAGCGATAGTGGCTTGGCATTCACTTTTAACTATACTCCGTGGGTTTCAGGTGTAATATGTGACTGAGGTATGGAGTTCTGGATCCAGGGGTGGGTGGGTTATATTTGGGGTTGTTTACTATTATTTTTTATATTATTATCATTATTTACATTTTATTTATTTTATTACGTGTATGTGTGTATGGGTGTGTGCACGTACATATGCATATATATGTATAAGTGTATGTGCATGTGTGTATGTGTGTATGTATATGTATATGTATATATATATTTATTATTTTTTATTATATTTATTTTATTTTATTTTATCTTACTTTAGTAGTTTACTCATATGTATCGTTATATGTGCATATGTATAGGTGTGTGTATATTTTTATGCTCTATTTTTGTAACGTCCATATACCGATCTATATTTGTCTTTAAAATAAAATAAAATAAAATAAATAAAATTTGATCACAAAAAAAGTTTTTGAGAACATAAATAGAAAGATGTTGGGCTTTTCAAATGATGATCAGTAAGTGTGTGCACATAATTCACCCCTTAAACCTGTCAAAAACTGCTGGAGAAATGACAGTTTGTAAGTGTGTAGAAATTATTTGTAGGGGCGTCTGTGGCTAAGTGGATAGAGCAGGCGCCCCATGTACAAGGCTGTTGACGCAGCAGCCCGGGTTCGACTCCAGCCTGTGGCCCTTTGCTGCATCTCTCTCTCTCTCTCTCTCTCTCTGCTATCCTATCAATTAAAGGCCCAAAAAAATATATATCTATTAGTTGTAGACTAAAATTGTCTACATGAAATCTTTATAGAACCTATCAACTTGATTCTAATTTGATACATGAATTCGCCTAACTGGATTAATTTAAAGATTAAAAATAAACAAACATAGAAAACATAATGATTAAAAGTTCCCTAAAACGTTGAGTTTTTGTCGACTAAAACTATGAAGGAAATGACTAAAATGTGACTAACATTAATAAGCATTTCATCTCAAAACTAAGACTAAATCTAAAATAGCTGAGGACTATCACTGGGGTAAAGCCGTGATTCTTTGCCCAAACTAGACTGAGCCTAGCCGGGCTTGTGTAGGGCGAAGCAGTAATTTGTCATTATTGCCTTGGGTTTGAATCGGGTCGGGCTCTCTCCAGTTTACCAGTGTTTTATGTCTTACTTTTTTTTTTTTTTTTAATAGAACAGGTCGTTCTCATGCATAAATGGCAGGAGATGCATTGGATTGACTCAAGAAAGAGAGAAAGAGGGAAACCTCTTGGTGCCCCCTGCTACTCAGTTAAACATTCACCATTCTCACACACACAATTTGAGGTTAAGCAGCTCACCCAAGGATACTTTTAGACTCCCTAATGTATATTGGAGAACTGGGGGAGAAAGACAGAGGATAGGCAAGACAGAGCAGGAAATCAAGTCACCTGCAAGGTGCAGACAATTGAAATAACAGAAGGAAGAGAAGAAGGAGAAGTGCTGCAAGGAAACACTTTTTCACTTAAGTTGAACTAAATATTTTGATTATTAAAACATACATTTTTTACAGTAGATATTTGGGTTTTTAAATCAGGCTCAGGCCCACAACTGCTGCTGTTGTTATTCAGGTTCAAGTTGGGGTCGGGCTTTGACAGCAAGTGTGTGGGTTCATGTAGGGTCAGGCCTGTATAATAGTTTGACCTATATTGAGGATTAATGTTGTGTAATATCACTCTCCTGTGGCATTATTGCTTTGGCTCACCTGAACAAATGACGCCTTGGCACTGTTGTACTGTACGATCTGCTCCGTTTCCACGTAGTTAGCAGGATGGCCTTCTGAATCTATGCCTACAGACAAAAACAAAAGTTTAACAAGTAAGACATCTCATGCGGAGCCAATTATCACTGACTTAATGTCCACTGGATGTGCATACAGAGTGTATTATGGCTGGAACAGGAAAAATTACATTCACTTGAATGTATATAAATACCTATAATTACTAACAGCTGACATGAAACCAATATGTAATTAAAGCTGCAAGCAGCGTTTGGCGGGACCTCGCACTCGCGCCCGTTTTGGCCCCCAGCTTATGTCGTCACTGTGAATTATTTAGAAATATCAAACATGTTGCCACAAACATCAGAAAATCCTTACAGAGCTGAACATTTTGATGTTTGAATGCTTTCTGTAGCTGTAGGTATGGATAAGTGATGTTACGATATGCAAATTAGATGAGTTAATTTATTCCCATCAGATTCCTAGTCCTTTATTTTGAGGAAGAGACAACAAAAACAGCACAAAACAAATCTACTGTGTGAATCTGTTCAAAATGCTGTTTTACTGAGATTTATGAAATCCAATATGGCTGCCGCCTAGTGACGTCACGGAATGCAAATTAGATGAGTTAATTTACTCCCATGACAAACTTTGGGTCATGATGAATATTTTTCTCATTTACAGTATGCCTTTATGTCTCACCACTTTCAAGCCACAGCCTTTTGAAATGTGGAAATGAAAATGGAATATTTTCCTTAATAAACTCTGGCACCTAAAGGGTCAAAATGGAGATTCTGCCCCTGTCATATCTGCATGTAAGATTTAGACACACACACACATCATGTTTCTGTGAGTTTGTGTGTGACAGCGGTTGCCATGGTGATGAAGTAGGTGCACCTGGGAGAAGAGCAGAGAGAGACAGACAGAACACAGAGAGAGACCTGTTGTAGTGGAGATTTAACTCCTCGAACAAGTTCTTCCCATTCCCAAACCGTTGGTCCAATCATGAAAAAAAATGTGATGATGAGAGAGATAAAGTTATACAGAAGATCTGTTTAGCAGCAGTTGAGCTGTCATGTGTGCGTCTTTAAAGCCGATACAATAAACGGTGTAGGAGGAGATGTGTTTTGTTAAGAGCACGTTTGAGGTGAAATCTTACTTTGAAAGGTCAAGTAGCTTACTTCCTGTTGGAATTAGGTCATGGGTGTCAACACGTGATTTGTAAGTCAAACACACCAGTTTTGGTTTGATCTTGATACGACATTCCTACGGGCTGCAGTGGCCAGTTTAGTGCACCTATGTGGCGCTAGAGAGCCCATTTTGGCACTGTAGGGGTTAATAATGTGTGTGTTCTGTTTCAAATGAAGTTTCTGCTGCTGTAATCTGTCCTTTAAAGATTGTGAGACACACAGACCAGAGAACCCTGTGGCTGTGTCTGTGTGTGCAGCTGTTGTCATGGCGATTAATGACTTGCCCGTACCTGTGGCAGACACAGACACGTCAGGAGAGCAGATCACCAAAGGCTGTTTATAAAGGGATTTAACTTCTCGAACAAATGCTTCGCATACCCAAACCGTTGGTCCAAGCAAGAAAATAAAGTGATTTTGAGAGACAGCCACGTCTCGTGAACACACGTGTCGCATTTTATATTTCTCGAGTCAAAAATGTGGTCAGGGGAGCGAGTTTAAAATGTGTTGCACCCCAGCTGTTTCCAGAAATTTCTCCTCTGAGTTTACATGGGAGTGAATGAGAAAAAATCAGCGCTCCCTTCGCTTTGGAGCCACTCAGCAAAAATGTGTACGTGTGAGAGATTCCATGTCAACATATCTGTGAGCTGGACAAATTTTCCTAGACGATTAGACGATTTTTAGAGCCCTCTCCACTCTAGCTCACAGCATTCCGTGCAATACACACCCATTGTAAACTGAGAATTTCTCCACTTTTGCTCATGGTACTTTGAGAGGCACAGATGAAAAACGGTAAAAGATATGGAAAAGATGAAAACATGAGTGAATAGATGAGACCTGTGGCAACAATTGAGAGTTGGAATGGAGTCTGTAACACAAAGTATGGAGACGCTGTAAATGCTAGAAAAAGCCCTAAGATTGGTGTCTTTCTTCCCCCTGCTGCCATTCATTTCCTATGGGACAGCTTTCGAGGATCGTCAGGACGTTTTTCTGACATCTCACCTTATGGAGGCCATAAAATCCAAACTAAGCGAGTAATGGAAAAGTTACGAATAACTTTTGATTAGAACGAGTTGATCTGTCATCTGTGCAAGTTTGAAGCCGATTGGATAAGCGCTGTATGAGAAGAAGATTTTTTAGGAAAGGCAGTTTTAAGGCAAAATCTTACTTTGAAAGGGCAAATAGCTCACTTCCTGTTGGATTTAGGTCAGGGGTGTCAGCGCGTGATTTTTAGGCCTTCATGAGACGAACACCCCACTTTTGGTTTCATGTTTCTACGACGTTCCTACAGGCCGTGGCGGCCATTTTTGTGTGCCTAGGTGGCGCTAGAGAGCCCATTTTGGCACTTTAGGGGTTAATGTCATGATTTTCTAAAATTTTTCAGCGGTTCTGATGTGCGTGCCAATTTTGGTGAGTTTTTGAGCATGTTTAGGGGGTCAAATTCCAGTTCAAAGAGGCGGCGGAAGAAAGAAAGAAAGAAAGAAATAATAATAAACACACCAAAAACAATAGGGTCCTCGCCTTTGGCGAGGACTGCTCTGTGAGCAGTCCTCTGCCTTAGGGCTCGGTCCCTAATTATGCACTTTATTTGTTACTGACTTGGTCTTTCCGTACATACAGCATACCTAGGTGTTCCTGCAATGGTGGCAAAACATTACCAAACATAACTGACCCTTCACTAAGTCCCACCCCTCAAACGCAGACTGGCCAATTATAGCATAGTATTAGCCTGCTCCAACAAGGGTCCGACAACAACAATGCTGAGCTCCATAAAATCTCAGGCAATCATTTCAGATTTCCTTCATTTTGAGGCTGGTTTATGTATTTTGAGCTAAACATTGCACCTGAAGCACGTGTAATAGGGATACTCATTACCTGCAGAGGTTGGAAGGGGTATACATTTCTTCTCTGTTCCAAAACCAAACCCTGAAAAGTATAGGGTTAGCTAGCTAGCTAGTGAAGGTATAGCCCACTGAATCTATACACATGCTACTGATGCTTTTAAATGATTATAACAAGGGCTGTCAAAATAATTTGTTCATTTCGTTTGTTTAATCACAGTAAAAATAACACATTAAAAAAATAATGTTGATTAATCAGCCAGGGCGTCTGTGGCTCAGAGGTAGAGCGGGTCATCCACCAATCAGAAGATCAGCGGTTTGATCTCTGGCTCCTCCAGTCTGCATGTCAAAGTATCCCTGAGCAAGATATGAACCCCAAATTACTCCCGATGATGCTTCCATCAGTGTATGTGTGTTAAAAATAGAGTAGCAGGTAGCACCTTGTATGGTAGCCTCAGCCACCAGTGTATGATATGGGGTCAGATCAGTCTCATAATGAATGAACTCACGCAGCGTTTTTCACGAATGCACATGCTCTGGTTCACAGTTGTATTTCGGACTCACTAATGCACACGATCTGTTTCGCAAATGCACACGCTCTGGTTCACAAATATAATGTTTATGCAAACTTGTAATATAAATTCGGAAATGCACACGCTCTGCTACACAAATATTATTTTGAGGCACACTTGTAATATAAATTCACAGATCACGCGAATTGCTGAATGTGATTCCCTTGTCATAAAAAATGCTTGAAAACCAGTCAGACGCGCCATATCATAGGGAATCAATTGTTTTACTGGCGTCTTGTTTCTAGCGCTCCTTGTAGGTGTGATCACCCCCTAACTACCTCACAAAATCGATTGCAGTGGACTGCAGATCAGTTTTTGTGGTAGAGGACAGGGGGACAATTTTGTCCAAAATACAGCAGCTTTACTACGACACATCTGCCAAAATTTATTTGAATTTAAATGTTTTAAATACTCTCACAGCAAAAGTTGATGTATGTAATTAATTAGATTAATTTTTGACATTGTTTGACAGCCCTAATTATAACAGCAAATAAAGACCTACCTTGCTTTACAGGAACCAGTGAAGGGAAACAGGGAAACTTTGCCGATATTCAACCAGTCTTGTGTCATCACAGTTTTTGCAGGTGAATGTTGTTTGGCTTCCCCACCCGTCTACTGGCGGAGCTGGTGCCACAGCAGGGAAGCAAAACACTGTTCATCTGCACACACTGGTATGACACACAGCCGGATGACTATCAGCAAAGCCTCCCTTTATATTCATTGTCTTCTGTCTCCATCACCAGTGATGTGGTGGTTCACTTTTACACTGTGTTCCATGGCCTATAGTTAGACTTTGGCTTCTGATTGTCTCCATCTTTATAACCTGTTTTTGCTGCCTAGTCAGTTTGACATCCTGAATATATCATCCAAAAACATATTGTAGACCCCTCTGTCTGCTTTTCTCTGAAAGTGCTTTTTCATTTTTCCAAAAATATTATCATATTTCTTCAGGGTGTGCAGTTAGTTACAGTGTGGGCTCCATGCTCACTCCAGCAGCTTGACAGATGGGGTGGGGGTTAGCAAAGGGTCAACTGGAAATGTGTCTACAAAGGAACATACTAAAGACACATCACTTCAGAGATAATTATTTCCAGTGGACATGGAAATGAGGGGTCAGTAGAGCAAGCAGCAGACAGTAGTGTTACCTCGGACGTAGTAACGGACACCGGCTCTGAAACAGCTCCTCCTGGAGATAATAGTCCACTCACACACCTTACCATTGATGCAGCTGGACTTCATGATGATGACTTGTAAACACATGTGTTAAGAAACTCATATGGAATAGTAAGGAGTCAGTGCTATACATATTAAAAAATAACATGAACACATAAGAAGCATACCTGATGCCCAGGTCAGTATCAAAAACTTTTTTAATAACTATAGTAGCTTTGTTAGGCACTGTATTGTAGGTAGACCAAAGGACAAAAACTCTCACTTTCAGAAGTCATGAATCTAAAAAACAAGAAATTTTAAAGCTTCACTTGGATAACATGGTCAGATGGACCCAACATTAAGAGAGATCTCATACTCATCCACTGTAATAAAAGTGTCCGTTTTACATTTTTTTAAAGGGACTGCGGCAGTCACACAACAACAGGAAAGGATACAGCCATGGACAACAGGATACACAAACTTGTGTAACTGTGAGATAAGAGCAGTGTTAGATGATGACATGCTTTACTGTTGTACTGGTTTTTATCGTTCTGTGCACAATTCTTAACATAACGTTACCTATGTAACCCTGGTTCTCTGAACAGAATGAGATGTCTAACAATCACAAAGCCCCCATCCTGTTTTTTCAGAAGCATATACTCCATCGTACAGGATAAGCCGGGAGGGCAGCCACTCTCATGAACATCTCAGTCATGATACTCACAGAATCAGAGTTACACAAGCAACATTAAGCTCTTTCACAGCATTATTTTCAGTGTCTCACTATTGAACACTGAGGCTCCAACTTTGCCTGACAGGCTAAGCTTTAAAGGTCCTGACAAGGCCGTCGGTTAGTGAGTGTTTGATCTGTATGTCCTATGCCTTTATTTATTTCCTGTCATATTCCTGTTTTATCTCTGTTTTAATTTAATTCCTTATATATTGCAGTAAAATAGTTCATATGTGTTTGTAAATTAAAAAAATAAAAAATAAAAAAATTAAAAAAAATTGGCTCCTTAAAGAAGTGCCCCAGATTTTTGTCAACTCTGTCAGATTTCTAAAAAATCATTATTTAATCAGACATTAAAGTGGTTAGCTATATCACAAGGACTGTCTCACTTCCTGGTTACCAAAAAGGTGGGAATGCTGCTCAGGTACTGATGAACTTTCTATTTTTTGATTAATTCATTGAATAATATTGCTATCAGGTGTGTCTTAACCATAACAGGTCAACTCTGTAGCCCCTCTAAATCCAAACCAAATACATATTACGGTTTAAAAACTTGTATTTGAATTTTATAAAGAAAACTAAAATGGCTCCTCGCTACGACTGCTGTGAAATTCTTAAATATAGAACTTTTTGTCAGCTCTGTCAGATCTCTGTTATCCATCATGTATGCTGTTCAAGAAAAATGATATCACTGGGAAGTTGGCCATTACAAAGTAAAAAAAAAGGTAAAATATATCTTACAGTGAGAAGTGAAACTAAACGCTGTGAAAAAGAACGTTACTTGTGTTTTACCTCTGGCTGTGCAATGAATTCCCTCAACAGGTGGCCATTCCAGACGAAGCGCTGATCTGCCTGAAACAGAGACAATTACCACATGTTAACACAAAGCCGAAAACAGACAGACATGGGTGTGGCCTTCATCTGGATACAAGCCTGACTGTAGGGAGCACACAAAAAAATTTAGGATCCTGACACACCAAACCGATGGTCGGCAGCTGGTTAATGTTGGGCCATTGCTGAGCATCTGTTGCCCGAGTTTTTGCGCTGTGTCCCACACTGCTGCCCCTTATCAGCTCCCATCAGCTTTTTTTTTTTTGGACCGATTCAGCATGTTGAATTGGCAACGCTGACAGCTGAGCCCATTGGTGAATGAAATCCCTCTGATTGGCAGATCAGCTCAGTGCACGCAAAGAGAAACGAAAGTGAGAAAAGTTAACAAACTGCTAAAGTCCAAAAGGAGTGAGACCAAAACAAACTTGTTCCATTAGGTCACATTATTTCATACATGGGCCATGTGGAATTATTAACAGGCAGGTTTATCTGCATTATTTTCTGTGTTTCTTTTAAATAGAAAGTCCCAGTCAGCTGTTAGCAAAAAGTGGTGATGTAGGTTACAGTGCCAATGCCCTCCCCTCACCCGGCATTCACTGCTTGACAGTGTGATCCGGGAGAGCAAGCAAAGTTTGGGCTTGGAAGATTTAAGTTTGGAGGAAGAAGACAGTGTTTTTCTATTGTTTTTATTATACCTTCATTTAACAATTTGAGGACACACTGAGATTCAATACAGTACTGCATTTGTACTGTATGAACACATTTATAGATCTATCATTGTATACGCACAGTAGATGCAGTCAGCATGGTCCCAGAGTGGAGAAGCAGACAGTAATATTGGGCCTGCTTCACTAATATGTACGTAGAAAGGTTCTTCAGGGCCACACACATACCAGGGGCCTCATTTATAAAAGAGTGCTTAGGATTCATACTAAAAGTTGACGTGCGCCCAAAAGCTGAAAATGGCGTGCGCCAAAAAATAATCTGATTTATAAAACCGTGCGCACACACACTTGCACGCAATGTTCTCTTTATAAATCACAGACCTCCTGGAGTTGTGCGCACCCAGATCCGCCTCATATTCCGCCCTCTACACGCCCTAGTTCAACCATAAATGGTCATGCAAATCACCTCATGAATGCGATCTACATATAAATAAGCCGGCATGCGAGTGTTCTCTCGTTGTGTCACGGCGACGGGTGACAAACGAACCAAAAAACGGAATTTCTCTGAGACTGAGCTAGAGACCCTTTAATGGGAGGTGGAGGACTGAAGAAAGATTTTATTTGGTGGCCACAGCAGCGGGATCACTAATAAAAGAAAGCGAAAAAAAGTGGCAACACATCAACACTGCTGATGCTGTCAGCTGTGTCTGTGGGACTGCACGGACAGTGACAGAACAAAAAAAAAAGTGGTCTGATCTAAAGGTAGACCAAATATTTCTAGTCCTTTACCAACATGTAGTTAATGTGTTGCTTTTAAATTTGAGGATGTTTGACACTGATGTGCGACATAAAGAATCACATTTATTAAAGGTGGAGGCAAAAAGGAGTATGTGCTAGTGCCATCTTGCGCAATTACGTACGAGGGTCACCGCAGTATTTATATGTTTATGGCAATTAGTCTGATCAGACTCCTGGCCTGAATTACAGCATGAACCAGTGGTATCCCTGTCCCAAAATACAACGTGTAATTTGAAATACAATTCAAAGATGAAAGTGTAATAGGCGAACATGTTTCTTCATGCCAGTTTTGTCATGAACAGCACATGTCTAAGTAGGGCTGATGAAATGAGTGTAACGGTTGTGCTTAATGGCTGTATTTCGAGACATGATAAATGCACTGGAAATATTTAGCTAAATAAATACATATATTCCACGCAGTCGCGCCATCCTCTCCCCCTCCTGCGCTCACAGAGTGGACAATGAGTCGTTAGAGGCAGTGCGGATTAAATAAGTATTTAGAAAGAATTTCAATTCAGGATTTGAGTTGGATTTTACAACATTTTTATGAAACAATTATCACTCACTCCAAGCGCAAAATAAGGCTGCTGGATTTAATTTCAATGATAACGTGGATCTAAGGTGGATATAGCGTGACATTAAATTTGTATGAGACATCAATAAAAATCTGACTCCACTTCTCCACCTCGCCGTCTGCGTCGCCACTTCCCAGTGTCTCCAAAATGTGCGCACGCATGACTCAGAGTTTGCTTACAGGTGCGCACATTCTCCCGCCAAGTTTATTTTTATAAATCACAACCTTTGCGTGGTAAGTGGCGTACGCCACTTTCAAGCCCCGTTCTGTGCGTAAGCAAGCTTTATAAATGAGGCCCCAGGTCTTTAACTGGAAAATGTGAGGTCAGGCGCTGGTTGCTACTCTTGTGCCTTTTCTGCGCCAGCTTTCAATAGTGCGGCAGCAGGTTGCCTCTGAGGTTGCTAAGCAACCCCAACAAGCACTGTGTCATAGCTTATTTATCTGAAATCCGGAGTGCAGAGCTGATGCTCTTCCAGGCGCTGCATTGATCACAGACTGATATTTAGGGAGGAAGGGAAAGATATTTGCCAGCTGTAATTGGTTGGTCCTCGTCACATGACATGCAGTGCACAGTGTTGCATTCCAAAAATTGAACTCAGTTCATTTCAGGACACAGCCATTGTGCCCTGAAAAATAGGTGCTTGGGAATGTGTGTGCTCCACGACGGCGTTGCTCTGATGTTTGAGCACGCCTGCTGCACACCTACGTTGAAAAAAATGAATTTGAGTGCACAAAAACATAGCATGTGTACAGCCCCTTACTCTGAACATAAAATAAGTATGGATTCATGAAATGAGTGCATTGGCTGATTTTAGTGAGCCTATGTTAGTGATCCTTCTAAACTGACACGCCCTTGCCCACTATCTGAAATCTGCATACTGCCATGCCCCCATTTCTCTATATAAGGACATACGTTTGCCCAGAGGTGTATCATGGAGAAAGCAGTGAAGTTGTTTCTACACACATATTAAGGCTCTGACACACCAGAGTCAAGCCATCAATGAACATCTGTAAATGTGAAGGCAGTCAGAAACAGCTGATAAGCCATTTGTCGATTGTTTGGTCATTATGTTTTTGTCCGACCAAATTCTCATTGGTCAGACAAAAGCATAAATAGAAAAGTGTTACAATGCGCAGGATAATATTCATAGGAGATCACATCTATATTTCATTCAGAGCATTCCACCTGCCTGGACAGAGTTAACTTGCCCTGGACAAGTGCTCTGTGTGTCTGTGTCATTTCAGTCAACCAAGATTTTCTTTGGGTGATTACAGCCCTAAACAAATCACATTTTGCCCCAAGGTGCTTTGATTTCTGAGTGGGCATTTTATTCTAGCCACTGTGAGCTCACCAATTCACAGAAAGTGATATATACTGTAATATATCTTACCCTCTCCAGAAGGCTCATCTCCTGAAACTCGGGGCTGGTGTTGGCCAGGCGCTGCAGAGAGTGGGTCAGGTCGTAGTTTGTTGCAAAGTAGAAGCCGTCCGTATGAAGCACATTGTTGATCATGGACAGGAATGTCTTGTTGTCTTGCATCTGAAACAAGAGACAAATCCAGCACCACAGGTGAGAGACAGAAACACTGACTGGAGAAGGGTGGCAGTGCGGAACACAGCCAGTCGAGGATGCAACTCAACTCCGGAGCCTTTGTATTCCACTGTCTCTCAGGTTAACTCGTATTGCAGCGGTGCCTGGATAGTGTGACGTGTGTGGTTGTGCTGCTGCCGTGGTCCTGCCAGATGCCTCCTGCTGCTGCTGTTATCATTAGTCATACTTCTACTGTTATTATACACATATGATTATTGTCACACATGTATACTATCAGATATGAATATATTATTATTAATTATAACATTATTACTTTCATTAATGTTGTTGTAAGATACTGTCATTACTGTCTGTCCTGCATCTCTCTCTGTCTCTTTGTGTCATATGGATTACTGTTAATTTATTATGTTGATCTGTTCTGTACGACATCTACTGCACGTCTGTCCGTCCTGGAAGAGGGATCCCCCCTCAGTTGCTCTTCCTGAGTTTTCTACGGGATTTTTTTTTCCCGTTAAAAGGGTTTTTTTTTTGGGGGGGTGGGGTTCCTTATCCGCTGTGAGGGTCCAAAGGACAGAGGGATGTCGTATGCTGTAAAGCCCTGTGAGGCAAATTGTGATTTGTGATACTGGGCTTTATAAATAAAATTGATTGATTGAATTGAACTCAGACACCTGGGTGATTCTGACGACAACCTAAGTCCATCTCATTTCTCTCATTTCATGTCTTTTTGCTATCATGAGCCAAGATTTTATGGAAGTGTTCTCATTAAATATCACATCAATAAATAATGAATTCACAAGTAATAAAGGACAAGTTGCTAATGCTGGACTGCTGCTAAAAATGTCTTCGTTCATGTCCACTCAAACTCATTTAATTCTGAAGAAATAAAGTCAGGGTTCCCACATATTTTCATAGACAAAGTTTCCAAAATTTTCCATGGACCCATAAAAAATCTTACCAAACTTGCCTGGCTTTACATATATACATATATAAATATATATATATATATATATATATATATATATACAGTATACACACACACACACACACATATATATATATATACACACACACACACACACACACACACATCTACATTCTGTGCAGATGATCATTGATAATTCCTGACCGTGTTCGCTTAATTTTTGCTCCTCTCCTCATCTGATGAGGCTCATCAGATGATCATTGATAATTCCTGACCGTGTTTGCTTAATTTTTGCTCCTCTCCAGTTTGTCAAGGTCGGCTGATGTTACACAAATACACCTGGAGGTCTGCACAGAAGAGTCCTGGCTTTCCTTTTCCTCGTCCTCTCCTGACGACCACTCATAATTTAATTCAAATGTAATTTGGGGGGAAATATCCATCTTCTTGGTGTAACGCTAGTCTCAGTTTGTGTCAATGTAGCGAATGTGACAGCTGGTTAATTAATGGTTGTGTTTATATTTATAACACCTGTGAGCAGAGTGATTTTACTGTTACGAGTCCCAGTGATGTTACACTCTATATCAGCACTCATGGAATGCTTCTCGTCCAATCAAATTACTCAATCGGAACTAACTGTTGTATAATTAACTTTATGTCTTAGCCAAACAGAACACTTAAAATCAACAATATTTTACCACATTTTGTAATTTGTAGACTACTTACGTAGCCAAACATACCCCATACGTCACATCAAAGTTTAGTGTGTGGCATATCCGATGTACATGAGTTATTACCTCATTGTTTTGTAGGGATGCACCGAAATGAAAATTTGTGGCAGAAGCCGAAGCCGAATAAAATTAAACGCTTGGCTGAATACCGAATACCATTGTTTAGTTTTTCATTAGTTTTTGCAGATCAACGCCCTCCAGATTAGTGTTGTCACGGTACCAAAACTGGAACCCATGGTACAATACCAGTGAAAATATCATGGTTCTGAGTAGTATCACGATACCACAACGAAAATGAGGCAGATGTGCCTTTTGTCATTTATAAAAAGATAAATCACTTCTCTATAATACATCAATGATATTTCAATGGAATAAATTACTTATTGACTTATTCATACTTCAAAAACAGCATCAATAAGTGATTAACATAGCGGGGATCAAAATAAAATAAATAAATAAAATAAAAATCAACCAGCCACCATCCTCCTCTAAGTGTTCTCTAAGTAAAGAACAGTCCCTTCATAAGTAAAGAACAGTCCCTAAAGTGCGGTGAGGTTTGTGGACCGTTACCTGCCACAAAGAGAGAAATGTGAATGGCTCGTTTCTCCTCTGACACGTCACATACCTGTGTGCCGCCACGGCTCAGCTGTCCAGGTACTTTTGGGGAGTCATGACGCCAAGAAGAGGACATTATTGGAGCCGGACTTCTCTGTCGCCGGTAAGCCTATGGCCACTCCTGTCTGTGTCTGTGACCCCTGTTCAACCCACAACCGGCGGGATTCGCCTTTCGTTTCTGCTGCTGGTTGAAATCTGTACTCGCACAGCGTGCTGAATGATTTATTTTGCTCAAACAAAACTATTTTTAGTCGCAAATGCGAGTGCAGTGACGGACGGAGTAAAATATCACCACACTGCCGACATTTTACTCCGTCCATCACTGCACGCTGTTTGATTGCGTTATCAAAACACGCCGCTATTATCCAGCCTTGCTTTTCACTTATTCCACCGAATGCCGAATGTGTGGTTTTTTTGCAATATTCGGTGCATCCCTATTGTTTTGAGTTAGTATCCCTCAATGATATTATCCATCGTGACTGAGAGATGAAGAGTATGGATTGTCGAAGGCTCTAACTGTACTCATTCACCTCATTATTGTGACTTAGTATCTCATTATTTTGACTTGGTATCTCATTATTTTGAGATATTATCTCATTATTTTTGACTTAGTATCATTATTTTTGAGACAGTATCTCATTATTTTGAGATAGTATCTCATTATTTTGACTTAGTGTCTCATTATTTTGAGATAGTATCTCATTATTTTGACTTAGTATCTCATTATTTTGAGATAGTATCTCATTATTTTGACTTAGTATCTCATTATTTTTAGTTATTAGATCTTATTTTTTTCCATCAAGTGACGGAAATGGGCTTCCATAGATATCAGAGCCAATCCGCGCATCACTATGGCTTAATAATCAACTCAGTCAATAAAAACAACCCGTCCTGTGTTAGTGTATGTCGCTGACAGAAAGAAAGAAAGAAAAGAAAAAGAAAAGCAGCGTACACCTCACATATTTATTTATCACAATTGCGCACACATTTGGCTGGCATGCAGAAGCACAATCTGTGTGTCTGTGTGGCCGGTAGAGAGGCTGTGTAGCGCGGTGTGTTTTTTCGCTGATTCGGTTCTGCATGTTCTCTGCTGGTACACTGGAGACGGGGTTCAAGCAGGTTGTCTCACTCGGGATAGATGCTTTTTTGCGATTTATTCGCGTTTAGAGGGAATTATTTTTACCGGCAATTACCGGATAACGGAAACGTGGGTACAGTTATCTATATAAAATACACAGACTAACTAACTAACTAACTGACTGACTAACATAAACAATTGAAAATTGAAAAAGATTAGCTGGCACCGTTAGCTCTGGTAAGGGAAAGCAGCTGACCGGAAGTCACGCATGAAAACATGGAAGTTGATCACTATTTACTTCCATGTTTGAAAATAAGGTGAATAGTAGACAATAAGCTGACATTTGAGAGTAACTCTGATATGATTTACAAAAAAAAAAGGCCAGCAGTGTCTCTTTTGACTTCGTAAACTTTCTAAATTCCAGGTTGACTCATCCCTGATAACCATATTTTATCGTTCTTTTACCTTTTCTTTTATTTGCTGGTTTCAATTCCTTAATGTAAGCAGAAAGATTTATTAACAAGGTGGTTAATGTCTGCAGTAAAATAACTGGCACTGTTCAAGAGACTCTACAGGATCTTTACAACAAACAACTGTATTAGAAAGCAGAATCTGCTCGGACGACTTCCTGTTCCGGCAGCATGGAGTGAGCGCGTCTCCGTCGCTCCCTCTTCAAAAAGACATTTAATTTGACTGATTTAAGTCATTATCACAATATAATGTCATAACTGGACTCCCTAAAAAAGACATTGTATCCTATTTGAAGTGCAGAATGTCGGTGAAAGATCGGAATTTACGAAGCAACTCTGTCATGAACTCATCAGCCATAGACCACACAGAGCTCACCTCGATTATAAGAGGTTATTCGAGAGGAGATTGGCATGGCGTTTGATATAAAACTGCGGCTGATAAAGGAATCAATTGACTCTCTACAACAAACAATGAAAGAAACATCCTCAAAGCTGCAAGAGGTGGAAGAAGCAGTTATAGACAATGACCGGCGGCTGACTGATGTGGAGAAGAAATGTGCCAATTTACACTCAGAAAACACCATACTGCGAGAGAAAATTCAACAAATTGAAGACCACAGCTGTAAATTTAATATCAGGATTACTGGGATTCCCAGCAAAGCTGAAGGGGGACAACCAACTGCTTTCGTGAACAACTTGTTGAGGAAAATGTTTGGGGCGGACAAACTCGGGGAGCAGCCATGTGTGAATATTGCGCACCGCACCTGACCCCAATCAACTGGCTCAAGATGCATGATTGCCCGGCTGTTTAGCCTGGAAACTAAAAGAAGTATTATTAGACTGGCTGGGGAAGCAGCTGGGAATTTGAAATTCCAGGCAAAGAAAATACACATCTACCCGGATTTCTCGGCTGACCTGTTGAAGAGGAGAGCAGCATTCAAAGATGTTAAAAATCAGCTGAGAAAAGCGGGAGTAAAGCACGGTATCCTGCATCCATGTAGGCTGATAATCACCCACCAAAAGACCACGGTGACATTCACGGATGCTAAAGACGCAATGACTTATTATGATCAGGTAATCAAACCATCCCTCCATGATGCACAAGCGTGACTTTTCTTTCTTCTTTTTTCTCTTTCATTTTTCTCCCTCTCCCCCGGGGCGCGGGGTGGAGAAGGGAGGCTGATCGCTTGCAGGATCTAATGGAGCAGCTTGGACTATATTGTTTAATTTTAATTCCTAAAGGATAATACTTAAAGGACACAGTCAAATATAATATTCAATATTAGTTATGTATTTGAAGGGGGAGGTGACTGCACTACATGCAGCGCCTCTACCCCATAGATTGTACAGTCTGTGATTCACGTGTAGAGGGGGACTTTAGCAGGGAGCGTCTAATGGTGGGAAGGACGGGGTCGGGTTTATGGTGTGTTTTTTGTTTTGTATGTTGTGCTCTTTTTTTGTGATGCATCTCAGATCTACAGTTATTATGTTGTTTGTTTGATATGCCAAATTATACTTTTTTAAGTTGGAATGTAAAAGGCTTGGGGAACTCTGCGAAAAAGAGGAAAATCTTGTCATATTTAAAGGAAAATAAAATAAACATAGCTTACTTACAAGAGACTCACCTCTTACCATCTGCTCATGATCAGCTTAAATCTAGGTGGTTTGTGAAAGTTTATCACTCCTCTTTGACATCCAGTTCCAGAGGGGTGGCTATTCTGATTAGTCAAAATACACCCTTTTCTCCAGAAGAAATTAAAACTGACCCTCATGGTCGATATATTTTTGTTAGAGGTTTTTTAGTTCAAGAAGAGGTCATATTGTTGAATTCATATAGTCCTAATCATGATGATCCTAAATTTATTAATGATTATCTTTCATTGCTTCATTATGATATTCCAGTATTCTGGGGAGGTGATTTTAATTGTGTACTGGATGGAAAACTGGATAGATCTTCCCAGAGTAAATATACATTACCTAATATGTCAACTGCCTTGAAAAATAGTACAAAAGATTTAGGAATTTATGAAGTATGGAGAACCCTTCACCCAGAGGAGAAAGTTTTCTCCTTTTATTCTCATGTGCATAAATCCTATTCAAGGACAGATTTTTTCTTTATCCCAATTAACTATTTGTCAAAAATTAAAAACTGCATTTACCATGCTAGGATTCTTTCAGATCACTCTGCATTGAGTTTTGAAATTTAATTTGGAAAATTATTGTTAAATCCCAAACCCTGGAGATTTAATATTATGTTGCTCTCAAAAGAGGATTTTACAATTTATATGAAGGCTCATTTAGAAACCTTTACTGAGGTGCACCAAAATAGCACCATATGCCCATTAATAATATGGGACACATTGAAGGCTTATATTAGAGGATATTTGATTGCCTTTTCTTTATCCCTAAAAAATAAAACAAGTGA
The DNA here is from genome assembly GCF_041903045.1 of Epinephelus lanceolatus. NCBI lineage: Eukaryota > Metazoa > Chordata > Actinopteri > Perciformes > Serranidae > Epinephelus > Epinephelus lanceolatus. The sequence continues at coordinate 45,325,615 of NC_135743.1, read as the reverse complement.
GCTGAAACTCATTGAACAAGATATGATTAATGTGGAGAGGCAACATTGTTTAACTAATGATCCAATTTATTATTGCATTTAGATGATCTTAAATTGAAATATAATTCTATTAATACATACGCTAGGAATTGGCGCTGATAAAATCAAAATTATCTTATTTAGAACAAGGAGAGATGGCGGGCAAATTACTAGCTAGACAGATAAAAAAGGAATCAGAAGATAGAACAATTCTTAAAATTAGAAAACAAGATGGATGCATTACAATGGACCCTCTTCAAATTAATGATGCTTTCAAATCATATTACACGGAACTATATACTTCTACCTCACAATACGTGCCGGATGAGTGTAAATCATTTTTAGATAATATTTTGCTACCTACTTTAACACAAGTTGATAGACTAAGTTTAGAAAAAGATATATCTTCAGAAGAACTTGTGTCTGCTATGGCAACACTTCAAAATGGTAAAGCGCCGGGTTTAGATGGCCTGCCAATTGAGTTTTATAGACATTTTTCTAATTATTTATTGCCTCTCTTTATTGCTATGATTAATGCTTGTTTTAGGAAAGGTTGTCTTCTTCAGTCTTTATGTTTGGCATCTATAACCCTTCTCCAAAAGAAAGATAAAGATCCTCTCCAGTGCGCCTCTTATAGGCCAATTTCAGTTCTTAATGCAGATAATAAAATTATTGCTAAAGTTCTTGCACTAAGGCTTGAAAAAGTTTTACCTAGTTTTATTCATCTAGACCAAACTGGGTTTGTTCGTGGTCATACCTATACTGACAATTTACGTAGGTACTTTAATATTCTTTATCACACTAATGAATTAAATTCCCATAATGTTATTCTCTCTGTCGATGCTGAAAAAGCATTTGATAGAGTTGAATGGAAATATCTTATGTTTGTCCTTAGAAGGTTTAATTTTGGTCCTAAGTTTTGTCACTGGGTATCAACTCTTTATAGTTCTCCTATGGCTGTTGTAAAAACAAACACCAACTATTCTGAACCGTTTGTACTTTCTAGAGGCACTAGACAAGGTTGCCCGATGTCTCCAGCACTGTTCGCCACTGTTATTGAGCCGTTAGCTGCAATGATCAGATCTCATGATTATATTAAAGGTATTAAGATTGGGAAGGAGGAGCATCTCATATCTTTGTATGCTGACGATATCTTGTTGTATATTCATGACCCATTAAATTCAATACCATTTATTTTATCAGTATTTGGAAAATTTGGGAAGTTATCAGGTTTTAAAGTTAATTGGGACAAAACAGAGATAATGCCAATTTCCAATTTCGACCACACTTTATTGAAGAGTCATTTTAATTGGAATTGGTCTATTAAATGTATTAAGTATTTGGGTTTGTTTATTCCTAGAAAATTGGAGGACACCTTTAATTTGAATTACCTTCCATTAGTTAATAAAATAACAGAGGAATTAAAGAGAATGGGACATCTTCCTATTTCTCTTGTGGGTAGGGTTAACATAGTTAAAATGTCTGTTTTGCCCAAGTTTTTATATTTATTTCAAAATCTTCCAATTATTCCATCACAATCTTTCTTTAAAAAAGTACAGAGTTTAGTTTCCTCCTTCATATGAAACAATAAAACCCCACATGTTCAGATGTCAGTGACTGTGTTTACAAGGTCTTTAGTATCCCGGTTTTGAGGCTTATCCCGGCTTTGGGCATGTCCGGGATATGATGTTTACATGGAACACAGAGAAACCCGGTTATTCTGATCACTGCACCCTATCTGCGCAGGCGTGTGTTACGTCTTTTACGTCTTTTGTTTACAACAGATTGAGCGGGAAATGTGATATATTTATTAATTATATTTAATTATTAATTATTATTATTATAAATATTAATATTTTCCACCGCGACCTAACTTGTTCAACAGTGCGAGGTGGAAAACCAGCGTCACGTAGCTTGTCCGCAACAGACTTGAATAGGTCAGCATTTCTGTGTCTTCTGCCGTCTAAACACATAGTTATGTTAAGTTCTTTCATCATTTTCAGGCAAAATTCAGTCTTTTTGTCGCTCCAAAAATGGGAAGCTCTCGTTGCCGCCATGTTGCTTGTATATCTGGTGCGTCACTCTGGCACCTGCGCACACGGCGGGCAGCCGTCAGAGACCGGGATAAGACGTATACATGCTCCAGTATCCCGGCTTCTATCGGAGTACTCCAGGTGGCAAAACCGGGTTTCTTGAAACCGGGAAAAGGGCATAACCCGGTTTCTGAATTCGGGATATGGTGTTTACATGCACAAACACAAAAACGGGATACTTAAAAAACCCAATCAAAACCGGGATACTAAAGACCTTGTAAACACACTCAGTTTTACATTTACCATACGAATCTGGTGGCCTGAAGCTTCCCAATTTTTATTACTATTTTTTGTCATCTCAGCTTAATCAATTTAAACAATGGTTTTTAAATATTTCATGCTCATGGAAAAAATAGAATCTTTGGATATCCTTCCATACAGCTTGGAATTTACCTTATATTGAGCTCAAAGTAGTGGATAAATTACTAAGAATCCGGTTATATTAAATAGTCTAAGTATCTGGAAATTGTCTCATAAATTGTTAGGCTATAAGATCTCCCTTTCTCCCTTTTCCCCAATTTGGAAGAATCCAAGTATTACATGTTGCAAGGATGACACTTTTAAATTTTGGTATGATAAAAGGTATCCAGGAATTCTGTCATCTGTTTGAAAATGGGACATTTCTTTCATTTGTTCAGCTACAACAGAAATATGGATTACCTTCTTCCCATTTATTTTGATTTTTTCAGTTAAGACATGTGGTAAATACTGAGAATGGTTCTCTTCAAGAACCTATGCCATCAAAAATTGATGTCATATTAAACAGTAACGAGCAGAACAAGGAAAAAGTTATTTCTAAGGTCTACAATATTTTTGTTGAGTGTTCTGTTATAAATACAGATAATTTAAGATGTAAGTGGGAACAAGATCTTCATATGGAAATACAGAGAGAGGATTGGACATACATTTGTAGGCAAGTTCATAAATGCTCTTACAATCTAAGGCATAAACTAGCCCTATTTAAGATGATACACAGGAATTATTATACGCCAGAGAAGTTACATAAAATGAACAGTGAGATGTCATTTTTCTGCTGGCACTGTAAGAAACAAAAAGGAACATTTTTTCATATGTTTTGGTCATGTGATGCACTTTCCTTTTTTTGGAATTCTGTGACAAAGTTGATATCTCAATGTCTACATGTATCTGTCTCTCTGTCACCTCGTTTATGCCTTTTGGGAACTAGTATGTCTGATAAGTGGAACAAATATAAAAGCAGATATATAGATCTTGCTATGTTGGCAGCCAGGAAATGTATAACTTTAAATTGGAAAGAATCCAAACCCCCAGCAATAGTCCACTGATGGAATGAACTCTCAAGCTACCTTACACTTGACAATATATATATTACAAGAGTAAAGGCAGATCCTCAGACTTTTTAAAAATATATATCTCATATAGAATTTGATTTTAAGAATTTATTAGGCCAATGTAAGGCATAGTGACAATGATAAGACCTGAATGCAATAGTTTGTGTTGTTCTGTTGTCTTGTTTGTTGTAAGTGGGGTCTTCCCACCTTTTATGTCTGTTTGTTTGGTCAGGTTTTTTGGTTTTGTTGTTTTGTTTCTGTTTGTTATGAGGGTATATGTTTGGATATCATTTTGGTTCTCTAACTGTTTATAAGGGTACCAGCCCCTACTTAGGATAGGAAAATCGGGACATTAAGTGTTTCCCTTTTCTACTTGTTTATAAATTCCCTACTAGGGCTGGGCGGTATGACCTAAAATTTATATCACGGTATAAATCGAATCCCTTCACGGTAACGGTATATATCGCGGTATAATTTCAAGTGTAAAAGTTATAATATAAGTGTTTCTGAATGGGTTTTGTAGTCCCTTAGCAAAGCTAAATTGATAAAAAAAAACAACAACAACAAAAGCAAAGATATAATGTATTTTTTAGAGCATTTATTGTGCAGAATGCAGAACTCAAAATTAAAACCCAGTACTCTATGGTGCAAAATGTCCCCTGGGATCTATATCAAAAGGTAATTTCCTTCTTTTAGCAAAATCCTAAATGACTGAGTTGTGTTTTTTCCACCTGGACCTTTATGCTCTGCCATTTCTCCTCTAATCATCACGCTGTAACCTGACAGGCTGCTATGATACCACAACTATCACACATTCACATATGGAGTTTTTTGTGGAGCCCCTAGCGTCACATAGGTTTACATTACCAAAGGTTTATGACAAACTCTCTTGCCGAAAACCAACTCCCGTGTGCGCACGGCGAGAGAGGAGAGGGAGAGACGCTGTGCTGCTGCCAGAGGAGACACTGAATGAGTTCCCTCTGAGCGGTAAGTCGCTAAAAAAGTCTGAGAAGTCCGGGGCTGTTCATAAGACATTAACTCACTCACTCACAAGTTCTCCAGCAACACATGTTGCACGTGCTACGCTAAATCACGGACGTGAACCAGCTCCTCTTGCTCCGCTGTCTCTGTGCTCGCAGCCATTTTCACACTGAGGCAGGTGCGATGATGTCATCGACAACAGGACGGTAGAGCGCAAATCTCTACCGTGGGCCAAATTTATATCATTTCTACCGTCTACCGCATATACCGTGCAGCCCTATTCCCTACATCATGAAGTATGGTAGGAAGACTACCTAATTATTTCAGTTTCATTGATATGGGAGGCCTACTTAGTGTTTTCAATTAGTGTAATGGGTAGAATTTTGGTTGGATTACTTGCCATGATGATGGCACCTATGAAATATGTCTTGGTGTGTATGGACTCTGAGAGACTTGACTTTTTATAGTACCCTCTACATTGCCAAGTTTTTGTTTTTGGTTTTTTTTTTTTCCCCTTTCTGTGAGGGAAACTGAGATGTGGGGGTTAGTGTTCTGTGTATGTATATCCCTCATGCTGTGATCAAAATATAATTTTAAAAAAAAAGAAAAGAAAAGAAAGCAGAATCTATCTTGTTTGATTGTTCTCATCCTTTACATCAACAGTTTCAATTTCTTCCATCTGGTTCACTGCTCAGACTTCCACTTGCTAAAACTAACAGATATAAAGATTCCTTTCTACCTTCTGTGATCGCTCTACTAAACTCCAGGAGGAAAAGGTAGTTTTATCTGTAGTGTTTTAATTCTTTCTTAACTTATTGGTGTTTTTTGGTTTTAAATCCAGTGGCTTTTATTTGTATTTTTATTTATTTGTATTTTATTTTTACTGATTGAGTATTTTTTATTATGTATGCTATTGGTTGATATGTACTTTTAGGTTTTGCTCCCATTGCTGCACAGCCAATTGCCCCATTGGGGACAAATAAAGGGATCGATTGATAAAACCACTGGCTCTGAGGGCCATTCGCGTTTTCACATCGGCTTCTACATTTAGCAGCTCCTCCATGATGAGAAGCGTTGGAAAAACACACATTTTTAAATGTGAAATTGATTTATTCAGTGTTTTTACCAGTTTAAATAACTGTGTCTAATTGTTTTGGAGAGGAAGAGACCTCTGCAGATAATTTGTTTCCCAGTAAAAACGTCCTGAACATTAAGGCACTCTAACCAGGAGAAGTTTCATCTGGTTGCAATCTGAAATCCTCACTGCTAGATGCCACTAAATCCACCTAAATATTACACACTGGACCTTTAAAACTGTGAAAATGGGAGTAAAAAAAACAAAAGTGTTGCATTTAAATTTTTGTTCAGTGTATGTTTCTTTTTAATTATTATTATTTTTGCAAAATTTTAAATGCAAATGAGATAACAGAACAGATATTTTTAGCTTTGGGTAGGCCTACGCATCAATTATATACTGTATAGATACATATATACATACATATATGTGTATATAATACAACTACAGATGGATAGATCGATAGATGAGATAGAGACTGCCCCAGCGGAAGTGCGTATCTATCCAACTCTCCCTGTCACAAGTACAGTCAAGAGCCTCAGATCCTACCTGAGTGTCTGTCAGGTGTAGTATTGTCTTCTTATAGGAGAGGATATCAAAGTCCAGAGCCTTCCACACAGCATGGCCCAGCAAATCGCCCACCTTCTTCTTCTTTGTGATAACAATCAGGTACATGCCTAACAAAAACAGGTGGTTGGAAATGAAAATGCATAGCAGAGCTCAACACACTACTGGAATCTCCCACTTCTCTAACAGCTGGTCCTTTCTATATTTTACAGGTCTGGATGCAACATAATCTTCCTGCATTTCGTACTGAACCTACCTGCCACCAAACGTATAGTCCCCATGAGTCCACATATCGGCTTGGTCTCAGCAGATGCAGGGATGTCCCTTTTCCCTGGGGACCAGAGACAATGGTTAGTGACAGTGTGTTCAGAGGACAGCTGTAGAATGATGTGAACTAGGGCTGCAACTAATGATCATTTTTATCATTGATGATTCTCTTAATGATTATATTGGTTGATTATTATCTACTCTCTTGACAAAAAGTGATGCCTTACAGCTGACTTTTCAATGTGAACTACAAATAATATGAGACAGAGAAAAAATAGCAAAGTCCTCATAATTGTACCAATAGAACAAGTACATGTTTGGCATTTTTACCTTATAAAGGACTAACACGAAACTGCTGGGCCTCCATTAAACTCCTGATTTTGACATTTTGTCTAAGTTGCCTAATTGGTAATCCAGCTTTTTTGTTCTTGAGCTGCCTGCTGCTACAGTCTCTTTTCCAAGATAATCCATCCACCTGACAGGTGTTTTATCTCAAGATGCTGATTAAGCCTTTGGGCCCTAGGACTTTTTTGGGGTATTTTTACTGCCTTTACTTTTAAGCTCATATCACAGTCATTATAAAGGCTACATACACATGCTATATCTTGTTTTTTTCAGAAAAATTCAGGAAAATCTGGGCTATCTAGATTTGCCATCATTACATGTCCTTATATGTGCCTGTATTTTATATTAACTTTTATATCAATGCAAAAAAAAAATCTGTGTTACTAAATTCTTACATTTTTACATGTATCTCACCATAGCAAGTTGGAAGTAGACATACTCTGCCATATATGAAGAGGGGAGCCTCTCTGGAATCTGGCAATATAAGAACTATGATGGTGGGACATTCTGTCTTTTTACAGTTGTCCAAAACTTGTGGTTTGTGCCAGGCGGACATAATTGTGCGTGGCTTCTCGCTATGACGAACGGTTGCGGAGAAAATCCATAGAGAAGAACAGGTGTGAATTTGGACGCACTTTGCATCGTTCGGGCCCATAGGGTTAAACAGCATCATTACTATACAGTTGTGTCTTGGGATGGTCACAATAAAAGGACACTTTAAAATGTGGAGTTTGATCACACAACACAATGACACAGATGTCTCAAGTTTTGAGGGAGCATGTCATTGGCATGCTGACTGCAAGAATGTGCACTAGAGCTGTTGGCCCTGAAATGAGCATTCGTTTCGCTACCAGAAGTTGTGTCCAATGTCATTTCTGTGAATTTGGCAGTACATCCAACCAACCTCACAACAGCTCATGTCAGTTATGATGACAAACTGCTGTCAGGCAAAGGCCCTGATAAGGATGATGAGAGCTTCCCTGAGACAGTTTCTGACGGTTTGTGCAGAAATTCTTTGGTTGCGCAAACCATTTATTGTATCAGCTGTCTGGGTGGCTGGTCTCAGACAATCTTGCAAGGAGGTCCTGGGCTAGAGTGGTTATACGTCTGTGGTTGAGGTCAGTTGGATATACTGCCATTCACGGAACTGTGACCACTGTGACCACTGTGACCATCCTAAGGCACAACTGTGTAGTAATAATGCTGTTTAATCAGCATCTTAATAAGTCACGCCTGTCAGGTGAATGGATTATCTTGGAAAGAAGAAGTGCTAACTAACATTGATTTTAACCAATCTGAGACCAGAATTTGGGATATATTTATTGTGTGTACATAAAAGTCTTAGATTTTTTTACTCAAAACCTGTAAAAAATGGGAGCAAAAACAAAAGTGCTGCATTTTATTTTTGTTCAATGTATGTACAGTGCTGCTTGAAAGTTTGCGAACCCCTTGACTAGTTTACATTTTGCTGTTGTTTTACTATGATTTTCTTATCTTATCATCACTGGTTTTTATATATGAAATTCAGGTTTATGTGCATCAATTCCATGTACTTGTTTTGAGCAAACCATGTGAGTAGCCAGCAGACTACGTGGAACATGGAATCGGCGTATGTGCAAAAATAAGTGAACCACAGCTGCATTGGTAAAGTCAAGTAGGTAATAGACTCAGAAGAAAAGGATAACAGGAGCGCTGCTGGTGTCCCTCAAACCACCGGTGCTCATGGAAGGGTTAAAAAATCCTAAAGAATCGAAGTCCAGGCACTCAGGTTGGTTTGGAAAAATTTAAAAGCCTTTATTTAATGGGCAAGAGTCATTACAAACATCAACGCGTGTCGGCTTCCTCAGGGTGTATGAAGACAAGAGAGCAAACAAAGCAATTATAGTTGCAATCACTTCAGCTGTGAATCATTCAGTCTGTGCCATTTTCTTTAGGCCTCTAGGAGGCCTCAGTCAAGAATTAGTACAAGAAGACTGTAAGATTGTAACTTATTGAGCCCCTCTCACAGACTGTCAAATCTTAACTAAATAAGAATAATGTAAACAGAATAGAATCCACAATAGAAACCATACGAAAAATAATACAAGTATATACATAAAGATAAAGAAATAAGCAAAACCTCCAATGCAGATGCGCAAATGATGACATCTGCATAGTATCTTAAATAAAGTGAAGCTGTCTTGTCAGGACCATTACACATTGTCATTTACAAAACAAAACAAAACAAAACAAAAACATTTACAAAAAGGATAAGAGGTCAAAATCCTCATTGAGGCCAGGAAAGCTGGTGGCCTTAAGGGCATGGATCCAATATGCCTCTCTTTGCTTGAGGCATTTGACTTTATCCCTACCCTTGGCACCCAAGCTAATGACCTCAATACCTGACACTCTTAGGGATTTGAATGTTGTGCTTCCATGTAATGTTTGGCCATATGATAATTCAAATTTCCAGTCCGAATGGCGTACCTGTGTTCAGCCACTCTGTCCCTCAGTCTTCTTTTAGTAAGGCCCACATAGAAACAGCCACAAATACACTCAAGTCGGTACACGCCATGGGTAGTGTTACAATTAATAAAACTTGAGATAGAATAGATTTTATTACTAAACACATCCCTAAAAGTGTCCGTTTTCACCATGTCTTCACAGTATTTACAGTTCCCACAGCAAAAATTGCCCTTGGGGCGACATAGCCAGGTGTCTGGTTTGTTAGCAGGAAGATAACTCCTTACTAGTTTATCCTTGATTGCAAGGGCCCGTCTAAAGCTGATACCTGGCAGTTCAGGGAATATCTCCTGTAAAGATGAGTCACTCTCAATGATATCCCAATTTTTCTTTATAATGTGCTTGATCTGGACAGCTTCTTTACTGTAGCGTGTGACAAAGTAGGGTTTCTGAACTTGCTCTTGTTTAGGTGTAAGGCCCGAACATACTCGGGCGTACTATTAGCAGAGCGGACTTCGTGAGGAATGTCCGCAGGCATTCGGGCTTTCATAGTCGAGCGCACTTCCGCGTTGTAGTTTCCTGTAAAAATGTCCGTGAAAAATCCCCGCGATGTGAAAAATACATGCCGAGCAGTCACTGGTGCGCGGAGCAGAGTCCACGCGGTCGTAAAATCTGAGCTTTGCGCGCACAGGGCTTGCGGACGTCCGCTTTGAGTCCACACGGACCTTCGCGGAGTCCGTTCCGCGTACGTTCCACCCGAGTATGTTCGGGTCTTTAGGGCAGCTTTCACCCTCCATGGCTCATTAACAATATCCCTTATGGACAAACCCAAAGACTAAGACGTACAGTACAGGCCAAAAGTTTGGACACACCTTCTCATTCAATGCGTTTTCTTTATTTTCATGACTATTTACATTGTAGATTCTCACTGAAGGCATCAAAACTATGAATGAACACATGTGGAGTTATGTACTTAACAAAAAAAGGTGAAATAACTGAAAACATGTTTTATATTCTAGTTTCTTCAAAATAGCCACCCTTTGCTCTGATTACTGCTTTGCACACTCTTGGCATTCTCTCCATGAGCTTCAAGAGGTAGTCACCTGAAATGGTTTTCCAACAGTCTTGAAGGAGTTCCCAAAGGTGTTTAGCACTTGTTGGCCCCTTTGCCTTCACTCTGCGGTCCAGCTCACCCCAAACCATCTGGATTGGGTTCAGGTCCGGTGACTGTGGAGGCCAGGTCATCTGCCACAGCACTCCATCACTCTCCTTCTTGGTCAAATAGCCCTTACACAGCCTGGAGGTGTGTTTGGGGTCATTGTCCTGTTGAAAAATAAATGATCGTCCAACTAAACGCAAACCGGATGGGATGGCGTGTCGCTGCAGGATGCTGTGGTAGCCATGCTGGTTCAGTGTGCCTTCAATTTTGAATAAATCCCCAACAGTGTCACCAGCAAAACACCCCCACACCATCACACCTCCTCCTCCATGCTTCACAGTGGGAACCAGGCATGTGGAATCCATCCGTTCACCTTTTCTGCGTCTCACAAAGACACGGCGGTTGGAACCAAAGATCTCAAATTTGGACTCATCAGACCAAAGCACAGATTTCCACTGGTCTAATGTCCATTCCTTGTGTTTCTTGGCCCAAACAAATCTCTTCTGCTTGTTGCCTCTCCTTAGCAGTGGTTTCCTAGCAGCTATTTGACCATGAAGGCCTGATTGGCGCAGTCTCCTCTTAACAGTTGTTCTAGAGATGGGTCTGCTGCTAGAACTCTGTGTGGCATTCATCTGGTCTCTGATCTGAGCTGCTGTTAACTTGCCATTTCTGAGGCTGGTGACTCGGATGAACTTATCCTCAGAAGCAGAGGTGACTCTTGGTCTTCCTTTCCTGGGTCGGTCCTCATGTGTGCCAGTTTCGTTGTAGCGCTTGATGGTTTTTGCGACTCCACTTGGGGACACATTTAAAGTTTTTGCAATTTTCCGGACTGACTGACCTTCATTTCTTAAAGTAATGATGGCCACTGGTTTTTCTTTAGTTAGCTGATTGGTTCTTGCCATAATATGAATTTTAACAGTTGTCCAATAGGGCTGTCGGCTGTGTATTAACCTGACTTCTGCACAACACAACTGATGGTCCCAACCCCGTTGATAAAGCAAGAAATTCCACTAATTAACCCTGATAAGGCACACCTGTGAAGTGGAAACCATTTCAGGTGACTACCTCTTGAAGCTCATCGAGAGAATGCCAAGAGTGTGCAAAGCAGTAATCAGAGCAAAGGGTGGCTATTTTGAAGAAACTAGAATATAAAACATGTTTTCAGTTATTTCACCTTTTTTTGTTAAGTACATAACTCCACATGTGTTCATTCATAGTTTTGATGCCTTCAGTGAGAATCTACAATGTAAATAGTCATGAAAATAAAGAAAACGCATTGAATGAGAAGGTGTGTCCAAACTTTTGGCCTGTACTGTATATGTGATTCTGATCAGGATTTTCTAAATCAATCCATGGACATGCAGCAGCATTTTAGACAGAGAGGGTATAAATCTCAGCTTCTTACTCAGGCTGACAATAAGGCTCTGTCACTGGAGAGGAGCAAATTGCTCAGCCCTAAACCTAAACAAGAGCAAGTTCAGAAATCCTACTTTGTCACACGCTACAGTAAAGAAGCTGTCCAGATCAAGCACATTATAAAGAAAAATTGGGATATCATTGAGAGTGACCCATCTTTACAGGAGATATTCCCTGAATTGCCAGGTATCAGCTTTAGAAGGGCCCCTACAATCAAGGATAAACTAGTAAGGAGTTATCTTCCTGCTAACAAACCAGACAGACCAGGCTTTGTCGACCCAAGGGCAGTTTTCGCTGTGGGAACTGTAAATACTGTGAAAACATGGTGAAAACAGACACTTTTAGGGATATGTTTAATAATAAAATCTATTCTATCTCAAGTTTTATTAATTGTAACACTACCCATGTTGTGTACCGACTTGAGTGTATTTGTGGCTGTTTCTATGTGGGCCTTACTAAAAGAAGACTGAGGGACAGAGTGGCTGAACACAGGTACGCCATTCGGACTGGAAATTTGAATTATCCTATGGCCAAACATTACATGGAAGCACAACATTCAAATGACTCATCCCTAAGAGTGTCAGGTATTGAGGTCATTAGCTTGGGTGCCAGGGGTAGAGATAAAGTCAAACGCCTCAAGCAAAGAGAGGCATATTGGATCCATGCCCTTAAGACCACCAGCTTTCCTGGCCTCAATGAGGATTTTGACCTCTTATCCTTTTTGTAAATGTTTTTTTTTTTTTGTTTGTTTTTTGTTTTGTAAATGACAATGTGTAATGGTCCTGACAAGACAGCTTCACTTTATTTAAGATACTATGCAGATGTCATCATTTGCGCATCTGCATTGGAGGTTTTGCTTATTTCTTTATCTTTATGTATATACTTGTATTATTTTTTGTATGGTTTCTATTGTGGATTCTATTCTGTTTACATTATTCTTATTTAGTTAAGATTTGACAGTCTGTGAGAGGGGCTCAATAAGTTTGTTGTCTGATGCCCCCAGAAGTTACAATCTTACAGTCTTCTTGTACTAATTCTTGACTGAGGCCTCCTAGAGGCCTAAAGAAAATGGCACAGACTGAATGATTCACAGCTGAAGTGATTGCAACTATAATTGCTTTGTTTACTCTCTGGTCTTCATACACCCTGAGGAAGGCGCAAGCTGACACACGTTGGTGTTTTTAATGACTCTTGCCCATTAAATAAAGGCTTTTAAATTTTTCCAAACCAACCTGAGTGCCTGGACTTTGATTCTTTAGGTAACAGACTCAGGTGAAACACATGTGGGTGCTCAAGTAATCAATTAAGCAGACCAATCAAATGAGACATCCTTAGGAAAGGTTTTGAGCAGCCCTGATTAAAAGAGAGAGGAAACAAACTAAACCACTGTCATGACAAGGCGTAAAAGCACACAGATCAACAATGCCAAGAGGAAAGGAGATATCCAAGGACATCAGGAAGAAGGTGGTGACAACCCATCAATCTGGGGAAAGCTACAAGACCATCTCCAAAAGATTCAAGCTCCATCCATCCACTGTAAGACAAGTCATTTACAAATGGAGGGCACTCAGCATGACCGCAACTCTGCCCAGACGGCCATCAAAACTCCAACTCAACATCACCTCCAGAGAGTTGCAGACCTCTTTGGCAGCATCTGGGATAAATATACATGCATCTACATTCAGGCAAAAATAAAGAGACATGGCATTCATAGGAGAGTTGCAGGAAGGAAACCTCTGCTCTCAAGAAAGAATAAGGTTGCCTATTTAAACTTTGCCAGAGAGCACTTGGACAAACCAGAGCCTTTCTGGAAGTCCATTCTCTGGACAGATGAGTCCAAAATTGAATTATTCGGCCATAATCACAGGCACCATGTTTGGAGAAAAGTCGTAACTGCATATCAAGAAAAGAACCTCCTCCCAATAGTGAAGCATGGTGGTGGAAATGTGATTGTCTGGGCCTGCTGTTCTGCCTCCGGACCTGGAAGACTCCATATTATTCAGGGAACCATGAAACCTAGGCCTATCAACAAATTCTTGACCAGAATCTCCTGCCATCAGTCAGGGAGTTGAAGCTGGGACAGAAATGGATTATGCAACAAGACAACGACCCAAAGCATTCCAGCAAAACTACCAAGGAATGGCTTAAGAGAAAGAAGGTTTGCACTCTGGATTGGCCCAGTCAAAGTCCGGAGCTCAATCCCATATAAATGCTGTGGTAAGATCTGAAGCGGACGGTACATGCCAGATGTCCCCCCAACCTCCGACCTTCTCAGCTGGCTGACTTCTGAAAGGAGGAGTGGACAAAAATCCCCAAAAGCAGATGTGAGACACTGGTTCATTTTTCCAGAAGACGTTTGGTGAAAGTAATGGCTGCAAAAGGAGGTGCCACAAGCAGCCTGTGAGCATATACCACCTGTACATATAAATATTACAAGTCAAGAAAAACTATTGTGTAATATGTAACGTGTTTCTGTTAATGATGTAACCTCTAATCCCTCTATCTCTCTCACCACAATATACCACAGCGGTCCATCAGAATTCAAGGCTTTAAGCATGAGTTAGGGGCACCCTCTCTCCCTTGAATCCGGGCCTGTTCCCTGGCTCTGTGGGGGATCGCGGGTTCAGGCGGTTTCCCCTGGGGGGCGGGTGCGTCTGGACTGCTCGCCCTGTGTGCCTGGGGGTGGTGGGGTCTCCTTGTGTTCCCTGGGCCTGGGGCGGCGTGGCCGGTCCCCCCTGGGGGGCTGTTTCCGCCCCTGGTGGTGCGGGGTGAGTGGGCTCTCCCCCCCCTCCTTCGCTCCTCTCCCGCCCTTCCCCCTCCCTCCTCCCTCCCCTCTCCCCGTCCCTCCCTGCTCCTCTCTCCCCGACTCAGGCGGGCCTGGGGCCCTCCCCGGGCTGGGGGCCTGGTGTGGGGGCTGGGTGCTGCCCGCGGGGGGGTGTTCTGGTGCCGCGCAGGGTGGGCCTGCCCGTTGGTGTGCGGCCAGCGGTGGGGGGCATGTCGGATGGGCCGGGGGTCCAGCTTTGGGTCTGGGGCGGTCTTGGGGGGTGCTGGCGGGGGTGCGGGTTGTCCTGTGCTCCTGCATGCCGGGGTCCGGGGGGCTGGGTGGGGCTCGGCGTCCGTGCATCCTGGTGGCGTGCCTCGTCCTTCTGCTGGGGGTCGGTTTGCTGCGGGCGGTGCGACCCAGGTCGGGACCGTTGCATGGGCCTGGCGCTGCGGTTGCTTGGGGGGCGGGGTTTGGTTGGGGCCCGTTGGGTTTCCTTGGGGCCTGCCTGGCCTGCTGTCCATGGGCTTTGGGGGCCTCGCTGCACCGGGGTCTGGCTGGCACCACCTTCTAGCCCCTCTCATCCAACCCTCCAGCCCTCGGGCCGGGCCTACACTGGCCTGGCCTCCTAAACGACATTTAGTTCACTTAGCCAGGGACCCCATTTACATCATGGTGGTGTCGCTAGGTTCCCAGTGTGGGGAGGGGTCCTGTGGCCCTGTGGCGGGTGGGCTGGATGGCTGCCGGAGTTCTGCCTCTTGACCAGCTATGGCTTTTGGGCCCTCTGCTACGGGGTCCCGATGGGGGATTGGCTGCTCGTGGTGGGCCGCTCTCTCCTGTGTGTTGGTCAGGGTCCGTCCCGCGTTGGGTGGTGGGTGGGCGGGCCTTCCTGCCCCGTCCTTCTGGGGTGCATCTCTGGCTCTCTGGGGGTGCTGGCCATTGCGGCCCCGGGTCCCTGGGCCTGCGTGGTGTCCTGCGGCCTCTGCGGCTCCCTGGGCGTGGGGTCTGGGCACTCCTGCGGCCTTGGGGTGCCTTGCCAGCCACCTTCCCCCACTGAGCTGGGACATTGACCCTGGACCCTGGTGATGGTTCTCATAAACACATTGGGAGGGTTCAAATACACGCATGCATGTTCAATACTTCAGCTCCGTGACGCATCGCAAAGAACCGATGGGATCACTCAAAAGGGGCTCAGTTGCCTCTCAAACCTACCACACTGCTCTGGCAACTCTTCTCCACAATCGGGCTTTCCTCCACCACCAGGACTCTCACATTTCTGGTGTTCAGTATAGACTTCTCTTTTGTTTTTTTTTTTGTTGTGTTTTTTTTTTCCTTTCTCTTTTCTTTATTATACATTTATTTGTTTATTTTTGGTTATCTGTATGGAGCGCAACAACCTCAAGGCCACAATACATCAGCTACACTGCCTGTTTCTCCTCTGTTTTTTTTGTTTGTTTGTTTTTTTTCTTCTCCTTCTTCTCCGCATGCACTGTCACTATATAACTCAGGACTTAAGCACCTGTCCCTCAATCCCCCCTGCTTGTCCCTTACTTTCCCCTTGACACACTATGGTGTATCACGGCCCTCTCTGGCTCATACTAGGAAGTTTTTCCAATAAAGGCTGATAGGCTAGTCTCCAGGGAGGGTGGGTGACGGTCACAATCACGCACAGTATGGGTATAAAATACTTGACTGCAAGACTAACAGTGCATCAATCTTCATAAAAAGCTTACACCCTTTTGTGGCGCTAAGCTACGAAGACTAATGCAGACAGGTATAAAAAAAAAAGAGGTGCCACAAGCTACTAACTAAAAGAGTTTTTTTTAATGTTTGTAGGGTTCGCAGACTTTCAAGCAGCACTGTGTGTGCTGGAGTTCAATCAGCTAACATTAGCTTACCTGTGAGAGTGATCTCTGTCGACACCCTGTCAATAGCCAGAACATCCGCGGATCCATCATCACAAGGCTCTATGAAAAACTTCTCCGGTGTGGTGCGCCTGGTTTGACACACACAAGAGCTGTTTCAAAACCCACAAGTACTAACATCGCACCAGCAGCAGGGCTTTGTGTAATAACGTCACTAATACAGAATAATGCCAACCACAAACAGCTGGAGGCAGATAACACATAGAGCTGACAGGAAATCCCTGTTAGCTACATGTGCTAATGTAAGCGACTCGAGGCAGCTGGTTGAGGTGTCGCATACAAGTGTACCATGACGCCATCCATTAAATCTTGTGCAAACCAGCTCCCATCTGGAGCACAGTGCTCCTGTTAAATGCAGTGATGTTCATAACTACAGGTGATCATTTGGAAAGAAACTTGGTGTGGATTCAAATGAACGTTAGCATTAGTTGCAATAACACCATGCCTGCGCTGACAGGCTAACTTTCTAAGCTGAGCTGGGTTAGCGTTAGCCGTGTCCACATAAAGTATCTGCGAACACTTTTTGCCTCTTCAGTCTGTATCAACATAAAGTTAAACTACGTGACACTATGATATTTATCTGCAGCACTTACAAGTTGAAACTCTCATAGGTGCTCGCCATCTTTCCTCCAGCTTGACCTCAGTGACGTGTCAACGACCGCTTTGGCTACTTCCGTCATCAGCTGTGAAGGAAAATAGCCGTTTCTCTTTTTTTTTTGTAAACTTTATTTACATTTCAATAATATACAAAAGCTCTCGATAGGAACATGTGCATTCTTTTTACAATACAAGTATATTCCCATTATAAATAAAATCAACAAGGCTGTAGACATAAAAAGATAATAAAATAAAACAAAAAAGGAAAAGAAAAACAAGGCACTTCATTCATATTATTAGACTTCAAAAAACCAAATATTTCGCTGCAATTTCACTCAATTTACAAATAGGCTTGTATACATTTAACAGCTTCAAGGAAGAAAAATATTTATTTAGTTCGTTTTTAAACCAAACTATTGAGGAGGGTTTATTTTTCCATTTGCATGAATGGATGTGATATTTGCCCAAAACTATAATAATATTGACCAGTTCTGAAAATTCTTTGGTAAGATTATCTTTATATAAAAGAATCTGATGTTCATCAATTGGTGTGATATTTCCTATTTTATTACCTAACCAGTCAAAAACATCCTGCCAAAAATGTGATGTCACTGAACAAGAATAAAAAAGATGTTCAGTAGTTTCACAATCCTCATTACAAAAACAACATGGCTCAACCTCAAATCCAAACCTTTTCTTTAAAGGTAGGATCTGGAGGATTTTCAAACAAAACAAAATATATACATAAACATATACAAATTAAATCCTGCTTAATAATCACCTAGGGGCTTCTACTCATGTGTGGTGGTGACTCTGTTTGCAGAGCTCCTGCCCTTTAACTGTATTTTGATGTTTTTGTGAGCTCAGACGCTTCTGGGCGGAGATTTCCCCAGCCAATGAGAGAGTGCAGGTGCCGTGCCCGAGCGTGTCCGAGCATCTCCGAGCTGCACCAGCACGAGCCTTGTCTGAACCTCTTCTGTGAAGCCTTCTTCTGTACCTCCGGGCTCCGTACACTCGGGAGAGTTGAGCCTGATAGGAGGGGCCAAATTTGAATGTGTGTTTACAAACAGCAACTGGAAAATCCTCCAGACCCTACCTTTAAATTTGACATTTCAAGCATATTGACACATTGATACAGAGCTTTAACCTGTTTACAGAACCCCTCATTTAGTAACAAATTGTTGTTAAATTTCCAAATATTGTGTGATTTCCTATCTGGTTGAACAAATGTAAACTGTAAACTAATCAGACAATGATCTGTAAGAGGGGATGCTGAAATCTCACACTTTGTTACATCCCTGTATAACATCTGAGAAATAAGCCAGTAATCTAATCTTGAATATCGAGAATTATCTGAAGCACTGTTCCACGTATACTTTAAGGAGGTGGGGTTAGATATCCTCCAATAGTCAACTGTGTTTGTAGTTGTACATAAGTTGGTTAGAACATCATCATATTCAGGTTGCTGCCCTTTATGAGGTATTCGATCCATCCAGGAATCCGGAGCTATATTAAAATCTCCACCAATAATAACCTTTTCTGTCTGAAACTTAATTTTCCACTCATTTATGAGTAATCCTAAACTTTCCATCATAGCTCTATTGTTTGTTCTATTATTATATCCAAACAAAACACATGTTAAGATAAATCTTTGGTCATGTATCTCTGCTACCATCATGAGCCAATGTCCACCCATATCACTTTTATGTTCAATTATCTTGCCTGGTAATCTATTAAATAACACCATAACACCTGCTGAGTGCGTAGTCCCATGAGAAAACAAAATTTCGTCTCCCCACTGCTCTTTCCATAATTTTTCATCTGCTGTTCCTGAGTGAGTCTCTTGTAAAAAAAAAAATACAATTTGCCTTTTGTTCTTTACAAAATAAAAAAATAGCCTTGCGTTTAACAATATTTTTCAATCCTCTAACATTAATAGAAACAAACAAAATAGACATTTTAACTCTATAAAACTCTTGAATGTGCTGTATAAAGTAACTATGCGCAGGAATGAACATGTTGCCCAAAAATAACAAGTTTCAAAGCAACCAACCTTAACCTTGAATTTTTAATACAATTTACTTTCCTTCAGTTTTGTTTCTTACATTTTGAACAGGTTTATTTCTCTATTCAAGTGGTTATTTCTCTACTCCTTAAATTAACCATCGCAATAACTGTTTAAACATGTAAGGAGTTTAGGTTAATCATTTTACCTTGAGTATGCTACCTGAGAATGAAGACCCTATGCTTCCTTTAATGTCCACATTTTAGGGATCAATTCTCCGTCCATCCATCACAGCATATCCCTCTTTCAGGAAAGCTTTCCTGCCGTTGCGTCGAGCTTCCTCCACGTTTGGCCACAGCTATGCCCGAGCTTCTCTGTCCTCTTTAGAGAAGTCCTCTCTGAAGTAGATTTTCAATTCCTTGCAGACTCACGCATCTTTGGATTTTTTCCATATTTCATTTCGAATAGTCCGCATTGCAAACTGTATGATGATGGGCCTCGGCATCTTGTTTTGTGCAGCGTCGTTCTTCCTGCCAAGTCGGTGGACCATGTCCACCATCTCCCTGAGTTTGTCAACCACCACAGGAATCATCCTTGTGAGGATGCCGATGACCACCTCTTTTGTGTCCTCGTTTTCTTTTTCTTTTAATCCCAGTAATCTCAGATCCCACCTTCTCTTGTACCTTGCATTTTCTAGGCATATTTCTTTTAGGGAGCAATTTTCGATTGTCAGAGCTCCAATTTCTTTCTGCATTTTTGCAGTTTCCTCCTTGTTCTCATTGACAGCTTTAGAGTTTGCCTCTATGTGGGATTCAAAGGTCCTGAGCCGCTCGTCTTGCTCATCAAACCTTTTGAATACTGTTTGGACGGCTTCAAAGATGCTTTTGTTACTTATCTCTTTTTCTCCATCTTGCTCTCCCGCATCCCTTTTCTTAAATTTCTTGGGGTAAGGGCTTGGCAGTGGTGTGTGGTCATCATTAACGTTACAGGTTACCTTCTTCCATCATCTCCTCTATCAGGTCTTCATCACATGCCTCCTGTAGTACTGCGAGGTCATAGTCGTGATCCAGCATGCTAGCGTTTTTAGCCTTAGCCATTTTGTCAAATCTTGATAAATCCAAACAACTCGATGTAGCCATAACTAGACTGTCCAGAAGGTTATTTCTCTGTGTCGGGTTCATTCTTCTATATTGTGGTTGGGTGCTGGTCTTGAATGTAAGGTTTTATGGACTCAAAATGTGTCGTTTTTTTTCAGACCCGCTGAAAGTGCAGCTGTTCACTCCGCCATCTTGGATCCTCCCCTCCTCCCAACTGCCGTTTCTCAATATGCGTTCTTGTGCGGACTTGTGCTCTTGTGGACTTATGACACGTCATCAGTCACAGCCAATTGTGTTCCACTGTTCCAATTCAAAGTTCACATCTAGCCAAGTTCAGTCCAAATGCCCGGATGTGTTCTCGCCACACCCATTTCACCGGGGATGCATCGGAGCAGACTTGTGTGGACTTCAGACAGCCAGGTATCCCAGCATGCATTTCGCAACAATCATCGGAAAATGACAAGTGAGGGAAAGGCACACAATTGTAAGCCATACCGATATGTTACTGTTGTTTTGTCACACGACGTAGTGTTTTCATGCGTAGTTTAAACATCAGACCTGTGGTCGATGTTTTAATATAGAGCACAGTTGAATGTGACTGAGGTCCGCTAGATGACAGCGGTGTCAGCCGCTGACGGTGTCAGCACTCATAGATAATAAACATGTGTATGAGCGCTCAGACTGCCCCAGAGAGCAGCCTCTCTCAGGTAGTCTTTTTGAAATTCGTGGCTGATATCTCTGTAGTGGTTAAATATAAAATGTAATTCGTTTGGGGTATGTCTAATGGGCAATATTCAGTCTCAGTATAAGATATATTCTTATATTATTAAATGTTGTAACATGTTATTGTTCTTCGCATTCTTTTGCATATTTAGGCCTATGTGTTTTTACCATTCAATAATGATTTTAAGAACGTATTGTATTTTATTTATTGTATTTAAAGATTAATTGTCTTTATTGTAGTATTTATTCAACAGCATTTTAAATATTGATTATCTGATATGAATTGTATACCTGCATGATGTCTGAAGTGTGGCTGAATAAAATTTTCCTCTTCACATCTGACCTGTTTGATCCATTTATATTGGTGAGGACAGACTAAATGACAAACTGCTGTCAGTATAATCCAGTACAGTTCAACAGCACCACAATCTACAACACAACACTTCAATAAAATGTTAGACTGAATATTAAACTGCTGTTGTTTTTTCTAGGTGTACCAAGTAAACTGTCAAGTCTCCATAAAAATGTAGAAAGAAAGCATAATGATGAGACAAATGCAGTGATGGACAATGACTAAGTATATTTACTCAAGTAGCTACTGTACTTAAGTACAAATTTGATGTACTTGTACTTGTGTATTTCCATTTACTTAGAGGGAAATACTGTACATTCTACTCAAGCTACATTTATTTGATAGCTATAGTTACTTTTCAGATAGTTTGTTTTATATGTTGTTGTTTCCTATTTACAAGTTGCTGTGTGTTGTTATAGATTAGACTAGTACACCAGTGAAAGGTGTTAAAATTAGTTCTACCATGACAACATTTATATGCTGCTTACATGTAGCCTACATTGATCAATTAATACTCAATACATATTCATGTGTATGATGATCACAACACTTGAAACTGGGTCACTCTGCATCATGAGTACTTTGAACTTTTAATTTTAAGTAGTCCTACATTTTGCTGACAATACCCAGATACTTTTACTCAAGTCAGATTTGGTATGCAGCACTTTTACTTGTGACTGAGTTTTTGTTCTTTGTTGTGATATTCCTGGGTACTTTGTCCACAACTGGACAAACATCGAACAGACATGCAAGCATAGCACGTCTCATCCTCATCCTCATCCTCATTCTCCGCTGTCTTTCTGGGATCTGCCTCCTCAGCTGGGCAGCCTCCTCCTCAGCCTGCAGGTACAGCAGTCCTGCTGCAATAACTGTGCCAAGACGCCTTCTCTGATCCGTTATTGATTTTTGATTTCCATTTCGCCAATGCTCACGATCACAATAACCACCAACTCTCCACAAACTTCCCCCCCCGCACTTGACTTTTGATTATAATCAGAAGCCAGCTGGGAAAAGGTTTTAAAAGACATTTTATGAAAATATTTTGGCTATTTATATGTTTTTTATTTCAGTTATATATGTTGAAACGTTAAAAACATATACATATTAATTTCTTACAATGACAATGAAAAGCCGCAGGGCTGTGTTTATATTGTTTTATTCTAAATGCATGTATACAACACAGTACAACAGCCAAGGCGAGCGGAGGTGGTGACATCATCAAGTTCGCTGCTGTTCCAAAAGCAGAAATGACTGTACTCATTTCTTGCCAAGTCCACAAGTCCACAAGTCCGAACTGCCGAACTTGAGTATTGTGAAACGGCTAATGTGTGGAAAGCTGCAGTATCGTAGGCCTAGAACCGCAGTTCTAGGACCCTTCAATTTTCATCTTAGCGCCACCTACTGAGCGGAGGCTGCAATAGCAATAACGGAGGCTGCAGTTTCAGGACCGCAGTTTTAGGACTGTTTAATTTTCCGAGCGGAGGCTGCAAATACCTCAAGTTTATTTTTTGTTGTACCCAAATACTACTTTTTTTATTACATAGTTATAATCAGTGTTGAGCAGTAACTCGTTATTTGTGCTCCACTGTCTGGCAGGTTAACTCATATCACAGCGATGCCTGGATAGTGTTGTGGTTTCCTAGGTATACTGTTGTAGTATAGCTTGACTCCCGAATGCAGGGTGAGTATATGTTCCTATGATGCTCGTATAATTACCAGGACACGGAGACGATGTTCAAAGTATAACGGTAGCCTTTACTGGTAGCCATGTCAACGACCACAGACACGAGCAATCGAGCCCTGATCAAATACAGTACAGGTGAACATAGTTGTGTACCGAGTGCTCGATCAAGATATATCACATCCCCCTTTTCCAAATTGGGAAATAGACTGGATCATGCTATATTAACTCTTACTGTAACCTCTAGTGACAAGCACTTTCAAGAACACTTCAATAAATGTAACTCAATTAGTTCTGTTTGTTTTTTCTCAATAAGAACTTCAATAAAGCATCAAGATAACACTCTCAAAGTATTGCAACTTGACATTTCAATAAAACATTCCTGAACATTTCAATCAGAATTCGCCTCCCTTTTCCTTTATTACTCTTTTTTTTTTTAATCAAGCAAACTTAACTTAGCAACTAACTCAACCGCTCTATTACTTGTCCATGACATAGTCTTTGTATCTGGCAGGGTGCCTGAGTGCCCTACCACTCCTGGTGCAGTGTGTGTGAGAGCGATCAGTGCTCTCTGCTGGAAGATCTTGTGGTGGCGGGTCAGCTGACCTGGGTGTCTGAGGACGCATCTCCTCTGACAGTTCATCAGGGTTAGTGTCTCTGTACAGACTTGGGTGTATCTTCCTTAGATGACACCTATTCCTCCTGAAAGTCTTTCCGGTAGGTGTCTGCACAGTGTAGGAACGTGGCTCGTCTCTTTGATGTATCACTACAGCAGGTTCCCATCCACGCCGTGTCTGCATGTGCACGGTGGTACCTGGGTGCAGTGCTGGTAACGGCTTGGCGTCTTGGTTGTAGTAGCGCTGCTGGCATGCCTGCAGATCCTGTAGTTTGCTGTGCACATGCTGTGGAGTTGACTGCTGCAGCACAAGGGTGGAACATGGGAGTGTGCTCCGCAGGACTCTTCCCATCAACATTTGTGCAGGTGACATGTGCAGGCCTGTCACTGGTGTGTTTCTTAGTGACAGCAGGACAAGATGCAGATCTATGCCAGTTTCCAGTGCTTTCATCATGGCATGTTTGACAGTCTTTATGGTTCACTCGGCGAGCCCATTCGATTGTGGATATCCTGGGCTGGAGTGTGTGAGCTTAAATTCCCATGATGTAGCGAACAACTTCATTTCATAACTGGCAAATGGGACGTGGTCACACACCACCTCTTTGGGGATACCATGCCTGGCAGACAGTCTTCATTTTTTTGATTACCATGTGGGCTGTCTTATCAGACAGGTTCAACACTTCTGGATACTTTGACAAGTAGTCCACCAGTAAAAGATATGACTGTCCTCTCAGCTTGAAGATGTCTGCTCCGACCTTCATCCATGGTATCTCTGGAACCTCATGTGTGATTAGGGGTTCTTTCTGCTGCTGTGGCTGCAGCTGCTGGCACTGGGCACACTTCTTCACCATCACCTCAATATCACGTGACATTCCAGGCCAGTAGAGGACTTTTCTTGCTTTGGCTTTTGTGCGTTGAACTCCTTGGTGAGCTAGATGTAGCTTCTCCAAGATGATTTTTCTGAAGCTCTGTGGTATGATAATTTTGTCTCCGACCATCACAATACCATTTTGAAGGCTAATGTTGTGTCGCATTGGCCAGTAGCTGTGTAGATTTCTGTCCACGCTTCGTCTTTTAGATGGCCATCCTGTCATGTGTTTTTCACACACAGCTTGCAACACACAGTCTGCCGTAGTTGCCTCTCTCAGTTTGGCAAGCGTCTCCTCACTCAGTGCATCTGTGGCTTCCACAGCGTACACAACTCTTTCTTCACATGGGTTCTCATCTTCTCCCTTCCTTTCCACTGTTGCACGTGACAGCGTGTCAGCAACATACATGTGCTTGCCAGGTGTGTATGTGATGTTCAGGTCATACCTCTGCAGTTGTAGCAGCATACCTTGCAGCCGTGCTGGTGCCTTGCATAGCGGTTTCTGTACAATTATCTCTAGAGGCTTGTGGTCTGTCTGCACAGTCACTGCCCTGCCATAGACGTACTGATGAAATCTTTTGGCTGCAAAGACTATGGCAAGCAGCTCCTTCTCTATCTGAGCATATCTCCGTTCAGTCTCAGTGAGAGCTTGTGATGCATAGCATATGGGGTGACCATCCTGGAGTAGACATGCTCCAAGCCCGTCTTTAGAGGAGTCTGCCTGCAGTGTCAGTGGTTTCTTGTGGTCATAGAACCTCAATACCGGTGCTTGTGCGAGGGCAGTTTTTAGTTTGTCCAGTGCTGCACTGTGGTGTGGATTCCACTGCCACGCAGCATCTTTCTTGAGCAGCTGTCTGAGAGGCGCTGTCAATGAGGCTTCGTTTGGGATGTACTGTGCTAAGAACTTTGTCATTCCCAACAGGCGGTGCAGGCCTTGTTTGTCCTCTGGGGGTGGCATGTCGACTATTGCTTTCACTTCTGCTTCATCAGCTCTCTGTCCTCCTGCTGTGATGATGTGCCCCATGTATTTTACTGTGTTGACTTTGAACTGGATCTTTTCTCTGTTAATTTTCACATTTGCTGTCTTTGCTCTCTCCATTACCTTGTGCAGGATTTCGTCATGCTCTTGGTCTGATGACGCTGCAATGATCATGTCATCTGCGATGATATGCACACCCTGTATGTCACCAAAGGTTTCACAGTTCTTTTGTTGGAACACTTCACTTGCAGATTTTATCCCGAAGGGGAGCCTGAGGAAGCGGAACTGGCCTCATGGTGTGTTGAAGGTGCACCGTTTTGAAGATGGCTCATCCAGTTTAATCTGCCAGTATCCGTCTTTCTCATCAAGGATGGCGAAGATGGATTTTCCTGATAATTTACTGCGCACATCCTCGGGGGTGGGAATAGAATAGTGCTGGCGTTTAATGGCCTTATTCAGGTCACAAGGGTCCAAACACACCCTCAGTGAACCATTCTTTTTCGTTGTGGCAACAAGACTGTTCACCCATTCTGTTGGTTCTTTGACAGCCGTATTGACCTCCCTTCTCTCTAGGTCATGTAGTGTGTCTTTTAGTTTGTCCATAATTGAGAGGGGAACGTTCCTGCAGCCATGTATCACAGGCACAACATCTGGGTCAACATGTATGTGGTGTACCCCGGGAAACTCACCCAGCCCTGTGAAGACCTCTGCATATCTTTCAACCAACTCCTCTTTGGTGGCTGGAGGTTTTGGTGGCTTCGGCAGTGTTGTGAGCGCCTCCACCCTTTTAACTAGGTGTAAATCCACACATGCTGTTCCGCCCAGGATCGACGTATCAGTCCGACTAGTCACATGGAACCGCAGAGTTGCTGTATGCTTGGCTGTCTTGCATTCCAGAAACACAGCACCTTCTGAAGGCAGGCGAACTCCCCCAAAAGCAACTAACACTGTCTTTGTTGGCTGCAGCTGAAGGGGACCTGGCAGCCGTTGGAAAATGGACATAGGCAGCACATTTGCATCGGCTCCTGTGTCAAGCTTGAACTTTATGTCCATGCCTCTGACGCTGGCCATTGTGTACCATGAGTTGACATCTGTCTGTGCCTCAGCACCCTCTATATCACTTCCTAGCTGGCCAATATACAGAGAATCAACTTCGCTCTCTATACAGTTCATAGTTCTTGTTTTATTATTGCCAGTGTTGTGGCTGGCCGCTCGACATACCTTGGAAAAATGGTTCTTCTTTCCACATGTGTGACACACTGCTCCAAAAGCCGGACACTGGCATGGCTCATGTTTTCTTCCACATTTTTGACAGTTGTTGGTTGCTGGTGTTGCATGCTTTTTGCTGCTCTTGTTCCAAGCGCCCACTCTCTTTTGTCCTGATGCTTTCTCTATAGCTTCCACTGGAGCCTCATGTATAACATGTGTAGCCTGCATTGCCTGTATCTGTGTCTTGGCTAGCTCTGTTGCTCTGCATATTTCTATGGCTCTGTGTAGTGTTAGGCCATTTTCACGTAACAGTCT
Source organism: Epinephelus lanceolatus (assembly GCF_041903045.1). NCBI lineage: Eukaryota > Metazoa > Chordata > Actinopteri > Perciformes > Serranidae > Epinephelus > Epinephelus lanceolatus. The sequence goes on along the minus strand of NC_135743.1, from coordinate 45,298,814 downwards.
CTCTTTCAGGTGAGAATCATTTATGCTGAATACGAGTTTATCTCTGAGCATATCATTTTCACTCATGCCAAACTCACAGTCTTTGCTTTTCTGCCGCAGCTCTGTGATGAATCTGTCCACGGATGTACCTCCTGTCATTGGATGTGACCAAAACTGATGTCGTTCAAATACAACATTTTTCAGAGGACTGCAGTAGTCTTTGAATGCGTTGAGAACGTCTTCCATTGTCACATCATTATCAGTTGGGGTAACTGTGAGTGTATTGTACACTTCAAGTGCCTCCTCGCCGATGGTGTGAAGAAGGATTGCTACTTTAACCTCTTCTTCCTTGTCACACGCACCTGAGGCTGTTATATACAGCCGAAAACGCTGTTCCCATCTGCGCCAGTTTTCAGCGAGGTTACCGGTTAGATTCAGCGGCGACGGCAGTTTGAACTGCTCCATATTCGCGCTAGCCTGTTGCTATCCCCTGTTAGCTTCTTCTGAACTTCGTCAGTCACTCCATAACTCCGTCTTCTGACACCATGTTGTGGTTTCCTAGATATACTGTTGTAGTATAGCTTGACTCCCGAATGCAGGGTGAGTATATGTTCCTATGATACTCGTATAATTACCAGGACACGGAGACGATGTTCAAAGTATAACGGTAGCCTTTACTGGTAGCCATGTCAACGACCACAGACACGAGCAATCAAGCCCTGATCAAATACAGTACAGGTGAACATAGTCGAGTACCGAGTGCTCGATCAAGATCTATCACAGATAGTGTGACGTGTGTGGTTGTGCTGCTGCCATGATCCTGCCAGGTGCCTCCTGCTACTGCTGTTATCATTAGTCATACTTCTGTTATTATACAGATATGGTAGGTTACCATTGCCGGTCCTCTCCAACACCCATCCTGGGCTACACAGTGTCGGGACGCTCCGCTGTCCTGCTAGAGTTTGTTCTGTGTTGTTTATTATTATTTATTTTTTGAGGGAATGGAGCACCTAGTAATGATTACTTGTGAAATTAAGTAAACAGAACAGTTACATGATTACTTTTAAAAGGAGTAAAAAGTAATTTAATTACTCTTACCCAGTAACTTCCCAACTCTGGTTATAATTTAGTATAATGGTATAATAATAATTAAGTACACCCAGAGATAATAATTTCTTGTACAATTTAGATCTCCATCAAAAGTGCCCTAAAAGATTAACAGACCTCTGTTATTGTATGATTGATAAATAAAGCTGAGTTGACTGACTCTTCACCAGATATTAAAGATTACAAAAACACAAAGATTACTGTGAGGACAGATTAAAAATATTAACATTTATAAATATATAAAAATATACAAAAAACAATCAGTAAGAGACAAGTTTTTTTCCCCCCTATTTTTAATGGAAATTCTATCCCTCCATCTTCCTTCTCTTTGCCAACCTCTGTATGAAGTCCTCCACTTCACTAAATTGGTAACAGAGAACACAATGATTGACAAGTTGATATTTTACTTCAAATTGCATTTGAAAATGTAATTATCCACCCTTACCTTTGATCATAGACTGGACTGGAAAGATATTCCTGCTCAGCCTCCTGTGAGGACAGCCCCTTTAGCGCAGCCAATCCATATATATATATATACATATATATATATATATGTATATATATACATATATATATACAGTACAGGCCAAAAGTTTGGACATACCTTCTCATTCAATGCGTTTTCTTTATTTTCATGACTATTTACATTGTAGATTCTCACTGAAGGCATCAAAACTATGAATGAACACATGTGGAGTTATGTACTTAACAAAAAAAGGTGAAATAACTGAAAACATGTTTTATATCCTAGTTTCTTCAAAATAGCCACCCTTTGCTCTGATTACTGCTTTGCACACTCTTGGCATTCTCTCCATGAGCTTCAAGAGGTAGTCACCTGAAATGGTTTTCCAACAGTCTTGAAGGAGTTCCCAGAGGTGTTTAGCACTTGTTGGCCCCTTTGCCTTCACTCTGCGGTCCAGCTCACCCCAAACCATCTGGATTGGGTTCAGGTCCGGTGACTGTGGAGGCCAGGTCATCTGCCGCAGCACTCCATCACTCTCCTTCTTGGTCAAATAGCCCTTACACAGCCTGGAGGTGTGTTTGGGGTCATTGTCCTGTTGAAAAATAAATGATCGTCCAACTAAACGCAAACCGGATGGGATGGCATGTCGCTGCAGGATGCTGTGGTAGCCATGCTGGTTCAGTGTGCCTTCAATTTTGAATAAATCCCCAACAGTGTCACCAGCAAAATACCCCCACACCATCACACCTCCTCCTCCATGCTTCACAGTGGGAACCAGGCATGTGGAATCCATCCGTTCACCTTTTCTGCGTCTCACAAAGACACGGCGGTTGGAACCAAAGATCTCAAATTTGGACTCATCAGACCAAAGCACAGATTTCCACTGGTCTAATGTCCATTCCTTGTGTTTCTTGGCCCAAACAAATCTCTTCTGCTTGTTGCCTCTCCTTAGCAGTGGTTTCCTAGCAGCTATTTGACCATGAAGGCCTGATTGGCGCAGTCTCCTCTTAACAGTTGTTCTAGAGATGGGTCTGCTGCTAGAACTCTGTGTGGCATTCATCTGGTCTCTGATCTGAGCTGCTGTTAACTTGCCATTTCTGAGGCTGGTGACTCGGATGAACTTATCCTCAGAAGCAGAGGTGACTCTTGGTCTTCCTTTCCTGGGTCGGTCCTCATGTGTGCCAGTTTCGTTGTAGCGCTTGATGGTTTTTGCGACTCCACTTGGGGACACATTTAAAGTTTTTGCAATTTTCCGGACTGACTGACCTTCATTTCTTAAAGTAATGATGGCCACTGGTTTTTCTTTAGTTAGCTGATTGGTTCTTGCCATAATATGAATTTTAACAGTTGTCCAATAGGGCTGTCGGCTGTGTATTAACCTGACTTCTGCACAACACAACTGATGGTCCCAACCCCATTGATAAAGCAAGAAATTCCACTAATTAACCCTGATAAGGCACACCTGTGAAGTGGAAACCATTTCAGGTGACTACCTCTTGAAGCTCATGGAGAGAATGCCAAGAGTGTGCAAAGCAGTAATCAGAGCAAAGGGTGGCTATTTTGAAGAAACTAGAATATAAAACATGTTTTCAGTTATTTCACCTTTTTTTGTTAAGTACATAACTCCACATGTGTTCATTCATAGTTTTGATGCATTCAGTGAGAATCTACAATGTAAATAGTCATGAAAATAAAGAAAACGCATTGAATGAGAAGGTGTGTCCAAACTTTTGGCCTGTACTGTATATATATATATATACATATATATATGTATATCTCAACTGTTAAATTGTTGAGCTGCAGAACGGACAATGAAATTTGTTGCAGCATGTGCTGCATCTTTTAATGTCTGGCAGTGATCGCCCACTTTGTACTGAAATAAGCATCCTAAAAAAGAGATAACATAGTTAGTCAAATCCAAAAGCAACCCTTTACATCTGTTTCACAAACCAGCAGACTGTAGTAGCTTCTGTACCGAGGGGCGCTACAGTATTGTGAAAACGTCCTCAATCAAAATATATCCTGGTAAAACACTGTCAGTATGTAGTTAATAGTTAATGTGTCACTCTTGTCTGTTGTTTTTATTTATTTTAATTGTGATTTTAATTGTGTTTTTAATGCTATGTAAGTGTCCTTGAGTGTTGAGAAAGGCGCTTTTAAATAAAATGTAATATTATTATTATTATTAATAAAATGTGTCAGCAAAAACCTATATAATTAAACCAACTTGTGATGTTGTCAAAAACACACCTTAGCATGTAACGTTGTAGCATCCATGTACGCCAGCATGCTAACAAGCTAACGCCGTTGCTGCAAACTATAGTAAAAGTAGGTTCGTTCGAGATGAGCCAGGCCTGCGCAGATTCGATCACCGGCGATCCGCGCACAATGCATGCCGGTTAGTTTTGTGTCCAACTTCATACCGACTTGCTCTGACATATTACAAAAGTGGACAGCGATAAAACCGCAAGAGCAAGGGGGCCGCAGTTTTTAGAGCCAGGCACTAAAGTTGCTCTCCACCGACTGCACCACCTGGCTCTCACCTGATCTAACAGCTGATTGGTTAAGATGTCGACTCAACAATATGACGTTTTAGATAAACTACTCATTTTTGTTAAATTTTAGAGATTAAGATTGTATTTGTCTGATCTGAAGGTTTATTCTGTGAACAGAAAACATGTTGTGTGACTGATGGTGAATTTTAGTTGTCAGAGACTGAATGCATTCATCATAAACTATACAGAGTCTACTGTACTATATATATATAGTATAAGCGCTTTGGGGTTGCATTTTTGATGTATGAAAGGCACTATATAAATAAAGTTTGATTGATTGATTGATTGATAATATTGGATGGTTTAATTATTGAAGTATTTAGCAACACAGAGACTTGTGGTCAGTGGGATGTGAGGATTCTTAAAATAACATCAGATGTGAAGCCCTGACTGTATCTGACTGACTGTATCTGACTGTATCTGACTGAGCTTTTGTCTTGTATTTTTTTCCTCTGAAAATATTAACCTTATAGTCAAACACAGTTTATTCAGCCTGTGTAAGGTTGATGGGACAGGTCAAACTGATATGATGCTGATTTACAGGAGAATTCATATCAAATGGAGGATAAACCATGAACATAAACTACAGATCACCTGCAAAGCATTTTAATAAATTTATCTATCATAATTAAAACAACTGGAGACTGGAAACAAACTGATATATGGGTCTGATCACTTTTTAATGAACTGACATCATTCCAGACAGGATGTAAGTGTGTCTGTGACTTCCTGTACGGACTGAAGGCTGCTGGAAACTGTCGGGAAACTGTCCGACTTCACCGCAGCTTTTTGTCACCGCCCCCCGCTGCGGCCGCTTGCTCTCGTCTACTTTTCAGGGGAGGCGCAGTTCATCTCGAACGAGCCTAGTGTCATACTCAGCGGACTTTACGAAGGGTTAATGCATAATGAAGCCAGCCCATGGTAACTCACAGATCCATTTAAAGACAAAGTAGCCAACTTTTAACCTTAAACAATTAAAACTATACTCACGTTCTGTCATCTTGTCCTCTCTAACCATAGCTATATAGGCTGCATCCCAAGTCTCTTAATTGTACTGCTAACTCCTAACTCCTGACTTGAACCGGAAGTTGTTCGAGGTCTGCCATCTTTAAGGCCGTCTCATGTCTCTAATTGCTGCCAGTAAGGAGTTAGCATCATAGATATATATACGTAGGGTCCGTCCCAAGTCTCTTATTTTTATAGTGCTACCAAAGAGCATGGATACCAAGAGGCGAAGCTCCGTTGAATTTTTGCCAACAGCCACTAGGGGCGCTGCCACCATTTTGGACTGTTGAGCTTGGACTGTTGCGGCCAGACAACATGCAAGATGTCAAGGAGAAAGGAGAAAAAAAGTAAAAGAAAACAGTGTAGTGCAATTAACTGCAACAACTATCAGTGGAACACCCCGCACCTGGCCTTCCACCGTTTCCCGAAGGATCCCGACAGGTAAGAACTCCTGAGGTGTAAGTTTTGAAGTGTTTTAATATCAATTTAATATGCCAGTTTTGGAGGGAAGGTAACACATATATATGTGTATGTGTATATATATATATATATATATATATATATATATGTATATATATATATAGGCCTATATATATTACTGTCCCCTTACTGTACAAACTGTAAATAAATCTTTATTCCTGACTATGTGACGTCGCCATTAATGTGTTTCTAGTAAAAATATTGATTTTTTTTTTTTTAATTTTATTTTTTGGTAGATTGGCTTATGGGGTAATTTTGAAGGAGTAATTAAGTTAATCTTCTCATGAGTGGATGTAATATGTAGAGATGCCATCTAGGCCGTTTTTCTTCGTTTTGTTTTTTTTAAAGTCTATATTTTGCTTTCCAAAAAACGTGAAAAAGCAGCTGTGACCAAGCTATCACGAGGTGAGTAGCATTGTAAGCATAATTAATAGCGATATACTTCAGTTTGTCTGTGTGTTTTTGTATGCAAGCGGGTCTGCTGCTGTCTGCTGACAGTCCAAAATGGCGGCGGTAGGACGAAACCATGGGCGAGTCTGTTGCTATGGGGCGTTCTACTGAGCTTCGCCTCTTGGTATCCATAGACGTCGGAACTAGGGGTGCAAACCTTGCAGCCCCAAACCCACTCCATGCTGTCAGAGGTGGAGAAGCTCATTAAGCTCTGCCTGGCCCTGCCCATATCTGTCGCGGCATCCGAGCGCTCTTTCTCAGCCTTGCGCAGGCTGAAAACCTGGCTGCGCAACACCGTGACGCAGGAAAGACTAACACATTTGGTCATTATGAATGCTCACAGTGACCTTATGGATGAAAGCGATGTCTCGACCCTGCTTAAAATCTTCATCAGTAGGTCAACTGAGAGAAGGTCCACTTTTGGAAATGCATGAAAGCCCTTAGTCAGGAGCGCAGACTTTTCTTTTTTTCATTCAAGGTTACAAATAATGTTATGTTCCTTAAATGGCTTGATTTAGTTATCAAAGTTTCATTTTCTTAACAATAAAGATGCCGTGTTCATCCATTCTAGTTCTCTTATAACTGCATGTTATTATAAAATAACTTCAAATCAAATCCTTAATCACTGATAAGTGTGCGTGCTTCCCCCGCCCCTCCCCTCTCAGAAAATAGTTCTGACGTCCATATTGGTATCCATGCTCTTTGGTGCTACTGCTAGCTCCTCGCTTGAACCAGAAGTCGTTCGAGGTCCGCCATCTTCTAGGCCGTCTCAAGCATAGACATATATACATGCCCTGCGTTCCAAATCGCATACTTCTACTATATACTTTTAGTATGTACTGCAGCTGCCTTTAAAAAGTATGTAGTGTAGTATGCAGTATGCATGCAGTATACATACACTACATCCGCCATCACATCGCTCCCTGAACTCCGACCCTCTTGCTCACTTCCGCCGCCGTCCGTAGCGCCACATTTGAATATTTTGTTTTGTTGTACTTCGGAGATGCAGCAAATCTCCTCTCGTCGAGCTCGCCAGAGTCGTGCATATTGTTGGAGGTGCCGGAGAGCTCTGTTGCTGTTATGTCATAATGTATGTTGTTGTTTCTAATAAACTGACGTGTTCACGTAAACAGTCCCAAGCCTATTATTAGTGACCTGTCTATTGAACTAGTCACCAGTAGGCATATTAACCCCCTTCACACATAGTTCTCTGTTGATGGCAGATGTTTGTTAAATATATTATATTAAATATATTTACAACTATGCAACTGCTGGCCCTATATTCTGTCTGCATGTGAAGCAGCCTTACATTCACATTACTTTTATTTGTAGTGTAACATACTTGCACATTCTTACTACATTACTTAATATGTATTTGACTTTTACTTTTTATATATTTACTAGTCTATACTGCTCATACCTGGCCCATAGTGTATTCAATCAATCAATCAATCAATCAATCAATCAATCAGTTTTATTTATAAAGCCCAATATCACAAATCACAATTTACCTCACAGGGCTTTACAGCATACGACATCCCTCTGTCCTTTGGACCGTCCCAGCGGATAAGGAAAAACTCCATAAAAAAAACCCTTTAACGGGGAAAAAAAAAACGGTAGAAACCTCAGGAAGAGCAACTGAGGAGGGATCCCTCTTCCAGGATGGACAGACGAGCAATAGATTTCGTACAGAACAGATCAACATAATAAATTAACAGTAAACTGTATGACACAATGAGACAGAGAGAGAGAGACAGAGACAGAGAGAGATGCAGGACAGACGGTAATGACAGTAGCTTACAACAACATTAATGAAAGTAATAATATTATAATTAATAATAATATATTAATATCTGATAGTATACATGTGTGACAATAATTCATATTTAGTCATATTCATTCATTATTTATACCACACTTACACCACTGCCTATACTGGTAGAATCTTCTGTATTGTAGTCATAGTTGAACCCTAACACTGATTATACTATAATCACAATAAAGTTGAATGATGTAACTGTGTTCTTGCAAAACTGTATGATATGTGACAGTATATAATCAGATCATTGCAGTCCTAATATGTAGTGTCTTATTATCTCAAATTAAATAAACCATGTATGAAAGGAAGTGTGGGCGTTGGTTGTACACGCAGCCAGAGATATTGGATAAAGCGAGATACCCCACCGTAGGCTTATCCAATGTTAAGAAAACGGTTACTCTTCCTGTCTCCTAAGTGGGTGTGGTTAGCTCTCCCTCCAATCAGAGCCAGATCTCCCTGTTTGTAAGCTAACTGTGATTTTACTGCCTGTTTATCAAGATCACAAGATCTCGCGAGAACTTGTTTTCTGAGACGGACAGGGCTCAAACAAAGTTAAAAACTGTGATCACGTTCATTTTCCTCATTGACGACAATACATTCAGAGCTGCTGCAAGTCGGGGGCGCTGACGTCACTGAATCAGGAAGTGAGCTGAGTGGGGTATCTCGCTTTATCCAATATCTCTGACGCAGCTCAGTCAGTGCGACGTAACTTCCGCTGCACAAAGGATTGTGGGTCAGAATGGCCAAAGAAGCATGCTGACATGCACACTGCGAAATATGACCGGAGGTAGTAGAACATCCTGGTACTTTTGGTATACTGCATCTGACATACTATGTATTGGGACACACTAAAGGCCCGAACATACTCGGGCAGACCGTACGCGGAACGGACTCCGCGGAGGTCCGTGCGGACTCAAAGCGGACGTCCGCAAGCCCTGTGCGCGCAGAGCTCAGATTTTACGACCACACGGACTCCGCTCCGCGCACCAGTGACTGCTCGGCATGTATTTTTCACATCATGGGGATTTTTCACGGACATTTTTACAGGAAACTACAACGCAGAAGTGCGCTCGACTATGAAAGCCTAAATGACTGCGGACATTCCTCGCGGAGTCCGTTCCGCGTACGGTCCACCTGAGTATGTTCGGGCCTTAATTCTTTTTCTGGCATACTAAATAATATGGTAGTATGGGTATTGAATCGCAGGGATGGACGCCGCATCGAGCGCTGAGCTGTACGTCAACGTCGCCGCCATATTGGATGTGGCAAGGCTGCGCTGTAAACTAATACAAGTGAATGGACTTAATTTCATAAAGCGCCTTTCTTCAAAGAAATTTACGTTAATGCCTCTCGTTTATTCATTCACACATGGACTAAAATACTTGGGAAACAGGCACCAAAAACAAAGTATTTGATCTTCTCAGATGGCTAAGATAAGAACTTTATTGATCCCACACAGGAGTAATTCACTTTACATCAGCTATAGAAAACAAGGTAGTGCTGAAAAACAATACAGAGTAGCCTATACATATACAGTACAGGCCAAAAGTTTGGACACACCTTCTCATTCAATGCGTTTTCTTTATTTTCATGACTATTTACATTGTAGATTCTCACTGAAGGCATCAAAACTATGAATGAACACATGTGGAGTTATGTACTTAACAAAAAAAGGTGAAATAACTGAAAACATGTTTTATATTCTAGTTTCTTCAAAATAGCCACCCTTTGCTCTGATTACTGCTTTGCACACTCTTGGCATTCTCTCCATGAGCTTCAAGAGGTAGTCACCTGAAATGGTTTTCCAACAGTCTTGAAGGAGTTCCCAGAGGTGTTTAGCACTTGTTGGCCCCTTTGCCTTCACTCTGCGGTCCAGCTCACCCCAAACCATCTCGATTGGGTTCAGGTCCGGTGACTGTGGAGGCCAGGTCATCTGCCGCAGCACTCCATCACTCTCCTTCTTGGTCAAATAGCCCTTACACAGCCTGGAGGTGTGTTTGGGGTCATTGTCCTGTTGAAAAATAAATGATCGTCCAACTAAACGCAAACCGGATGGGATGGCATGTCGCTGCAGGATGCTGTGGTAGCCATGCTGGTTCAGTGTGCCTTCAATTTTGAATAAATCCCCAACAGTGTCACCAGCAAAACACCCCCACACCATCACACCTCCTCCTCCATGCTTCACAGTGGGAACCAGGCATGTGGAATCCATCCGTTCACCTTTTCTGCGTCTCACAAAGACACGGCGGTTGGAACCAAAGATCTCAAATTTGGACTCATCAGACCAAAGCACAGATTTCCACTGGTCTAATGTCCATTCCTTGTGTTTCTTGGCCCAAACAAATCTCTTCTGCTTGTTGCCTCTCCTTAGCAGTGGTTTCCTAGCAGCTATTTGACCATGAAGGCCTGATTGGCGCAGTCTCCTCTTAACAGTTGTTCTAGAGATGGGTCTGCTGCTAGAACTCTGTGTGGCATTCATCTGGTCTCTGATCTGAGCTGCTGTTAACTTGCGATTTCTGAGGCTGGTGACTCGGATGAACTTATCCTCAGAAGCAGAGGTGACTCTTGGTCTTCCTTTCCTGGGTCGGTCCTCATGTGTGCCAGTTTCGTTGTAGCGCTTGATGGTTTTTGCGACTCCACTTGGGGACACATTTAAAGTTTTTGCAATTTTCCGGACTGACTGACCTTCATTTCTTAAAGTAATGATGGCCACTGGTTTTTCTTTAGTTAGCTGATTGGTTCTTGCCATAATATGAATTTTAACAGTTGTCCAATAGGGCTGTCGGCTGTGTATTAACCTGACTTCTGCACAACACAACTGATGGTCCCAACCCCATTGATAAAGCAAGAAATTCCACTAATTAACCCTGATAAGGCACACCTGTGAAGTGGAAACCATTTCAGGTGACTACCTCTTGAAGCTCATGGAGAGAATGCCAAGAGTGTGCAAAGCAGTAATCAGAGCAAAGGGTGGCTATTTTGAAGAAACTAGAATATAAAACATGTTTTCAGTTATTTCAACTTTTTTTGTTAAGTACATAACTCCACATGTGTTCATTCATAGTTTTGATGCCTTCAGTGAGAATCTACAATGTAAATAGTCATGAAAATAAAGAAAACGCATTGAATGAGAAGGTGTGTCCAAACTTTTGGCCTGTACTGTATATATTTATATATATATATATATATATATATATATCAGGTGACTACCTCTTGAAGCTCATGGAGAGAATGCCAAGAGTGTGCAAAGCAGTAATCAGAGCAAAGGGTGGCTATTTTGAAGAAACTAGAATATAAAACATGTTTTCAGTTATTTCACCTTTTTTTTTGTTAAGTACATAAGTCCACATGTGTTCATTCATAGTTTTGATGCCTTCAGTGAGAATCTACAATGTAAATAGTCATGAAAATAAAGAAAACGCATTGAATGAGAAGGTGTGTCCAAACTTTTGGCCTGTACTGTATATATATATATATATATAGCCAGGAAGTTTCCACTCTGAGAGAAGCGTTGGAAACACAGGCAAGCGTGATCGAAGACCAGCGAACAGCTGCAGCTCTGGATCGCCGGATGACGGACTTGGAGAGGTGCCATTGCCATGGATCGCCCGGCCGGGCCCGTGGGGCTGGTGCTGCTGCGTCGGGATCGCAGGAGAGGGAAGCGCCGGGGTCGGCGGAGCCTGCTCGGCAGTCACTGGGGGTGATGGTGTGCCCCCAACTCCTCTCACCAGCATGGAGTACCGTTCTGAAGGAAGGGAAGCACAAGCCTCAGAAGCCCCAAAAAGTGTAATTGTGTAGGATATCTGAGTCACCAAACAGCTTAATTTCAGCGCTTGCAAATCCTGCCATGAGTACGGTTAGGTTCACCTCAAGGCTTTGGAACCATTGGCTTTTTAGTTTATATGCAAATATTTGCTATTTTTGTATCTGTCTGTCCTTTTAGTGTGTCTTGTATTTTTATTGTAGGCCTACTGTACTATATACATACACACACACACACACACACACATATATATATATATATATATATATATACATATATTTATATATTTATATATGTATACTGTGCTTTTTTTTTCGGCACTACCTTGTTCTCTATAGCTGATGTAAGGTGAATTACTCATGTGTGGGATCAATAAAGTTCTTATCTTAGCCATCTGAGAAGATCAAATACATTGTTTTTGGTAACTAACTGTTTCCCAAGTATATTAGTGCGTGTGTGAATGAATAAACAAGAGGGATTAACATATATTTCTTTGTAGAAAGGCGCTTTATGAAATTAAGTCCATTCACTTGTATTAGTTTACAGCGCAGCGTTGCCACATCCAATATGGCGGCGACGTTGACGTATTGCAGCAGCGGGCATGAAGAAGCATAAAAAGCTCTGGAGCTGGGCCAGAAAGCTTGCGACCTCGTTCCCATCTTCTCAAACAGACTTTCTTTGTTTTCCATTAGATATCAAAAACTCAAATACTCAGAGGTAAAAATCACTGGAGACATGTAGAATCAGATGCAACTGAGTTTAATGTGCTCATAGGCAACAAACACATCACAACTCAATGAGTCAAGCTCCGGAGCAAGACTGAAATTTCTTTGTTTGCGCACTTCCCACTTGGCTCTGATCGTAACGATATCACACTTCTGCTGAGTTTCCACTTTTTTCCTTTCATCCTACCACCATAACGGTGTCATATTTCTGCTGAGCCTTCACTTTTTCTTCATTCATCCTAAACCCCACCTCTTTACTTGTACTCATAATGGTTTTTCCTAGACAATCTAAAACTGCCTCCTCTTACTAGGGTCATTCTCAGGACAAGCTGTAATTCCCCTAACTTTCCACCAGTGTTTCTGAGCCCATCCTCATGCTATTTTAGAAATGATGCCTAGGTACTTCTCCACCACAATGTTTAAAATTCTCAGTGCGTGTGTGTGTCATAAGAATACATAAAATAATAAACCAGTGTGTGATTTGTCAGTGCACTGAGTACATCGCTTCAACACGTGTCTTTTAAGGTTCAACTTAAAGGTACAGTATACACACTTCAGTAAACATTACACTACATTCCCCCCTTTGGGGCTAACAAGTCCCACTACATAGTGAGGGAGGAAAATATATATATTCCCCCCTTTGGGACCAGAAGGTCCCATACTACAATCTACATGAATCAGCAAGCTTAACAGAGGGGAAGAAAAAAATATATTCCCTCCTCTGGGACTGCAAAGTCCCACTCTACCCAAGCAATTAGCCAAACATCAAACACACTACATTCTACTGATTACAGCTTGGTATAGGCACAACAAGGGTAAGGCACTCAATGTGTAGTATCACTCTGTTACAATGTTTAAACTAAAAACTAGAGTGCAACACACAAGATAAGTCACAGTGGGATACATCATCACTCCAGTGTATACATAATTATAGAACGATTACAGTGAATGGAACACCCTAGTGATCCTGCAACTGTTGATATAGCACAGTCTCTGGTCAGTAGAGTCCGTGGAAGCACGGGTCAACGTCCCGGCCATACGCAGACGGCGGTAAGCTGCAACTTGATCCTTCAGTAACGCAATCTCAAGCTCCAACTCTTGATAGGTTGCCAGCTGCTGTCGCAGGTTTTGGTTGTCTCCTGTCAGGATGCAAACTTGAGCACGCAGGTTGTTCTTCTCCTGTTGATCCCATTCGCACTGCTCCTTCTGGCCCCAGCGATTTTCCACCATCCTGCACTTGTAGGTGTAATGACGCAGCTTGCGCAGCCTGTGTCGCAGCTCTAGAGGGAAGCTGCACACCAGGCGACGGCAGAATGTTGCAGGAACATCATAGAGTTGGGTGTGCAGGTCATCCACGAGCTGCTTGTATCTCTCAGTGATAGGCGCTTCATTTTGCAGCTCGCGGAGGTGCCCTTCCACCGCCTCAGGCCACACGTTATATTGGCGTTGCAACAGGACTCTGGTGGCCTGGGACAATGGTTTTTGTGGCACAGGTGTGCGCATGATGGCCGGGGAATTTGGCCCTTGTGGCACGGGTATGCGTCTGCCCGCCGGAGGGGGCTGCAAGGGGATTGGTCGTGGAGGGCTAGTGGGAGAATAACACATGTGTACAGGTATGGGCCCTCCTTCATCAGCCTCAGGGGCAGGTTTGGGCCGTGGTACCCATTGTCTGCTCCCGGGCACCTCGTGGGCTGCATTACCCTGGCGGTTGGCCGAGACCCGAGTACACTTGACACCATGCCTTGGGATGTGGATGGTATCATAACGCCAGGACGCATCTCCCATGGGTTTATCATGTGGCTTGGGCCTGGCTGGGCCACGTTGTACACGTTGGTGACACTGGGGGGTTGGTTGAAGATTGTCTGGTCTGCCAATCCTCCTATCGCGGTCATTCCACATTCCGTCGTGGTCATCCTCTGGCCTGGGATCTCAAACCGAGGCTGGTCCTCTAGCATGGCACGTTGTGAGTTGTCAACGGAGCTGAAAGGGTTGATGGGCATCCAGGGCGGGTTGTTCGTCAGTGGCGGCTGCATGAGCGGAGGCACGTAGGTTTCTGGCGAGGTCATCGGCGCGTACTGGTACCAATGGGCTTCAATGGAGATGGGTTGGGGTGGTCTGGGCGCTCCGGCATGGTTGGGCGCTCTTGGTAGGCCAACCCTGGAGCCTGCTGCTTTGGATTCGGGGATCTCCCGCTGTTGGCCATGCTCTGCACCTATCTATGTGTTGTAAAGGACATTGTTTAGTTCAATTCACTTCCCTTTTTTCCCTCCTAATTGCCCCGTGGTATAAATAATCAATCGATTATTAGTATGGGTTTGGTAACAGCAAGGTTTTACCTGAATCTATTGCCAATTATTTGGTTTTTCTTACCCTGAATCGGCTCTCGTTCTATACAACCTCGTATTCCCCTTCCAGGTTCCCCTTCATTGGCTCATATAAGTTTATATTGTCAACCATATTCTCACATACGTCCGTATTACCAATCATGGTCTCATATAAATCATTATTCAATCCTTTGGGTGCATAGGGTCTTACCCACGGTTCATCTAGTTCCCACAATTGGCCTTTCTCGGGGTGTCTTTCCTGCTGTTGTGTCAGCATAACAAATTGTCCCGTGGCCGCTCTCATGGCCCTTCTTATCAGGATCTGTATTAAGGGGAGGACGCAACAGATTATCAAGAGAATAGTCAATAAAACAAGTCCAAATTATTACTCCTATAGTCCGTAAGATTTTTCCAACAGAGAACTTTTCTAACCAGTCTAGAATTGATGAGGTTTTAGTGTTCCAATTGGAGTGTTGTACTTGTTGGTCTCTTAGTCTACGTATGTTTTCTAAAGCTTGAGTCAGGTTGCCATCTTCACCTGTATTCATGGGGATGGCGGTACAGCACTCTTCCCCTATTACATCACAGACACCTTGGTCTGGGGCTAACGTTGTTTCGATGACAAGTCTGTTCTGCACAGTCATTAGGGATGTAGCATGCAACTGTTCACTCACACCTTCCAGTGCTGCTATGGACCAATTTACGAACCTCTGTTGATTGTACCACAAATAGTTCACCCAGCGGCTATTATGTGCTATATATTGGGCGTTCATTATGGTCCCTACAAATGGCATAGCACCTAATCCTCTACCTGTCCCTATCCAGTCATCTCCTATGGCCTGATGTTCTGACGGGGCCCCTTCTGGCACCTGGTCCCATGTGATGTATATATTCTCATCCTCAGGCCAGGGTTTTGGACCCCCAGTTAATCTGTGTGCCCTCTTTGGTCTGTCATACGCCAAACTTATTATAGTAAGTCCCTTTACTAAGGTCATAAATCCAAATCCATGTGGCGTGAGTAAAATTGCGCCCCATGACGTATGAGGTCTTAGCTGTGCCGCTTACCACCTGGTGACATCGAATCTTAGCTTTCTCTACAGTTTGACACACTTTTATGATCCAAGTCTGATTAATTCGCTTATGGGTGGCACTTTCCCACCGGCACTGGATCAATTGTTCCGCCTCGAGCGTGTTGTTGCTGCTAGTGGAATTCTCTAACCAATGTTCGATGTCCCCTCGGGCAACACAAAAGGGAAATACAATATCTTGAGCCAAATGCACTACTGGTGGTACTTCACTATTATTGGCGCAATTGGTTTTCCCTGCCGCCATCCACATAGTACACTGTGCAAAACAGGTGTCTTGCCATTCACAATCCTCTATACCTGGGAGGGGCCTAACTCTGGGTAGGCCTAATTTTCTGTGGCAGGCTATGCACGAGCTGTTGGTTACTTGTTTGGCAGAGTACTCTAACCACTGGTAAAACATATTAGATCTCCACGTAGTAGTTTTAATTAGTTCGGTGTCTTGGTCTGGCACGTTTCTGGTTCTTCGGCGGAGTTCTGGTTTTAGTTTAAGCCATTGCTGAGCCACTTCTACGGATACTGTGTGCCCGGTGTCTACATTGGCACAACTTTCATTATCACACCAGACTCTTGCTGTCACCATCCCCTCTGCACTACATTGTGGTCCTATAGACCGGCCATGCAACCTAACATTTCCTGGACCTTCCGCCAACACATCATCATAAGCATGCGACTTATAGTAGGTCAGCTGCACTATTTCTCCGCTAGGCATCTGTCCT
Source organism: Epinephelus lanceolatus (assembly GCF_041903045.1). NCBI lineage: Eukaryota > Metazoa > Chordata > Actinopteri > Perciformes > Serranidae > Epinephelus > Epinephelus lanceolatus. Next base: position 45,282,340 of record NC_135743.1, on the reverse strand, counting down.
TGTTTTACAGCCATGGATCCTAATGCGAGTAAACAATGGTCAATCTACTCCTGATCCTGATTGCTCTGTTCGGCTCCCTCACTTGCCTTCACCCCTATCATGATAAGCAGTAATGTTAGTAGCACTGCCGCTATTATCCCTGCCTGAATTCCTCCTCCTATACTAGTCTGGCCTCCTACATCTGAATTTCTCTGGCTATATGGCCTGCTGGTCTGCTGTTCCCTGTTCTGAGCCTGCATCTCCTGTGTCTGCACCCCTTGTGTCTGTGTCTCCTGTGTCTGTGTCTGCACTCTCTTGGCTCTCTGTTGCGCCTGTTTCTGTGCTGCGGCCTTCTTCTTCTTCTTCTTCTGCAGCTTCCTCGATTTCCTCTGCTCTTGATGTCCCTGCGCCCTCATCATCATCCCTGCGGCTATCAGGTGTTGACTCATGAGACTCATCATTAGCCACTGTGGAGGAGGTGCTCCCCTTCGTGGTGCTCTCTGGTGATACCCTCCCTGGCAGTGACCCACTGCTGTCACTCTGCGCACTGCTTTGATTTCGCCTGGCCGCCAAGTGTGAGGATCGCCTTGTCTCTTGCTCCTGCAGGGAGGCATCGTCTGAAGGTCCTCTGGGATCTCGACTTGTCTGTCCTCTGTGGCCCCTTTCACCTGCTGGAAGATGGCCCTATGGATACGGGTTAAACTTCGTAAATAGTCAAACATTTCATTTTGCAGTTGCTCCAATGGGAGCCCTTTGTAGGGACCCCTCAAATATGGTACTGGCATGGGTCAACCCGTAAGCATTTCATGCGGTGTTAGATGCGTGATTCTGCTGGCTTGTGAGCGCATTGACATTAGTGCAAGCGGTAAAGCAATCACCCAGTTAAGCTTATCCCCGCTATCTGCTACTATTTTTGTTATTTTTGTTTTCAGAATCCCATTTGCTCTTTCTACTGCCCCCTGTGATTGAGGGTGGTAGACACAACCAAACTTTTTTTTGATGCCTAGTTGCTTCAATGTTTCTTGTATTACCTTAGATACAAAGTGTTTTCCGTTATCTGATGATATGGTGTCCAGCATCCCAAATCTCAGGAAGACTTCTCGGCAGAGGAATTTTGCAACTGTGATCTGGTCGGGCTGTGGCTGTTGCTTCTACCCATCGGCTGTATCTGCATATGACTACCAAGACGTATCTCATTCCTCTTACTCTGGATTGTGCTCCCATGTCTATGTAATCTAACATGAGATGTCTAAAAGGACCGTCTGGAGGTGGTATATGCGCCAGTGGGGCTGTAAAAACTTTCCTGATGTTGTATCTTGCGCAAGTTTCACATTCACTCAGTACTCTATCTACTGTGGCTGCCATGAATGGTGACCACCATGTTGCTTGCAGTTTCCGTAGGATCTCCCCCCTTGCGCAATGGTCACTACCATGCACCCAAATTATAGCATGTCGCAGCAACAGGGTTGGTAGTACAAAATTGCCATTTGTTGGCCCCTGTGCTTGTGTTCTGATGGCGCCACGCTTGATCCACAGTCGTTTTTCAGCCTCACTTACTATGTTTTGCGCGGCTACAAGAGAAGGTATGATAGTGAGGGGTTCACAGTCTTGTATGGTTAATATGGGTGCCATTATTGCACCTATTGCTGCCTGTTTGGCTGCTACATCAGCTAGATTATTTCCTTTGGCTATCAACGAATCAGTCTTTTGGTGGGCTGGACATTTGATTGTGGCTAATGTTTTGGGGAGGAGCATAGCCTCCAACAAGTCAACAATGGCCTCCCCATGTGTGACTGGGGTGCTGTCTGCTCTGCAAAACCCTCTTTGTTTCCAAATGTTTGCGTGGATGTGGCACACTCCATATGCATATGCTGAATCTGTATATACATTCAGTGACTTTCCCTTTGCTACCCTACATGCTGCTGTTAGAGCTTTTATCTCTGCTAACTGGGCGAAGCAGGGCTCAGCAAGTTTACATGATCGTATAGTCACAAAATCCTGATCGTTATTGAATTGTACAATTCCATAGCCTGCATGACTACCTGTGGCGTCCCGAAAGCAGGAGCCATCAACAGACAATGTGAGGTCAACTAAAATGGGCTGATTGTGTAGATCTTCTCGAGCGCACATAAATTTATCTATGTCATGCAGACAGTCATGTGGTGTACTTTCTGTGGGTAGAACCATTTTAGCGGCTGGATTAATGATGGTACAACGTTGAATGTTGAGCTCAGGAGCGGACAGGATGACCTCATATCCTGTGTGTCTGGCCTGTGTCAAAACGAATCTGGGACTTGTCAGCAGGGCATGAAGCTGATGAGAGGTGTACAAAGTTACAGGATGTCCCATTGTTAACGATTGTAAACGATGCTTTTTGAAATGTAAAGACAGCTGTGGCTAGCCCCTGATAACAGGGAGGCAAACCGGCCTCTATGTTATCGAGCTTAGTGCTGTAATATGCTAGTGGTTGTTTACCTGTGGGTGTGTCTTGCATCAGGATGGCACACGCAAACCCAGATTTTTCTGCTACGTAGAGATGAAAAGGCTTGGAGTAGTTAGGAGTGCCCAACGCTGGAGCAGACTGCATGTCTTTTTTTTTTTTTAAGCTTAGAACACACCTTCTGCTTCCTCCGTCCAGGACTGCTGTGTTGTGTTGTTGGTCTGTCCTGCTGCTCTTACTACAGCTCTGAGTGGTGCAGTTTTTATAGCATAGTCACAAATCCATAGCCGACTGTATCCTGTCATGCCGAGAAAAGACAACATTTGGCCCACCATCTGCGGTTGAGGAACCTTACTTACTGCCTCTATTTGAGATGGGGCAATGCACTTTTTATCCCCACTCAACTGTCTGCCCAAGTACTCTACAGACTGCTGGCAGAACTGCAATTTGTCTTTACTGACCTTGTGTCCCCCCTCTGCTAATGCTGTGAGCACTGCAATAGAATCTTTGACATTGTTCTTTTGAAGAGCTACAAACAAGCAAGTCATCTGCATATTGTAACACAGTGCTTGGCACGTTCAAATTAGCTAGGTCATATTGCTGACTTTCATAAGTGAATGCAAAAAAAATATTGAGAGTCTGGGTGTAGCAGTACACTGAAAAAGGCAGAACATAAATCAATAACTGTGTACCACTGTGTGTCGGGTGGTATGTTTGAAAGCAACGTGTGTGAATCTGCTCTGTGGCGTCTCTGTTTCCACCACTGCATTAACTGCTAATCTGAGAATTTTGGTTTCTTGATTTGAAAAAGTGGGCGTGTTGCAGGGACTTCTAGTTTTGACCAGAACTCCGGCTTTTACCAAGCCCTCAACTGTGGGTCAGATACCGTCAATGGCATGCTGCTGGAGAGGATACTGCCTCTGGTATGGTAGGCTAGCATGTGGTTTTAGTGTGATGCGAACAGGTTGCGCTGATTTTATCAAGCTTACGACTGTTTTATGTGCTGTCCACAGCTGTAGTGGAACTTTACTCAGCAACTGTGCGTGTTCGTCTGTGACTGCCATCTGTGTGGGAGTAGTACCATCTACACGTACCTTGTCTGCGACTGCTTCATCACCTGTCTTAGTTCAGATTCTGATGTATTGTTTGTCATCTGAAATGTGGATGTATTTGTTCTCGGTGGGTAACCACTCTCGCACCTGCAGTGCACGTCTGACCATAGGACCCAAATGATGAGACTCATAACCTTCTGCTATCATCAATGTAACTTGTGGTGCAGAATTTGGTACCTGAAACCATCCTGCCAATTCTTCTGGGAGGCGGACGGCTGCCGCCACACCTTGAGGTCCTAAATACATGTCTTCACAAGTGATCAGGCATGGTTTTTTATTGAGCACTGCGTCCCAGCATTCTTGATAATCTACATGAGTCCGGTCTGTGTCATACATGCAATGCAGTGGCAGAGTGGGACTATGTGCTGTGTCAACATGTAACCTAACCCATGGTTCCCACTGAGTCCATGTCTGTCTGAGGTGAGACTCTTCTGGTGTCAGTTGGAGCCAGTAGACTAACGCCTGTTGTGTCTCTGTGGCATTCACGGGCAGCTGTGGCATCATGCTTTGTGGAGGTTCCTCAGGGAAATCTGAATATAGTCCATCTTGAGTACACATGATCTTAGTTTTGAGAGGACACAATATATCTCTGCCTAGAAGGTTCACTGGCGTGTGAGCTGAGTAGAGTAGGGGTGCAAATATGACTTTACCGGCGATGAGCATTGGAACGGGCTCTGTCAATGGTATGACCTGTGATTTCCCAGAGAAGCTTATGGTCTTGATGGATGACTTAGAAAGGGGGAGTTTAGAGCCTTCTTTTCCAATGCATGAATATGTAGCTCCTGTGTCCACCATAAAAGAATATGCTTGTTCGTGGATAACAACAGGTATAGTTGGTTCATCGTATGGCTGTAATGAAATGACTGGTGACATTACTTCCCCCTCTGGCTTCTCTGGGCAGCCCTACCACAGGCGCCCTGTCTCCATGTCCGGCCAGTTTTCTGCTGGACTTTCCCATGGGTTGACCGGACACTCCCTCCATCGGTGGCTGGGCTGGCTACAACCCCAGCATAGCTTGTTAGGTGCAGCAGGATTCACTCCTGGATATCCTGTGTTCATTTCCTGGGGGCCCGATTGCTGATAGGGTGCGGCTTGCTGATAGGTTTGCTGTTGTGGTGGCTGGGGTCTTGGAGGAAAGCTCGGTCCCCCTCTCCATCCTCCTTGGCCTGCTGGTCCTCCCCTAGGTCCGCCTCGACCCCGCCCCCTCGGGGGCCCTGGAATGGTAATGAGTGGCATTGGATTGTCAGTGTGTCCCTGGCCAAGGTCACTGTGAACCTTCCCTCCACTTGGCCTTCCATTGTTGTTACTGCTCTTGCCTCCCCTACTGAGCGCAGGGGGTATTGTCCCGTTTCTTATGGTGATGTGTCTTGTGGGTATGGTGGTGGTGATGTTGGTAGGGGTGGGGCTATGGGTCTCACATCCATCGGTGCCTGTGGGTCCTGTGGGTCCTTGCTGTGCTCTACTTGCACCATTTGCTTCCCACCCCCTGCCTGTCTAAACCACCCTAATACCACCCTTTCTTTAGCCCTTTTGTTCTTTTTCTTATAACTCGCCTTAGTGTCTTTTGCCTCACTGTATCTTAGTTCTGACTCCACCTCGTCACAACATGCCAGGCGGAAGGTTCCATCTCTAGGCCAACGATTTTTTCCTGGTGTTCTTTTGTGCCATTTGGTCACACAGCGTTGAATTCGGTTTCTCCGACCTGGATGTTGCATCATCACTATCTCTATAGGTGTCAGAACCCCTTTTTCCATCTTTCCTTGGTTGGCTCCCATGGAGTCTTGTTTAACTTCACTCGTTCTTAGAACTTATGTTTGCTCGTCTGTTTCTTTTCTACTTATCAGTACTAATAATTTCTTCTACTGTAATGGCAGCTTTTGTATTTATTTATTTATTTTATTTTATTTTATTATTGTTTTTATTATTATTATTATTATTATTATTTATTTATTTTAGGTTATTTCTAGTTTGTGTGACCTATCTCCTAGGGGGACTTTAGCTAAACAGCCAAATTTTTCTGTCTCCCAAATCAACTTTTCTAGGCACGACAACAATCTGCAATCTTGGATTAAAATCTACTCCGTTCTCTAAATCTTGAAATACTACCTAATACTACCTAGTTCAGAGGAAGTGAAGCTACGGGTCCGTTTTTATAATTGTCACACAAATATTGCAGCAGTGGATCCCACGAGCGGGGAGTCCACAAATCCTTTAAAATCATCTCCCACTGTATACTTGAAAATTATTCCTTCACAGATTTTCAATAGGTAAATTTATTATCCAAAGTTATAGTCTATTCTCTTTGCTCGTCTTGCCACTGCTCCTCACCCTTGTTGTCTATGTAGGTTCTTTCCAACCCAAAATGTGTTCTTTATGCCTCTAGTATCAACTGAACCATCAGTCATGTACTATTCTTCAGCCCAAATTTCGTCACTACTGCTGTCACCCTCTTCCATCCAACTCTTAGCAGCCTGATTTTAACTTCTCTCCTTTACTCATTTTATTTATTTATAAAGCTATATTTATCACTTATAATTTATTTTATTACTTATTTTATTTATTTATAAAGCTATATTTATCACTTATTTATTTTATTACTTATTTTATTTATTTATAACGCTATATTTATCACTTATTTTATTCATTATACATAGAGCTAAATTAAAATAACAAAAATTTCTTTTTTATTCTCCCCTTAACAGCCAACCAGTTTGTATGGAGTTCACCCGAGCAACTGGTTCGATCAGTGAAACATATGGACTTTCGTTGGCACCGGTAGGTTTCCAGTCCCCAGACAATTTGTTGACACCGTTAGGTTACCCTTGTCTGGTTTTGTTTCACTGAGACACTGTTAATAACTACCACATTTAACAACCCTTTAAAACAAATCACATAAAACAAACACACAGATACCAGATTATGATGAAAACATTCAGGCACCAAAATGTCAAAAGAATTTTCTTTGTAATGACCTTTAACCCAATAGAGATCAGAACCGAAGTATTAAATTTTTGTTTTACAAAGCTTTGTTTTTTTTTCTTGTATAAGCCCACTTCTGTTGGCTGTGTGCACCTTTTATCTACCTCTTACGCTCCTTCTTATCCAGTCGTTAGTCTGTTATGTCCTCAGTCTTTTATCTACACACGTATCTACCTCTTACGCTCCCCGTCTTCGTCCAGTCATTAGTCTATTATGTCCTCAGTCTTTTATCTACACACTTCTCTTTTATTTTTACCTTATTCACAACAACTTCTATCTTCTTATATAATATTTACAATTTATACACTTTGATCGATCTGCTAACTGTTCTCTTATCTTTTAACTCTTTAGCATTCTTTCCGTTCAGTCCTGCCCTCCGACACAACATTCCTGCCTCTACAAGCTTAAAGGAGTGTTGGCAAGATAGGCAGCGTAATCCACAGATATGCTTTTATGTATTTAACTCTTTATCTCTTCTTTTATCTTTATAGCATTCTGTCCGTGCAGTCCTGCCCTCCGACACAACATTCCTGCCTCTACAAGCTTAAAGGAGTGTTGGCAAGATAGGTAGCGGTATCCACAGATATGCTTTTATGTATTTAACTCTTTATCTCTTCTTCTATCTTTTTAGCATTCCGTTCGCGCAGTCCTGCCTTCCGACACAACACACCTGCCTCTACAGGCTTAAAGGAGTGTTGGTGAGATAGGCAGCGGTAACCATGGATATGCTTTTATGTATCTCTTCTCTTATTTTTTCTCTTACTCTTTTTCTTCACGTGATTTATTCTCTGCTGTTCTCTAGCTTTCACACACACACATTCTCTGCCTGCTCTTACACACACACACACACACACACACACACACACACACACACACACTCCCACATTCACTCTGCATGCTTATCTGTCTGGCTTACACACACACACATACCAAGGTCACACTGTGTTGCACTAGATTCAGTTGTCTCCAGCAATATATCAGCTATATTCCAATGTTGTGTTATTAGTTAGTAATTATTACATCACATTTTAGGTTCTTTAGGAGAGGAATTTGTCAAATACCTCCGACCTGGGCGGCTGCCAACACTGCACCTCAGACGCACCCGGTTTAGGCAGAAAAAAAGGCTCTGCTTACCTTATCTGGTGGCCACCTGTACGTCTGATGCGCAGCCCAGTGCCCCCGGTCTTAGGATCTGACCTTCTCGCCCTGGCTGGCTCGCCAAATAATGAAGAAGCATAAATCAAAAGCTCTGGAGCTGGGCCAGAAAGCTTGCGACCTTGTTCCCATCTTCTCAAACAGACTTTCTTTGTTTTCCATTAGATATCAAAAACTCAAATACTCAGAGGTAAAAATCACTGGAGACATGTAGAATCAGATGCAACTGAGTTTAATGTGCTCGTAGGCAACAAACACATCACAACTCAATGAGTCAAGCTCCGGAGCAAGACTGAAATTTCTTTGTTTGCGCACTTCCCACTTGGCTCTGATCGTAACGATATCACACTTCTGCTGAGTTTCCACTTTTTTCCTTTCATCCTACCACCATAACGGTGTCATATTTCTGCTGAGCCTTCACTTTTTCTTCTTTCATCCTAAACCCCACCTCTTTACTTGTACTCGTAATGTTTTTTCCTAGACAATCTAAAACTGCCTCCTCTTACTAGGGTCATTTTCAGGACAAGCTGTAATTCCCCTAACTTTCCACCAGTGTTTCTGAGCCCATCCTCATGCTATTTTAGAAATGATGCCTAGGTACTTCTCCACCACAATGTTTAAATGCTCAGTGAGTGTGTGTGTCATAAGAATACATAAAATAATAAACCAGTGTGTGATTTGTCAGTGCACTGAGTACATCACTTCAACACGTGTCTTTTAAGGTTCAACTTAAAGGTACAGTATACACACTTCAGTAAACATTACACTACAGGCAAACCCACTTGATGCGGCGTCTACGTATATATGTCTATGGTCCCAAGTCTCTTATTTGTGCAGCTAGGAGCTAGCAGCAAGCTTTAAGCAGCTACGAGCTAGGATGGTCGAGAGCTTCCTATCCGAAGAGTTTTTCAGCTGAACGCCATGACGTAAAAATACCCGCCCTCTACATCTGGCTCATTTGAACGAGATGGTGGAGAAACAGCGCAAGTGTACCCGTTACATGCATTCTTTGCAATGAACGCTGTAATTCACATGCCTACATGACTACAAAGAGTAACGTTAATGATATTTCGTGCAAGACTGTCATGTTGTAATTAAGTTTATTTCATTCACAACCCATTGCGTTGTTCAGCGGACTGTCGGTGATGTGTGGCTGTTAAATGTGCAGCTGCTCATGTCCAGAACCACACGTGTTGATATAACACCACACACACACACACACACACACACACACACACACACATTTGCCCATCATTAATTGTCCTGCATGTCATGTGAGTGGAATGTTTAATAGCTTGTAGGTAATATTAATTAGCCTATTAATATTAGTATTAATAATAATAAGACACTACATATTAGGACTGCAATGATCTGATTATATACTGTCACATATCATACAGTTTTGCAAGAACACAGTTACAACATTCAACTTTATTGTGATTATAGTATAATCAATGTTAGGGTTCAACTATGACTACAATATAGAAGATTCTACCAGTATAGGCAGTGGTGTAAGTGTGGTATAAATAATGAATGAATATGACTAAATATGAATTATTGTCACACATGTATACTATCAGATATTAATATATTATTATTAATTATAATATTATTACTTTCATTAATGTTGTTGTAAGCTACTGTCATTACCGTCTGTCCTGCATCTCTCTCTGTCTCTGTCTCTGTCTGTCTCTCTCTCTCTGTCTCTGTACAGAACAGATCAACATAATACATTAACAGTAATCCGCATGACACAATGAGACAGAAAGAGAGACAGAGAGAGATGCAGGACAGACAGTAATGACAGTAGCTTACAACAACATTAATGAAAGTAATAACTCCTCCGAGAACCGTCACCTTATTGTGGTGGAGGAGTTTGAGTGCCCTAATGACCCTAGGAGCTATGCTGGCGGATTGGTTCTGGGCGAAGGGTCAGACGAAGAACGGTTCAAAGGACCCTTCATGGTTGATATTAACAAGGACTTGTGTACCCGGTCCGGAGGGTTACTGGGGCCCCGCCCTGGAGCCAGGCCTGGGGTTGGGGTCCGTGGGCGAGCGCCTGGTGGCCGGGCCTTCGCCCATGGGACCCGGCTGGGCCCAGCCCGAACCGGCTACATGGGCTCATCCCCCTGCAGGCCCACCACCCACAGAGGGATCCAGAAGGGATCGGTGCAGTGTGGATCGGGCAGCAGACCAAGGTGGGGGCCTTGGCGGTCCGATCCTCAGCTACGGAAGTTGGCTCTTGGGACACGGAATGTCACCTCTCTTGCGGGGAAGGAGCCGGAGCTTGTGGAAGAGGTTGAGCGTTACCGGCTAGATATAGTCGACCTCACCTCGACACATAGTTCCAGCTCCAAGAACCCAAAGGAGAGGTTGGACCCTCTCCTTTGCTGGAGTTGCTCCAGGTGAGAGGCGGAGGGCCGAGGTGGGCTTTCTGATAGCCCCCAGACTCTCTGCCTGTACGTTGGGGTTCACCCCAGTAGACGAAAGGGTTGCTTCCCCACGCCTTCGGGTCAGGGAACGGGTCCTGACTGTTGTCTGCGCTTATGCGCTGAACAGCAGTTCAGAGTACCTGCCCTTTTTGGAGTCCCTGGGACGGGTGCTGGATAGTGCCCCAACCGGAGACTCCATTGTTCTGCTGGGGGACTTCAACGCTCACGTGGGCAATGACAGCAGGACCTGGAGGGGCGTGATTGGGAGGAATGGCCTGCCCGATCTGAACCCGAGTGGTGTTCAGTTATTGGACTTCTGTGCGGGTCGCAGTTTGGCCATAATGAACACCATGTTCAAACATAAGGATGTCCATTGGTGCACATGGCACCAGGACAGCCTAGGGCGCAGGTGAATGATTGACTTTGTAGTCGTATCATTTGACCTGCGGCCATATGTTCTGGACACTCGGGTGAAGAGAGGAGCAGAGCTGTCAACTGATCACCACCTGGTGGTGAGTTGGATCAGATGGCAGGGGAGGACGCCGCGCAGACCTGGCGGGCCTAAACGAGCAGTGAGAGTCTGCTGGGAACGCCTGGCGGAAGAACCGGTCAAGATGATCTTCAACTCCCACCTCTGGGAGAGCTTCGACCGCGTCCCGAGGGTGGAGAGGGACATTGAGTCTGAATGGGCCTTGTTCCGCTCTGCCATTGTCGAGGCAGCTGTTGTGAGCTGCGGCCGCAAGGTCGCTGGGGCCAGTCGCGGCGGTAATCCACAAACCCGCTGGTGGACACCAGAGGTGAGGGGAGCCATCAGGCTGAAGAAGGAGGCCTACAGGGCATGGTTGGTCTGTGGGTCTCCGGAGGCAGCTGATGGGTACCGGTGGGCCAAGCGGAGCGCAGCAGCGGCAGTCGCAGAGGCAAAAACGCGAGCGTGGAAGGAGTTCGGTGAGGCCATGGAGAAAGACTATCGATCGGCTCCAAAGTGGTTCTGGCAAACCGTCCGGCGCCTCAGGGGGGGGAGGCGGCAACTTGCTCACATTGTTTACAGTGGGGGCGGGGAGCTGTTGATGTCAACTGGGGACATTGTCGGGCGGTGGAAGGAATACTTCGAGGAGCTCCTCAATCCCACCAACAAGTATTCCAGTGAGGAAACAGAGCCGGGGATCTCGGGGGTGGGTCGTCCAATTTCTGGGGCAGAAGTCGCCAAGGTAGTGAAGCAACTCCACGGCGGCGGAGCCCCGGGGGTGGATGAGATTCGCCCTGGTTATCTTAAGGTTCTGGATGTTGTAGGGCTGTCTTGGTTGACACGCCTCTGCAACATTGCGTGGACATTGGGGGCAGTGCCTCTGGAGTGGCAGACCGGGGTGTTGGTCTCCATCTTCAAGAAAGGGGACCAGAGGGTGTGTTCCAGCTACAGGGGGATCACCCTCCTCAGCCTACCCGGTAAGGTCTACTCCAGGGTGCTGGAGAAGACAGTCCAGTCGATAGTTGAACCTCAGATTGAGGAGGAGCAATGTTGTTTTCATCCCAGACGCGGAACCGTGGACCAGCTCTTTACCCTCGCCAGGGTGCTGGAGGGGGCATGGGAGTTCGCCCAACCAGTCCACATGTGTTTTGTGGATTTGGAGAAGGCTTACGACCGTGTCCCCAGGGGCATCCTGTGGGGGGTGCTCTGGGAGTATGGGGTTGGTGGCCCCTTGCTAGGGGCCCTTGCTAGGGGCCATCCAGTCCCTGTACCGAAGGAGCGTCAGTCTGGTTCGCATGGCCGGCAGTAGGTCGGACCTGTTCCCGGTGAGGGTTGGACTCCACCAGGGCTGCCCTTTATCACCGGTTCTGTTCATAACTTTCATGGACAGAATTTCTAGGCGTAGCTGAGTGGTGGAGGGTGTCAGGTTTGGTGACGGGAGGATCTCGTCCCTGCTTTTTGCAGATGATGTGGTCCTCCTAGCTCCATCGAACAGTGACCTCCAGCTCTTGGTGGGACGGTTCGCAGCCGAGTGTGAAGCGGCTGGGATGAGAATCAGCACCTCCAAGTAGGAGGCCATGGTCCCCAGCCGGAAAAGGGTGGATTGCCCACTCCAGGTCGGGGGAGAGGTCCTGCCTCAGGTGGAGGAGTTTAAGTATCTCGGGATCTTGTTCACGAGTGAGGGTAGGATGGAGCGGGAGATTGACAGGCGGATTGTGGCGGCATCAGCAGTGATGCAGGCGCTTAACCGGTCCGTTGTGGTGAAGAGGGAGCTTAGCCAGAAAGCTAAGCTCTCGATTTACTGGTCAATCTACGTTCCAACCCACACCTATGGTCACGAGCTCTGGGTAGTGACCAAAAGAACGAGATTGCGAGTACAAGCGGCTGAAATGAGTTTCCTCCGTAGAGTGGCTGGGCTCAGCCTTAGAGATAGGGTGAGGAGCTCAGACATCCGGGAGGGACTCGGAGTAGAGCCGCTGCTCCTCCACATCGAGAGGAGCCAGTTGAGGTGGTTCGGGCATCTGGTAAGGATGCCTTCCGGACGCCTCCCTTGGGAGGTATTCCGGGCATGTCCAACCAGGAGGAGACCTCGGGGCCGCCCCAGGACACGCTGGAGGGATTACATCGCCCGGCTGGCCTGGGAACGCCTCGGGGTTCCCTTGGAAGAGCTGACGGAAGTGGTTGGGGAGAGGACTGTCTGGGCTTCTCTGCTGAGGCTGCTGCCCCCGCGACCCAGACCCGGATAAGCGGAGGACGGCGAGACGAGACGAGAATAATATTAATTAATATTAATATTAATAATTAATATTACCTACAAGCTATTCAACATTATTCCACTCACATGACATGCAGGACAATTAATGATGGGCAAATGTGTGTGTGTGTGTGTGTGTGTGTGTGTGTGGTGTTATATCAACACGTGTGGTTCTGGACATGAGCAGCTGCACATTTAACAGCCACACATCACCGACAGTCCGCTGAACAACGCAATGGGTTGTGAATGAAATAAACTTAATTACAACATGACAGTCTTGCACGAAATATCATCAACGTTACTCTTTGTAGTCACGTAGGCATGTGAATTACAGCGTTTCATTGCAAAGAATGCATGTAACGGATACACTTGCGCTGTTTCTCCGCCATCTCGTTCAAATGAGCCAGATGTAGGGGGCGGGTATTTATACATAAGGGCCTCAAGCTGAAAAAGACTTCCCGTTAGGAACCTCTTGTGTTACCTTATTCATCACACCTAACAGATCCCTCCTAACTCCTAACGCTAACTCCTTACTGGCAGGAATAAGAGACACGAGACGGCCTTAAAGATGGCCGACCTTGAACGACTTCCGGTTCATGAAAGGAGTTAGGAGTTAGCAGTATAAAATTAAGAGACTTGGGACGTACCCTATGTATATATGTCTATGGCTTTTATGGTTTTTATGGCTCTCACCTGATCTAACAGCTGATTGGTTTAGATGTCGACTCAACAAGATGACGTTTTAGATAAATGTCATCTTGTTGAGTCGACATCTAAACCAATCAGCTGTTAGATATCGACTCAATAAGATGATGTTTTAGATAAACTTTTCATTTTTGTTGACTTTTATAGATTAAGATTGTATTTGTCTGATCTGAAGGTTTATTCTGTGAACAGAAAACATGTTGTGTGACTGATGGGGAAGTTTAGTTGTCAGAGACTAAATAGCTACATTCATCATAAACTATACAGAGTCATTCTACCGTATAGACCTATTAACACTGGACTTTTTTAATTGTTGAAGTATTTAGCAACACACAGACTTGTGATCAGTGGGATGTGAGGATTCTTAAAATAACAGCTGTACAGATTTGAAGCCCTGACTGTATCTGACTTAATGAAAGCTGTTGTCTTGTATTTTTTTCCTCTGAAAATATTAACCTTATAGGCTAGTCAAGCACTGTTTATTCAGCCCCTGTAGTTGAGGGGACAGGTCAAACTGATATGATGCTGATTTACAGGAGAATTCATGTCAAATGGAGGTTAAACCATTAACATAAACTACAGATCACCTGTAAAGCATTTTAATAAATTAATTTATCATGATTAAAACAACTGGAGGCTGAAAACAAACTGATATAGGCTATGGGTCTGATCACTTTTTTAATGAACTGACATCATTCCAGACAGGATTAAGTGTGTCTGTGACTTCCTGTACGGACTGAAGGCTGCTGGAAACTGTCGGGAAACTGTCCGACTTCACCGCGGCTTTTTGTCACCGCCCCCTGCTGCAGCCGCCTGCTCTCGTCTATGTCATAAGAATTTCTTTGTAATGCTGCAATGGTGCAGCATTTCAGTGTCTTTAAATTTACTACATTTGTATCTGAAATAAAGTCACTGAATGCTGTTGAGTCAAGATACAATTAGATGTGCAACATTTTAAAATCTACTGTATTTTAACCTCAACGTCTTTTCAGGTGCAAATCACCAAACATATTATTACTGGGTCAGACTGTGAGTTTACAGTCATGTCTTTATGTCTTTGATCTATAGCCTAGCCTATATGTTTAAATCTTCCTATTTTTCAGTTGCTGCCTCCTGTGTTTTTCCCCATCAGATCAAATCTGAACAAATATATTATTATATATTATTAATATAATGTAATGTAATATATCTATAGCCTGATACACAGTCAGATTCCACCACTTTATCTTCATTAAGAATTATGTAAGTCTGATAAATGATGAATAAACGGACAACACTGAATAAAACTTTTTATTAACTTTATGGTTAACTTATTTACACTTTCCTCGCTCTGACTCAGGCTCTTCTTTTAAAGATAAACGTGCACCGTCTGCTACACATGCATTAATATCTCTACATACACTGGATTAAAATGGAGGCGCTGTTTTTACCTGTTGCCATGGTGAATCGTGGAGTCGGAGCTCCATTGATGATGGCTTTTTATTGTCGATTTCACTCAGAGTGAACATACTCAGAGTTGACTGAACTAACTCAAATCAGCTGTTCTGGAACCAGTAACTCAGAGTTTCCCATCTCAGGGTAAATCAACTCAGAGTTCAGGGTTAGACTCAGAGTTTGTTGAACCTCCTACCTGGAATACCCCTCTGATCACAGCACTCCTGCACTGCATCTGTCATCAGGGGCCTGTATCACGAAGCGAGATCAACCTTTCCTGGGTTACTCAGACCTACCCAGGGTTGACTAACCCTAACAATGGCAATCAGGATAATCGGTATCACGACGCGGGTTATCAACTCGGTAACTGGACCCAGGTTTGTCTTGTCAAGAGCCGTGAACGGGTAGGATCCAAGGCAGCCGACCAATGGCAATCATGAGTGCTAAACACACCCCCGCTGCAGACATAGTGCCGTACTTCTCCTGTGAGGAGCAGAGATTAATCATAACAAAATATGAAGAGGAGAAAATATATATAAAAGAAAAAGGAAACACCGTGGCTGCTGCGAAGAGGAGGCAGCATGGCAACATATAGCCGACTGTATAAATTCAAGTTACTCATCTGACACTATCAAACCCGTGAATCCCATGAAATCAATGTTCTGTAGAGATGAATTGCGTGTACTACAATTATCATCTAATTCCCCCAGATCCAACCTCTTAGGTGTAAAACGGACATGGGAGCAAATAAAGAACAAGCACAAAAACATCATTGCGTCTGGTAAGTTGGCCTTTTTAATGTCATACCCTGCATATCAATCTACCAAGTTAATAGTCTGAATAAAATTATCCTGCCATTGTGTCACAATCCCTGTCTCTCAGTCCTCTCCTGCCACTCTGCTGCAGTGTTTTTCCACTCCCCCTCCCTCTGCTTCACTCTACCTGCCAGCCGCGCCCACCTCATCAGCCCAACTCTGCTCACCTGCCTACACAGCTGCAGCTCATCAACCAGCCCTGCATATAAGCCTCTCCAGCACCTTCACTCACTGCCAGATTGTTCTTTAGCATTATGCGAGACTCTCCAGCGTTCTTCTCCTGCCTGATCTCCCGGTGCCAACTCTGCCTGTCCCCGACCTGCTCTCCTCGTCTGCCTCCCGGTAAACTCACCTGCCTTCTGTCCCCGACCTCGTGCTTTGCTTCAGCGTCTCTGGTTTCTGCCTGCTCGTCTGCTCTCGACTCCTCCGCCCGGCCTCGTCTACCCTCCTGCCTGCTCCTCAACGGTGCTTCTGCCTTCGCTGACGGCTCTTCTAGCTACGACCCCCCCACCGGCTCCCGACCTCGCCTCAGCTCACTCTTCGTCGGCTTCTCAGCACGATCAGCCGGTGCTTCAGCCTACGGTGCGTCTGCCTTGCCACCTTTGGCTGCCGTAAGCTTGATCTCTTTCCCTCATCTGAGCCTCAGAGACTGTGTGAGGGCAACTTGCCCGAAGAATGAACTTTATTCTGTGTTTATTCTGCCTGCTGCATTCCCTGTTTGCTGTGGTGCTAATAAAAGTTATTACCAACTGTTCCTGCGAGCCTGGTACTGCATTTGGGTCCACAAACACACCCGTTTCAGTACAATCTGGCCAGAAATGGACCCAGCAGACCCTGCTTCACCTCAGTCTCGCCTAGCCCGGGTGGAGGGCATGCTCCAGCAGCATGAGGCTCAGTTAGCCTCCAACGCGGCGGAGGCTCGTCAGTCGGCGTCTGCTCTGGAACGAGCGCTAACCTCGCTAGCCGCCCAGGTGCAACAGATGGCGGCCGCCATGACACAACACGCCGTTCCTGCTGCGGCTCCAGCCCCTCCTGCTCCGACCCCGGGGCCGTCCTCTAGCACTGCACCCGAGCCCCGGGTGGGGGCGCCAGAACGCTACGCAGGGGACCCTGAGGGCTGCAACCCTTTCCTGACAAACTGTTCCATTCTGTTCGCCCTGCAACCTCATACCTTCGCCACAGAGGGGGCTAGAGTCGCCTTCACCATCAACCACCTCACTGGAAGGGCACGTCTGTGGGGAACGGCAGAGTGGGAGAGAGGCACACCAGCCTGCGCCTCTTTCCAGGCCTTCTCAGAGGAGCTTCGCAAGGTTTTTGGTCCCGTTTCCCTGGGTCCTGATGCTACAGGGGGTCTCATGAGCCAGAGGCAGGGGGATCGGACAGTTGCTGACTACGCCATTGACTTCAGGACCCGGGCTCGTCTCAGTGATTGGAACGCTGCCGCCCAATGTGACGCTTTCCTCAACGGGCTGGCTCCGTACGTGAAGGATGAGCTGGTTTCGTTCGACCTCCCCAGTTCCCTGGACGGACTCATCGAGTTGACCACGAGGCTGGACAGGCGGATTCAGACAAGGAGGAGAGAACAACGCCACGAGGGAGGGGATCACCGGCCATCTTTCCGTCAACGTCGACTCCCAGCCCCTCCTGTCCCACCTCCTGAACCCATACATGGAGGGGCGGAGCCCATGCAGGTGGGGCGGACCAGCCTAACGCCGGAGGAGCGAGAGCGACGACGCCGGGGAAATCTCTGCCTCTACTGTGGCCAGGCCGGCCATTTTGTTTCCCGGTGTCCAGCAAAAGGGAGGGCTCAGCAGTAAAGAGGGGCATTCTGCTGAGCCGTTCCCAGAACTCTGCCCCCGACCCAAGACCTCTGTTCCACGTCCAGCTTTTGCTGCCAGGGGGGTCCCACACCCTTGCCACATTCATCGACTCGGGGGCGGACGTCAGCCTGATCGACGAGGAGCTCGCCCGCCAGTTGGACCTCATTAGGGTCCCTCTCCCTCATCCCGTGCCAGCCAGCGCCCTGGACGGTCATCTCCTGGGGACTGTCACTCATCAAACCACTCCCATCTCGATGCTTCTGTCCGGCACACATCAAGAGACTATTCAGTTTCACATTCTGAGATCTCCCAACCTTCCCCTGATTCTTGGCTACCCCTGGCTTCGCCGTCATAACCCCCACATAGATTGGTCCATGGGGTCCATCCTGGGATGGAGCCCCTCCTGTCAACAGATCTGCCTCAGACCAGCAGTGGCATCCACGCCACCGGCCAGCTCCCGTTCCACCTCAGACCTCTCCATGGTGCCCCCTGACTACCACGACTTCCGGGAGGTGTTTAGCAAGGCTAGGGCCACCTCTCTGCCCCCTCATCGGCCCTACGACTGTGCCATCGACCTCCTTCCCGGCTCCGTCCCTCCCAAGGGCCGCCTCTACTTCCTGTCCGCACCTGAAAGGGAAGCCATGGAGACCTACATAAACGACGCCCTGGCCGCTGGGATCATCCGACCCTCCTCTTCACCTGCCGGAGCGGGGTTCTTCTTCGTCGACAAGAAGGACGGGACATTAAGGCCCTGCATCGACTACAGAGGGCTCAACGACATCACGGTGAAGAACCGCTACCCTCTCCCCCTGATCGCCTCAGCCTTCGAGCTGCTCCAAGGGGCCACCATTTTCACTAAGTTGGACCTCCGCAACGCATACCATCTGGTCCGGATCCGTGAGGGAGACGAGTGGAAGACGGCCTTCAACACCCCTACTGGACATTACGAGTACCTGGTGATGCCTTTCGGCCTCACCAATGCCCCTGCTGTGTTCCAAGCCCTCATCAATGACGTGCTCCGAGACATGCTCAATAAGTTCGTGTTCGTCTACCTAGACGATATTCTCATCTTCTCCCGCTCCAAGCAAGAACACATTCATCACGTCCAGACAGTGTTGCAGCGACTGCTGGAGAACTCCCTGTTCGTCAAGGCGGAGAAGTGCGAGTTCCACGCCCCCTCTGTCTCCTTCCTGGGGTACATCATAGGCCGGGACCGCATGGAAATGGACCCCGTCAAGGTATCAGCTGTCACCTCCTGGCCCGTCCCTGATTCCCGCAAACAGCTGCAACGATTCCTGGGGTTCACCAACTTCTATAGGGGGTTCATCCGGGGCTACAGCACGGTGGCAGCACCTCTCACTGCCCTCACCTCCTCCAAGGTCCCTTTCAGGTGGACCTCGGCCGCCGAGGAGGCGTTCCTGCACCTGAAGGGGCGGTTCACCTCAGCCCCCATTCTCCTGATCCCTGACCCCGAGAGACAGTTCGTCGTAGAAGTCGACGCTTCGGATGTGGGGTTGGGGGCCGTCCTCTCCCAACGTGCTGCCAGGGACCAGAAGCTTCACCCCTGCGCCTTTTTCTCCCGGCGTCTGTCCCCGGCTGAAAGAAATTACGACATCGGGAATCGAGAACTGTTGGCGGTGAAGCTGGCACTGGAGGAGTGGCGCCATTGGTTGGAGGGAACCAAGACCCCCTTTCTCGTCTGGACTGACCACAAGAATCTGGAGTACATCCGCTCGGCCAAGAGGCTGAACTCTCGTCAAGCCCGGTGGGCCCTCTTCTTCGCCAGATTCAACTTCACTCTCTCCTACCGTCCAGGCTCCCGCAACGTCAAACCTGACGCCCTGTCCCGTCAGTTCATGGTCGGGGAAGAGGACTCCCCCAGCCCTGACAACATCCTCCCCACTTCTCGTCTGATGGCCGCTCTCACCTGGGGGGTGGAGGAGCGAGTTAGAGCTGCTTTGGAGGACCAGCCCGGGCCCAGCTCCTGCCCCCAAGACCGCCTATTCGTCCCGCAGGAGTTAAGGACGGAGGTTGTGCAGTGGGCCCACGACTCCCGGCTCACCTGCCATCCGGGGATCCTCCGTACCAAGGAGGTCCTACAACGGCGGTTCTGGTGGGCTACTTTGGATGAGGACACCAGAGACTTTGTTAACGCTTGCCCAATCTGCAACCAGAACAAGGCCCCTCGGCAGGCCCCTGCCGGCCACCTGCAACCCCTGCCTGTGCCTCACCGCCCCTGGTCCCACATCTCTTTGGACTTTGTCACTGGACTGCCGCTGTCAGGGGGCCACACCGCCATTTTGACTATTGTGGACCGCTTCAGTAAAATGGCTCATTTCGTGCCCCTGCCCAAGCTTCCATCGGCCAAAGAGACTGCTGAACTGATTCTGCAACACGTGTTCCGGATTCACGGCCTCCCGTCTGATGTGGTCTCCGATCGAGGCCCCCAGTTCACCTCTACCTTCTGGAGGGAATTCTGCCGTCTCCTGGGGGCCTCCACCAGCCTGACATCTGGATTTCATCCCCAGTCTAATGGTCAGTCAGAAAGGATGAATCAAGAAATGGAAACGGCGCTCCGCTGCATGGTCTCCAGGCACCCTGCCTCCTGGTCCTCGCAACTGCTGTGGGTGGAGTACGCCCACAACACCCTCATCAGCTCCGCTACTGGACTCTCCCCTTTCCAGTGCGCTTACGGCTTTCAGCCTCCCCTGTTTTCTGCTCAAGAGAAAGAGACCGTCTGTCCCTCAGTGGAGGCCTTCATCCGCCGCTGCCGCCGGACCTGGACACAGGCCAGGGCTGCACTTCTACGGGCCGCCAACAGATACTCGACAACCGCCAACCGTCACCGCTCCCAGGCCCCCCCTTATCAGGTGGGACAGAAGGTGTGGCTTTCTACCCGGGACCTGCCTTTGAGGGTGGAGTCGAGGAAGTTGGGCCCCAAATTCATCAGTCCATTCCCCATCGAGAGGGTGATAAACCCAGTGGCTGTTCGACTCAAGTTGCCCCGTTCCATGCGGATTCATCCCACCTTCCATGTCTCCAAGCTAAAGCCGTGTCGGGAGAGCCACCTGCAGCCCGCCTCCCGGCCACCCCCACCGCCTCGCATCATCGATGGGGACCCTGCTTACACGGTGCACTGCTTGCTCCGCTCTCGTCGCCGGGGAAGGGGCCTGCAGTACCTCGTCGACTGGGAGGGGTACGGTCCGGAGGAGCGGTCATGGGTTCCGGCCCGTCAGATCCTGGACGCACGGCTCATCAGGGAGTTCCATCGCCAACACCCTGACCAGCCCTCCAACATCACCTCGGCACAAGGGGGCCCCAACACTGACCTTCGGTCTCCTCCTGCATCTGAGGCATCTGGGTCTGAGGAGGAGGATGCGGGACCGGCCTCGGAGGATGAAGAGACTGGGACAGAGGCCTCTGAGGAATTTTAGCCCTCCTCCAGGCCCCCGCCACCCACCCGGCTCCTCTGGAACTGTTTGGGACATCAGGAGCCGTCCCTTGAGGGGGGGGTTCTGTCATAATCCCTGTCTCTCAGTCCTCTCCTGCCACTCTGCTGCAGTGTTTTTCCACTCCCCCTCCCTCTGCTTCACTCTACCTGCCAGCCGCGCCCACCTCATCAGCCCAACTCTGCTCACCTGCCTACACAGCTGCAGCTCATCAACCAGCCCTGCATATAAGCCTCTCCAGCACCTTCACTCACTGCCAGATTGTTCTTTAGCATTATGCGAGACTCTCCAGCGTTCTTCTCCTGCCTGATCTCCCGGTGCCAACTCTGCCTGTCCCCGACCTGCTCTCCTCGTCTGCCTCCCGGTAAACTCACCTGCCTTCTGTCCCCGACCTCGTGCTTTGCTTCAGCGTCTCTGGTTTCTGCCTGCTCGTCTGCTCTCGACTCCTCCGCCCGGCCTCGTCTACCCTCCTGCCTGCTCCTCAACGGTGCTTCTGCCTTCGCTGACGGCTCTTCTAGCTACGACCCCCCCACCGGCTCCCAACCTCGCCTCAGCTCACTCCTCGTCGGCTTCTCAGCACGATCAGCCGGCGCTTCAGCCTACGGTGCGTCTGCCTTGCCACCTTTGGCTGCCGTAAGCTTGATCTCTTTCCCTCATCTGAGCCTCAGAGACTGTGTGAGGGCAACTTGCCCGAAGAACGAACTTTATTCTGTGTTTATTCTGCCTGCTGCATTCCCTGTTTGCTGTGGTGCTAATAAAAGTCATTACCAACTGTTCCTGCGAGCCTGGTACTGCATTTGGGTCCACAAACACACCCGTTTCACATTGAGTGTTAGAAATCAACAGCTGAGCAAAATATACACTCCCTTTATTTAAAAAATGTAGAAATGATATTTAACATTTTCAGCAGCAAAGCTGTCAATCAGGCACATTATCTCTAACAGGGACAATTTTCCCCAGACCTTTGGCACTAATTGATGGTGCTATTAAGTGCGTCCAAAATATTGTGAAATGCCTCAATTTCTTTTACTAGATAAATAATTAAACTTCCTGTAATGACTGGGCTCATGGGTGCAGATCCCGGGAGGGATGGGGGGGACATGTCCCCCCCGATTTCTGAAAAACACAAATTGTCCCCCCCAATTCTAAATAACCTAAATGATTGAAATTGAACAAATGTATACAGTAGTCCCATATACTAGGAAAAAAGGGAAGATGATGAGGAGAATTGGGAATCTGTGAGAGGTGAGAGATGAGAACGTGAGTGGACATAACATGCCTGAGACCCTGAAACAAGAAGTAGCATTAACTAACAGCGAAGCAGTGAAAAGGAGGGGGTTGGCTGGCTCCATGTACTATTGGCTGTTTAAAAGAAATAAACAGTAAAGGTAAGCATATGATTCTCTGTGTAGTGCTTTTTGAATGACTTGGTGATGGTGATGAGCGTCTATGAAATCATGAAATATGCTGGCAATCTCAAGTGCTCTGTGGGCATGATTTGAACACGTGCAATTAAAAAAAATAAAAAAAGACAACTGATTGTGTCCCCCCCAAACCTGTCATCAGATCTGCACCCGTGACTGGGCTGCATTTCTGTTTCAGTCTCCTACAGAATGTGAGCTCTGCAGACTGAAGTTCATATACATTCTAAAATGATGTGCTGTTTCACATTAGCATTACATCCTTTGTCCCTTCCTAGTATATTACCTCTGACTGTATATTACCTATTGGACTGTCACCTCTCTAATCCCACATGGGAGTAGCTTCAGTATCACCACATTTCCCCTTCTGATTTACACTGCTACAGCCAACAGGAAGAAGAATCAGCGCAAGCAGACAGGGCTGGGTGGTCCCTCACAGGAATACACCCCTGCTGAGGAGCTGGCCCTGGCGAAGAATGAGGGTCGCCCCATAATGGATGGGGTGGAAGGGGGGGTGGCCTCTGTCCCTGGTTCCACCTCGGACTCCAAATATGTCCAAAGTACGTATGTGTCAGTGTCAAACCTTGGGCAATTTACATCATATCATTGTGACCTTACTAACACAGGCTCATCCACCTTCCCCTCAGTTGATGGAGATACATTGGTGCTGGTGGTGCCAGAGGTGTCACCATCGGACACTGTGTCTCAGGCAAAGGTAGGCCTACAATAATTCACACATCAGTCACCCATCAGTCACACATCAGCATATGATCAGCATATGGCTAACAGACCACTTCTATACTGTCTCTACAGCCGGTGGACCATGGGGATGCAGAGACACTGTCAGTTTCCTCTGAAGGGGCTGTGGAGGTACATTATCACCTTATAGTTCCTTACCACGTATTGTAGAGTAGAACCTGCCCACATCAACACAGATTGTAGCAGTGTATAGATTTGGCTGTGACTGAATGGTGGTGGTCTGCACATGGGGTTTAACAACAACCACTTCCAGTGTTCAGTACTACTACTGCTACCACTGCTATGTTAATATTGCAGGAAGAAAGAAGAAGTGCTCCATATTTTACTTGTTTCAGGCAAGAACTGATGCTGTGAGGGCCCTCTACAAGAGGAGTCTGGAGCAGGACATAAAATACAAGGCCTTGAAAATACAAAAAACAGAGCTCCAGATTGAGTACATAAAATTGAAAATCAAGAAGCTAAAGAGGGAAGGTAAGTGAGTAATGACATTTATTGCATTATAAGTGGGAGTTGGTCCTCAAATAAATGTTAACTGGCTAAATAAAGGTCACATTAATTTAAATAAGTGAAACTTCTTTTGTGTTCAGCTCTCAAATGCACAGTGCATGGGGTCACTGTTGGCTGTATGTTAGTTAACAAACTAGACATCACAACTACATTGTCAGTAGTCACAGGGATAAGTAGCTCACTACAACCCCCAGTAGTGCTACTGTGACCCTGACAACATTATTCCACACCATTTAAGCCATTAACACAAGTTGATACATTCATACTGTACCATTCAATACAAAGAGCTTTTCAGGGTGTCAACACTTTAAGCCAAAATTCAAACACCTTCATTAAATGCAACCATCACTAATGTGCTTATGTTCTTCTTTCTTACAGGGATGGATGAATGACTAAATGAGTGACAAATAAAAAGTGTAAGCCAAAAACAGCCTCTTTCTGTAAGGGGGAAAAGAAAACTGGCCTCTATCTTTGAGGGGACACAAAAACGGCCTCTATCTCTGTGGGGAGGAAAAAAAAAACCCCGGCCTCTATCTATGAGGGGGTCTACATAAATTGCAGAGTAATGGCCTCTCTGACTGCCCGGCCTGTGGGAAAGTCTAGGTGGATGGGGTCCACCACATCAGGGGGCTGAAGGTCAAACTGTGGGTCTCTCTCCCTCCTAATTGTTGCAATGTTATGCAGCACACAACAGGCAGCAATTATCTTGCACGCCCTGTCTGGGGCCACTCTCAGCTGGCGCAGACAGGACTCAGGCCTTCAGGACTCCAAAAGTCTGCTCAATCCTGGCCCTTGTCAAATTGTGGGCCCTGTTGTACAGGGCCTGTGGTCCCGGGTCAGGCTCAGGGTAGGGAGTCATTAAATATGGCTGGAGAGCATACCCCCTATCTCCAAGCAGCAACCCACTTAAGTCTCCTGTAGATGAGAGGAAAATTGGCAGGATCAGTATTACAATTTGCAGTTTGTATCTTATCCTGTTATTTATGAAATTACTTCTGCAGTACTTTTTGTTCCTATTTTTCAACTTGTACATGAGCACCACAATGACCAAGTCAGATTCCTTGTGTGTGTAAAGGTAATTGGCAATGAACTCGATTCTGATTGAAGCACATATTGTAACACGTAATAGCATGCAATGTACAGTTGCCATACCTTGCTGCAGTCCGCGGCAGTGTGCTCTCATCGAACACACGAGAGTCATGTACAGAGCCGGGCCACCTAGCATCAGCGCTGGTGATTAGGCAGTTGGGGTCACAGGTCATCTGCAGAGAGATTTGGTAACAGTTCCACAGCATCAGTCACTGCCGCATTAATGTATATTTGATACCCTTTATATTTATATTAAGGTTTAACATTTAACAGGGACAATACATACAGCATTGCCACATAGAATGGGAAAATGTGATGCATATAAGACATCTAGCTTCAGCTAATTTGCAGTCTTTGTCCCTGGTCAGGCTTTAGAATACAATAAAAGAATATAGCCTACTGAATACAATACAAATGCAATGATACAATGAATAATATGATACAATGAATAAGTCATGATACTTATTAATTGTATCATATTGTATCAACACCTGATCTGTACCGGATCTGGCAAATGTACTCCAGCCCGGGCCGCGAAAAGCGGTACCGCTCGTGTAAGTGCTGATCCGGGTGTTGGAAGGGATCTGCCCGGTCCAGGAAGATCCTTTCACGCCGTAGCGCTCTCCTCACAATTTGCGCTCTCCTGTCAACTGGGTTTGGGATAAACGGGCAGGCCATTTTTTTTCCGAACAGCTGATTGGCCAGTGGGTGGTGCTTTTTATAGGATCAGATTCAACCCTGATCTTACCCTGCTCCGGAGCAGGATAGCCCTTCAGAGTAAATTACCATGGTGATCTACCCCAATAAGAACTGAACCGGCTTCGTGAGACCGAAAACCCAGGGTTAAAGCCTAGAGCCGTTTCTCAATACACAAGTTCAGCAGTTCGGACTTGTGGACTTGGCAAGTTCGGACTTGGCAAGTCCGCGTTAGAGTCCGGACTTCCCAAGAACAGGAGGACGGGAGTACAGTCATTTCTGCTTTTGGAACAGCCACGAACTTGACGATGTCACCACCTCCGCTCGCCTTGGCTGTTGTACTGTGTTGTCTATGTATACATGCATTTAGAATAAAACAATATAAACACAGCCCTGCGTCTTTTCATAGACATTGTAAGAAATTAATGTGTATATGTTTTTAATGTTTCAACATATATAACTGACATACAAAAACATATAAATAGCCAAAATAGTTTCATAAAATGTCTTATAAAACCTTTTCTCCGCAGCTTGATCATATTTAATCTATAGCCTATCCAATTCCCGCACCTGGCCTCTGATAATAATCAAAAGTCAGGTGCGGGGGGAAAGTTTGTGGAGAGTTGGTGGTTATTGTGATCGTGAGCATTGTCGAGATGGAAATCAAAAATCAATAACGGACATGGATCGGAGAAGGCGTCTTGGTGCATGTTGCAGCAGGATTGCTGTACCTGCAGGCTGAGGAGGAGGCTGCCCAGCTGAGGAGGCAGACCCGAGAAAGACAGTGGAGAATGAGGCAGAGGATGAGGATGAGAAGTGATGAGACGAATGAAATGAATGAATGAAAAGTTAAAAAAAAAGTTAAAAATTACTCATTATGCAGAGTGACGCAATTTCAAGTGTTGTTATCATCATATACATTTTTAGTTACTGTCCATCACTGCATTTGTCTCATCATTATGCTTTCTGTCTACATTTTTAGGGAGACTTGACAGTTTACTTGGTACACCTAGAAAAAACAAAAGCAGTTTAATATTGTATTAAGTCTAACATTTTATTGAAGCATTGAGTTGTAGACTGTGGTGCTGTTGAACTGTACTGGATTATACTGACAGCAGTTTCTCATTTAGTCTGTCCTCACCAATATAAATGGGATCAAACAGGTCAGATGTTAAGAGGAAAATTTTATTCAGCCACACTTCAGACATCAGATGTACAATTCATATCAGATAATCAATATTTAAAATGCTGTTGAATAAATACTACAATAAATACAATTAATCTTTAAATACAATAAATTAATTACAATAAATTCTTATTGTAAACACATAAATAAGCAAAAGAATACATACAAAGAACACCAATTACATTAACAATGTTACAACATTTAATAACATAATAATATATCTTATATACTGAGACTGAATATTGCCCATTAGACATTCCCCAAACGAATTACATTTCATATTTAACCACTACAGAGATATCAGTGACGAATTTAAAAGGACTACCCGAGAGAGGGTGCTCTCGGTGGGGCAGCCTGAACGCTCATACACATATGTTTATTATCTATGAGCGCTGACACCGCTGTCATCTAGCGGACCTCACATTCAAGTGGGCTCTGTATTAATAGCCTACATTGACCACAGGTTTGAAGTTTAAACTACGCATGAAAACACTACGTTCCGTGACAACATAACAGTAACATATCGGTAATTATGGCTTACAGTTGTGTGCCTTTCCCTCACTTGCCATTTCTGAAGATTGTGGTGAAATGCATGCTGGGATACCTGGCTGTCTGAAGTCCACACAAGTCTGCTCCGATGCATCCCCGGTAAAAGGGGCATGGCGAGAACACATCTGGGCATTTGGACTGAACTTGGCTAGATGTGAACTTTGAATTGAAACAGTAGGCCTACTTGGGCTGTGACTGATGACGTGTCACAAGAACACAAGTCCGTACAAGAACGCATATTGAGAAACGGCTTGGTTCTCCTCTCCATTCTTCGCCAGTTCATTGTTGAAACCCTCGTGGTAACTACTTGGCTCAATTTCTCGCTCTCAACTTGTGTTTTTGCTCATCGGTTTTGACCCTTTTGACCTGTGGATTTTTGCTCTTGGATCACAGACCTTGTACCGCTGCCTTGCTAACCTGCTTTTGTTTTTTGTCTTTTTTCAGTGCCCTGCCATTTTCACTCCTCAGCCACGCTCAGCCTCACGCCTCAGCCCCAGTTTTTGTTCCCCTCCTCCCACGGACCGTCTTGCACTTGCCATTCCCCTCCACGGACTCAATTCTGCCCCCGAACTGATTTTTGTGCCCTTTTATAATAAACCTCTTTTGTCTTGATCTGCATTGTGACTCCAGTGTATCTAGCGTAACAATTTTCTTGAT
The DNA here is from genome assembly GCF_041903045.1 of Epinephelus lanceolatus. Taxonomy (NCBI): domain Eukaryota; kingdom Metazoa; phylum Chordata; class Actinopteri; order Perciformes; family Serranidae; genus Epinephelus; species Epinephelus lanceolatus. Next base: position 45,254,436 of record NC_135743.1, on the reverse strand, counting down.
TTTTCCACTCTCAATAACACATTCAAGATCAACTAGATTAGACAATTTCTCAGAAACCCAACATCAATCTGGAACTTCATTCCCAATTATATATTCTCAATTCTGAGAATGGCCTTAATTTTTTGTTACTCTGCACTTATAACATTTAAAAACTTCCTACAAAATTAGTCAATTTCCATAAACAAATACTTCTTTCCTGGTCCCTGGTTTACAAACATAACTTCACCCCCCATAGATATTACATCTGGAACAATAGGGACATACTATACAAGCACAGCACACTTTCCTGGAGAACTGGTTCAACCATCTAGTCAGTCAGCTTTTCAGATCCAATGGCACACTATTGTCCTACTCAGAATTTTTAAATAAGTATAGGCTTCCTGTTCCTCCAAAAGAATATGCAGTAGTTTTTGATGCAATTCCTTCTGGTGTGATTATGCTGTTTAAAAATGTTACATTGCCTGAGTTTGACCCTTCACCTCTGGAGCCTGCACAGACTGAGGTTGGTCGAATCTGCTTCTCTGCCAAAAGAAACAACAACCATATTGTATGCGCATTATTTCAAAATGAAAATGTCAGTAGGTCTACTCCCAATGCAGTATCATACTGGGGCAATATATTTACAAACCTGATTTGGCAAAAGATATTGTCCCTGCCTTACAAATAGTATTTCATCACAAACAAGATCAAAGAAGTGTCCCTCTACCTCATCCATCGGATCTATCCCTTCAATGTATTCATGCAAAGGTTTACAAAAGACATTAGTGAACTCTGCTCCTTCTGTAAACAGGCTCCAGAGGATCTTCACCACCTCTTTTGGTCATGTTCTCACCTGCAGAGTTTTTGGCAAAAGGTCACTACTTTCCTCTGTCAACACATTGAAAAAGACTTTGTTCTGGATTATTAAAATGTATTGTTTGGTTTCTTTTCAGTCCCATTCCCCCAATTAAATCAATATTATATAATTAATTTAATATTATTTTTAGACAAAGCTCATATTCATAACCGTAAATTCACTAATCAAACACCATGTTTTCGCCCTTTCGAAAAGGAAATCAAACAATACATCAACACAATTAGACACTCTGAAAACAAGACAGCCATAAAGACTTTGAAATTATGCTCTTTGTTTCCATGTTTTTGAAACGACTTTGTGTTGGCCTACCTTAAATATATTTTGTTTTCTTGTCCTGCATATTATGATATTATGTAACCTGGGGCCTGTATCACAAAGCGAGATCAACCTTTCCTGGGTTACCCAGACCTATCCTGGGTTGACTAACCCTAACAATGGCAATGAGGATAATCGGTATCATGACGCTGTATATCAAGTTGGTAACTCAACCCAGAGTTGCTTTATCAAGAGCCATGAACGTGCAGGCAGCGGACCAATCAAAATCATGAGAGAAGCGCAGCGTCACTGAGCGTCACTGAGCGTCCTCACAGAGCGCCGTATGTGAGGAAAAAAAAGTATTTCTCGTGATGATCAGAGATTAATTCTACTAAAATATGAGGAGGAGAAAAGCAACATTACAGAAAAGGCCAACACCGTGGCAGCTGCAGGAGGAGGAAACATGCGTGGCATCGCATAACGGGATGAATAATGTTTAGTTTTAGTTTAGATTAGTTTATTTGCACATAATGCTAAAAACAGACAGTATAAAATTTACAAGATTAAAAAAAGAAAAGTGCCGGAGAGGTTAGAAGCCACTAAAAGCTTATCAAAGAAATTCCCCTGTCAAAACATCAATGAAATCACATAACAGAGAAGGGGAAAAAAACGGGTCAGGAAAGAAGAAATATAGGAGGGAAAAACCAAGACAAAACAAGGTAGCAAATAAAATTATGTGTAGGTTAAATTACTCATCAGTGGTTCAAGTAGCGACAGTACCTGTACCTGTACATCTGACACTGATCACACCCTTGAATCTCATGAAATCAATGCTGCGCAGATGAACTGCGTGTATTATAATTATCGTCTAACATCATTGCGTCTGGTAAATTGGTCTTCTTTGTCATAACATTATATATGCTACAATAAAGCTTAAAGCTGACGCCACAATTAAATCATATCAACACCAAATTGATAGTCTGAATAAAATCATCCTAATATTGAGCTGTGTTAGAAATTAACAGATGCGCAAAAATATAGGCCTATAGTCTCCCTCTTTAAAAAACAAAAAGGAAAATCCCTCAAACACCATGAAGTGTAGACATGATAGGCTATCCACATTTCCAGCAGCAAAGCTGTCAGTTAGGCCCATTATCTTTAACAAGGATCATTTCCTCCAACAAAAAAATAATGTTGGCACTAATTAATGGTGCTATTAAAGCCTGATTTATGGTCCTGCGTTGAATCAATGACGTCGCTACGTCATAGGGTACGGGGCTACGCAGAAGGCTCGCCGTAGCCCCGGCGTAGCCTGATGTGCACCTCCCCAAAAATGTAACTACATGTCGAGGCAACGCAGACCCAGCGCAGACCGGCAGGGCTGTGATTGGTTTGCTTGGTAGCAACGCATTTCCGGTTCCATATTTCCAGATTGCGCCATCCCCGCCATCTTTAAACATCTTCTGTTGCGATGTAGATGTTGCAGTATTAAGGCTCATTATATATATGCCATTATGCTCAACGTTCAATACGGATACGGCCGGAGCCGTCTGTCCATGCTCCGCGTTCATTTCTCTGTGACCGGAAAAGTCGGAAGCTAAACAAAGAATCAACTAGAGACGACGACAACCAGGAAAGGAATGCAGCCTCCTACCTCTCTGGCGGTGAATTGCACCGCGATGAAACGGAGTGACGGAGAAGTTCGAAGGGTTCACGACGGCGTCACGGCAACAACGTAGCGACGTCGTTGAGTCAACGCAGGACCATAAATCAGGCTTAAGTGTCCGCAAATTATCAGTTTCTTTCTTATGAAGGGGTGGGATGAAATATCGACTTATTTCCACTCCTTTTTGAACAATCTTTTCATTGTCTGTTGTTGTTGCTTTCTTTTCTTTTTTAATGTTCAAAATAAACTTTCAAATCAAAATTAATCAAATTAATTAAACTTCCCGTCATGACTGGGCTGCATTTCTGTCAGCGGAGTCATTTTTTTCCAAACAGCTGATTGGCCAGTGGATGGTGCTTTTTATTGGGTCAGATTCAACCCTGAATTTACCCTGCTCCGGAGCAGGATAGCCGTTCAGAGTAAGTTATCATGGTGACTCCGATAAGAACTGAACCGACTTCGTGAGACCGAAAACCCAGGGTTAACCCTGAAGTTAGGGTAGACTGAGTGTAGTGGCTAAACTGGCCCAGTGCCGGCTTCCACTGCGGTGAATGAACCACTTAAGTGTTTTCTTGCATGCGCATACCTTTGTGTTTTCTTGCGATGTATTCTTCGGTTCTTCGGTGGTGGTAGTTGACAGAAACCTATTTATTTACTAGACTAATTTCTTATGTTTTATCATTATGTGTTGCGGTAAGAAACGTAACACCTCCTGTGGTCCAAACACACTGATCCCCGCACCTGTGTGTCTTTTGTACTTAATTGATTGACGTGACCCATCACCAATTCTAAGAATGTTGACTGCCCCCTTGTGGTGTGACAGCAAACAAAAACACCCATATTGGCTCCAACACACCAGCCCCTTAATTGTGATAAACAATTACCAAAACAAAAATAAAATTCTAAGGAGCCAATGCTAAAGTGAATTCTTAAGTCATTTATTTTGTGAAGCTAAGGTGTCATCTGAACCCTCTGCAGCTTCTTGCAGTAGACAGATCTTGGAGATTGGTCTGTCCAACTGTCCAGTCTTGGTCTTTAGCCTCACTGACCGCACCAAACCCCTTTTTACACTGGGATGTCTCTCTGTGGGAGCAGAGCAGCAGTTTGTTGTTGAACAAGTAATGTTGTGATTTCATTCTGTTTTGTTAGTAAACCGTAGATGTTGCTTTTACTTTGATGTTGATCTGTTGTGACTCCTGAGTCCAAAGTTGGTTTACTGAGAGGATGAGAGACATTGCTTCTGTGTTTGTCTTGGTTCCTTTGGCCTTACATCCTGTGTATGTGTCGCTGTATTGATAGGTTGGACAGCTGATTTCATTTTGTTAATCAGTGGTGTTTCCAAAGCCTGTGATGATGGAGGCTGGTTTTCTTTCAGTCCAGTTTTTAATTGTTGGGTTTTAGATTTAGCAAGATATGAGTTCATGCCATCACTCATACTTTTATTAGCATGACTAGACACAATACTTCCTTCCAACACTTGTATCATTGCATTGGTAGCTGCTAGCTCTGTGTCCAGCTGTAACTTCTCCTTTCTTCTTTTTAAATTTTCCTCCTCAACTTCCAATGCATGTTTGGCATCCAGTGCAGCAGCACGCTGAAGTAACGCAGCCTTTTCTGCTTTAGCTTTTCGATAAGCTGAGGAAGTACTTGAAGCAGATGATTTAGTGATTGACACCTTTGTTTTTGTGTGCTTCTCTGAAATATTTGACACACTGTCTCTTGGATTTACATCATCATCATCATCATAATCATCATCACCACCACCACTACCACCATCATCATCATCATCATTTTTGTCTTTTTCAGTCAGCCATTGCTTTACATCACACACAAACTGTTTATTTAAATCCATCTTCATTTTAAACCATTCTTCTTGCTTTTTATACTCATCTTCAGGAAGTGGCAAATCAATTAACTGTTTGTGCATTTCAAAGGCATCATTACACATGTTTATGAAATCTTTCAAATTCATTTGCACTTTAGATACTTTGTCATTTGTTTGCATGAGAGTTTTCATTTGCTTTTTCAACTTGCTTGCTTCATTAAACTTTGCTTTTCTCCTTTTTTGAATATTTTCAATGAACATTTCCATTCCCTTTTGAGTCAGTTTAATTTGTCTTTTTTCTTTAACATCAGCGCTCTGGGCTGGCTCCGTATTCCCGTCGATATTAAACGGTTCATTGTCATTAACAGACTCAATAGCGGGGTCATCGCCTTTAATGTTTTCCATTTTAGTTGAAAGCCGAGTTTACACCTCCGCAAATATGCGCAAAAAGACTCGACAATCAACCCATCTCATCCGTCTTTTCAATTATAACCCGTACAGCCCAAAACTGTTCAAACTTCAGGCAGCGTAAAGCGATGAAAAGAGATACACCCACCGGCGTCAATGTCTTCTTTCTGCTTTCAGATTGCCGCTGCAATCTGTCCAACTCCAAACAATCCAACGATGATGTCCTCAATGAACATCTTTGGAGATTCGTTTCTTACATTTTTGTAGTGGATAAACTGGCCCAGTGCCGGCTTCCACTGCGGTGAATGAACCACTTAAGTGTTTTCTTGCACGCGCATACCTTTGTGTTTTCTTGCGATGTATTCTTCGGTTCTTCGGTGGTGGTAGTTGACAGAAACCTATTTATTTACTAGACTAATTTCTTATGTTTTAACAATATGTGTTGCGGTAAGAAACGTAACACCTCCTGTGGTCCAAACACACTGATCCCCACACCTGTGTGTCTTTTGTACTTAATTGATTGACGTGACCCATCACCAATTCTAAGAACGTTGACTGCCCCCTTGTGGTGTGACAGCAAACAAAAACACCCATATTGGCTCCAACACTGAGTACAGTTGAGACATGTGTACAGTTGAAACACCCTAAATATCTTGCCTGCGCTGCAAGCCTGAGCCATGATTTTTACTCAGCACATGCCTATTAGCATCCTCTTTGGTGGTGGGAAATTTGAAGAGTGTTAGCATCTCCAGTCTGAAGATATCAGCAAAAGTCTTTTTACTAAGGTAAGAATTTCAATTTACCATGTCCCTTCCACAATGAATACCTTATTATCCTTTCGTGACCATCAAACATAACTTACATCATTGCAAACATTATTCTGTGCCCTAAAAACTCACATATTTCATGCTATCCTAGCATGTTAGGTCACTGCATAATCTAGAGAAATACACAAGGTGGTTAGCGGGGTACAGTTGAGACACAATGTCTCAACTGTACCCGTGATAGAGTTCTATTACATCACATGCTGTTAAGTTGTGCAGCGTAAAGATAACAGGTTACAAGTCATAATAAGACCACAAACAAAGAAAATGAAAATAAAATTTTATATTTGTGATACTTGAACTGTGTTATATTAATGGACATCTTTTTAACCATGAATGATATAAGGATAATTTAGCGTGTGGTGTAATAGGCAAGGTGGTAGAACGGGTACAGTTGATACAGCCTTTATTGGATGTGTGTAGCCTAGCCTACTTCAGAGTTCAGAAATAAAAAGGCATGCAGTGTGTGTGTGTGTGTATGTTAGCTATGTTGTGTAGCCTGTATGGATTTTTTTGTTTATTTTTGTCTTCTTGTGCTATGCCTATTGCAAGATGCCCCGCTTCAGAGCTAGTACCACAAACAGGGGAGTGCCAGCACAGGTCTTGACATTTTAGGCATTGCTGGTGTTTTATTATTGCTTGTTTACAATAATATTCCATTGTTTTTAATTTCTATAAGGAGAAATGAATTTATATTGAAATATCTTGTCAAATTATCATTTTTTAAAAGTTTATTGCATTTACAATTGATGTTCAGTCATCATCAATGGGTTTCAATAGGCGTCTCAACTGTACCATGGTACTGTCTCAACTGTACACATATGGGGTATAGTTGAGACAGTACCATGGTAAAAATGCACCTCATGTTTATGACCTGATTGTGGAAAAAATAAACAACTTATAAATGATATTCATCAATAATAACTTAGTATACAAACAAATTAAACTGCATATGAGAAATCACTTATTTTCAGTGTATAGTATTTGTGCAATATCTGTTCAAAAATGGAGAAGCAAAAAGTGTCTCAACTGTACTCAGTCTACCCTACCTCGCTAAAACATTAATCCTGCTTCGTGATACAGGCCCCTGTTCAATCTCCTGGCATCACTCTATTTTGAACTGTAACCCCCTCACCCCCTTGCACACGTATACTTACCTTTTTTGTCAACTGGAAATGACAACAATAAAACAAGGAAAAAAAACATAAAAATAAAATAGCCTAATAATAAACAAGGAAACACTTCTTCTTCAGGGCAGGCCCAGGCAGGCTACGCAGTACGCAGGTTACTTTCCCGAAGCTGCTGCCTCTCTGTTGGACTCCGGTACTGCATGTTACTCAAGACGAGACGTTTTTTTTCCCAAAGTAAGCACACTAAGGAAAGGAGGTTCAATGCTTCCTTTCAGATCTCCTTTAGCATAGGATACATCAGACCTTCCTAAGCGATAGGAAAGGAGATAATTTAATCCCACAATGTTTTGCGGGAACAATAGGCTATTTAAAGCGACCGACCGTTCACGGAGACAAACGAATAAACCCAAAGAAGTAGCAGAAGAGGAAGAACGAAAGAAGTGACGAAAGAAGTGACGAAAGGAAAAGAAAAAGAACAACTGGCTCTCAACATGACTGAAAAGTTACGGAGATCACCATGTAAATCACCGTTACATGAAGCTTTGCCCATCTCATGCCATAACTTGATAATATGCATAACGTTATGTGTTCCAAACTCTCAACAATATGTTAAACCCATGCGAACTATAAACGTCATGCTACTGTTGTAACATTACCCAGTTCAAGTTAATATTGTGGTGTAAGATATGCTCAGTGTGCATTAATCATGTCACTATTTGAGCGTTGTTGAATCGCCAGTTTTTAGCAATATCATTAATTAATTTTTCTTCAGCCACAGATGCTGACATCTCTGCACTGGAGCACCTCTTCAGCGGGAGGAGGAATGCGACCAAAGCCGGCTGGGAGTAAGTAGTCATATTTGTGGGTCAAAATGTTGATATAGCCTAATGAATGGTGGCAAATTAAGCTAATCCTGACCTACAGGCAGGTGGTGAAAGAAATAGGGTTGGAGGGGCAAGTGTCACCCATGCAGGCGGCAAAAAAATGTGATAACTTAAAGACAAAATACAAGGTAAAGCAAATCAGGTGGCTGGGAACTGTGGTGGGCCAGTGTCTGTGGGTATTATGTTGCACACTAAATTGCATTTCTTGTACATTTTGTATAGTATTTTGTTCACATTTCTTAGCTATATTGTAAGCCCATATTCTTTACATTTCTGCCTATTACTATTTCTCACTGTTTCCATATTCATTTATTGTTCATTGCTGCCACAACAACTGACATCTCTGTCGTGGGGCTAATAAGGGAATCTTTAATTCTTTAATGGCCAGTAACAGATTATTCCATTATTGGTCACTATACGTTCTGCCCAACTGCCCTTTCACTAACTGTGGCTACGGTTACATGATGGCTTCTCATTCGGAATGAAATAAATCTGAATGAAATCATTCGGAATTAAAGTCTTTCCAGATAGTTTACATGGGAAATATTCATTCTGAATGAGGGTTTACATGGGAGATCAGTTCAGTCGCCTTTATTCAGGTCTGTGCAAGGTTTGGGGCAGGGAAGGTTTCTGATTGGATAGGGGCGGGGCGGATGTTACGTGTTTACGTTTACCGGAAGAAAACACTGTAGTCCTCGCTCCGGATAACAAGATGCTTGACGACGCCGTTCTTAGTGCCTTTTTCGGGCTTGTTTTGCTTATATTCTTGAAGCAGCAGTACGACAACAACCTTGTTCTGCTAATGCTTCATCCGTTGAGGAGGAGAAGGGAGGTAGAAGACCGTGCTGTGGTGAATGGAAACCGGTGAGTGCAACAAGTCTGACTGCTCTATCTCAGCCCGTTACGTCATCGCGCCAGAAGGGCAAGGAAACGAGCATGCGCAGAAAGACCGGAATGAACTTAAAGAGGAATGAGTGTATACATGCACACAAAATTCTTTCATTCGGAATGACGAACGGAATAAACCACCCCCTTTAATCGGATTTAATTTCCAATCGGAATGACCGTTTTTCAATCGGAATGACCGTTTACATGACCACTTTTAATCGGAATGGCCTTTCATTACGATTAAAAGTGGAATTAAACTGTGCATGTAAACGTACTGATTGTGTTAATCATGTTAATAGGAGCTGAAAAACCCACCCACAGGCACGGGCACAGACAGGGGTGAGGCAACAGCAGCTACCTGGCCATGGTTCAGTGACATGCATGAGGCACTTGGGGGGAGGCCATCCATTCAGCCTCCCACCCTTGTTGCCTCATGCTCAATGCCACACCATGGCCAGGCTGCTGCTGGAGCCTCATCCCCTGTCTGTGCAGAGGCCTTGCCAGCCTCCCTCCCCCCTGAGACGGACAGTGAAGAGGAGGAGGCGTCTCCACCACCATCCACATCCACTTGCTCCCAGCCACCAACCAAGAGGCCAAAAAGGGGTGGGGGTGTATTGGCCTTCCTGAGGGAGCAGGCCCTCAAAGATGAGGCGAGAGACCAGGCTCTCTATGAGTAAAATGAAAGATTCCTCGCAGCCCTGAAAGACATGCATAATAATAAAGACAAACAAAAGAAAAGTAAATCTTTGAGTCCTGTTGTATTAAATGCAAGTGAAAACAAAGGTGTTCAGTTACTGAAAAAATGGAGGTTGTAGTGGATGTTGCTGGTCTACATTATATTGTAAGGTCAGTGTTTCCCATACACTGACAAGACTATGGCGGCCCGCCATAGTTTAATTTCCCCCGCCATAGTCTCCAAAAATCGGCCAGATGTAAAATGCCTCTGGTAAATGAACAACACTCTGTAGTGCACCGGCTGGAGCGCCGTCAAAAATAGACCCGGCCCGTATTTTTAGCGGAGTGGAGCGCTAAGCCGCTTCTAGGCTGCGGCTAGGAGCGCTGTGGCGCTTCTGGTGGAGCAGCTTATATTGACTTGAATGGCCGCGATTAGCTCCAGCACCCGCGCCTCGGCCAGCGGCGCACGCGACGGATCCAGTGGATTGCCATAAATGGACCTGTCCCAGAGGCATTCAACTACCAGAGGGCTTTTGAATTCTTCTTTTTGAAGCCGTGTAAAATGCTCTGATTCAGGGTGCCGTACTTGCAAATCGTGAGGGAGGGAAGCAGTAATTTGTGTCTTTTCGTATGGCGTATTTTGTATTGTTTTGCGTATCTGTAACTGTTGTTACCTTCTTAACCCTTCCTCTCCGAACCGTAGTTGGGAGCTGGTTTTTAATGTTTTGGCTCGTTGCTGGTAACTGGCGTCTTAAGAGTCCGGGCCAAAGTGTGGGAAGGAAGGAGGACGAAGTGGCTTCTTTCGTGCAAAACCGCACATTTAATTCCTTACGTCGGCAAAAAAGCAGAATACACCACTGTTTCTGGTCAAACTCTGTCTGGACACTGTTGTGGACTAAACACTTGGACATTAACATGAGCTAACTCTTCTTCGTACGTCTGCCACTGTGTATGTTTTCCTCAACTCTCTGTTTTTCCTTCCTGCACCTCTAAGTCACACACATGCGCCGGCCACGGCCTTAAAGGGACAGGGCCGGCGCAACCCTTGTTTCCCACAGTCTTTGAATGAGCCTTTCTCTTGTGGCAAAACAATTTCAGGTGAAGGACAATGTCAATATAACATCCATGGAAGCATGCCGCTTATACTTCTCATAGGGATGTAACCAAACAACAAAATAACGTTCACAGTCCATACTGAAAGGAAGTGATGCTGTCCATTAAACTACTTAGATTAAATCTTCTGTGACCAAACTCTTCAGGCACAAGAGAGGTAATTCAGGGTAACACCTTAACTGTAAACAAATCAAATTCTCTTTGCACATCTCTACTGAATTCTCAAGTTAACTTAAAGGTGCAGGGTGTTAAAACCAAGATATGCAGCTAAACAGGTCCCAAATCACTCAACTTAGTCAGCTAACTAACTAAATAGGCCCATAAAAGTATGCAAAAATGTACAAACTTTTACAGAACATTTTACAGCTTTAAACATTTCTGGAACTCTTTTTTTTTCTCTCTCTCTCTGAGGAGGGCAGCGATCCGCCTACACCCTACCTCAGGTCAGGAAAGTTCTTCTCCCTCTGGGGTCTCTGAAGAGGCATGAAGTTCAACAGAGGATGATGACCCTGTCCCCCAGCAGGAGACTGGGTCCCGGCCCCATCCAGTTGGGGCTGAGCAGGGAGAACAGGAAGCTGGCTGCCGTTAGGCTGGCCTGGAGGTGAGGAGTAGAAACCCGGAAGGGCCTCCAGGGCTGCATCCTCAGTGTCTGATGAAGCACTGACCAGGTTACGGCTGTCAACGTCTGGAGTGAGGGAGCTGGAGTCGGGTGAAGGCGGCAACACCTCCACTGGTGCCCAGGTGTCAGCATCTTGGAGGACCCAGCTAGTGTCCAGCGGGGCTCTGGAATGGTAGGGCTTGAGCCTGTCGTGGTGGACTACTTTGGTCTTTGCTCTCGGGCTCTTTTTGATTCGGTAGATCAGGTCGTCCAGCAGTCCCACAACGAAGTAAGGGCCCTCGTAAGAAGGTAAGAACTTCCGTACCTTGTTTTTCACCCTCTTGGTCCCTTTTATCAGGTACCAGACTGCATCACCAACTTTGTGCTGGACCTGACAGATGTTTTTGCCGTACTGGCATTTGGCCCGCTCAACAGATTTTCCCAGCACCTCCCGTGCCAGCTGGTGTGAGAGCTCCAGTCGTTCTTTGAGCCGCTGGACATACTGTGGATGTGAGTTTGAGTTGTCAGTATCCGGGGGCAGACCAACAACCAGGTCGATTGGCTCAGTTATCTCTCTTCCAAAGAGCATCATGTTGGGTGTCAGGCCTGTGAAACTGTGTTTGGTTGCCCGATAGGCCATCACTGCATACGGAATCATGACATCCCAGTCCCAGTGGCAATGCTCGGCAGTGGTGGCCAATATTTTCTGCAAGGTGGCATTAAAGCGCTCCACTTGACCGTCGGACTGAGGATGAAACGGTGTTGTTCGTGTCTTGTCAACCCCCAACAGTGCGCACATCTCCTGGAACACGGCTGATTCAAAATTGGTGCCCTGGTCACTGTGCAGGCACTGTGGGACTCCATATCTACACACCCACTCGGAGGCAGTCTTCTCTGCCACTGTCACTGCTTGCTTGTTGGGGACAGGGTAGGCCTCCACCCATTTGCTTAAGTAGTCTTGTACTACAAGTATGTAGCGGTTACGCCTCTCTGTTTCATTTAGGGGTCCCATCAAATCGACCGCTATCCTCTCCATAGGAGCACCAACCCGCACTGTGCTCATAGCAGCCTGAGGGGTTTTCTTTGGGCGAGCCTTTGCAGCGCAGCTAGTGCAGGTGCGGTACCAGAGTGTGACATCATCCTTCATACTGTACCAGAAGTACCTGGCCTTAAAGCGTGCAAGGGTCCTTTCCACTCCAAAGTGGCCACCCACTGGGCCGTCGTGCATCTGTTGCATCACGGAGGCACGGTACAGGCGGGGCAGCAGAATTTGGGGCTTGACCTTCTGTGCAGTAGAATTTCCTCAGCAAAACTCCATCCTTCCGGTAGAGTCGTTTCCATTGCGCCCAGTATGCTTTGGTAGCTGGACTGCAGGGTGCAGTCAGTGCAGTCAGTCCACGATGGTCGGTCTCCTGCGTCCATCCACTTCCTCACTGGCGATATATCTGGGTCAGTTAGTTGGGCATTGTTCAACTGTTCTTGGGTCCAGCCGCAGAACAGGTTGGTGTGAAGTGACTCGTTCACCCTGTGGATGCTTGGATGGGTGGAAACATGGCCACAGCTGTCGTCGCTGGAGGTGTCCTCTACCCCCACTGGAGGAAACTCTGGCTTAGATGGTGAACGGCTCCCACAGCCGTCATCAAGCTCCACTACCCCCACTGGAGGTTTCTCTGTAGATGTTTCCATGGCAGCTTCTTCAGCTGAAACATCATCCAGGCTGTACTGCACTGCCTTATGCTGACATTGGACACTTAGATTAGGCTCTGGCACCGTACATAGACATGACTCATGGCACGGCCTCCTGGAAAGTGCGTCCACGTTTTGGTGATGTCTCCCGGGGTGATGGATCACCTGGAAATCGTACTCTGCTAGTTTCTCTAACCAGCGGGCAAGCTGGCCCTCTGGCTCTCTCTGTCTAGTCAACCAGCGCAGGCTGTTGTGGTCCGTCCGGAGGGTAAATGGCCTTCCTAGCAGATATTGCCTGAAGTGGGAGGTGAATTCCACCGCAGTCAGGAGCTCGCGCCTGGTGGTGCAGTAATTCTGCTCTGTAGCTGACAGCCGCCTGCTCCCATAGGCTAGAACCCTCTCTTCCCCCCCTTGTGTTTGGGAGAGGACTGCCCAGATTCCCCAATTGCTGGCGCCGGTGTCGAGAAACAACTCGCCACTGTCGAGGGGGTCGCCTAGCACAGGCGCAGATGTCAGCTGGCTTTTCAGTGCCTCGAATGCTTCCTGGCATTCATCTGTCCAGATAAAACGTGCATTCTTTTTAGTGAGTTCATGGAGCGGCTTGGCAAGTGTGGCGAAATCCTGCACGAAACGTCTGTAGTAGGACGCCAAGCCGATGAACTGACGTACCTCTGAGATGTTTTGGGGCGTGGGCCACTCAACCACTTTCTGGATCTTTTGGGGATTGGTGGCAACACCTCTGGCAGAGACGATGTGGCCCAGATAGGCCACTTGCTCCCGGAACAGGCAGCACTTGGAAGGCTTCAGCTTGAGGTTGGCTTCGCGGAGCCTGGTGAACACATGGCTGAGGCGCTCCAGCATTTCAGCAGCATCCCGCCCCAGAACTATAATATCATCAAGGTACACCAAGCACGTCTCCCACTGCAGCCCAGCCAGGACACGATCCATAAGCTGTTGGAACGTGGCCCGCGCGTTGCACAGCCCGAACGGCATCACGTTCCACTCAAAGAGTCCTTTCCCGGTGCAGAAAGCAGCAGCTTTGCGGGCCCTTGGTGTCATCTCCACCTGCCAGTAGCCTGATGTCAAGTCCAATGTGCTTAAGTACTTGGCAGTGGAGAGTGTATCCAGGGTGTCCTGGATGTGTGGCAGGGGATAGGCGTCGCTGATGGTCCGTTCATTTAAAGGTCGGTAATCCACACATAACCGTGGGCTCTGATCTTTCTTTCTTACCATTACTATTGGTGCAGCCCAACTGCTGTTGCTGGGTTGTGCTACACCGCTCTCCAGGCTCTGCTGCACCTGTTGGTCCGCTGCAAGCTGTTTGTCGTTGGCCATCCTGCGTGGGGGCTGTTTTACAGGTGGCCCCGGGGTGGTCAGGATATCGTGCTGCACAAGGTTAGTGCGGCCGAGGTCTGTGGGCCCGGTGGAGAAGACATCGCTGTATGATTGCAGCAGGTGGGGCCACTCTACCACGATCATTCTCTGACAGGCTGGCACAGCTCTCAGTGTACAGGGACTGCAGGTGACTGGGAACAGAAACAGAGTCAGAATTAACAGGCTCAGACACTGTTGAGGCCTCCGTTGGTTGAAGCCCCACCTCTCCCATAACCTTCGCTGGCTGAAGGAGCCCGGCCACGGCCCCTTTCCTCAGGGTGACAGGTGCAGTGCCAGGGTTGAAGACTCTGATGGGGATGTTGGTAGATTGCTGCGCTGAACAAAAATGCGGGCCACTAACACATGGTGCTTTTCGATGAAGCCTTTGGTGGGGCTCAACATCATGTCTCCATCAGCAGCATGGCGGACACGGGCATTGCCGGGCACTACATATTCACAGCCTGACGCCAACACGGTTGTGCGAGCCACTCTGACAATATGCACCTCAGGCCGGTGGTTTGGGTCGAAGCGGGGAACCTTTTCACCGTAGAGGGTTATCTCTCTGCGGCCATAATCCAGGTGGGCACATGCCTGCCGCAGAAAAGGGTGCCCCAGGATAACATCTGTGCCCTCAGCTGTGTCGGCTATGATAAAGTTCACGTTGGTAATCCTGCTCCCCGCGTGCACTGGCAGAGTGACTTCCCCCATGACTGTCAAATCCTTGGGTCCGATGCCCTGTAAGACCTCCGCGGTGGATGGCTGGATCGGAGGTCTGGACTCGACAGGAATAGAGTCAAAGGGGTGGAGAGGCAGCACATTTCTCTGAGCAGCGGAGTCTAGTAGAGCACACACTTCCAGTCCGTGTATCAGTATTTTAACGCTCATCTCACCTTCCAGGCCGCTGGTGCAGGTAACCACTGTGCCTGGAAGGGGGGCTGGGGTCAGGTTGACACTTGGGGTGTGCTGTTTAGGTCGACGAGGAGAAGGGCAGTTCCTCTGTAGATGCCCTACACCAGAGCAGTCGACTTCGTATGCTCTGGCCAGGGTGCGAGGCCGCTCCTCCAGCAGTCTTTGAACCACCTCAGCATCAGCCAAGGCATTGGTGAAGATCTCCACGCTGATGGCGTCCTATTCCTGCTCTGTACGATCTGCATACACGATGGAAACTTTCTCGTAGATATCATCTCTCAGACTGTGCAGAGCTTCACTCAACCCTCTCACTCTCTGTCTCAATTCAATGCTTATGGCTGCTGCATGCTCTGAACATGGCCCGTAGGCGGCGTCCACTTCATCCACAATCCGCTGGTAACTCCATCGAGTAGATCTGGGGTTTTTATGGACGATACCACCTGCAGCACCGGTCAGGCTGAATTTGAGCTGCACAGTCCTGGTCTTCTCTGACCAGTGGTTGGCCTTGGCACAGCTTTCAAACAGGTGAAGAAAGTCTTTCCATGAACCCGATCCATCAAAACGACCCAGCTGTAAAGTGGGGATTCTCTCTCTCTGCTCGTACTGTTCATCATCGCTACTGTCCATATAATCGCCGCCACGCACCATGCAGGAGGAGTGACGTTGTGGTGCGGACTTGGCCCTTCGCCAGCTAGGCTGTCCATATCCACCGGAGTCAAGCTCTCTACCCCGGGGGAGCGGTGCGTCACAGTGAGGGGCAGAGTAATAATCATGAGCCTGTTCTGCATAACCGCGTCTCACAGACTGGGACATACATGGCGTGAAGGGGGACACAGCAGGCTGGGGAGCTGGTGTACAGGCCAGAGTGGATGGGGCGTATATCGCGGCATACACATTGTTTGCAGGGGAAAAGGGATTAGCTGGCTGGCCGTCAAAAGTCTGATTAAAGTCATTGCCTGCGCCATAACATAAGGCTACAGCGGGGGTAGAATTTCTGGGGCCACCATACCAATATTGAGGGGGAAACATAGACTCACTGTCCACTGCGCTCTCCCGCATTTCCGGCGGCGTCCGGAAGGGATTAGTCAGTACCAAGGGCGGTGAGGTTGGTGGCCATACCCCGCTGAGCAGCGCTGTCCTTGGGCGGGCCGCCGCTCCACCTGCGGCTAGCTCCGTTGCTCTGATGGTTTGCTCTGTTGCCTGCCGGTTAGCTCCATGCTAACCAGTAATAGGTTGCGGCTCTCCTCGCCGCCGACACGTCTGCCACCCGTTGAATCAACCATGTCCATATCAACTCAAACAGTCTCTCTTGTGTCCAGTAAAAACGGATTGGTGCTAGTGTTTGAGCTAATTAGCCTCCTGTGTCTCTCAACAGCAACATTAGCGTGCGCCGCCGCCATTATCTCCCGCATTCGCAGCTCTCTTTATTTTTTTTTTCTTCCTTCTGCTCACCTTTTCTCCTCTTTCTTGGGCAAACTTTGTAATCCCGGATGAGCCCCCAGTGTTACCTTCTTAACCCTTCCTCTCCGAACCGTAGTTGGGAGCTGGTTTTTAATGTTTTGGCTCGTTGCTGGTAACTGGAGTCTTAAGAGTCCAGGCCAAAGTGTGGGAAGGAAGGAGGGCGAAGTGGCTTCTTTCGTGCAAAACCGCACATTTAATTCCTTACGTCGGCAAAAGAGCAGAATACAACACCGTTTCTGGTCAAACTCTGTCTGGACACTGTTGTGGACTAAACACTTGGACATTAACATGAGCTAACTCTTCTTCGTACGTCTGCCACTGTGTATGTTTTCCTCAACTCTCTGTTTTTCCTTCCTGCACCTCTAAGTCACACACATGCGCCGGCCACGGCCTTAAAGGGACAGGGCTGGCCGGTGACACTGTGTTTGTGAGTGAGAGAGAGAGAGAGAGAGTTTTAAAAGAATATTTTGTCTGCACATGATTTAAAATCATAAAATAGCCCTGCAGAGACAGATCAGTACATTAGTCATTTTTCTTTTGATTACTGAAATGTTAAACTACTAATTGTATAAACCATATTTTAAGTGTAACCCTTCACCATAACATACTACTAGTGTTTTTATCAGTAAAAATCAGGGCTGGACTGGCATTTTTGGCCATGGCGGCCCACTATGATTGGTGATATGCCATACGTACACACTACGCTGTTACCAAAATTAAAATAAAGCTCAGTTGTACCCTACGTGCCCTGGAAGAGAGTACCAAGGCTAGAAAATCAATGTGCTTATTCACTTCTCATATATCCATCAGTGGTTTATCCATCAGTGTACGTTAGTAGGCTACGCACATAGACGTCGGAACTAGGGGTGCGGGGATTTAAACCCGACATTTTTCAGGAAGTTGGCTGTTATAATTAAGAGTAGTTGAATGACAGAAATATCGGATCTTAATGAATGGCGCAACACGGAAGCATGATTATGTAATAAAACAGGTGTTTATTTTAGGATCCAGGTGGTGAAGGGCTGTTCGTGCACAATGTCCCAACAGGGGACAGCCCTCCATTCTGAAACCCCGCCGTTCCGAAATTGATTTCAAGTCCATGTCGAGTAGCATCAAACACTGCCACCCGCTCTCCGGCCGCACTCGCACAATTCTGAAATTCGCTGTAGGCTACTACAAAAGCTTGAAATGAATGTTCAACTCATTGTTTTTTATTGAAAATATGTCACTGTCTTCATTTATGATGTATAATTTCTCTAGCAGCAAACACATTTAAAGGAGACGCTTGTCAAGTCTTTCATACGTGCGCCGTCCGTGGTGCTGAAATCCCAGCTGCAGCCGCCGCTCTCTGCTGACAGCAGACCGGGGGAGAAAAAAAAGACATTTCTTTGCTCTGTGCTTTCAGAAAATGCCAGGGCATATCAGGCTGTGTGATTATGAACAAAGATTGGTTAACGCATTGGAGCAATTTCATACAATTTCGGACATTTAACGTGATAAACTAATTTCAATTCAACATGGTCATTTGCTTATAGAGGATTTAGCTGAAGCATAATGAGTGTTATATGTCATTAAGTTGAAGTATTTGCTTGTTTTGTGGTTAATTATGCACATGATCCGTTTGACTCCATCATGCGTCCCTGCAGACATGGGCAAAAGGGTCAATGTGCAGCCTCCGTTTACTTTGCGTCCGTCTCGTTCATTCAAACTTTGTAAACACGGTTGGCATGTTCTGCCATCATAACTTGGCTCTCAGAATTCACCAGATTGATGCCTTTAAATCAAATAGATACAAAATACAAAAACAAAGCACGCCCCCGGACCCCCCTAGAAGGTTCGGACCCCCCGCCATAGTCTCCAAAAATCCTGTGGGAAACACTGAAGGTGTTAAATATTTTACCCACTCTGTTCCTAATGTTTTGCCCTCCTCATGTTAATGGAGTGGGCAATATATTGGGAACACTGTTAAATCTACCACACTCCAGTACACCACCACCACCCACTGTGACCTCAGTTGTAAACAAAGTAGAATTATAACTTTCTGACAATGTCCGAACTGAAAATGTATAGCCTAAGCTTAAGAATAGACTGAGTTAAATTCTGGTTTAAATACTCGGCATGATCTTAATACCTAATTATGTCATGGTGTATACTGATTTGGAGAGACTTCAGTTTTCATTGTATCCTCTTCATATCAACTTTGTTTTATTTGATTTATTCCCTGTGAAGAAATTCGACATGTGGGGATATGAGTTCTATGTATGTATACTTCTCAAGTGGGTGATCAAAATATGGAAAATATAAGAAAAAATAGACTATGGCAGAGTTGTATTGGTTTGCACAGGTGTACCTGATAAAGTCACAGAAAGATCTACTATAATATGACAAACACTGTGTGACAAAAACTGAAGATGGGTTCATTGGGATGGATAGTACTCAGCTGGGAAGATGGGTGATTGCCCAGAATTGAATGCAGTGGTGTTGGGCCCTTAATTGCCTGATAGTAGCCTAATATCTTTGGGGAATCAACTGTCACATTACATATCCACAGTCTGTATCAACCATAATAACTTCAAGGCACAATCATGTCAACATTTCAAGGTGTTTACTGAGTTTTGTGGTCGTTTTTAAAATATTGTAAGCAAATGACAGATGATGATTGATTGGCATATTAACACAAAAGTTTGTGTTTCAAGAAAAAGGGATATAAAACATTTTTATTTAGATGATGTTTTTAATTCAACATGTTTGCAACTTAAGAGTGATATGTACAGTAGTAGATTTGTAAGCCTAACATATTTACCTCTCTTGCATACACTTGAACATTTGTCATAAATAGGCTAATCACAATGATTCAGGAAGGTGAGTGTGAGCAACCATTTTCAGCGTTTCAGTTTTGTGACTGCCTATTTATCTTTTTTAATTCAATTCAGAGGTTGGTAATTAAGTCATATTTTTCACTGTGCTGTCCATGTTTATATAGCCTGCATGAAGCAACATGGTAAGTAGGCATGGGGCGGAGTATCTGAGATGCGCTTTTTGTAGTCCATCTTTGGTAAACTGTAGTTTCACCACGGTCGACCTACGTCACTGACATCCGCCGTCGCGTGATGACGTAGCCCAGCGTAAGTGCGGTCGGATTCTCTCAGCTCCGCGGTTCTCTTTTCCTAAGTCCTTATAAATTCTTCTACTCATCTTTCCTTGACCTCGTGACGTTTCCCACTGAGGTCAAGGAATCGTGATTAGAAATAGATGATAGGAGGGACTTTCTGACCGCAGCCAAGATTTCACATTCGGGGCTTTTCAGAAAACATCCGGGGCTTGAGCCCAATTAGCCACACCCTAGCACCGCCCCTGCTTTTAGCACTCTGTTGGATTGAAAATGTAAAACCAAGTTTTAATAGGATGAGATTCAAGCAGTGCATTAACCAGTTTCAAGAATATGCAGTCAGAATCAAGAAAAGACATCCTGATGGAAGTAGCTCAAGCCATCTTCAGAACTGAGAAAGCCGGAGTAATAGTGAAATTCATTTGGATACCAGCACATATAGGGGTGGAGGGGAATGAACCAGCAAACACATATGCAAAAGTTTCCTCTAAAAAAGTATAAGTAAATATGACAGTAAATTATAGTGAGGCTGAAGTTAAAGTATAATTGAATCAGAAATTATTAAGAAATGGCGGGAAAATTGGAACAGGGAAACTAAAGGTAGACATTAGCAGTAGGCCTATACAAAAGAAAGTAGGAGAAATGACACTAACAGAACTTAAAGAGAAGAAGCTATAATTTCGAGAATGAGATTTGGACACACTGGTCTGAATAGTACACTTAAGTTAAATGTAAAACATGAAACTGGTATGTGTGAATATTGTAATAGGCAGGCAACAGTAGAGCATGTTATTATTTATTGTCCAAAATACCAGCAGGAAAGACGGATTCTCAAACATCGATTGGAAAGAGAACGCACCAGACTGGAAATAAGGGAAATACTGCAGTTGAATTCAGGACATGTAGGATATAGGGCAATATTTACATTTTTGGAAAAGACAAGAACAGGCAGAAGAATACAGCATAGGACTAAGACCGTTCCGGTCCACACTCCATTTCAGAAGGTGGCGGTAATGCACCTAAAAGCTGTTTGCCAACCGCCATTAAATATCAGAAGAAGAGGGAAGGGCGGAAGAAGAAAGTTGGTGTAGGAGTCGCACATGTGGTCCGTTCAGTAAGAGGCTCAAGGCAGCGTAAGCGTCCCGTCGTCAGTATCGATACAACGCATCACAGCAGATAACATGAAACCAGGTACAGTATATACGATTGTGATGGTATTTATTTTAGTAACGTTTTACATGTAGGCCTAAGTGCACACTTCGTTGAGCGTTCCGCGGTGTTTCAAATTAAAAGTGCTTAAATGTCCTGGGCCTACACCGCCATGCTGCTCAGATATTTTACAGTAAACAGTTGTCACTGGAGAGACAAACCCGCCAAATATGTGGACGCTTTGTTAATAATAGGTGATATGTAACAGTTTGTATAAAATATAACGTTAGGTTAATGGTTAAAGCAGAGTTTACCAGCAGCTCGCTGTGCAGCCCTCACGTGTTGAGCCTCGGTCAGCAGACTCAACCTAGCCACGCGCTATCCGAAATAACCAGCCAAATATCTGTGATGAAAAATGTTTTCTTTTGTTACAACATTTGTAGACAAAATTTGATTGTTCGGTAAAAATGTTTTTCAAATACTTTGTACTACCAGACAAAAGCTCGAAAGTTTACGCTAGCTTCCGCTAGCCTGAGCCGGAACCTCGTGCATTGGTGTTACATACCGGAGCCGGCAGGTTCGTGTTTCACAGCTCACAGATTTGTGTCAGATCATTCACGGGATGTGGATGGATGCTGAATTTTCTATCAGATTTTGAGTGATGTGGAAAAATCCGGTTGAGTAATGTAACACCACAGATAGACCTCAAAATGACAGAATGCTGGTGGAGCCTTGGATACATCTAGGGCTGGATGGCTAAAGAAAGGCCGGGTGGCTGTCTTTTGAAGGCTTAAAGAGACCTACATTTATTTTAAGTTGCTGTAGTTCAGAATCTGCCCGCAATGTCTATCTTCCTTCTGGGCCAGTTCAAAAGGTCCAGTGTTTGAGATTTACAGGGATTTAGTGGCGTCTGGTGGTGAGGATTTTAGATTGCAACCAGCTGAAACTTCTCCTGCTTAGAATTCATTCAGTGTTCATTGTTCAGGAAGTTTTTGTTTTGTTTTGTTTTACCAGGAGCTGAATTATTCTTAAATATGATAATAATAATAATAATTATAGTTGTAGTTGTTGTTGTTGTTGTTGTTGTTATTATTATAGGTCTCTTCATCTCCAAAACAAACAGACCAGGGCCCTATTTCAGAAAGAAGGATTAGTGAAAACTCTGAGTATAATGAGCCTGAGATGAGGGAAACTCTGAGTTTTCCATTTCACAAAGCCAGCTCAGCGTGACCCTGGGTCAGTTACTATAGCAACTTACTCCATGAAGCAGACCTGCTGGCTGGCAGGTTTGGTTCATCTAAGCCTGAGGCTAAAAGGGGATTTATGGTTGTGCGTAGACCCGACGCACGTCGACTTTGCTGTTGTGAGCATTTTTACTTCTGCGGTGGTGTGTCTGTCACTCAGCAGTTACACCTCCAAAACACTAGTCAGCGGTAGAGGTTTGTGTGAAGTGCTGTGAAGTTTAGTTGATAAAAAAAACACATTAAATATGGCTTAATAGAGAAAATTTCAAACACAAGTACACAAATCAGCTTCACTATAACTTGCAGCATTGACAGACAAACACATGTCTTTATCTTGACACATTTTCCCCACAAATACAATATGCTAACATTATTAGCACAAGCCTGTGGAATTTTGCATTGTATAAATTAGCCTAGCAGCCAGCAATCTTTCCCTCTTCTCATATAAAACCAGGGATGACAGCAACATTTAACAAAGGTAACGGCACACAGTTTGGCTCCATTACAACTTGCAAGATTCACTGACAAAACAACTGTCTCCTACTAAACACGTTTTCCAAGCAAGTACAACATGCTAACATTATTAGTGCCAGTCTATGGCATTTTACATTGTATAAATTAGCCTAGCGATGAGCGGAGATTTCCTCTGTTCGTATGAAGCCAGGATAAATCCCGAAGTATAAATCCCTAAAGGATATATCACACACAAGACTTAAAATGCTATTTTGTGGAGGCTTTACTGTCTTCACAGTTTATGTTTCTTATCTGTGAAATACAAGTAAATACAAGCTTTGTTTCCACTGAGGGAAATGGTGTCAGTATACAGAAACAGACAGGGGGTCTGTGTCACCGTGATGCGTAGTTACAATTTTGGAGAGGTGCACATCAGGCTATGGCGTAGAGCTACGGCGTCGATTCAACTAAGCGTGTAGCAGGTAGGAGAAACAGGGCGTTTCCTTTTGTGAATGAAGTCATGGATGTTGGGGCAGAGTTTATTCATAAACTGTTGCGTAAGGAGAAGGTGATAAGACCCCCTTTGGATGTCTCCCCGGAGGAGTGACTATATGAAAGATACAATTTCACCTCAAACTCTATCATTTATCTTAACAGTCTGTTCAACTGTTAAATCAAATATTACACATTGTGGATTTACATTATCATCGGCGCAAATTTTATGCATTGCCTTTTGATTCTTTGGTAGCGGCAGTTTTCTTTATAATATCAGGGACACTGAACACATCAGCAAGACAAAGGTTTGTCTGGCCATGAGAAAAGTGTCTCTAGCTCTGAAAAGACTTATGCCTGTTTTTGTGGTTTTTCCTGGGCATAAATCATAATCGATTATAAAAGTAATTACCACGGAAAATCGGTGGCTTAGTGGATGAAGCGGACGCCCCATGATCTGACGCTCAATCCTTGATACAGCGGCCACAGGTTCAAATCCAGCCTGCAGCCTCCTGCGCGTGTCATTGCCTCTCTCCCCATAACGTTATGCTGTTTTGCCATTAAAGGCAACAAAAGCCCAAGAAATAATCTTTAAAAAAAAGAGGAATTCCACAGAACTGCAGGTTTGTCAGTGTGAATGAAAAAATAATTTACGCGGATACATTATGCAATGATTCATTAATACTTTTAATCAGCACTCCATTGATAATGTCTTTTGGTGCTCACCGTGAATGCGCGTTCCTCAGGCTGAACATACTCAGAGTTGATTCAGCTGTTCTGGAACCAAAAACTCATCCCAGCTCAGGCTCAGTCAACCCGGAGTTCGGGATTAGGCTCAGAGTTTGTTGAACCTGCCTTCTGAAATAGGGCCCAGGTCATTAAAACCAGTAAAAACACTGAAACAAAACAGAACATGACAAATTAGTGTTTTTCTTACGCTGTTCAGCACGTTGCAACCCAACTTGGAACTTTTATCTCTGATAACTAGAGATGCGCAATAATATAAGCATGTCATCGGTATTGGCCAGTGGCTTAAAAATGGAATTCCAGAATCGGTCAACATGCTGATATTATCGGTACGTCATCTATTTCTGCCAGTACTGGCTTTAAAATGAACTGTCAGAATCAGCCAGAATGCTTTTTCTTACTTTGCACAATGAATGAATATTATGTACGGTTAAAAGCATTTTGTATGTCACGTCTCCATCTGCTGATGGGCCATCATGATTAGAGTATGTATGTAAGATATGATGTTAATTCCACCACAGAAGAGACTTATGAGCACTAAAATTAGGTATGGAAAAAAGTGGATATATTGATATCGGTTATCAGTCAGATTAGTTGTTACATGTGGGCATATTGGACATTGACAAAAAATGCAATATCATGCATCCCTACTGAAACTTAAAATCCAGACCTCCAGGAGGTTTTTACTGGGAGCTGAATTATCCAGAGGTCTCTTCTTCTCCAGCACAAACAGACCAGGTGATGAAAGCCAGTAAATCAGTCTTTTTCAGTTTACTACTGTGGCTAATATAAATGGCCCTGTCTAGAGCCAATGCTTGGTTTGACTGTTCTGGGCCACTGTTCTGTGCAACATGGCAATATTTGTAGACAAGGACCTGCTCCCCATGAAGACATAAACAGCTCATTCTAAGGTAACAAAAACACTTCCTATTTTCAAGTGATCATACACTAAAGAAGACATACTTATTATATTATATACCATTTCTGCTAATACATCCCCCTAAATCCTACACACTGGACCTTAAAGGTTCACTGCAGAGTTTTTCACAATCAGTGTTGCTATAGGTAAATGTTTTTGTTAAGGCAGACCAATTAATCCCATAATTTTCAAGTACAATTTTGGCTTCCAATGAGTATGAAAACATGATAATCAAGATACAACAATCACTGTGCAGCATTCTATTTGTTGTGTCTTGTGTTTTAAATCCAGTGCAGTGATGGGCGGACTGTTGCCAAATTGTTTACTTTGTCATCAGATTTAGTGACTTTCTTTGTAGTAACTTTATCTCTAAAAAAAAGACTAGCGACAAATTTAGAAAATTATTCAGACCATCAGGTAAAAAGCTAGAAACATATTCCAGTATAGTCTTTTGTAATTCATTCCCATGCATGCTGCTCAGAGTGAGCTCAGTCCACAGCTAAAGTCTGTGTCACCATCAAGCAGCGGCAGTCAGATGGCGAGCAGTTAAGAGAAAGGAGATGAGGATAACATTTATTTACTCAGGAATAAATCAGCAGTGTGGAAATATCTTGGAATTTTTAGAGAAAAAAAGGGGTCAGACGAACATGCCGTATGTGAACAGTGCCGTTATGAGATAAAAGATGACATAATGTTTCGTGCCTGGATGGCCATCTCAGTCCATTAACTTCTCACTACAGCAACATTAGCTGCTCTGTATTAACAATGTTGGGCTGAAAAAACATGCATGCAGACTGAAATTCAACCGCACTGTTTTGTCGGGAGATGCAGTGACTTAAACTAACACTAAGTAAGAAAAATAGTAACATTACATGTAATTTGTTAAACTCAAAGTAGAGGGAAAAAAAGTCTGCCAGCCTCTAGGCTAAGTTATGCAATGTAAACATGCTAAAGCTAACAATGGGTCACTAGCAAATAGAATTCTTGTCTATGAACCTTGACAGTTATTACTGAGCTGAATTTGATACTTATGTTAAATGACGTTAATCCATGTTTTATGGCTTTTGGGAGAAGGTTGCTTTCAGGGTTTTAAGCTAGATAGGCCTGAAGTTTTAGGAAAAAGATGATGGTTTGGGTTAAAATGCAAAGATTACTTTCAGAAATTTCTCTCTGGCAGAAAGCGCTTAAGGTTAACTTGTCTCATGTTCTGTTTTATGTGTTAGTGGAGTCAGTTTAAAGGAAACTTAACTGCACTTAAGTGGTTACAGTTACTTACATTATTTATGTGTTGTTTTTAGCATTTTGGCCAAAAGCAAAAAAGAAAGGGGTGGCAGCATTTGTAACAGACTGTGTTAAATGGGCAGATGATATCATCTCATATCGAATGGAGGCCCCTAAATCGCATCGAATAGAAATCGTGTTACGATAATATCTGCAGAGGTCATGGTTTTCCAAAGTGGGTGTGGGTAGAAGAGATAGGCATAGACGGAAAGCCTTTTGGGAGCTGGTGCAAAAAATTAAGGGAACCGGGTGTGTGGCTGACATACTGGCGTCGATGACAGATAGTGTTGTCAACCAGAAAGTACACGTGTGCTCCTTCATTGCAGAACATGTTTTGTCTTGTCTGTGCAAAAAGTAACACATTAAAAAGTAAAGTTAACTTGACTTTAGAGTCGTTGTTTAGGCCCTGAAGTCGTCTAGTTATGGGGCAGTTAAAGCCCAAACCCATTGTTATTACATCACTCTGTTGTAAACTCAGCTCATACTTGTTAATGCCGCGCCCTAAAATGCCGGATGTTGGCTCTGTATGAATGTACATCAGATTTCAGGAAATTACATCAAATAAGTCCAAAAAATTTTTCAGGCTTAGGTTTGTTTTTTTGCTATGACCCCTACACATTTGTAGGCTCTGTTGGTACTTCATAAGTTCCTAATGCCCCCTGTTATCTGTTTGTTTTTCAGGGTTCAGTCCTCGTGGGGACCGAGGAGGAAGAGGACGGGGGGGAGGTAGAGGAGGATTTGGTGACCGGGGAGGACGAGGAGGATTCAGAGGAGGAAGAGGTGAGAGTATCAAGTGTTGTCACTATCATGTCATCTGTATTATCACAGTATGCACATCAAGTGTGACATGAAAACAGCCCTTTTTAAGCAGCTCAGGACACTAGATATTTTTCATGAAGAACTCAAACACTGACTGTAGGAAATAAAAAAAGCTTTAAGAACACAACAGATGACCAGAACCTCCACTAAAATCACGAGTGTGTTTTGTAT